>NC_090927.1:114725973-115333473 GCF_040938575.1 Ambystoma mexicanum | reverse complement strand
CTTAATGGCCCGCAGAGCTGAAGACGCTGTGTTTGTGTCTGTACCTGGCTGTGAATATGGAAACTGCCAGTGCTTGAATGTCCAGCCTGAGCCGATTATATATTTGGCTCGAGAGCGTCCAGGACGTTTTTCTTGAGCATTTTGAACTTAAGGTATGCTAGTGGTATGGCATACCAATGATTTATATTACACTTCTATCTGGACTTACCTCTGATTTTTAACCCGTGGTGCTCCAGGTCATGGCCCATCTAAATACACGACCTCAGAGTTCAATTGAGGCACACAGCCAATTAGAAGGCACAGGCCATTTGGCTGCATCATGGTTCTATGTGTTTTTATTACACAATTTGTCACCTCAGAATTGTGTACAGTTGTTCGACACAAAATGAATGGGGGGAGACATCCCACACCCTGGTACCGCCTGCACATTTTCTCCTCCTTCTCCAATTACGACCCTAAATACAGACTTGGAATGTCCACCAGAACCCGCTCCCAAGTTGACCTTAAAAGATGTACAACCCTAAAAAACATGCTCTATCACTTTGAGTTGCCCCACATTTTGCCGTTTATGCCTTGTCAAACAGTGCACGGGTTTAGGCCTTCAGACATCTTAAACAATGACTCGCTAGAGGGAAGGTAAGTGTGGTGGGCGTCTACAGTGCACACGATTTCACCCAGGTGCTTAGGTATGTTTTAAGATATTGGTGCAGGGACAGCATTATTTATTCCGAAATCGGGGAAGCATCCCATATCCATCTTTTTTTTTTGTTTGGACTATTAGCTGGTGCTTGCGACACCGATAAGCCCAAACTATTGCGTTAGGGTACAGACAGGGAGGAATGACATATGACGATGGCACACAGTCTCTAGGTGTTGTTTGGCTATGTTCCCACCCATGGCCATGCTAATCCCGGTGGCCATTCCCACCCATTCCTGCCTCTGCCCACCCAAAACACCTCCTCATGGGAACCCTTTGAGGTCGCTTTAATTAAGCCTTATCATCAGGATTTGAATTCAAAGTGCCTGCCAGTTTGCTGTGTCTTGCCTTTCCCTGCACCCTTCCCTCCATGCATGGAATGCTAGGAGTGACTGACATGGAATGCTGTGTGTGAGAATGTTATCTTCTGATTGGTTCTGAGAGAGTCATTTGGAGGTTGGGTTGACTGAGAGTGGATGCCGGTGGATGTTATCCCCATTGAAGAGGGAGGCATGAATTTGGCTCTTGTTGCACCAGTCCCGCCCTCGTCTCGACATCACAGAAATGAAAGGTGTACATCATTCCAGGCCCCCTCTTCCCCATCGCTGATATACCGCAGATGTGTGAAACGCTATTCACTCAGACAGCCATTTAGACCCTAGCCTGATGACGTTGTTGAAGAGACATGTTTTCAGTTAATGGAGCAAGTACACTGATTGTGACTGTGCAAGAAGCTGATGACGACATGACCGAGACTATGGCATAGATGCGTTAGACATGAAACACATATGCATTCCTGCATGAAGATACGCAGACACTTAGATTAAATTGCTTCTAGACACGAAGAACATGCTTTTGACTCACTTAGAAAGAGGACGGCTACACCTTTTCGATGCAGTAACCTCAGGTCGAACAAGAATACCTATGAACGCTGAATGCAACTAAAACAAGTGGCCATGTAAATCAAGATGGAAGCCAAAGCCGCATTGATGTAAATGAGAGGCACTGAAAGGGCTCGAGAGTACAGAAAGAGGCATGAGATGCTGATTTTGCAGAGACGCGCAGACCAAGCAGTCTGTGCAGCCAGCGTACATATTTTGGCTAAGGACACAGAGGGAGAGAAAGTTTCACATTAGCTGAAGAGATAGGACACCTGCATGTGATAGGACACTTCCAGTGTTATGCGGATGACACGAAGCTCTCCTTCAGGCTGTCCTCAGCCACCTCCTCTACCTCACTCAGATCTGACTGTCTGTCCGCTATTCAGTCATAGTGTGCTGCATACAGCCTCTGCCGCAGCGCTAGTAAGACTGATATCATTTGCATTGGGAGCCCTGCTCCCTCTTTCCCACTCTCACTCTGTCCGGACTCCCTTGGCCCTGTGCCGGCACCCACCTGCGAGGCAAAATACCTTGGGGTGATTTTCGACTCCACTCTCTCCTTCTCCGTTTACATTTCACACATCTGTAAAAAGTCCAACTACCAGCTACACCTCCTCAGAGGTACTCTTCCTTTTCTCACCTTCCCCCAGTGGCCACTGTCTCCAGAGCCCTGGTTCTCTCAAGGCTGGACCACTGCAACAGCCTCTTTCTCAACCTCCTCGCCTCTGCTCTGCACCCCCTGCAACTCATCCATAACAGAACTGCGGTACATATCCGTGGCCTCAAGCTCAGGGACCGCATCTGTACGGTGTTGAAATAGCTCTACTGCTCCCAGTGGCTGCAAGGATCAAGTTTAAGACCCTCTGCATTGTCCACAAGGCTTTCCGGGGCCTTGGACCTTCCTACCTGCATTGCTGCCTACCTAAATGCTGTCTTTCCCAAGCCCTCCACTCACCTACCTCCAACCTTCTGCGAGTGACCCAGTTCTCCAAGCAGAGACTTGGAGGGAGATCATTATCCTCTGCAGTGGCCTCCCTCTGGAAAAGCCTCCCTGCTGCACTCTGTCTTGAGCCTGATCTCCTTAAGTTTCAGAAACTCCTTAAGGAATTCCTCTTCTCCTCTTCCTTTTCTCTCCCTCTACCTTGCTAACCTTTGCCTCCGCTCTATCCCTCTCTCCCTCCTTTCCACGCAGCCTGGTGACTGGCCGCCTGGTATACCTCAGAGTCTCACAGGTCCCTGGCACCCTCGCCAGTCCTCTCGCACTTGCCTCCGGGCCTTGCACTTGCCTTATCATTACTGCACTTGGTCAATGACCCATCACAGTGGCATCTCTCAGCACTCACCCCAGTTTCTTTCTGACTGGGTGCACTTGGTTTGGTCCCCTTCCCCACCTCCCCTGCACTTGTCCCCCCTCCCCTCTGTTGCACCTGTCTGCGCACTTGCATGATTTGAATGCACCATGCCTTGAATATCGTCTGTCTGTTTTTCCCTTGTCTCCACTCCTCGCATGGTGGCGCCTCAATGCACTTGGAAATACTGCAGAATCATCGTCAAACCTTTTTGCTGTTATCTACACCATTAATTGTATTATATGCACTTGTTCCTTGCACCCACTCTGCCCGTGCAGACTTGTATCGTTCAGAAATTCAAGGGCTCTGAATAACTGTTGATTTTTTCCCTTGTTCTCTCCCTCCTTTAGCGCTTTGAAACACTTGTTTGTGTATAGGCACTTTACAAATAAACAATACCATACCATGTATAAAAGCTGAAAATCCTCATAAACGTGAGCAGGAAAATGATGTTTGTGGTCCCTGCACATGTGATCTGAAGCAGAGGAACAGACACTATTCATTCTGACCAGACAGAGAACACTGTTCCCATCCAACTGACGATAACAAAATAATATCAAGTTGAAAGCTTAATGTTCTGTCTCAAGGCCTAGAGGATTGGAGATGGTAGCCCTATTGGGTACAGACAGCGCCTTTGTGGCTATTCCCACCACCTTGCAATGTTGCTCATGGGCTGATAACATTCCAAAGTGCCAAGGCTGAGAAGACCTTCTGCGACCAATCCCTACACATCATCCATGCTAGCTCACACTTTGATGCACGACCCAATGGTAGTGCACTAACCTGACATGCCTGTAGTTGCAACATTTAGGAGGTGTTCACAGGAGGGGGCACCAGACACGGTTTAGCCAATAAAAGTACTAATCATATATATCTTCTATATGTAGCCTACTGTACTAATCAATCCCATTGACAAGCCTGGACCCGATGAGAAAATGTTGGAAAACCATGCAATGCCCATAACTTGATCCCTGTTTTGAAAGTTTTCAATAAACAGTAAGATTTGTCACATTATTTGACTCTTTTGTTTTTCAGTGCGGTGGATTTCCCCTGAACCAGTTCCTCATGCTTGCATTTGGGGAAATGAACAGACCCCATCATGTAACTTACCTGATGTTCCCTAAATGTATACCAAAAGCCTTGTACCTGAGACTGGCACTTCGTAAAGATGTTTCCTGTTCCTACACCAGTCTCAGTGTCATCTCTGGCCAAGAGAATGCACTCTGGCCCGTCTTTACAGAGTGTTTGTTCAAAGAAGGCTTCTGAGAATTAATTTATTTATTTAATGTATTTCTCCATTTAAATAGCGCGCTAAGCCTTTGGGCATCAAGGCGCTGTTACATAAAACCAGTTACACAAGTGAACACTATCAAGGACCAAAAACATGGTATGAGTTAACAATTGACGGACACACTTTTTTGAGATACCTCTGGAAGAGGGAGCAGTGTAGATCAGAGTTAGGTGAACAGAAAGGTTTTTAGGGCTTTCCTGAAAATCCAGTAAGACTGTTCTGGCCGGAGAGAGCGCGGGAGCAGGTTCCACTGCTTGGTAGCAAATGTTGGGAAGCTGGATCCTCCAGCTTTAGCCCGCTTGAATTCAGGCTGGGTGATGCAGTGGGCGTACGCTGCTCTTGTCGGTCTGGCGGAACATGCTTTGGTGATTTCTTGGGATAAGTGGGGAGGGGCAACTTTGGATAGGCATCTATGTGTGATAGAATCGGGAGCCTGTGGGTAGGTTTTCCCGCTGTAGTGATGTGATCTGCTTTGGGGATGTTGAGCGCAGCTCTTAGGGCGTTATTCTGAATAACCTGTATTTTGCAAATATTGAAGTTGGTGGTACCTGCAAAGAGGGCATTGCAGTAATCAAGTCTAGATCTTATGGTGGCTCGGACTATGGTCATGTAACTGTCTGGGGAGAGGAAAGATCTAGAGGCATTGATTAGCTTGGTCGTATAGGCGGCACTGGAGGCAATGCCGTTCACTTGTCGTGAGAGCGATAGTGCCGCATCCAGATATACACCAAGTGTTTTAACTACGGGGGAGACCAGGATTATTACCTTATCAATGTTGAATGATGAGTTTTGGGTGCATGGGTTTTCGATCACCGAAGGGGGCCCCACTCTGAGAAGCTCTGCCTTCTCATCATTTAGGCAAAGTCGGTGCAGAGCCACCCAAGATTGGATGGTCGTGTAGACCAAATTGAGAGAGGCAGAATCTTCCTGGCAGTTACCAGAGAGGGGGAGTAAGATCTGCATGTCATCTGCACAGTTTGTATAAAATAAGCCAATGAAGTCCAAGAGAGTGAATAATGGTTTTGTGAATATGTTATACAAAGTTGGCAACACACAAGATCCTTGCGGGACGATGCAGGAGATAGAGGCTGGTGGTGAGCTGGCATTCTCTGTGAGTACCCTCATGGATCTGTTCCTTAGTAAGGAAGAAATGCAGGGTGAGGCATCTGGAGAGAAGTTGGCCGAGGTGGATAGGTGCTGACCTAGGATTTTGTGGTCAACCAAGTCGAAGGCAGTTGAGAGATCTAGGAGAAGTAGCAGCCTTCATCCCTAATTTCATCAATCTGGATTTTTAGGTTGATAGTTTATTCGGTCCCATGGCCTGGGTGGAAACCTGATTGGCACATGCCCAAGATTTGAATGACTTCAAGGTATCACTGAATTTGAAGATAGGCTGCTCTGTCGTGGATTTTAAGTAGGAATGGGACAGTTGTGATTGGGCGGCAGTTGGTAGGGATAGCAGGGTCGAGTGTAGGTTTTTTGATAAGATGCTTCTTTGAGGCTAGAGGGGACTATGCCGGTGGAGAAGGATGTATTGATAAAGGAGGTAATAAGGGGGGCTAGGAGGTCTGAACAATCTTTTATGAGGCTTGGAGGACCGAAATCGCCACTACAACGAGAAGGTTTGAGGCCTTTAAGGATGGCTTTGACTTCTTCCTCTGAGACATTGGAGAAGCAAAACATAGGCGGGTTATTAGGGATATCAGTGGAAGGGGTAGGGGCAGTCCAGGAACATGATGAGGGTTGGATCATGGCTTGCTTGGTGTCCATTTTCTTTTGAAGGGTTTCAATTTTGGTCTGCATGGTGTTCTGGATATCGAAGCACCATGTAGTATCTTTAGTTACAGTGGTGGGAGGGATGGTGGTAGTTTCTAGTTTCCTAAGAATGATGTCAATCTCACAGGTCTTAGAATTGGCATGTGCAATACGGGCATTATAGGTGGAGTATTCTGCACTGATGATGGCTTTTTTGTAGAAGTTAGTGGCTTTTGTGTATACCAACTTACTGGCCTCAGAAGGCGTTTTCTTCCAGGTGGCTTCATCTACCCGCTTGCTGGTGCGCGGTGTTTGAAGTCCATGAGCTTCTATGGACAGATGGTTGACTTAATATGGCGTTAATCCCCCGTTTCAAGCCAAAGCGGTAACCCGGGGTGCTAAAAAAAGTATTTTCCTTCGTACAACGGGACACGTGCGACATTCCATTGTATGAAGGAAAATACTTTCCCAAAATGGCCATCGTGGAAAGGGAAGAAGGGCTCCACATGGAGCCCCTCTTCCCTTTCCATGGTGGCCTGCAGGAGCGAAGATGAAGGAGCGGCGGTGGCAGGGAGTGCCGCCGCAGAAATACTTTAAGTGGGGGGTTTGGGTGGGAGAAAAACAACATCAAATCAGGATGGAAGGTGGGGGGAAGATGGCGGCGGGGGGAGCCGGCCGGCAGGTGGGATGGAACGCAGGCTTTCACCAGCGGTTCAAGCCAGCATTCCTAGCCACCTGATTGGCTGGCTCCCGCTGCCAGGGTGCTAATTGTTTGTTTGTTTGTGTGTTTATTTATAGGGTGCCAGAAAACCCTTGGGTAGCTGGGCGCACAGAGTAACAAGAATGCTTAGAACTTGGTTACAGGTTGCATATTACAGGTTGTTGGTAACATAAATTGTATACAGTAATTACATTATGTACATTCTTTACATGTAAGGGTGGAAAGGTAACAAATTATATACAGTAAATACATTATGTACATTTTACATGTAAGAGTGGAGGGGTATGTGTGTCATAAAATCACAATGCTCAGGGTCACTGGTTTCAGATGCCTTTGTGTCGAAAGCCAGGAGCGGGTATGGTGCCTGAAGCTGTTGTAGGGCTGGTCCCTTCTTAGTTAAACTGAAAGGGCGTTCCAGTACTGGGCTGCTTGCACAGGGAAGCTATTACCTCCTGTTGTTTTTAGTCAGAATCTAGGGGTTTGGAGGCAGAAAGAGTTGGCTGTTCTGGTTGGTCGTGCAGTGGTTTTTATTATTATTCTATCCCTAAGGTATGGGGGGGGCTGCATTGTTCAAACATTTGAATGTTAGTGTGACAATTTTGAAGGTGATCCTATCGCTAATTTTTAGCCAGTTGTATTTTCTCTGCACATTCGAGATGTGCTCTCTAGCTGGGAGGTTCAGGGCCGTTCTGAGCGCGTTGTTTTGTAGGGTTTGAAGTTTATTGATGATGTATTTATTTGTGCCTGCATAAAGTGCATTGCAGTAATCCAGTTTTGAGAGGATTAGTGCATTGGCTAGAATAATGCAGCTAGCTGGTGAGAGGAAGGGTCAGCATGCTTTAATAACTTTACTGGTATAGGCTGTGGATGAGGCAAGGGAGTTCACTTGTTTCCTTAGGGACGAAGTGGAGTCCAAATAGAAACCAAGGGTTTTCACCTCTTTGGCGACGGGGATTGTATTGCCATCGATATTGAAGGAGCTGTAGTTGGAATCAAGGTTATTTAGGTTGTTGGGTGAGCCTAGAATGAGGATCTCTGTTTTTTCGTCATTCAGGCCAAGGCCATGGGTTGCCATCCATGCCTGAATGAGGGTGTAAATTGTTTACTAAAGCTGCATCCGTAGTGAAATTGCCTGAAAGGGGGATGAGGATCTGGGTGTCGTCTGCATAATTTGTGTAGGTGACACCCAGTCTGTCCAATTTGTCGAATAGAGGTTTAGTAAAGATATTGTACATCATTGGCGAGACACAGGAGCCCTGTGGGACTCCACATGTTGTCTGGATAGGCTCTGCAGAGTCTAAGGTGGAGAAGACTCACATATTTCTGTTGTCGAGAAAGGATTGGATCCAGGCTATGGCTTCACTTGAGAAGTGGGCGGCTGACGCTAGGTGTTTCCAGAGTACTGCGTGGTCCACTAGGTAAAAAGCCGCCGACAGATCAAGGAGGAGTAGCATAGCTGTGTTTCCTTTATCGTTGAGCTCGTCAATTTGGGCTTTGAGATCTATAAGGGCGGTCTCAATGCCGTATTGCGGTCTGAAGCCCGATTTATGATTTTTTTAAAACTTTTATTTTTGTTGGCAGAGGCAAATGACATACACACACAACAGAGACGCTATGAAATGACAATATGAATAATCAACAGGATACAGTGGCACATATGAACAGTGAGAAATGGTCACGTGGGGAGTGCAGCATTACAGAGCATCTGGTGTTGAGGCACATGATAATAACTATTACGGTGAGTTGTCCACCGAGGAGTGGGCGTCAAGGCCATTAAGATAACTGTTAAAGGCAGTCCAAATGTTTTTGGGCCGGGATCGAGCCGGGAGGGTGCTAGTGTATTCCTCCTCACAGTTCCGAGACCAAGTCAATAAGTTCAGCCATTTCCGGGAGGAAGGAGGAGCGGAGCACTTCCAGTTCGGTAGAACACACTTTTTGGCAATTATACAACACACATTTAAGAGTTTAGCCTCCCCTCTGGCCTCCCCATCCCGCCATGCCCTAAATAGTACACCCAGCGGGTCAGGTTCAATGACGGCATCGCAAATCTCCGACAGAGTTTTCAGGATCTCATCCCAGAATGGGGTTAGCCGCGGGCAGTCCCAGAACATGTGTAAATGGCCCGTGTCTTCCGCACCACAGCGAGGGCAGAGCCGCGGGTCGGAGCGGGCGAACCTGGAGAGCCTGCGCGGGGTGTAGTATAGCCTGTTCAGTAATTTATACTCTATAGTGCGGTATCGGAAATTCAGGGAAACCCTATTAGTGTGGGAGCACATTTTCCCCCATAGTTGGTCTGTGAGTTCTACCCCCAGTTCGGAAGCTCAATCGTCCCGTGCCCTGGAGAGCTGCGGTGCGGCAGTCGTGAGAAGGATTTTGTATAATGATGATACCACTCCGCAGGCCCCACCCGAGTTGGCGATGTAGGAAATCCCAGGGGAGTCGGGGGGTTCGTATGGAAACTCAGGCTATGCCTCACGGAATGCAGCGCGGAGTCTGTAGTATTGTAGCAGTTCCACCGGTGATCCCGAGTGGCCCGGTTTCCAAGTCTGTGGTGTTATGAATAGCCCATCCGGGTAGAAGTCAGTTAGGGCTAGGTATCCCAGGAACCGCCAGTGTCGTGCCAGGGCTATGTCGTTTTTGGGTTCCAACCCGGGGAACTGCCAGGCGGGGAGCCACTTGTAGTATGGGAGTTCCTCATTGCCTGCAGCGAATATCCGCCTCCAGGCCAGTAACATGGTTCGGACTGGGTCTATGGGTGAGTCTGGCTCATATCTTCGGTGTAAAATTAAGGTAATTATATTGGTGCCAGAGGCAGCAAGGGTTTCTAGCATGACATGAGGACGAGGGGAGGGCCCAGGGTACCAGTAGGTGGCAAACTCTGCCTGCCCTGCGATCCAGTACTGCATCAGGTCAGGAGCAGTGAACCCGCCTTTCTCATAGGGAAGAGTCATGGCAACCCATTTTTTGCGCACTGCTCCAGAATGCCACAGGAACTGCGCCCACAGCTTGTGTATAATCTGCAATGTACTTCTTGCCGGGCCATATGGGGACATTCGTGAATGTGTACAGCAGTTTGGGGAGCAATATTATTTTAACCAGTGACAATCTCCTTGCTAATGACAATGGGAGAGAGCGCCAGCGCGCTATCTTGGTCTCCGCCAATTCTGCCGCGGCCAGGTAATTGTTCGCTAAGAGAGCTTCTTTGGTTAGAGACACCTGAATTCCCAGATATTTAATCCCGTCAGGGGACCACCGGAGCGGGTACTCTGTGGCAGGCTGGACCGTGGAGCCTGTGAGGGGGAAGAGTTCGGATTTGGTATAATTGATGTTGAAGCCAGAGTATGTACCAATACGGGTGATGTCATGCAGAATAGGGTCAAGGTGAAGGTCTGGGTCTCTGACGAACAGCAGCACATCGTCTGCGTAGAGTGAAATAATTTCAGGGGTACCCTGTTGTCGTATCTCTTTGTGTGAGTGGCGCTCCCTGACAAAGTCTGCCATAGGTTCAATGGCCAGTGCGAACAGGATTGGGGAGAACGGGCATCCCTGGTGGGTGCCTCTGAAAAGAGGGAACAAGACGGATGTTTGAGAATTGACATGGAGTCTGGCAACCGGGGAGGTGTACAGGAGTCTGATATATGCTATCAGCCGAGGCCCAATGCCCATGGTCTCCAGGACCAACCACATGTACCTCCAGGACACCATATCAAAGGGCTTTTGGGCATCTAGGGTGACCGCGACTGCACTCACATCTTGATTGATTCGTGCCATAACGTTAAGAAGCCTCCTGATGTTATGTGACGTGGATCTCCCGGGCACGAAACCTGACTGGTCGTCGTGTACCATGTATGGCATAACAGGTAGGAAGCGGTTAGCGATCACCTTGACAAAGATTTTTGTATCCAAGTTCATGAGTGAAAGGGGTCGGTACGATCCACAGTCATCACTAGGCTACCAGGCTTGAGCAGGACCGTAATAACGACCTCGCGTAATGTCGGGGGGTGGGATCCCAACCGGAGTGACTCATTCCACACCCCGAGCAATTCAGGGGCCAGTATAGCCACATGCTCCTGATAGAATTCCGCCGTTAGCCCGTCGGGGCCTGGCGCCTTTCCTTTAGGGAGACCGGAGATAGCTTCTACTATTTCATCCAATGTGACGGGGGAGTCCAATTGGTCTCTCGTCGCTGGGGAGACGATAGTGGTGGGAATCTGTTCCAGGAGCTCACGCATCTGGGAGTCACTGTGTTCGGGGGGCTGAAAATATAATTCAGAATAGAAGCCTGTGAATACCTCGAGGATATGTTGATCGGACCACTGTGTCGTCCCCTGACTGTCCTTAACACAGGTAATTTGGGATTGGCCCCACTCCCCCCTCGCCAGAGCGGCCAGCGTTTTGCCGGGTCTGTCTCCCTCTCCGTATCGCCGTGCCACCTGTGGGCGGCTGAAGTACTGGATTTCCCTATTAGCCTGCTCATTGAAGGTCTTGAGCTCCTCACTGATCTGGGAGAGGACACCAGGGTCAACAGAGGCCGGGTGGGCTCACTCCAAGTCCTGTAGTTTGGTCTCAGTGCGGGACAGGGCGGCTCTTGTGGTTTTGAGGACTCCCGACTCCCTAGAGATGGACGCTCCCCTGATGAAGGCCTTGAAGGCTTCCCAACGGACCCCCAGGGTGGTGGACTGTGGCAAAAATTGTGCGCAAAGTAGGACTGAATGTCAGCAAGGATGTCCGCCCTGAACACAATGTCCTGCAGAGCGGCCGACTTGAAGTGCCATGTGTTGATGGTGGGAGCCGGTATTCCCAGTTCTAGGGATATCGCAATCGGTGAGTAGTCAGACAGTGTGCGTGCAAGTAGACGTGTTTCCACAACCCTGCCCAGCATAGGGCCTGACAATAGGAACAGGTCGATCCTGGAAGAACTGTCATGCACTGATGAGTAGTAAGTGAATTCCCGCGTTTGCGGATGTAATGCCCTCCATGCATCGTGAATGTCGAGTGTCGCGCAGTTGGTCAGGAGTCTACGCGCTGCGCCTGGCAGGGGTCTGGAGGCTGTGCCAGTCTTGTCCATCATGGTATCAAGAATGAAGTTCATATCCCCACCCCAAATGATCTGCACCCTCACGTACCCCAGCAATATGGATACCACCTGGTCAATAAATCCGGGAGAATCAACATTAGGGCCATAAGTATTCACCAGCAAATAGTCCCTGTTGGCAATGGCACAATACGTGGGCCTCATCACGAGTTGGGCTGTATTCCCGGCTGTAATACAGCTGACTGTAATAGCCCTAACACCGACCACTGCGGTGGTATTACCACCGGATCACGAGTTGGGCCTTAACGCTAAATCCCCATTCCTGATTGGGTCCATTGGATCCAATGGGGAATTTTCGGCGCTAATTATGCGGGCTAATACAGCCGGCTGTAATACAGCCGAAAACAGGGATTTTCACCTCCAGAAAAAAGCTGGAGGTAAAACAGTCGATTTAGCGCCCAACTCGTGATAGGGCCAGCCCTTAAATGCGGCTGTAATACCGTTACCACCGCATTTAAGGGCTACAGCCAAACTCGTGATGAGGCCCCTCCCCTCAGGGTCTATGTAACTCTTGTGAAGAACAAACTTAAGTGACTTATGGATCAATGTCAACACGCCTCTGGCACGAGTGGAATGTGAGGTGAAGTATCTATGAGGCCCCCAGGTTGACGCTATACTCCTAGCCAGTGTGCCTGTGGAGTGTGTCTCCTGCAGGAGCAGTATTTTGCAACCATGCCTACTGGCATATGCCATAATCTTGCGGCCCTTGGTGTAATTGCTTAGGCCCCGCACATTCCAGGACATTATCGTTACCGGCATTTTAATAATCTAAATAACATACACTTAAACAAAGAGCCCGTGGAGTGCATTTCTTACACAGGTGATGCTTGCGCCCATGCCTAATGACGTGTACCATAACCTCTGGAGCCCTGACACAGTTGCTCAATCCCAGAGTGCTCCTGGACATCGCAGTTATAGGCATCTCAGAAGTCTAAAGTACATCCCACCACTGTTGTCGTAGTCCTGATATGAGACTGAGCCATCTCGAATGCGGATGCCCCAGTGCAACGCGGTCTGCCAGACCGCCTCTGCTTTTTACTATGACATTTCTCCAATCCCTAACAATACCACCCCCCACCCTCACTGCCCACCCCCAACTTGCAGTGTAGATCCCCCACCCCCCAATGCAGGTGTCTCCATTTGGACCGATTCTCCCCAAGAAGTAGAGGTCGCAGGGCGAAATCCAACAGGGATACGCCCCTTTCAATGCCCAATAGGGACCAAAAAGCAGTGACAACCAACAAAACATGAATGTTGCAATTGCAGTAAGGTGTGCTGTTGCCGTGTGGGCAGCTCTTAGAATATCATGTAGGACAGCGAGGGCTGTCAGAGACAGTTTCTGGGGTGGATGGATCTTATGACAGGCCCTCATAACTAGCTGGCCATTGCGGGCGAGGCAAGACTGAAGAGTTATCTAGAGCTCGTGGCCAGTTCGGCGCCCCATGGGGGCAGAGAGATCGATGTCGACCGCACCCGGGTCGAGTCTCCACCCGCCCGGGCGTTGAGGGAGCCTGGTTAGCTGAATGTGCAGTAAGTTGTTGCCATGGACACGTTCCGACTCTCGGATTTACTGGATAAATACGTTTCTTCCAGGTAGTGGCTCGCTGGATTAACCATCGTTGGCGAGGTTTCCCTACTGGATTGGGAAATGGTAGGTGCACCTCAATGAATTTCACCACTTCGTCCGGGACAGTGAAGAAGTATAATTTGCCGTTGTGTGCAATTTTGAGGCGTGCTGGGAATAGGATGGCGTACGGAACATTGCGTTCTCTAAGCAGCTTCTTGACTCCACTGAACTGGTGCCTCTCCTGCTGCACCGCAATAGAAAAGTCTGGAAAAATCCTAATAGTGTGTGATTCAAGGCGCAGGTCTCCCTTCTCACGTGACAGGCGGAGGATGAGGTCTCTGTCCCGATAATTGAGAATCCTGGCTATAATGGGCCTAGGGATGTCAACCAGCTTGGGCCTTGGTGATAGAGCTCGATGAGCACGCTCAACAGTAAAGTATGGTGACAGAGCCGGGTTACCCAGCAGGTCTTTGAGTAAGGCTTCCACAGCATCCTCCATGCGCCCTTTAAGGGCACTCTCTGGGACCCCTATGATGTGTAGGTTATTTCTGCGGGAGCGCGATTCAAGGTCGTCACACTTTTCTCTCACGTTCTTCATGTCGCGCGACAGGGATGCAACAGTGTTCTGCAGTACATGTATTTCGTCCTCATTTGCAGATATCCGATTCTCAGCGTCGGTAATTCTGGTTCCCGCCTGATCCACCCGTGTTTTTAAAGAGGCGACATTGGCGTTGATGTCATCCAACTTCTCTTGAAAAGAGGCGAAGTATATGGCCATAGAATCCATGAGCGTAGTCAGATCAGGGGATGCGGTAGTGGGATGACAGTCAGCCTCTCGCTCCACCTGTATGGATGAATCGTGACCCACCTCCCCCCTCGGAACAGCTTTGGCGAATCTATCCATGGCTCCCCCCTTGGAGGTCCCCCTAGACTTGTTTGGCATTGCTGAGTCAGCTCCAGGGCGACGCAGGTCAAGGGTGTAGCCACTGAGGGAAGGAGCGTGGCCCATTGGCCGAGGGGCCAGAGGACAGATGTTGTTAATCCAACAGCAGCTGGGGAGGCAGGTTCCAGTAGAGGTGGGGGCAGGATGGCCACAGCCAGAGTATTAGCGTGGGGCTGCCCATGGGTCCAGCAGAGGGAGGGCGGCAGCCCCCAGGGGCCAGCAGTTGCAAAAGTTGTGTTGTGGGGGGCACACCCCCGTGTAGGCGAGAAGCGAGGGTCCAACCCGCCAATCCACGCTCCCCCAGGAGCCCAGGTGCTGCAGGGTGGGCGCAAGATGGGAGCCAGTCGTACAGTGTTCACGGGGCCCACCAGACTGTGGGTGTTTAGGCAGCAGGAGGATGCAAGCCGCAGACCGTGCCCATGGAGCGGGGCACGTGGGCGTGTTAGGAGTCCCCCCAGGGAGTGTCTCGTGGCCCGCACTCCAGGACACGTAGGCTGGGCACCGCAGCCTGGATCAGTAATGTGGATGGCGAGCAGCTGGACAGAAGCAGCAAACAGAAGCAGGGGGCGCCGCAGCTGCCCCGAGAGGGACCCCTCCACTGCACCTCACCAGAACGGTGCGGTCCCTGGCGCCCGCTCGCGGCCCGCCGGATCGCCCCCGCAGCCCAGCCGCGGCACAGCCAGAGACTCCTACTCCGGGCGAAGGATGAGGGCCGGGGCGGGCTCCCGCGTCGGCCCCAGCCGGAAGGTATCAGTGGTATGGAATGCTCAGGGGGGGCGGCCGTGGCCGGCGGCGCAGGCACAGTGCCCCGATAGGGCCGCAGACAGTCCAGCAGGGCCCACAGAGGGATGGGCGGAGCGCGTAGGAGAAGCGCCTAGCTCTACGCCGCTGCGCAGTGTGTCAGGTCCCAGAGAGGAGGGGGCAGGGTCCGGGCCGACGCCACGGCTTCACCAAGGCCGTGGGCCGCTGCAGAGGGGGGCCTGTCCATGGGCTCCCAAGGTCCGAATCAAGCCGGAATTTCGTAGGCTGCAGTCCAACACCGAGGGGCAGCAGCCCAGCTGCAAAATTAATGCACAATATGCTGGCGAACGCAGATGCAGGCAGATGTCAGCCAGGCCCACACGGAGCTCGAGGGCTAAGCAGCCATCTTGGGCTGCTCCACAGCGCCACCAGCCCGATTTATGATTGCAGAGGAGTTGGTTGGTCTCTAGGTATTTTTGGATTTTGGAGATAGGCCACTCTGTCAATTATCTTCAGGAGGAAAGGGACAGTAGTGATGGGCCTACAGTTGGTGGGGATGGAGGGGTCTAAGGTTTGTTTTTTAAGCAGGGGGAGAACCCAGGACTCTTCTAAGCTACTTGGGACGGTGCTAGATGAGAAGGAGGCATTGATGAGTTTAGTGACAAAGGGGGCAAGGTCTCTGGCAGCATCCTTGATTATCTGGGCTGGGCAGTAATCGCCTTTGCAATTGGATGGTTTTAGTGAGGCAATGATTTTTTCATGTGTGGAAAATTTAGAGAATTTGAAGGGTGTTTGGCTAGGTTTGAGCGTGGGCGTGGGCATGCTGGGAATTTCACTAAGAGGGAGCGAGGCTTTTTTTATAGCAATTTTTGATTGTAGTGTTTTTACTTTATTTGCAAGGGCATGTTGGATATTGGTACACCATTGCTTGACTTTGGGTACGCTATCAGGTGGTGATATGGGGGATTCGAGTTCTCGCAAGATTGCGAATAGTTCCTTTGTATTGGAGCATGCTTTGGAAATTCGGTCGTTATAGACTTCTTTTTTAGCTTGGATGATTGCTTTCTTATAATTAGTAGCGCACAGTGTGAGTTTAAGTTTATTTTCAGCTGTAGGCGAGTGTTGCCATACAGTTTCAAGCTTCCTTTTTTCCAGTCTCAGTTCTTTTAGATCGGGGGTGAGTGAACCAAGTATTAAGGTGGGATTGTTGTTTACTTTTACAGTTTTTCAGTGGGGCGATGGTGTCAATGGCTATGGCCATGGTGTCATTGTATATTTTAACCATGGTGTCTGGGTCAGAATCAAATGGCAAGGCATTGATGGTTGGGAGGAGCAGGGGTAGGATATTGTCTGGTGTGATGTTTTTTCTGGATCTAGTAGGAACAGATGGTGCCATTGTTTTTTCAATTCTGGACATCTTGTTAAGTGTTAAGTAGAAATTGATGAGGAAGTGGTCAGTCCAAGGCTGGGGTGTAATTTTAGTGATAGTAGTAGGGCAGTTGGAAGTGGCTACCCAGTCTAGTATTCTCCCTTTGTCATGGGTGGGGGTGAGGACTTTTTGGGGGATGCCATGCCCTTCAAGCATGGTAGCGATGGTTTGCGCTTGTTTGTCATTTGGGTCGTTAAGACCTAGGTTAAGGTCGCCAAGGATCATTGTCTGGGATGACTTTTTTGTGTTGCCCGTTAAGAGGCTGGATAATTCCTCTTCAAAAAGGCCTAAGGGCCCTGGTGGACTGTAAATGAGATAAGGTTGGATTTGGCGATGATGACTAAGCCACCACCTCTGGCGTTAGGACGGTCTAGTCTTAGTAGTTGGTACTCTTTGGGTATTGCTAGGGAGAGGGCTGTACCTGCTGCGTCATGTAGCCAGGTTTCTGTGACTGCTAGGAGGTCAAGGTTATCTAAGGTAAGGAGGTCGGCTATTTCCGTGGCATGGGCCACGACTGATCTAGCATTGATCAGTGCTCCTGTTATGGAGGTTGTTTTAGGTAGACAGTTGGTGTTAGAAGTAACTGGGATGGGTTCTTTCATTAAGGTGCTAGCAGGTAATTGTGGTTTAGGTTGTGTTGAGCTCCTAGTCTGGTTTTTGGGTATGGTATGGTGGTTCAAATAGACGTTGCTAGGTAACTGCGGTTCGTAGAGGGTGGAGAGTCTAGCGCGAAGCCTAGAGTTTCTGTGGAGGGTAGGGCAGGGTGCATGTTTAATTGGTCCATAGTTGCCAGTATAAGCTGTAATAGCAGCGGTGGGGCGTATGTTAATAGGGTTGTGCTAAAATGCATTCTGCTAGAGTCGAGGATATAGTACTATATAATATGTCGTATAGATAAGTGGGTTGAGAGCACAGGATCCTAAGGCTGGCACAGTAGGCGGTCACGCGATTAGGGCGCAGTGGACTAAGATAAGGCTAAAAAAACTATCAGAGGTTCTAACTTTGCTACTGGGCTAGTCAATAGTCTAGGCAATAGGCTAGGCAATAGTCAGAGTCAAGTGCTGTAGTCACAGATCGTAGTAGACAATACAATGCGCTAACACGCATATGTTCACAGTGGTAAGTAAGCCTGGTAAGGAGCATGGTAAAATGTGGCCTACGAACAGCAAGAGGCACGGTCAAGAGGGCAATGTGGACTATAAGCGACCATAGGTACACTCAAAATGGCAGATGTGGCCTAGGGCAGAGCAACATAGGCATATCATATAGTTCAGCTGTGTGAGTGCAGAAAAACAGTTCTAGCAGGGGGGCTAAATGCGGTTTGCCAAAATTTCAACAAAATACAGTTTCATCACGTGTATACAAGGTAGGCATGATATGCAATTAGGTTACGGTGAATATTATGAGAAACCTTATTCGGATAGGCTAGGTGGGAGGCAGTGCTAGGCTAGATGCAGATTATAATAGAGAGGCATTACGCTTTGCTCGAGCGTACAATCATGGTGGGCAATATTGTGGCTCGCAGACAATAAGTTACACCTTTACAGTTCTTTCTAATGAACGGATATGAGGACAAGCATAAGGTACAGAGCAAACCTAAACTCTACTGGAGCATAGATATTACTAATATACTAATAGATAGCACAGGTAGATACAGGAGCATAGGTAAAACAAGGCAGTGTAGCACAAGTAATCAATAATAGAATTGCTAGACTTACAGCGACATGTTTGTAACAAAGAGTCAGTGGCAGTTAGTCTTGGTGAGGGCTCAGTACACGGTGCTGATGGTCACAGGGGTAGTGGACCAGAAAAAGGGCAGAGGTTCTGGGCGAACAGCGAAGAAGGCTGAGGACAGGCTAGGACAGGCATTGGCCGTGTTTCCCTGGGCCTTGGTATTGGTAATTGGAGTTGTAAACAAACTACTGGTATGATAAAAATGTCTTACCAGACCTTCCTTCCACCACTCGATTTATAAACACTCTCTGTGTCCTGCACTGAAGTCCTGTTAAAAACAAGCATTGGCAAAGCCACTGCAGTCCTGTTTCAATCAAGCATTGACAAAGCCAAAATGTTTGCCTTGTGCATACATTTTAAGCCTTTGCTATGCACTGCTATTAGATGCCCTGGTCCTTGCACCATTTTGCACCTGCAAACAACAATGGGCAGTTAATACCACTACGGCTATGCCTGGCAAGTGCCTTTTCCATGCCTAGACAAAAGCCCAAACTGTTGGCATTGCCAATGTTTGTTTTGCTATGCTCCTTGCCCTTTTTAAAATGTACATATCCCTTTCCCTGAAAACACAAACCAATGCTTCAGCTCCAATGCCCAGACCTACTCATGCCTCAAACATAAGTATTTATACTTGCGGTTTATGCAGACAGTTCATCTTTGAATTGAAGAATTCAGGTATCTGGTTGTTTATTCATATATTTTTTGAATCAGGAATCACGCGGTTCACATACCATGTACCCTTCACGCAGCGAAAAGTCTTCACAATAACTCGAAATGTCCTAATTGCTTTACAAGTGTCAACAAGAAATCTGTGTATGTAGCGAATGCGTTTAAAATACTGTTTTTGACGACTACGAAATCATAATCATGATATTGGATTACAAATGTGTGCATTGTGTCAAAATGCGCTCAATTTCCAATAAAAATTGGAGCAAAGCAAGAAGCACACAAAACACTTCATAGAACATTGGAAGGCCTCAGCTTCAATCCAGGAATTTCCAGGACACAGGAGCAGCATCCAAGGATGGAAAAGGGCGGTGGGCCAGAAACTTTACGGGGCAGAGGTTGTGGTCATGATTAAGTTCATGACAGGCCACAAAGACAACCTCTGCAACACAGAAGGACACCCGGACAGCATCGCGGTGGGGAAGGCATTCTGGGCTGAACTCTCCCTGCATGTGAACGCACCCGGGTGTTGCCCACGGAACCATGGAGGATATCAAGACGTGCCGGGGGACATGATACACGGGTCAAATGAGAAACTCACAGCCATGCGTGCCCGTGCCAGTGGAACGTGTGGAGGATTATTTACTGAGACCACCATTACTTCAGAGGAGGAGTCAGCAAGGGCTTAGCCAAGATTGTCTAACAAATGGGGCCTGAAGCTAATGTAGTTGCGCCCACCGCAGCGACATTAACATCTGTAAATGCCCACACAGTGCTGCTGAGTGGTCACGCCTATGTGGCAAAATGTTGGAAGAAAGTGATGAGATGGCCAATACATCCAAGCATGGTCAATATACTAGTATTCACAAGCTCATCAGAATGACATGCACGTTATGGTCCCATCACCTGAGGGAGATGACAGGGAAGTGCCAGGAACACAGGGGCGCACCAACTCACCGGCTGAGCCAGAGGAAGGCCAATGGCTGAGAAAGGCCCTTCTGATTAAGTGCCTGGTTCAGTACAGTTCCTAGAAGCAGTGATTACTGTACCATCCTTAGGCCGTGAAGACAACATGCCTCCCACCCCTTCGTACATACAGATGTGCCCAGAGGGGCATTGTACCAACAAGGAGCCCCTATACCGCCTCGGAGGACACAATGCAGCCGCATCCGCTGGCCAACCGTACCCAAGTCATGTCTAAGTGCCTAACACTCGATAATGGCTTCCAGGGATTGATCACCCAGGCTTTGATCCCAAGCAAGCCCTGGAGGAGTAGATTATGGAGCTCAGGGCCATCCAGCTGGGTGTGGCCCACAAGAAGATCCACCTGCATATGTGGCAGTAATGATATCCAGCAGTGTTGTCAACCGGTATTAGCATACTTGATCGAAAATTATTTGACCTTTTCAATTTGACCAAATCTTTTTGATCGTTTTTTCAGTCAAATTAAATTAAATAACTATATGGGGAGGAGTAAGGGAATAGGATAAGGTGGGGGGAAGTGGAGGTGGGTTGTGAGGGATCGACCAAAAAAACGACCAAAAAATAGTAGGTCAAATTGGAAAAGGTCAAATATTTTCGACCAAGTAGACCTAAACCATGACAACCACATCCAGCAGAAGCTTAGGTACCACTTTGTATTCCTTGGGCCCACATGGATAACCACATCCAATCCAGCATGACCCACCATCTGCGCCTATACACAGTGGGAGAACCTTCAGTAGCCAAAGCACCAACACATGGTGGAACTGGCAGCACGAGTCTTACAGGTGACACTTTTGTTGACATTGTGCTCACTTTTCAGTTTGATTTTCTTTCTTGTTGGGCCATGGGGACGCGGGTGCATAGACCATAATACATCTACTTACAAACCAGCTGGGTAGTGAGTGTCCTTATCTATGTCTATTCTTTTGAATATCGGTTATGTCTGCCATTTTGTAGGTCACCATGGCAGTGGGGATCATGGTGACCTGTCTGCGCAGGGGAATAGTAAGTTGCTGAAGTTGAGAGACCTCCTTCTGTGATGTGTGTGTCAACTCTGATGAGTACACATTGTTGCAGGCTTGTCCTGCTCCCCACGATACCAGGGCTCATCCAGCTCCCTCACGCCACCTCAAGCACAGCAGGCACTCAGCACTTGGACACAAATAATACACAGGAGACCAGAAGTAGAAAGAAATGGGCTGCAATGCAAACACACACCAGTGCATGGGCGGGCCCCATTCTGCTCTGCCCCTCCCTGCCCGGCTCATCCTCATGTACAATGGAGTAGCTATATCCATTCTCCACCCATAAACCAGTACGTATAATGCATGAATAATAACAAACAGGTCATTTAGCAGAACAGGGGGAACGAAGCTTTCAGTTGCGAAAGGCACGAAGCAGCCTCTGGCAGCCTTGGGATTTGAGCCAGCAGCGTCGTCCCTATGTGCAATCTCAGGAGGGCCTCAGGCCTGAGGCATTTAGCATTCCACAGCTCAACTCTGTTCTGTAACCTCACTTGGCATGGGTGTTTCAGCTGTAGGCAAGTCTGTAGGCCAGTCTCCTTGCATCAGATGTACCTCAAATAAACCAAAAGAAAGTGCAGTATCAGAGATGGTAACATATGCCCAGGTTTTTTCCTCTCTTCTCATTCTATCTATGAACCCATATAATTTCTGTCCAAAGCCTTGCACAACTTCTACATAAAACACACTGCAATAAAACTATTCTCTTATATACTCACTCAATAAGGCAAAGCCATTAATTCCTGCATTGCACTGCATAAACACTCCCGCACCTATTAGCATCAGCCATAATCTAGGGTGCATCTAAAACAACAAAAGCAGTCATAACTACATGTCCCTCCCTCTCTAGCTCTGAGCCTCCCCATCACAAAGGATGTGCTCTCACTTTAGGTGTTCTCCTATTGTTCTGTACTGCTGATGCTCCCACCAAGGACAAAGGGAGGATTGGCATGCCTGTTAGGCTACCCATCCCTTCATCTCTTCAGAATCCTCCTCGTACTATGACTTTGCCTCCCCACTCTGTCTACAGAACAGCTAGACCATTCTACACGAGATGGAGGCTGTTCAATACTCTACCTGGGAAGCAGCATCTGCAGCAAGCACGTCGGTAATATCACGTGGTACGTTACTAATCACATGACCGGTGCTTATGTATTTAGCAGAGCGGGAGTCTCTGATCGCTGCTTCTGATTGTTGTTTTTTCATTACGCTGTTCCAGAAGCTGATTCCTTAATCCTCTACTTTTCAGCGACATTAGCTCCTGAATTTCAAGACTTTCAATCCGCAACTAGCTTCAACTCAGCAGTATGTGGATTACTGTTGCTTCGTTCTGAACAAAGCCTTCTTTCTGTTTCTTTCTAAATGGATTCCGAATTCCCTACTTCCTCGCCGCGCTGACATTCTACCAGCACAGCATCTTGTTTCCTCATATCGAACGGCTTGCTTTCATAGCGGCTTCACCGCTATACTCCAGAGGTGGTCATTAGGTTCTTACTTATGCAAAATAAATCTGCAGTGCTTCCTGTGGCATAGAGCTGCCAGAAGTAAGTTCTGTTCATCCTGCTAACTCCCCATAACTAGGGACCATTCTAGGACTATTGCTACTCCTGAAATGACTAATTGAACAAGGGCATTGGACATCATCATTCCAGGACATTCATCAGGTTATTCACCTGAGTGCACCAACCCGACACTAGCGTGGCCCTCGTGCCGTTCGGAATTAGTTCCCCTACTAACTTCCCATTCCCTGTCGTTGGTCCTATTTGGATTTGCCTGGTGTTTCTACAAAGAACCTCCTGAGACTATTTACGTCAACAGGTTAGTGTGTTGTTAAGCAGCTGATATACAAATCCATAGGCATTAGAACAGTAATTAATGTAGTGTTCTAGTTACAGCTTGGCGAGTTGTTGCTATCTTCCACGCCCTTTCCATTGTTTCCTCTCTCTGGCTGTAGTCTTGACAGTCAGAGGGCGACATCAGTTGGAAGGTCTGATTTGACCGGACTCTTCTCGATACATCAGACCATACCATCTCCAGGAGATGGTCCTCCCACACTGTATCCTTTAAGGTGTTACACAACCTGTATCCTTTGTTTGGTGTACTATTTCAGTACTGTTTGATTCATGACAGAATTAGAAGCCATAGACATGGAGGGCACAGATCCTTTGGTGGTCTTAACTCAGTTGGAAGCTGATCTAAGACAAGAGATGATTACGGCTCAAGACACCTTGCGTCATCGTATGGACGTGTTGTAAGACGCTATGCATTCAGCCCCTCAGGGGATGGAAACCCCGGCTCCTATTGCTTCTGACTTGGGTTTCGCTGTGCCGCAAAGTGAGCCAGTCCAGGTGGTAATGCCTACTCAGTTCCCTTTGGCACCGCCTGAGAGATTTATGGGCAACCCCAAGGCATATCGCACGTTCGTTAATCAGTGTCACCTTCATTTCCTTTGTAGGCTGAACTCTTTTCTGGACCTGACCACAAAGGCTGCCTTTGTGTTGTCACATTTAGGGGGAACTGCTGCAGCATGGGCCAATCCATTATTAGAATCCAACAGTCCATTGCTGTATGATTGTGATACCCTCCTGTCAGCAATGAGTAAAGTGGTCGATATGCGATATGCTACTCAAGCTACAGATTTAGAATTGCTGAATTTGAAACAAGGCAATCAGTCCTTATTGACTTATCTTGCCAAATTCATCCAGCTGACTGCGGAAACACAGTGGCCGGAAGACAAGAAAACCACATTTCTTTTACAAAGTTCTATCAGAAGACTTGAAAGACGCTTTGTCTACAGTTCCAGTGGTACCCGCAGGTTTCACAGAACTACTGGACCTCGTCCTCCAGATAGACATGCGAAGATCTGCCATAAAAGGTGCAAAGAAACCATTCTTATCAGCCCCTACTCGTTTTAATGCTCCACTGACCTCAACCAGTGACCCTGAACCAATGCAAATAGGAGCTATTCGTGGTCGGTTGTTTTCTGCGGAAAGGGAAAACCGACGAAAGAATAATTTGTGCATGTATTGTGGTTCAGCTGAACATTTGTTAGTCGCATTTCCTAAAAAGCCTGTCAAGCGGTCGGGCAACGGAAAAGCTCGGCAATAGCGGGAGTCCCTCTGTCGAGTATAAAACCAAACTCCAAACTCCATATGTCTGCTTCTTCAATAGCGGTACCAGTCACTTTACGTTTCAATGGCATCCCTGTGCAAGCGACGGCTATGGTGGATTCCGGAGCCTCTAATGATTACATTGATGTTAGATTTGCCAAACTGTCAGCCATACCTACGGTTGTAAAACCATTCCCTGAAACAGTCAACAAGGTAGACGGTTCGGCATTGTCTTCTGATTTGGTAACAGAAGACACTATTCCTGTTAAGTTGTCTTTTCCCGATGGACATACAGAAGATTTGGTCTTTGATGTGATTGCGGCACCCCAATACAAGTTGATTTTGGGTCTTTCATGGCTCAAATTACACAATCCTGTTATTGATTGGGTTACGGGACACACACAGTATCCCTCTACTTATTGCAATGAACAATGCTTTCCAGTACCGGAAGTGGTCAGAAACACACCTGTTTTAGCCTTTCTTGAAGGGTTTCCAAAAATAGGTGCTGTCCTTCCAACCGGTACTCCAGTACCAGAGGAATATGTTGAATACACAGACGTATTCAACAAGGGCATAGCTGAACAACTGCCTCCACATAGGTAGTATGATTGCCCTATTGAATTGCTTCCTGGTGCCAAGACACCAACCGGTCGAGTATACTCGTTAACTCAACAGGAGGATGTAGTCCTGAAGGTGTAGATGGGCTTCATACGACCTTCTTAGTCACCTGCTGCATCCCCTTTGTTTTTGTCCCTAAAAAAGAATGGAATTTGAGGCCCTGTATTGACTACAGGGCACGCAACGCTGTCACCATAAAAAATCAATATCCATTGCCATTGATTAACGTACTGGTAGGCCAACTGGGTACGTCTGCCTTTTTCACCCAACAGGATCTGTGCGTATAATCTTGTACGCATTAGGGAAGGCGATGAGTGGAAGACCGCATTTAAGATGCGGTATGGCCTTTTTGAATACCTCGTCATGCCTTTCGGACTATGCAACGCCCCCACCACATTTCATTTTTTCATGAAGAACATTTTTAGTGACTTCCTAGATCACTTTGCCGTCATATACTTGGACGACATTTTGATTTATTCTGCATCATACAAGGAACACATAGATCATATGTCCAGAGTAGTACAAAGGCTCTGAGACAATCATCTCTTTGTAAAGGCCAAAAATACTTTTCCAAGATGGCCACCATGGAAAGGGAAGATTGAGCTCATCTCTTTGTAAAGGCTGAAAAATGTGTGTTCCACACTCAAGAAGTGGAATTCTTGGGATACGACATAACCAGTAAAGGAGTGAGGATGAGTCATTCCAAGCTTAATGCCATTCTGGACAGGCCAGTTCCTAGTTCCATCAAAAACATGCAATCCTTTTTGGGGTTTGCAAATTTTGACCGTAGGTTCATCTGGTCTTTTTCTAAGGTGGTGGCTCCTCTTACGGCTTTAACCAATTCAAAGACAGCGTTTTTTTGGAATAACGATGCTCAGGCCTCATTTGATACCTTGAAGGAGGCTTTTACCATGGCTCCGGTGTTACAACACCTTGATTCTGACGTACCGTATATAGTAGAAGCTGATGCTTGTAACTTGGTGGTAGGAACTATTCTTTCTCAGGAATGTAAGGAAACTGGGGAAGAGCATCCCATTACGTTCTTTTCCTGCAAGATTGCCCCATACGAGAGGAATTACACAGTAACAGAGAAGGAATTGCTGGCAGTCAAGGATGCAATTCTGGCATGGAGGCATCACCTCCTTGGAGCTAAACATCCGGTGATGGTTTATTCAAATCACCACTATCTACAGGCATTTAAGACCATGAATTGCCTTACAGCACGCCAAGCTCGATGGCATTCCTTCTTTGCTCAATTTGACTTTCAAATCACCTATCGGCCTTCCAGATATCACATCAAAGATGACGCTCTATCACGCATCCATAGCAATACTAGTGAGCCGTGTCCAAAACAAATTCCACTCCTAGCTGATCACGTGATTTGCAGTTGCTCCGTGCAACCATCCTTAAAACAAGACATTCAGAAATGGGTTTTACAGAATTCCCATGAGATACAAGAACTCAATCTAGATGTCCGAAACAGGCTGCTTTTCATACATGGAGTTCTGTATCTACCTACTGAGGAGACCCGAAGCAAAGCACTGCGATGGGAGCATGACTCTTTGGTAGCTGCACATCCATGTCAGAAAAAGACTTTGGAACTACTCCGACGATGGTGTTGGTGGCCTTGCATTGCACGCGACGTAATTGATTACGTCTCTTCTTGTTCAATATGTATACAATGCAAGAACAACCTGGGTAAGCCTATGGGGCTGTTGCGGCCTCTACCGGTGCCACACAAACCATGGTCCATGATTGCTATGGATTTTGTAGTTGAGTTACCCCGAGTTCAAGGTTATGATACCATATGGGTTTTGGTGAACTGCTTTACTAAAATAGTGCTTTTCATACCATGTAAGGGAATCCCTACCGCTCCCGTTCTAGCAGAACTATTCATGCAGCATGTCTTTCGTTTTTTTGGCTCACCTTCCGTGGTGATTACAGACAGGGGCTCGCAATTCGCTTTGCGCTTTTGGAAGGCGTTGAGCTCAGCTTTTCTCATTGATGACCAGATGTCAAGTTCCTACCATCCTCAAACAGATGGTCAGACAAGAGGGTTAACAGTACCATGGAACAATACTTCCGGTGCTTGTGTTTACAATTCCAGGCTAACTGGTGTTCAGTATTGCCAGCGGACGAGTTTGCATACAATAACTACCTGCACTCGTCGATTGGCACCACACCGTTCTACGCTTTGTATGGTCAGCACCCCAGATCTATTCCTCTAGATCAGGAACTGTCCATGGCTGTTCCAGCTGCAGCCAATAATCTAAAAAACCTCACTGTTTTGCATGCACAAATCAAGAAACACCTGTTGAGAGCCCAGGCACGGTCTAAATTTTATGCAGATAAGCATCGGACTCCGGCCCTTGTCTATCGGACAGGTATGTTTGTCTGGTTGTCCACCAAGAACCTGAAGATTCCCGGTAAAAAGAAACTCCTGCCGGGGTTCATTGGTCCTTATAAGATTACTGAAGTGGTCAATCCCGCAGTGGTTTGTCTGGAACTGCCTTCACGCTGGCGGATACACCCCATTTTTCATGTCTCGCTCATAAAGCCATGTTTATCCAAAACCCGGTTGCCTGTCCGGCCTCTGACGGTTTCGGTAAGGGGTTCTGCAGAATACGAAGTGAGGCCATTTTGGACATGATATTGTGTGCTGGTAGGCCTTACTACCTTATCGATTGGAAGGGGTATGGTCCGGAGGACCGGTCCTAGGAACCTTTGGCCAATATTCAGGCTCCTGTTTTGTCGCTTCGCTTTCATGCCAGAAGGGGTGTGAGGTTCCCTTTGGGGGATGGTACTTTCATGCCTGTCAGGCTACCCATCCCTTCCTCTCTGCAGAATCCTCCTCGTCCTATGACTTAGGCTCCCCACTCTGCCTACAGAACAGCTAGACCATTCTACACGAGATGGAGGCTGTTCAATACTCTACCCGGGAAGCGGCTTCTGCAGCAGGCACGTCGGTAATATCATGTGGTACGTGACTAGTCACATGACCGGTGTTTACGTATTTAGCAGAGCGCAAGTCTCTGCTCGCTGCTTCTGATTGTTGTTTTTTCATTACGGAGTTCTGGAAGCTGATTCCTTAATCGTCTACTTTTCCGTGACATTGGTTCCTGAATTTCAAGACTTTCCATCTGCACCTAGCTTCAACTCAGCGCTACGTGAATTACTGTTGCTTCGTTCTGAAGAAGCATTCTTTCCGCTTCTTTCTAAACGGATTCCGAATTCCCTACTTCCTCACCGCACTGATATTCTACCAGCACAGCATCTTGTTTCCTCTTATCGAACGGCTTGCTTTCATAGCGGCTTCACCGCTATACTCCAGAGGTGGTCATTAGGTTCTTGTGCAAATTAAATCTGCAGTGCTTCCTGTGGCCTAGAGTTGGCAGAAGTAAGTTTTGTTCATCCTGCTATGTCCTCATAACTGGAGACCATTCTAGGACTATTGCTACTCCTGAAATTACTTATTCAACAAGGGCATGGGAAACAGGTTATTCCCCTCTTCCATACTTCTGGAATATGTGCACTAGACATTCATGGACACTATCCTGAGAGCACCAACCCAACACTAGCGTGGCCCTCCTGCCATTCAGGATTAGTTCCCCTACTAACTGCCCATTCCCTGTCGTTACTCCTGTTTGGATTTGCCTGGTGTTTCTACAAAGAACTTCCTGAGACTATTTACGCCAACAGGTCAGTGTGTTGTTAAACAGCTGATATACAAATCCATAGGCATTGGAACAGTAATTAATGTAGTGTTCTAGTTACAGCTTGGCGAGTTGTTGCTATCTTCCACGCCCTTTCCATTGATGCCTCTCTGTGGCTGTAGTCTTGACAGTCAGAGGGTGACATCAGTTGGAAGGTCTGATTTGACCGGACTCTTCTCCATACATCAGACCATACCATCTCCAGGAGACGGTCCTCCCACACTGTATCCTTTAAGGTGTTACACAACCTGTATCCTTTGTTTCGTGTACTATTTCAGTACTGTTTGATTCATGACAGGATCCGCAGTAGCAACAGGGATTGGCAGTTTATCGCAATGGACATTTGCATATTGGATACTGTCTCAAATTGCCAGAACAAGTTTTCATCACGCCTGCACACAAGGGAACTTTGCGCATCCAAGTCACGTGCTATTACTTTCAACCAGCCCTTTCGCTGGTGGTGTGGCACGCCCTCGCGTTGTAGGTAATGAAAGGTTCCCGTGGCACTATTACATAAGGTGGGAAACAGTGGGCCTCATTACAAATCGCCCGGTATGGAAACAACAGTGGTGGTAAACCCGCCGCCACTGTTGTTTCCATGCCGGGCGATCACAACTCCTGCAGGCGGGAGGTGATGTTCCCGCCAGGTCTGACCTGGAGGGTTTAACACCGCCCGCCTGCAGGCGGACGAGGAAACACCGGCAGCATTACGAGATGCTGCCGGTGTTTCCATGATCCCCATTCCCATTGAGTCCCATAGGACTCAATGGGAATGGGGATTAACACCATTCCGCCTCCGTGATTCCCGGGAAACCGGGTTGTAATGCCCCGGTAATTCCGGGAATCACGGAGGCGGAATGGTAATACGAGTCCAGCGGTAACCAGGCAGTTTTACCGCCTCGGTTACCGCCGGACTCGTAATGAGGCCCAATGTGTCAAGGTGACCGATTCATCTGCCAGTCCAATTAGGGTGACCTTTTTGATATTCCTCCTTGCCCGCCTCATCCTCTTCATGAGTCACTGCACTGATCACTCATTATGATAAATGAGCACCCTTGGCTGGTGGGAGCCAATCAGGTTGCTCCAAACCCAGCCTTTATCTACCGACGCAAGCCCAGGTTCGGAGCAAGCCGAGTGCTCTCTGCACCCGCCTTCCATCCGGCGCTGCTCTTCTCCCACCTCCCCTGCCTCCCGCCCCCCAAATGCAGCCCCTGAATACCCCCTCACCTCTCCTTACCTCAAAGTGGCTCCTTCCGCCCGGGCCGAACTGAAACTTCGTTTCTTGGTTAAAGTCATGGAAATGGAAGAGGGGCTCTGAGCGGAGCCCCACCTGCCATTTGCATGGCATCCCTGCCTGACTCTCCCCGGCGCTTCTGGCAAATGAAGCAGTGCAGGTGTGTTTTTAAATGTTTGTATTGCTATTAGCACCGCAAGACTTTGCAACGGGGGGCTAGTACCAATAATCCCGCTTTCTGCGAGATACCCGGTGTTAAGGCCCTCACGTCTTGGGCCCCGTCCGTTACCAGCCAGTGTAGCCCGCAGAACGCGGATTATTGCTTAAGTGTGGCTGCTTCAATAAGCTGCTTTTATCCACTGTGTGTTGGTGTGCTCTGCTTGGAGGGGTATCGTCCCATATTTTGGTGCACCGAGAATTTGCACTTTTTTTGTGGAATACTTACTCCTATTTGTGTTGGGAGGAAATGGTAGTGTGCAGTCTTTGGTGCAAATGGGTGGCCCATTTTATTTCGTGAAATAGCTCCCTGCATTTGTGTGCACTTTCGCTGGACGGTCACCATTTGCATGCCTAATTTGGATGGTTTGCGTGTTTTCTGAACACTTGCGGATCTTTTACACAAATTTGGCACTTTGTGCGATGGCACATCTCTGCGATGTGCACTTCTAGGAATCTAGTGTGTCTATTCAGCATTTGTTGTATAATAATTTTCTTTTTTTAATCTGCCCCCTAGTTTCTCAGGGTATTTCTGGAATGTATTGCTTTCAAAAAGGTGGTTCGTGGCCGTTAATTAATAATTTCAGGAAGCCTTGGTTTGCTTTTTTCCCACTGCATTTGGGATTACTTTCTGGCAACGTGTACCTGACTGGACATGCGTGGTCATCAACCAGGGCTAAGAGACAGGATCTGGGCTCACCTCGATGGTACGCGCGGGTAGTCAGCATCCCCCCGCTTTTTTCAAAGGGCTGACGCCTTCCCCCAGCGTATTTAAGAGGCCTGTGTAAAATCAGACGCTTTCATTGTCTTTTTTCGAAATTATGAATTTAAGCGACGTGGGGGATCCGATCTGGTGCCATACGGTCCACAGCTCAGGCCCTTCACAACTACACCGTGTAACCAGGCGAAACCTAATGAACAACTAAGGATGAAATGTTACATTTCGGGACTGCAATCTCACTGGAAACATTGGCATTGATTCTTGGGGTTTAAAAGGTGCACACTTTTTAACATTTTCAAACCCTCTTAGAAGAAAATTGCCTCCCTTGGTTTTATGTGTGTGTTGATTTTATGAGCGGCAAATGTCCCTTTGTCCTGTGCAATTTGTATGGTTATGCAAAGCCAATGTAATGAAATTTGCATATTTCACCTTGATATGCTAATTTCTGGCGACATCCCATCGGTGTCCAGTCATTTATTCAAAAACAAAAGGATCGAATGCAATACAATTGAGTCAAAAGGACGGAAAAAAAAGACCGAATGCCTTTTTTTTAATGTATTTTTTTGGGGGGTTTTGGTATCGGTAAAATTAATGGTTTTTGACCTAAAAACAGGCGTTTGGGTAAAAAATCGGTCTTTTTTTCTGGTCCTTTTGACTCGAATGTATTGCATTTCGTTCCTTTGTATTCGATCCTTTAACCCATAGCCCATCCCATCACGTATGTTAATGAGCCCTGGCCACATTTTCCTTTAGGACTTGACCCCTGACAAGATCCTTCTGGGAGTGAGCAGAAATCAGTGCTTGGGTTCTTGAAAGGGCCTCTTCCTCCTTCAGGGGTACAGATCGGCACGGACCCTTCTATCAGGTCGGGGAATTGCCATATTAGATAGATTTGCACCACCTCTTCAGCCGCCTGGTCATTACCTTAAAGCCACACCTTTGCATGAAGGCACACCTCTCTTATAACTAGTCCCAGATGCCGCCCCATGAGCCACGAGCACCACTGAGTTTTAGAGAGTCCTGTGAAGAACAATTTGGTTGCCTCTCAGCCGCACTCCTTCTTTGGAGCGGACCACTCGTCATGGATAGCTGTTGGGGCTACAATCACTGTCTTTGCTTTAGGGGTACAATGTCGGTTGGCGTTCGGAATATTCTTCAACTGGCCTGGTTTACCGTGACCAGGCGTCCCAGTTTTGCCTGGACATTCCCAGAATTGGTCTCTCTGTCCTGATAGTTTTTAAAAATGTAATGTGGAAAGAGAGGGCTGGCTACAAATATAAAGCATTCATCACAGATGACGTATTGCACTACGCTAAAGAAGTACACATTATAGGTATCTCACAGTAGGCATGCGAGTGAGTGTGCTGCTTATACAGACATACCTACACAAACACACATAATTCACTATGAAGTTAAAAGGAAATTCCATTGATTATCCACCCTATTTTATTCCTGGATATGCAGAGTCTCTGAAAAAAGAGAAGGGGATACCTGAACATGCAAATTAATTCTGTACCAATTCTTCCACTTACACCACCATATATAATCAATATATTGATTGTGGTAACGCCAACATGCTTCTGCCCGTTACCACATTTTGAGGCATTCATCAGAGGTTTCAGACATTTGGATGTGATACATTAGGAAGACCTCACATTCGCCCTGGAGGGTAGTTCCACCTCTCCTTAAGTGATCTATAACTACAGAATATTATGGTGGGGTGAAAGACAAATCAACTACTCAGGAAGCTACATAGGTAGAGTTCTTTTAGTAGAGAAACTGGAAAATGGAGGTTGCAGTCAAAACAGTCCACTTTTACCAGTGCCAGTTGGACATATGAAACTGAAACGGAACTGAAGGGCCCACTGAAATAAATTACCTGCCAGCATTTATAAAAAAAATACCTTCACACTGAAACACAGGCCTATTAAGGCAGGCTGTGGACTTTCTGCAAGTAACACAAGGAAGAGCCATGTGAAAAAGGCCTGCCTGTCATTACAAAAGGAAAAACAGCATTTACATTTTTTAAGATCCCTTTCACAGTTTCAAACATTGACACCAAAACAGATTTGCATGTGTGTTTGCAGTTTAAATCAAGATATGAGAAAAATTTTCCCCTGCTAACATAAAGATGTCAGGGAAAAGACTCAGGGGCCGATTCATGGAACAAATGGGTGCCGAAAATCTTTGCGCAAGATGGTACAAGCGTGAAAAAGTGTGCGTGCGATTCAAGGAAGGGCCTGTGTGTGTTTTCCCCTGGATGTGCGCCAAATCCGTGCATGGTGCACATGGGTGCACACGTCATTGCAGCATCCTGAACACCGTGCGCAATGCGCACAGGGAAAGTGCACAACGTTGGCGCACACACCAAAAAGGGGGTGGGACACGGGGTGTAACATGCGGAATGGGGAACAGCGCATTAAAAAGAAGGCGTAACTTGATAAGTACTGCAGGGAAATACAGGGAACACCCACATGCACACGAACAACACGTATTCATGGAATCGAATAATGGAAACCTGCACATGCTAAAAGACGCGCACAGGCGTCAACACGTCCGCCACACGAAGGCAGGTGGAAGCGTCCCCGCGAACAGTATAAAAGTGTGCGCAAACAACAAACACGTATATACAGCTACGATGAATGCCCGATTTGTCGCACACTGATCATGGGACACCTCAGGAGGAGGAGAATAGCCAGGGCCTGCATTTTTTCCCCCCGGACTAGCCTTTTTGGGATGCTTGAAGACCAGGTCTATGGCAGGTATAGGTTTCCACCTCGTATCATCCTAGACCTCGTCAGGGAGTGGGAAGATGACCTTACATCCCCCACCCTGTGCTCCCAAGCATTGAGCCTCTTGGAGAAGGTGCTCAATGTCCTGCATTTTTTGGCCACTGGGTCATTTCAGCGGACAACTGCCATAGTGGGGGGGTCTCACAGGCCATGCAGTCACACTGCCTACACCAGGTGTTGGCAATCATGACTGCGCGCCCCTCAGTCCGCAGGCACATATACATGCCCAGAACACCCGCAGAAAGGCAGGCCGTGGTCCAGGACATTTACAGGGTGGCACACTTCCCCAAAGTGCTCAGTGCCATAGATTGCACCCATGTGGCCCTACGTCCACCTAGGGCCACTGAGCACATCTATCGAAAGCACAAGCACTGGCATTCCATCAATGTGCAGGTCGTATGCGATGCAAAGGGAATCATCACCTCTGTCTATGCAAACTACCCTGGCTCCACCCATGACAGTTTCATATACAGGATGTCCGCCCTGAGCCGGGCCCTGGAAGCTGGGCAGCATGGCGACACATTGCTCCTAGGTGAGTACAAATGCCTGTGCACATGCATGCATGTCACACACAGACAAATACACAAACCCTAATAATCACAACCATTATCACCTCCCCAGGGGACAGGGCCTACCCTCTGAGTAACCACATGATGACGCCAATCCGGAACCCCACCACACCACCCTAGGTAAGATACAAAGCTGCCCATATTGCAACCCGGGGCATAGTGGAGTGCACATTTGGAGTGCTCAAGTCACGCTTCCGCTCCCTTGACCGCTCTGGCGGGCAGCTACTATATGCACCCCCAGTAGTGTGCAGGATCATTGTGGCAGCATGTGTCCTGCACAATGTTGCAACACGGCAGGGTGTACCAGTGGACATGGTGGTGCCCCCACATCCCAAACCACAGGCACAGGCGCTGCCCATGGGAGGGGATACGGCACGTGGCGAGGCAGCCCGGACCAACCTTGTGGCCACATTTTTCACCTAAACTCCCACCCCTGCGGAGTGCACACAGGCCTGGCACATACCAGGTGACAATCGATGATGACAAAGAGACAGTCAACTGTCACAACCTTACCACCCTGAGAATGTTGCCATGGAAGTGCTACATTGTGTGCATCCCTAGCTACTTAAACCTAACCAATCCTGTGTGACCAAAAGGAACACATGCAAGGTGTGTATCACACCGCCCCCCGCAAAACAGGCCATGACAATCCCTGGTATGTCACCCAAACCCTCCCAACCCACATCACCCTTGTCTGCCACACCATGACATGGAATGCAATAGCAAAAGCCCAACACATGACCAATAAGATACGAAGTGACATGTGATGAATGGAAAGTTGCCCGAGACAATGACGCCTGACATCGAATCAGATGAAATGACTGACCAACAACCTCCCACACATACCAAGTCATACACAAATGCCTTGCACCACTGGTAGCTTCAACACAGCACTGAATGCCTGTTCACATGCACATTCGGCAAGGCAACATCGCTACTCCCCAACCCGTGTACTGTGTGCCTCTCCTGCTACACACTGCTCAGCACACAGCACAGTGAGCAGCCATTGTGTTGGGGATACACCTTCAGTACCACATGAAAAGGACTAAGGTAAAAAATAAACTATTGACACATGTACAGGATCCCCAAATGGCAATTCATCATGCGCTGGAGGGACACAGCGTGCCCGAGAAGGCAATATGTGTGCACCTGTGTACATGGAAGGGCGGTTGCATGTGTGGTTGAGCATTGTGCAACTGTGTGTGTCAGTAGGGACATGCACTCAATATATGCATGTAAAATAAAGTGACCCTCAGTGTCCTGTACATATCACATGTGAACACTGACCATGTGTGCACCCCAGCATGTCAAAGCACAACAATCCCCTGACACCTGAAAAGGAAATACAACACAGGAATAGCCATTGCCCAGCACAACACATCATGTAAATAGTACCACACAATGACATTGTCAGAGAGTGACCAAACCCTGTAGGCCAGACTTATTGTCCAACAACAAAAGGCCCACCCTCATGTACACATCACCATGACCTTCTGAACAACTTTGTCTGTGGTATGTAGCCTTCTTTCTTCTAGTCTACCTGGCTACAGGATCCCACTACCCCTTGGTGTCCATGTCCCACATTGCGTGTAAATAGTGTGCAGCCCCCTACGAGGCCTCTTTGACTGGTAAAAATACCAAATTGCAGAGAACTCAAATGACCCAAACCCCAAACACATGGGAAGAAGCTCTAGGCACCAAAAAACCCTGTAAGAGTGTCCAGTAGATAACTTGAAGTGCAAAATTAAGGCCAGGCCCATGTACAAGCACAATGATACAACTACCAAGGTAGCACAGTTGAAAAATGGGCCAACAGGATGGGTACTTCTTTCTGGAAACCACATCCAATGAGGATGCAACAACTGATGGGTAGTGTCACAGCTCCAGTCTCCTGGCGCAGGAATGGCACTAACCAACCACCCCCTCTGTGGTCTGGGCGCCTGCAAGTAAAAACTTACACAGGCTGCTGAGACCCCGGCGGGGAAAGAGGGTCAGGGATCCGTTGGTTGGACAGGCATTGCTATTCAGGATAACCGGAAAGAGGGGCAGGAGAGGGGAGTTGGATTGGCAAAGGAAAGTAGGCCAAATACAAAATACCACAATTCACAATAACATACTCAATCAGAGAAACCAAGTTCTACATGCACATTGTACTAAATGAGTCAAATGCAAGCCAGAGAGAGACTTCTCTCTAGGGTGAGTGCTGGCCTCCTGCCTGTGCACTCCCAGGTCTGGTAACAGGATCAGTTCCATGCTGCAAAGAGAGCGAGAGTCACTAATCCGTGTGTGTTTACAACACACACACAGCACCATCAATGGCCCAAAGCACTGACTCCTACACAAACAAACACTCTTGTTTGGTGCTATGTACGTAAACGTTAGCTTGCCATCGTGATGGTTCATACACTGTCAATGCAGTAAGGGCGGCGCACGTGGCCAAGCGGTAAATGGAAGAGCAATGCCTCAAGATTCACACATGATAGAATGGTCCCTGGGTGAGCTGCTAGACGCGTATAGCGAGGTGCGACTTCAGTACAAGGCGTGTCCTGCCAGCCGTGGATTACAATATGCAGTGCAAGTTGCAATTAGCACATGCAAATGATATGCAATGCACACAAGTCTGTGCCTTGCTGGGTGTCCCTGTGTGCTGTATAAGTCTCTGGCTAGGAATGCTACTGCGCTAATAACTCTGCTTCTATGTAGCAGGGGGCACCAGAGGATATGTGACAGCCCCTGCGTGTGCCCCTGACAACTTGGAAAGCAACTTGCCATTTGTCCCCCAACGCATCTTAGTTCTACTGTGCGCTTCAACAACAATATCTGTCCAAGCTCCCCATCAGTGGCGCTACTTAGCATGCATGTGCAAGTGGCCTGGTGGAAGGTTGGCTGCGGTGTGGCCCCCTTGTGCTGCTCACCTTGCTTGGAGCTCCTGGGAACACGTCTGCCTCTGTTGGATGTCTGAGGACAAGCCCTGTGCCACTGCTTTCGCACACATGTGCACGTCTGCCCCACCAAACGTGGCCAGCTGTCTGTAGTACTATGCCCCATGTCTGCTGGCAAAGGTGGTCTGGAGGCTCATTCTCCTGCAGAAAGGGCACACAACATATAATTAATGCTGGAAAGTTCCCTGTGTGTGCCTCTTCATGCTGGTTGTGACTGGGCCATGTCAGAGACCTACATCAGAAGTCCTCCCACCATCAGTGTGACTTTGACAGGCAAAGGGCGCTGGCCACTGTCTACAGCATGAAGTGCATCAAGCACATGTACAGCAAAGAAAAGAAACATACATCACAATGTATATCAATTAATGGACACATCAATCATGAACCCACCTAAATCTAATAAAGCCCCCACAATCCCCACTAGGGGTGTTAACACAAGTAGTGCAGCAGCAGATAGGCCACAGATATGACAGTCCAAAGCCCTTGTGTAAATGACTGTAACACTGAACCATCCTTGCGAGCCCATGGATAAGGGAAGCAGGAGTGGCCTATGTGAGTCAGGACCCCAAGCTGCAAACGCATACACGAGACAAGCTTGAAGGGCCCAGCTGGAACAGACAGTGGATGCTTTCAAAAGCCACAAAGCACCACACTGTCACATGAATGCACAATAGACAAGCAATTTTAAACTATATTAACTAATTAAACTAACTATAAAAAACCTACATTACCTAATTAAACTAACTATCAAAAACAATTTTAACTAACTAAACTAAAATGAAAAATCAAAAATGGCCACATACGACCCGGGGGGGGGGGGCACCCAGGAGGAGGGAGGTACAGGGTGCACCTCAACACTCATATGCGATGATGTTGAGACAAAAAAACCTCCATGGGCTCAACGCCTGCACAGCCCGACCTGTGTGGGAGATATCTCGTCGTCCGAGTCAGCCTCTTCCTGAAAAGGTAGACGTGGCACTGGAGCCTGACCACTCCTAGGTGCAGCTTGCCCCTTGTCGGCAGCAAGCCTGCCGGACGGGTGAGCCTGGTTCTGTGCGGCGATGCCACATAGGTCAGCATGCAGCACCTCCCGTGATACGCGTGCTTCCTCTTGCAAGGTAACACATGAAACACAGAGTTCTTCCTGCGTGGCCTGGCTGGACAACTGATGCACCTCCCGGCAAGCACGTAGCTCAGCCGAGATGGTATGCTCAAGTTGCGCAAACCTCTCCTCTGACTGCTCCCTCTAGGACATCAAGAGCACACCCAGAGTGGATCTGAGGGAATCATACTCAACCCTCAGGGCCTCCATGTGTTCCTGTGTGAGAGCAGCAATTGCTTGACGCAAAGACACCATTTCAGCCCGGCGTGCCCTGTCTGAGGCCACCATGCCCAGCCTGAGCGAGCGGGCCTTGGACTGTGCTGCCAGCTGCTGGAATTCTACCTACCTAGCAGGGGGTAGCACGGATTGGGCCACACGCTCCATGCTCTCAGCGATGTTATCAATTGCTGCCCCCTGGTGTTCTGAATTGGCAACCATGGCTTGCTCCCACTCAGTATACCCCAGTGGCACGCGGCCACCGCATTGCTGGGCTTGACACCTGCGGGGCCCAAGGCACCGACGTCCTTGTTGGGTTGGCACCACCCGCAGCTGCATTCCCCCGTCGACGTGATGCCCCAGACACATCAGAAACTAGTGTGGAGGGTGACCCTGCATCCCGATCCACCACAGGCAGAGGTCCCACCACTGTCTGGCCCCTCAGTGCAGGTGTCGCGGACAGAGGAGCGTCCACATCAGATGAATGGACCCGATGCACATCCAACTCGACATTGTCGTCAGAGTGATCATCCGGGCTTGACTCATTGCCAGCCACAGACAAGATGGTCTGTAACACATGTGGGTTCTCGTGGTCTACCACCCCACGACCCCTACTTGTGCCGGGTTGCTGGTGTGATAGCAAACCTGTGTCTGGCATGACAACACCATCCTCTGGCTCCATTGCGTCATCATCTGGAAAGTGGAGAAAAATGTACATTAGTACACATGTCAGTACACACACAAACATAGACATCACACAGACAGCCAACACATGAAGCAGACATGTCACACACAAATGTGAACCTGGCATGCATGCCAGGTCACTTTGACATAGCATCAGGGACTAGGCATGTAGAACAGTGTAACATGGCTCTGAAGTGGGTTGATGCAGTGCAGAACATGTGTACGTTATCCACTATCTACATGAACAAGTACATCATGATGTGTATCAATTAACTTGAAGGCAGTGCAAGGACAAGTTCAGGCATCACGTGCAATATGCCTGCAATGTGTTGCATGGCTACAAGCAACCACCATCCCCCTAAGTGAAAATGCAGGAATGCATTGCATGGCGGCAAAATGGTGACCAGAGACCTGTGTATTGGCAGACAGTGGTGGCTAGCATCACTTGCATCATCTGAGTCAACTGACAACACAGCAGATGATGATGGGACAGAAAGCAGGACACATGATGACCCCTCAGTAGTACAGCCATGTGTGCAGAAGCCGCTACACCAGTTGGACAGAGTCAGTGGGCCTGAAACGGGGGGAGGCCTGTGTCCTGCACAGACTGTGACACCCTAAACATGTGTGTGATGCAGGACTGAGCCAGAGTAGGCATGGAATGGATGATCAAAAGCAAAGAAATGTAGGTCACCCTGGTCACGTACTACAATGATCATCCAGTCAAGGACACATAGGGGCATGCATGGAATACACATGGAGCATGAATGGGAATTCATGTCCCTGCGCTAAGGGCCTTTCCTCGAATTACACGCTGACGTGCAGTTTTTTCACATGCCAAATCACTCCGTATCAAGCTGGCCACGCGACAACACACGGAAGACCACACTGCTGCCCAGAAGGCCATTTTCCTGCCCCCCAAAGCCCCGAACATCCTCCCATGAGCCATCTGCTGCTGCCTTCCTGCTGCCACCGTGCCCTGCCATTTGGTTCCTGCACATCTGCCATCTGCAGGGGTCCAGTTGCAGTGACCACCCCTGCTGGAACAAAAGACTCCCGACTGGTGTTCCATCACTCCACAGCCCAGCCCCTGGACCCAGTTGCCCACCTACATCTGCCTCAGGGGTTGCCATGTCTGACACAACACCTTCCGGCACCAGTGGCAACCACCAGCCAGAGAGGCAGAGGGCTGCCAGCTTCACTTCCGAAGAAGTTGGCATCCTGGTGGAGCAAGTCCTGGGGCAGTATGATGCCCTCTTCACACCATCGTGCGCCGACAAGGAAGGACGGAGGAGATCTGGACGGACATAGTGGGTGCCATCAATTTGGGGGTGGCACCCCGTGACATGAAACACGTCCAGAAGCGCTGGGAGGACTACAAGTCCAGGACCCTCAAGAAGGCCCGCGCCTCTTAGACGCAGAGGAGGCAGTGGGGCGCTGGGGCCAGCTTCCCAACCAGCAGATGAGGGTCCTGGAGCGCATTCGCCCAGTGCTTCACCACCAGATCCTCAGGATGCAGGCCCGTCTGGAGTCGAGCCATGCATTTTTGCGTGAAACAGGGCATGTTGCAGTGTGCTGGTAGTCAGCTACTTGGCTGTATGTGTGACATAGGCCATGTATGGATGTGTGTGTGCAGGGACATCATGGTGCTGCATGTGAGACCAGTCATGCGTGAACCACATGGATGGTGCATGTGTTACAATGCAACATGAGGAGCAACATGCGGAATGCACACATTAATGCATGTCTGTCTCTGTTGTTGGACATGGATGGGGTGTGAGAGATGGGTGCTGCTGTCAAGGAAATGTATGGTGTACATGTCTATGTGTCTGAGTAGTGTGTGTGTGACTTGTAAATGCCATGGATGCATGACACATGTCCGTGACAATGTTCTGATTCACTGATGCAGCCTAGTCATCCGTCTCCACCATGTCTGGGGTGTACGAGGCCAGATGGATGAAACTACGGTGATGTGTGTGCATGTGATCAGAATGACCCATGATGCATGTGAGTTCCAAACCACAATCGTATGTTTCAACAGTTCTTTGGACATGTATGCAAATGTTCTTAGCATGCGCCATGTCTGTTTCTGCATGTGTGTTGCCTGCACTGACCTATGTGTTGTGGAGGGACATGATGGAAGTGACATTTGACAGTGCCACTCATGTGCTATTGCTTCCTGTCTAGGGGACTATTGTACAGTTCCCTGATGCTTGTGTTCTATGTCTCCCTCTACACAGGGGCGAGTGAAGAAGAGGGTGGAGACGGCGCTGTGGAGCAAAGCAGCGGGGATGCCTCCACCGGCCGGCGACGCAAGGCCCTGTCACCCTCCCAGGAATTACCATCATCTGGGAGCAAGGGGACTGGTGCCGCGTCTGCCACTACGGCTGCAGGGGAAGGGGTGGGTGAGCCCCACAGGGGCTTGCAATGGTGGAAGACGGTGTGGAGCCATCCAGGTTGGTGGTTTGCACAGAGGAGGAGGAGGCTGCTACTGAGCCGCACATGGGGCCTGGTGGGGGTAGTACCACTGGTGCAAGTGGTGCAGTCCAGGGGCAGGGGAGGAGGCAGCACAGGCGCCATGGAGGGGCTGTGCATGTCACTGACCCTGACACTGTGACTGCACCACCATGCACCAGCAGGGATGCCCCATCCCAGGTCCGTCCGCAGGTAGGGGGGAGGTCCACATCATCTGACACTCCTCTACCTGCAGACGATGGGACCCGTGACCGTGTGGAGACTGTCCTGATTGGTGTTGCGTTGTGCACGTGTGACATTCGTGATGACGTGCGTGCTTCCTAGGGGGAGCACGCACGTCATCACGAAGAGCTGTGTGCCAACGTGGCTCAGTTGGGAGGGGCCTTGGTCGGGGGTTTCGTACATGTGTCGGGCACTCTGACGGCCCTCTCCTCCTCTGTGGAGACTATGCGCCAGTCGTTCTCCAAGCCGTCTTCCGGCCCAGATGCCACCAGGGCCCCCTGTGGACCTGCCCCGACCAACGCAGCCAGCTCGGTGGAGATCCCATTCCTGCCACAGTCGGGAGTGGGAGGTCCAGCAGGGGTGGACACCCCCACAACTGGACCCCAGCAGATGGTGGATGTGCCGGCATCATCGGGCAGGCACGTGCACGACGGCTCTGGTGGATTCCATCAGCCTGGATGCCATTGTGCTGGCAGAGGCAGTTGCGTCGGAGGCAGTGGCAGGCTCAACGTGGGAGGTATCATGGCTCTGGGCCATCAACATCAGAGGGGCAGGCATCGGCCGGAGGGCAGGAGGACCCTGGAATGGGAGTGTCTTCCATGTGGTAGCGGTTGGGCCAGCGGATAGATGCGGAGCGGCGGCGGGCAGAGGAGGTACGGCTCACTATGGTCAGGGCGGAGAACTCCATGCGCAGGGCGCTGAGGCGGGCTGAGTGCCTCGAGGGAATTCGCAGGGAGTTGGAGGTGGACATGGCGTTATCCCTGCGAGACCTCGGGGCCAGGAAACAGGCCCGCCTCCAGGACATTGAACAGGAGTTCGATGATGCCCTGGCCCAGGAAATCAACTAGTGAGCCATAGGACTTGCCCGCCGCCATTGTATATAATTAATTAGTGTTAGGTTTCATTTATGTTTTTCTTTCATTTGGGGCGCTTGGACTATGCCCCACCTTTTTGTAGATAGTTCTTTATTAGGTAGGGTTTTTTGTAGGTTTCCTTTCAATAGTTGGGCTTATGGACCCTGGATTTGTTCTTTGTATATAGTTGAAGACTGCATTTCTCATCACTCTTTTTTTTGTTCACCATGGAGCAATGGATTATTCTTATTTTTTTTCTTTGGATTTGGTTTGCTGGACAGACACTTTGGACCCATTTTCATTTGGATTTATTTGGATTCTGCTTTCATATTTTTTATTTATTTTTTCGGAAAATGCTGCGTTTTCTTTAGTATTTCCATTATTGTGTGATTTGATTTAATCCCCTTGCTTTTGTGTTCAATACTTTTTTTTTCATACTTCAATGTGTGGTATTCTCTCATTGGTTTCATGCATGTCACGATGTGGGTTTTCTCATTCACTTGTACCCATTGTGCGTGTGTGACGGACATGTGTTGATGTGCATACTTGCCATTTGGGTGGTATCATGTAAAGGGCATTTCTATGTGGGGTGGATGGAATACTTGGTTGGGTGTTTGGACAGGGGTGGCGTGGGGTGTGATTTGGGTGGCCATAAGGCCCATGATTGTGGATCGTGATGACGTGTTGGGGGGGTGTTAGGGAGAATTCTCATTCTATGTCTAATTTCCCTTATAGAGTCCCCCAGCAGCTTTGCTGGATTTGAAGGGTTTGTTTCTTTTTACCTGGTAAGAGTGAGCCTCTTTTTCCCACTCTTAGGCATTTTTGCTATGTGTGTTCTAGGCTATTTTTGTGTTTAATGCCTATGGGATTTTCTCAACCCCATAGGAACCATCTTTATTCACATTTGTTACACAGCACCCTCAGTGCAGTGACACGGGGGTGTCGTAGCGACCCCCAAACATAGACTCCATACCCTGGACTGACTATTGTCTCACAGGGCATGTAAAGTCCCCATTGACTTTACTAATCAAATCCTATGAACTAAACCAGTACAACCCATCTTACTATGGAGGTACTGGAAGGGGTTAATAGTATTTCCCCTATGTTCATTTTTGAAAGGGTACCGTACAGTCCCGCTCTCAAACGTTTCTGGCTGGTGGCAGTGATTACTACCATAAATATTCGACCGCAAATATTTCCCTATGGAATTTTCCCATTGTTCGAGGCTACCACTTTTTCTGACAGCCTCTAACATACCGCTGGTGCATTTTAATATTAACTTTACTCCGGTAGGTTTTTATTGCCATATCTTTAATATAACTTCCTTCTCGTGTCTTCCTCTAAACTCCTAACCCAAGTCGGGGATCCTTTGTTCGTTCTTTTGGGGGGCTTCTGCCGAGAAGCCCTCCTTTCGGCGCCACTGAGTCTGGGGTGGGTCCATTGTGTGGGAGGGGGAGTAGGACCCCTGGACAGAGTTGCCTCAGCAACCCATGTCACACTCTATTCTGATAGGCTGGAGGGTCTCCCGCCAAGATGACCACTCCACTGTGTGAGTGACAGCTAGGCTGTGTGAATGGGGATCTTTTTGCATAAAAGCAGGGTCCTGAGGACTGGAAGAGCAAGACGTCACCACTGGAACTAAGAAGCCGAAGAGGAGAGAAGCCACAGACATCTGCAACGACTGAACCACCGGTGAAGCCCTGCTGCAGCGTCTCACCACTTTTCTCCACACAACGAGAGAAGATCTTCACCTGCAAGAGCTTCTTCCCTTGAGCTGGTGGGGCCAACCAGTTTGCCAATCGCCTTCCCGGACCTGCCTTGGTTGAATCTCCCGTACCCTGTACTTGGAGGCCGGATAGCCAGGCACCAGTCCACACGGACCGCAATTTAAAGCAGCGTACCTTTTATTTGTCGGACAGCACCGTAGCTGGTTTCATCCCTGGGTAGTGCAGTAACTTGAACCTTCATCCACGACGAGAGCCTCTCTTCCTCTGCTGGATCACCCGAACTGCAGGAACTGCCAGGAACAACCGCCAACGCAGAAGCCACTTCTTCATTTAAAGGTACATTGATCCGCCAGGCCTCCCTTTCTTCGCGGTAGCACTAAAGGTGTATTAAATCCTTTACCTACCTGTTGGGTTGGCCGCCCCTCTTTTCAACGTCTGCATCCACCTTTTCCACTTTGTTAACCAAAGACTCGACTGCAGCTACAAGAACATTTTGCTCCTGGGCCCTGACCCTGTACCAACTGACTTTGGCACAGGCCTACTGACTCTGGTCACATTTGTTAGATCTGCCTTCATTAGATTGATTCTCAGCTAGAACTGTGTGGTGCACCTGTTTCTTTTAACTACCCTTTCCTTCCCATTTTTAAACCTTGTGAAATGCCATTTTGCTCAGTTTTCATTTAAGTATTGCTATACTGATACACTGTCTTGCTGAAACTGGTCCACAAACTTATGGGAAGTGTTACTAGGGTGTGAAAGAACCTAATTCTATATAACTTGTGCTTTCCCTCCCTTGTGAGGAATTGTTAAATGATCCCTTGTGTGTAGTTGTCATTGTGCCGTTTTGCTCAGTTTTCACTCTGGTTTACTTGATCTACAATTTAACTTCGGAGTGTGTATATTTTTCCTTTGACTTAATTTAACTTGCTTGATGACTGTGATACATGTGTTTTATCTAGAAGTGTGTAAAATAAATATATAACTACTTTTTAATACAAAGCTTTGGTCAGTGTTTCCTTGTGCCATAGTACTGAAGGCCTATTGTGTAAACCCTGAATACTGCTCATCTCCCTCTTGAGATAAGTCTGATTGCTCAGCCACAGCTACCAACTAAATCTTTGTGGTACAGACTGATACCAAAGGGGATTTATTGCTCTCACCTGTAGTCTTAATCTCGTGTAGTGCTCCCTAAGGGAACTGCACAGGATTCTGCCTAACAGGGGGACATGAGCCGGGGCCTGCTGGCAGGTGCCCGTCAATGCTGGGTGGGTGGGGGTGCAGGGGGACATGAGTCGGGGCCTGCTGGCAGGTGCCCGTCAATGCTGGGGGCGTGGGGGTGCAGGGGAACATGAGTCGGGGCCTGCTGGCAGGTGCCCGTCAATGCTGGGGGCGTGGGGGTGCAGGGGGACATGAGTCGGGGCCTGCTGGCAGGTGCCCGTCAATGCTGGGTGGGTGGGGTTGCAGGGGGACATGAGTCGGGGCCTGCTGGCAGGTGCCCGTCAATGCTGGGGGCGTGGGGTTGCAGGGGAACATGAGTCGGGGCCTGCTGGCAGATGCCCGTCAATGCTGGGGGCGTGGGGGTGCAGGGGGACATGAGTCGGGGCCTGCTGGCAGGTGCCCGTCAATGCTGGGGGCGTGGGGGTGCAGGGGGACATGAGTCGGGGCCTGCTGGCAGGTGCCCGTCAATGCTGGGTGGGTGGGGCTGCAGGGGGACATGAGTCGGGGCCTGCTGGCAGGTGCCCGTCAATGCTGGGGGCGTGGGGGTGCAGGGGAACATGAGTCGGGGCCTACTGGCAGGTGCCCGTCAATGCTGGGGGGGTGGGGGTGCAAGGGGACATGAGTCGGGGCCTGCTGGCATGTGCCCGTCAATGCTGGGTGGGTGGGGTTGCAGGGGGACATGAGTCGGGGCCTGCTGGCAGGTGCCCGTCAATGCTGGGGGTGCAGGGGAACATGAGTCGGGGCCTGCTGGCAGGTGCCCGTCAATGCTGGGTCTTGGGGGTGCAGGGGGACATGAGTCGGGGCCTGCTGGCAGGTGCCCGTCAATGCTGGGTGGGTGGGGGTTCAGGGGGACATGAGTCGGGGCCTGCTGGCAGGTGCCCGTCAATGCTGGGGGGGTGGGGGTGCAAGGGGACATGAGTCGGGGCTCACTAGTGCATGGTGCTATGTGGGCTGGCTGAGGGGCATGCCCAGGGTGTATGGGCTGCCAGCGGGGCATGGCCAGGGGGTGCAGGGTAGTCCCCTGTATTGTGGACTGCCTGCGGGCCATGGCCAGGGTGTATGGGCTGCCTGCGGGGCATGGCCAGGGGTGCAGGGTAGTCCCCCATGGTGTGGGCTACCTGCGGGCCATGGCCAGGGTGGATGGGCTGCCTGCGGGGCATGGCCAGGGATGCAGGGTAGTCCCCTGTGGTGTGGGCTACCTGCAGGGCCTGGGGAGGGGGAGAGGGCACACCTGGGAGGACCCAGACTGCCAATTCGCGTGTGGTGCTCCCCGCGCACCCCAGGAATACACGTACCCAGGTCGCCAAGCGAAATCACGTGTAAACCTCCCGGCACACCCCTCAGAATACATGTACAACTCTCGCGCTAGCGAAAACGCGTGTAAAACTCTCTGCGCACCCCTCCGAATACACATACCCCGCTCGGCCAGCAAAATCACATGTAAAACTCCACGTGCACCCTTCAGAATACACGCATGCAGCCCATCCACCCTCAACATTCCCCACAGGCAGCCCATCACCCCAGTGCATGCCCCACAGGCTGCCCACACCACAGGGTGGGGTTTTACACGTGATTTCTCTAGCGCGAGAGGGATATGTGTATTCTGGGGGTGCGCAGGGAGTTTTACACGCGATTTCAATAGCGCGAGAGGGGTACATGTATTCTGAGGGGTGCGCTGGGAGTTTTTCACACGATTTCAATAGCGCGAGAGGGGTACGTGTATTCTGGGGGTTGCGCAGGGAGTTTTACATGCGATTTCGCTAGCGCGAGAGGGGTATGTGTATTCTGAGGGGTGTGCAGGGAGTTTTACACGTGATTTTTCTAGCGCGAGAGGGGTACGTGTATTCTGAGGGGTGCACGGAGAGTTTTACACACATTTTTGTGGTTGGGGGGCTGTATGCTGGTCCACTGGCCTGTGCGTCATGTACAGGATTTGTGCGCTGTTCATGGCGAACGGGGCGGGGTTGGGGGCGTAACTGGTGCTGCTGCAGGGTTGCTGCGCCACTCTGCGCCATGGCTGTTTATGGATGTTGAAATCCATGAATACGCTGTGCGCTGAAATGGGTTTTGGCTCACACGGCTGGCGGAGACTGCTGCACGCGCACAATGTGCGCCAGCCGCGTGCGCCACTTGTGCGCCGAATTTTATGAATTACCCCAAAGTGTGTGTTGACAAAACGCAATGTATATTATGCTTCACATGCAAAATACCGGAAAACATTTGAAAAGAAAAGCCCACTTTGTTTCAATGAAAATGTCATCATTTGGGCATTTTTCTGAGCAACCAGAAGTCGTACTGCCTTAATTAACGTCATTTTTAGATAATTTCCAGGTGTTGAAATAAAATATCGAAATTACACAGCACTACATATATAAATAGCTTTTCTTCATTGATCAGTGTTATTATTTCTTGAAGTGAAATCTGTATAAAGTATTGTGATTTGTTTTTTTCCCAACCAACATCTGTGATTTATTTGTGTACAAATAAGTTTACTTGTGAGCCACAAAAAAGGTGGGGTGTGTTGTTTTAGTGTGATATCTATTACCTATCTTCCAAATAAATACAAATATATTCCCTATACCCCGGCCTAGTTCTTGGATCACTGAGGGTACAGGGGGGTAAGGGGAGGGATTACGGTGACTCTATGTGAGTCTTCAGTAAGGCCATCGCTAAAAAAAAAACTTAAGTGGGTATTGCAGGGCTCCATGATTGGGGGGGGGGGAACTCCCCAGGTTAAGCAGGTCTCAATATAATGGAACACAAATTATTGAATATACTGTATTAATGGATGTGGGGCCCAACAAATATTGCATGTTGGCCAAGATCCACGGTTAGGTCTTAAGACATTTTTGGGGAAATATCCTGCCCGTTCTGCCTTTTAAAGCCTATGGATCCAGTAGCACTGCTCAAATAAGGTGAGCTTTACAGTGGGCATTTTCCCATGGTACTGTTGGCTCCCAAGCTTCCCATCGAGCATAATGTATCGTGCTCCTTTTTCTCCTGGCCACCACAGATGTAGCGCTGTATGATAACTTGGGTTTGCATATAGGGTTTGCTACTGTGTTTTATCAAGATAAGCACCAGGTGCCTTTTGGGAGTCTTTATTTGCACAACTTTGCAAGGATGCAAGCCCCTTGGAGGGCTGACTTGATCTTGTGCAGTTCCACTCCTACGATATGATCATGCACGGTGTGGACAGATTTTAGCAGAAAGTGCTTAACTCACGGAGCTATCACATCAGCTTATGACAGCAGAGGCCTTCCCAGGAAATCTCCAGAGTCCCCTATAGGCCAGTCCGCCCTTTCTCAGGGTGCAGAGGTCCATCGGGAAATCTTCAGCGTCCCTTATAGGCCAGTCCAACCCTGCCCAGGGTGCAGAGGCCTACCGGGAATTCTCCAAGGTTCCCTACCGGCCAGTCCACCCCTGCTCGGGGTGCAGAGGCCTTGCGGGAAATCTCCAGAGTTCCCTACAGGCCAGTCCATCCCTAACCAGGGTGCAGAGGCCTACTGGGAAATGTCCAGAGCCCCCGCTAGGCCAGTCCTCCCCTGCCCGGGGTGCAGAGGCCCACCAGGAAATCCCCACCCTATGGGCCAGTCCACCCCTGCCCAGGGTGCAGAGACCCACCGGGAAATCTCCCGAGTTTCCTATAGGCCAGTTCACCCCTGGCCAGGGTGCAGATGCCCACCGGGAAATCTCCCGAGTTTCCTATAGGCCAGTCCACCCTTTCCCAGGGTGCAGAGGCCCACCGGGAAATCTCCAGAGATCCTTACAGGCCAATCCACCACTGCATGTATTTGATAAGGTTGTAATAAACATACCTTGAAACAAAGCACAGTTTTATTAATAAAATGATAGTTGTCTTGTTTTAATAAATAGCAATCCTTTCTGCTTTTCCTCGATTGGCATTTTGTCAAGGTACCTGGTCAGAGGCTTTACGGCTCATACATTAAAGACCCTGAAAGCGCTCTTAAGAAGGGACAGACAGGCTTGCAATTCCTCAAATCAGGATAGGATTTGTACGTAAATTTGGCAGAAAAAGTCACAGACGACAGCGCTTGTGGTGAGTAAATGAAAAGTAAGCATATAGGCTGCAGGTGTCTGAGAGGTGTGGGAGCACTGCCAAGTACAGTCCCACTGTTGTAGATACAAATAAAGCACAGGCAAATCTCAGTCGCACTGCGCCAAAGTTGTGCAATATGAACGTGTATTACAAGTAATTGGAAAGGAATGTAGTCATAAGTCCAACGGATTTATTCATGAAGTAGCCTAACACGTGTTTCGAGTCTTGACCGACTCTTCATCCGAGGCTAAGCAGAATCAACATACAAAATGATAAACAAATTGTGCACCATTGAATGAATGATTAAAATTGGAAAAACATCCATTGTACAGATTGAAAGCAAGAACAAATGGCATAAAATACAGGGGCAAAACCAAAGGGTTTAGGTAGATGATTATGTCATGTGTCATGAGGTCAGAAATAAAAGAAACCCATACATAAATAAAAGGAAAAAAAAAGGATAAAAGTACAGTACCACATTCAGATGATGTTGAATTGAATGGAAGTTCCATGGAGCTAAAGACCAAGAAATAAACAGGGAACAAAGCAAACAAATGTGCAAATAATTAATATGCACCCACGGAAATGACTAAAGCAGCACATTCAAAGGAACAAGGTTGACCATAAGAAAATTTCTTGTATGAGCCTGTTGAGGAAAAAAGCAAATTCAAAATGCCAAACAGGAAATGACCTTAAAGTAAGGATGGGACCTGGTATTGAATAGTAGATGGTCAATGCCTTGAAAACTCTCTAAAAAATGCAAGGAAAAACCAATATGAGGAAGTGAATCAAGGAAAGAATAGAATAAGCAGAAAATTAAAGAATTAATGAAAATGTACCTCAGCGCTTCACAATTGCGGAAATTCTATGAAAGAAACAAAAACATTTTTTATATGTGAGAAAGGTTTACCCGAGCTATTTAGAATGTGCCAACTGAGTTGCCAATAACAAAATTATGAAAAAGCAAAAGCCAGTGCATGCATGCAAGGAAGTTGTGCTTGTGCGATGGGCACACTTGATTGCCGGTTGAGATTGAGTTGATCGTGCAATGTTAGTAGAGGCTCGGAAAAGTCAGTCAGCATTGGAGGGTTGCACACGTGCCTTTAGCGCTGTCATTGACACATATTCTACTCTAGCGCCTCGAATGCTGTAAAGTGTGCCTTTCAAGTGTTACATGGCACGATGGGCAAAAGGTGACAGGTCACATCTGATCTTTGAAACGTTCGGTGCAATGCACTCGCCCACACGTGCCTTATTTTACCACCAAAAGCCAGGATATCTCTGTGCTACTCTAAATTCTCTAATACAGTTATGGACCCTCCCAATGGTGTGCATTTTGACAACCTCTGAAGCCTGAAAAGTAGATCCACGCAGGCTTGACATGTGGCCAACTTTTCACCAGACCCACAAATGAACTGGCCTTCTGTTAAATCTCAGCTACCAGTTTAATGGTATCCACTACAGAGTGTAATATGCTTTCTGAGTTTGATAACATTCACTGGTAATATAGCTCAGTGGGTTGAACATGTGTGTGTGATCAGCAGGTTGCAGGTTCAAATCCCAGCAAGGCCAACTCAGCCTTTCAATCTTCTGAGGTCGGTAAATGACACTGGTTGGTTGATATTGTATGTATATTTGGTCTATCTTAAGGTAAGTACTATATAATAACACATCCTAGTTTGTCCTTGGACGTCTGCTTGCATTCACAGTCATTTGCTAATATGGGCCTCTACACAGTAATATTAATGATACCTATGGTGATCCATTCTTGTATGAAATGTACATCACATTACTGTGATATCGTAACCATATCTTTCGTAGTGTACTTGAGACAATGCTATGTGATGCCACTTCCTGTTTTGTCAAGGGGTGAAAGGTCTTGTTCCATCGATTCCTGTGATGGCACTTCGTGGTGGGGTCAAATGACATCACTTCATGTGATGTCATCAGAGGTCAACGGTCGTGTGATGTCACTTCCGCTACCCCTGGCATTTTGGTGAAATGACGTCCTTGTTTAGCAGGTGCCCCTTTCATTTATTTAGACGTCATATCGCCCGACCCACAAAATGTCCAGCAAAGTTACTCCACCAGCTCCACTGCAGCCATTATTGTGCAGCGTGCAAAGCACTGCCACAGCAGGAGGGGGCACGCAATGTGAAAGGAGAATATCCTACTAGGAGCAGCCTGCTAAAGAGACAGGAAGGGGAGAGTGCGCATGCGCGTGGGGATGTGGACGCAACGCTACGCAGCAGGAAGAGAAGAGCTAGAAATGGGAGGGAAGCATAGGCCCAGCCAGAGTCTTGAGAAAGAGGTTCTAGCAGCGCCCCTTAATGTTGGAAAATTAACAGAAGGATCCTCAGATGACGCTGGGTGGGGTCGCCCGGTGCAGCTACTGCGTGAGATGTTCTCGTGCAGGTGAAGTACAGCGCCTAACACTTCGCCGCCCCATGGTTTTAGCGCTGTATGAGCAAGGTAATGTATGTATAGTCACTTTCGTCCACCTTCAGGTGTAGAGCTACAGATGGATAAGCTGCAGGATAAGTGGAGTCAGAAGAGTAAGGATGGGAAGGCTTCAAGAGTAGTAAACAGCCACGTGTTGGGGGATTTCCGAAAAAGTAAGTAAATGACTGCAGCGCATAATAGACCATGGCAAGTTGCTGCATAGTTTAGAGGCCCTGCGCTGTAAAGTAAAACTGCCCGTCTTCACTTCATGAAATTCTGGGCTGGTCAGAAGATACAGTTCTTGAGATCTTAATGACCTGGATGGCCAGGAGAGCTGTAACTTTTCCGCTAGGAGTTGTCCAACTCCAGGCCTCCTGACGTGTTTTCAGGATAACACTCATTAATATCTACGAGGAAAAATGTGCTTAAATTTGTATGTAAATTCAGCTCATGAATATTAATGAGGGGTATTCTGAATGGATCTGGCCCTTGGGGACTGGAGTTGGACAACTTAAGGGTTTCTCATGTCAGGCATATACAGTTTTATGGGTTAGGCGCATGTAGTCAAATGTCCTTCCTTCTAGTAAAAGTCTCCTGGCTGCGTTTTATGCAGGCTGCAATCTAGAATTATTTTTGAAACTAAGCCCTAGATAAGCACTTTTACCAAACTCTAGTCTAGATGAGACAAAGGCATTAATAATCGTCATTATTATCATAAACCGACGCTGCTGAACCGGATCCATGTCATTTCTTCGCAACCCATTTGCTTGAATTCTCTGCTGCATTTTACTTCAATAAATTCGGGGGGAACCCCTGCATCCTACTCAACTCCACCACACCTCCCCACCTTTCTAAATACCTAACCACAACCCCCATGTACATTTTTGTGGTAAAATGCGGTAAAAATAGTTAAAACAGGATTCGAGAAAATGGACAGCGAGCAAAGTGGGTAATTGCGTGGCACCATGCTCTGTTTCCTTTTCACCCCATAGACCATGGTCTGGCTGCAACCATGTGCGTAGCTGCCAACCTGCCCACTTCCATGCATGACTTCTCGAGCCAGTCCGATTTTTTTTCCCACTGCATTCTGGGACATGAGTCCCATCCTTACAAAGGGGGAAAAAAAGTTCCAGCATGCAATTGGAAACAAAAATCAGGACTGGCTCAAGGTGTAACGCGTGGGACTGGTTGCCAGGGGAGCATGCATGGTGTCGGAATTTTCCTCCACACGAGCAAGGCTTGGCTCTTTCAGAAGATTATGATGTACACAGCATAAAAGGCTTGTAACATAATATCCTATACTTGTGTTTAAGTCTGCATATATGGACCAAAGTGCGTGGGGAGAGATATTTTCAGCCTTATATAGTTCTAAGGCAACAGCGCCTTCTAGAAGTGACTACAGGCGAAGCGGGCCGTCTCTACTGCGCATGACTGCATCGGACAAACATACATCTGGCCTTTTATTATATTATATGATATTTGAAAGCCACAACTATTGGCTTAATCTATGCTGGCTATATTACATAGACTGTTATATAGCCTCGGACTATTCCGCACTTGCAACCAACATGTCTAGACTTAGCATTTCTTGTAGAAGCTCTTCTAGAGGGACATATAATAATACAGTGCATTGCAGGAGCAATGCTCAACTCCTCTGCCAAGATTGCCGCCGTCCGTCCGCGTGAGGCCGATGACAGTGACATTGAGTACGGCCATCTGGGAAATGCTGAGAGACTTCCAGCTCATTCAGTGCCCGGTGTGGCGGGTCAGCCGAGCGGCCACCGACGTGAGACCGCCGGCGGCGAGCGTTGCATCACCTTTACAAGTCTGCAGCTTTATGTGTCTGGTGGGATCCGCGCAGAGCTTCAAATACTCTTCCAATTTCACATTTCCAATTGTGTTTGATAGGACGCCATTATTGCCACGGCATCACCATACATCAGCCGGTGTGTAAACGCCGCCGTGCCCTGATGAAGAATGACCGGCCCTCCCAAGCCCTTCTCACTGTTTGTCCCAATATTTCCTGCACCAAATAAAACATTAATGTCCTATTGATTCTGGCCCGGCTCCGCCGGCTGACCTGTTTTAACCCTGTTAGTAATCCTGCACTCCTCTCGGAGGCGATCAGAAACTCATTTTCTCTTCTCTCCCACGGTTCTTGTTTACGCTTGGCGCAGCTGGGTGTCCATTAAGGCTGTTTACGAAAAACAGATTGCCCCGGCCTGAAAGATACATACATTTGGACACTTTCGATGGACTTATTTTTGCATTTTGGTGAGCAGATCTGCCAAGTAAGGAGTCATTTATAATTGAATTTGTTACCGTGATTGCTTTTCAATTCCTAAAGTCTCGAACCTCCCAGTATATGTGGTATGGTTTTGCAAATGACAATAATTTGTTGTAGCATCAGATCAATACTGCTGTTATTTGATGTTGTCGGTCTACTGTTGGAGTTTTATGGAGGTTATTTATCCGGGGATGGATCTTAGAGCGTGGGCCTATAGCCTTCAGCACTCTACATGTTCTGGACTGCAACTACCATAATCCTTCACCAGTGACTACGCTGGCAACTTCTTTTATAAACTCTACAGGTGTGTGCATCCACCGTTTATCTGCAGGGGACTACGTACGCTGCATTATGCAGTAGTTGCTTATATATGAGTCAGGTAAATCTCTCCCATAACTTTGATACAGCACATGCTGATTGTCATGTGGTGATTTCTGAAAACGTTTGTGTTTTTAAACTCCAAATATTTGGAGGCGGCGCACCACAAAAATGGTTCATGGCCCCCACCAGAGGCCAAGTTGTCTCTAGTGCGCAGGCACAAAAATATAAATGTTCTCTGAAGTTGGGTTCACATACAGCGAAAGCGCGCGCTGGCCGGCCCGCGCGCTTATCGTTAAAGTGGGTTGGGCGGTAGCCCTTAAATGAGGCAGTAATGCTATTACCGCTGAATGTAAGGGCCCGCCCGAACATGGGTCTGGAGTGTTTACCCCTAGCTCAGAGCTGGGGATAAAGGCGGCAGCAAAATTCCCATTTTCGGGCGCAATTAGCGCCGCACAATTAATTGCACCAAATTGCACAGAAAATTCTCCATTGGGTCCAATGGACCCAACATGGAATGGGGATTTACAGTTACCGCTCAACCATTGATCCAGCGCTAATAGTGCCGGACCGGTTTGCGGTAACGCTATTAGTGTGGGCGGTAACCCTGCAGTAATACTGCTGTAATCCGGCACTGCTCCTCACCAATTGTTGCCCAAGAAAAAGAGACCAAACAGGACGGGGGAGCAATACAATATCACAAGTCACACTTTCAAGACCCTCGCACCCCTCCCCCCCACATGCCATAATAGTTGTAGAGATCGGGATATGAGCCTTTCTGTATGGAATTAGTAACTTGAGAAAAGGTGAATATCACCTCTTATTATAGCTCATGGGAGCAGGGGGTCTGGCAAGGAGCACTATCTAACAGTAGAACGAATAATGATGATCTTGAATGGTTTTTGCTGTAGATGATATTGAAAACTTAGGAATAGAGGGGCAACACGGGGCTACATTGAACAGCCCATCTTTAGCTCAAAAAATGACATCCAGCGTATATAGTGCAAACAACAACCACATTTGATGACAAATACTTTGAATGAAACAAGAGATTTTTTTCAAATAGTGGAAAATCATTAATTTGATCCTACTAATGAGTGACTTGTGTACTGCGTCATCACCTTGCTTTAGAAAATTATCCCACAGAGCAAGACCATTAATGTAATGTGCACGAGACTAAAGGACAGACCTACTACAGTTTGTGCGCCAATATAATTTATTATGACTCTGCTAGAAATTGCTTTATATCAAAACAATCTTTATTTAGCAATTAATTCTTCCATCAAATTCAAGGGATGTCCAGCAGGGCTGTGTTCGCCCATAGCCTAGATAATATCTACTATTCCCACTTTGAATAGCAATTTAACTTCACCCAATCCACTTTAAAAAAAATATTGTTTCCTGGAAGAGTTTCATAGATGATATTTTTTATCATCGGAAAGTGACAGTGAATAGCTGAATACTTACAATTCTAATTTGGATTTCAAATGTAATTAAAGTAATGTTGAGGTCCCTTTTTTGGATGCGATCACTAAAGAGAGAAATTAAAAGCTATAGTCAAACCTATTCTATAAATGTCTACATAAAAAACATAGTTTTACACTAATAAAGTCATCATCCAAATTCACAAAAAGATAATATACCATATAACCAATGTTCAACTTAGAAGAAGCTGTACCCTGAAACAATACTACAGAGAACATGTTAATTTGTTCATAGATCGATTACTGGAACAGGGGTAACCATGAGCCCTGTTAAAAGAGACATCAAGCAGACAGGTTTACTAACCAGGAGACATTCGTTTTACTCAAAATGAAGACAAAACTATTTATTTATTTAGATCCATAAAGTGCTTTCACCAAAGGGTGCCCAACATTGCATTATTAATAAAAGGCATACAACATGTTGCTATAATAATACGAGGGAGAGTACAGGATCTTTCATAAGGGAACAGAAAGAATTAAGGGTATGTGAAGATTGTAGGGGCAGAAAAAGAGCATTCCAGAGTTTGTGAGCCAGAAGCGAAAAAGAGCAGAAGCAGGAATGGGCCCAGAAGAGAATGAGGGACTGTGAGTCACAAATGGAAAGAACGACAAAGTGAGTGGTTAGGAGAGTGCACTGAAATAAGAGAAGAAAGACAGGAAGGCACAAGGCCATGTAGACAAAGTAAACTGGGGCCGACTGGAAAAGAAAGCCAATGAAAACAGCTAGAGAGGAGAAATACGAAAATTAGGGGGAAACAGGGAGAAAAGGAGAATAGCAGAGTTGAAAACAGACTGAATATGAGAAAGAGCATAATCAAAGAGACCCAAGGGAAGAAAAAAATAGTCCAAAAAAGAAAAAAATTAGCGAAGATATAAGAATTCTAGTAGCAGAAAGTATAAGAAGAGGCCAGATTTTCTGAATATTGGTGATCAGAACGCACAAGAGAAGAGATGTGATTTGAATACATGTATGAAGGGTCACAAATCGCACCAACATTCGGAGCAAATGAAGAAAGGGACAGATAGTCTGGAGGAAAAGAAATGGAAGACTAAGAATACAGCCATGAGGGGAAAGCACAAGAAAACGAGAATTTCAATTTTTTTAGTGTTGAGATGAAAGGCTTGAGAAAGTATTCATTGCTTAATAGCAAATAGCCAATTACAGAGAGTTGAATCTAGCTGATCAGAAAAGGTTACAAAAGAGAGGAAAATCAATATGACGGCTATACATATATTTTCAATGACTTTAATAATTTGTTTATGAAATGGCTCTCAAATCAAGACGTTGACGAATGTCATAATTATGTTTACACATGACGCGATGACATAATCGCAATGCTTCATTCAGCTTCTAAACTTAATGGTGCTCAGACAAATGGGGGATGTAGTTGCTGTTCTCACCTATGCCGTTCACCTCAGTGAACCCAAGCATCTATGAATATTGATGAATCCTTCCATGCTGATCTTATTTTCATGCTATATAGAATATTTGGTTATTTTTGTGAAACCTTGAAGCCACCCTGATAACTTTGATTTTTTGTTATAGGTCTGCTTTGTACAATTACGATTGAGAGGGACAGGGCTTCATGAGACCTAAACAGTGCTGAATATTAAATGAATATGGATATTACATCTCTCTCTAGGCAAACCCTTACATTTTAATTGCCTCTAGAATTGTATTTTTAGGTCCAAGCCTGGGTTGCACTCATAAATCTGTGCCATTGTGACGAAGTGACCTCTTGGCCACCATCTCATGGGCCTGTGAATGATAGCCTAAGGCCAGAACTTAGAGATAATGTTACATTGCCCCATTTATAAAAAAAGGTCAGAAGGATAACCCACAGAGCTATAGGCCAATTGCCCTTTTAAATTCATGTAGCAGAATTCTCGCGACCTTAGTGTTACAAGAGCTTGACAAATGGATCGCGGCAATAGATGCTATACCTACATTTGAAACACGATATAGATCTGGGATTGGATGCATTCTGAATGGGCTCTTAGTGAGGATATTTCAGCAGCAAGCTTGTCCAGGAAGTACACTCAACATACGCCAGTATTTGACTATGATGAGGTTGTGGCGTAAGCTTCATAAATGGGGAATACCCGACAGCCTGCTTAACATCATAATTGCTCTTCACAGCGATACGGCTGTGCAAATTAGGATCAACATGTCAGGCCACATTACCAGGAAGATTCCAACAACCCTTGGATTGAGACAGGGCTGCGTGCTCCCATCCCACCACTTTAATTTGCACTTGGTCGGACTTACGGCTAAGCGTTAGTGAGTATACAGATGACATTATAGTTTTCGATCTGACACCTGTTGGACTAGCCTGTGCTATTACTGCGTTAGAGCGTTACTCAGAAGATAACAGTACGTGCTCGGAGATCTTGTCTGATGGATCGCAGGAAGAGAAGGAAGCCATCCAATTGTAAGTGGTTTTTACGTGGAACATCTATGAGCATATTAGACCATATGTGTACTTGGGGTACTCCCTATACTCAACTGAGAAGCCCAAACCAATTAGGGAGAGATTGCGTATTAAGACAATTAATTTGGCAGCTCAAATGCAGAAGATCTATTTTACATTTTGGGATTCCAACTGCTACCTCATGTGAGCTTTTACAAAGGGAAAGTCATTCCAACAATATTTTAAGGGTTGGAGATTTAAAACTTGCCCAAACATTATTAATAAGATAAGTTGGAGGGTATTTTATAGAGGCAAACAGTGCGTCTCCCGAACTGTGTGCCAATTGTTTATATTAGATTTGAACAAGGGATCCGATCTCTCGACTCGATTCTTATACATAAAAAGTTCATGGCAATTCATAAGATCCTAAACCTTCCTTCAAAATCCTTATACGTCGACTTAAATCCCATTTATTTGGGTGGTACTTCTGTCATTATTGCCAAAATGTTTAAGGAAGGCATGGCACGATTGGACCAAATGGGATTGAATAGTGACACCCTAACCTACATCCCGAATAGGGTTAAAGGAAGAGTAATATTATGAGACTGGTCCCAACAGAATGATAAAATATAAAAATATTAAATGTATGGTCGCGAGCTTTGGCGCGTTATAAATAAATAAATAAGTATGAGCACTATAAATTGGTACTAAATAGTAATGACACTTTGCCTGGATATTTATGTTTGTTTCCAGATAGGAAAATCATGCTGGTTTACCTTAGGATAAATATGCCATGCACTCTAGACATGATGTGACCCCTTAGGGTATGGAGTAAAAAAAGAAGACTGAGTGTACCTGTTGTACAAACATACTAAGGACACTTGGAAGCACTTAATACTTGAATGTCCATTAACAGAAATACCTAGCTCACACTGGTTAAGTCGGCTCATTTTGGGCCGCCACACTGATCGAGCTGACACACTGTGGAAAATGTTGTTTGCAGCTAAATGTAAATCTGTGATAATGGCACTAATTCATTTTATAAAACCAATTAATGTAATGCTGGGTGAACCTTTTATATGGATTTTAAAGGATAATTTGTACTTGGGATAATATGCTATAATGAAACAATGCGATTTATGAAATGACGCGACACATAATATGTTTTAAAAGTGTGGTCTATGTATATGAGACCAAGTGAAATATTTTATATATGTAGATGATATTAACAGCCTGATTCATGGAATTATTTGCACGTAAAATCCTTGTTTGAGGTATGGGGATTTTCGGCCAGAATGGTGCGCAAATCTTTGTTTTATGCGCAAATAATTCCTTGAATCAGGGGCTAAGTGTTGTATTTTAGAAATACTTATGTAACGACTGTGTGTTTGTTATATTATCTGTGTAAGGTTTTGTAAACTGAATCACACTTAAAAAGAAATTTAAAAAATATCCTCAGGCCTCCAAAGAGGTTTAGTACTACATCTCAAGACCACCAGGTTAATTGGGAAAATTCAATATTCAAAATGTATGTCTCCCAGAACCCCCTCCCCAACAGAAGGAAAATCGTAATGGATTGGGGAGAGTCAACTATGGATTTGGGAGGAGAAAGACTATGGAGAATCCCAATTCAGGTACACAAAGGTCTTAAAGTCACTGGAGAGCATTTTCTGAGCTCAAGTCTCAAAAACCATGCTCACAGAACTAACAGGGAAGAACTACATCTACCATAATCCCCTCATATGGCAAAGGGAAGCTCCAGAATGGACACACAGTTACAGATTCCAAGGCAGGATGTCTATGAGGATGGCCTGAATACCCCAGGAAAATACTTTCATCCACCTGTGGTCCAGCTGCCCGCTCCCCTTCAGTGTCTGCAGTTCTCGTGAGTTCTATGGAAGATCACACTGGTCCATGGTGGAGAAAAAACCTCCTCAAAGTGGACTCTGCTTCTTCCACAGACCAAAGGGAGACCAAAACGAGACCCAGAAAGAGGGAGGAGGACTCATGTCTTCCACTAAACTCTAATCATGGGCTGGGCAAGAGAGAGAGAGACCCTGGCAACCAACCCCTCCCCCCCAGATTAGGATCACTGGGGAGACATCCCACTGACCTATTATGCAGGAGAAATTGTTTCCCGCCTCCACATCCCTCACAGCCACTGCAACAGTACAGACACTGAATCGCTGAGTACAGGAAATCGAACCCACAGTGAGAGCTAGCCAGCGGTTTGCAAATGCAAAGCATTACACTTGCTGTGCATGCTCAGGCAGATCCATCCGGCCAGGGAGAAACCATTCAGTACACGCCCTACATAGGAGCCCACTCCCAAGACAACAGTAAAAAGGAACTCAGTGCAGAGAAGGCAAGTTTCAGTTTGGGAGATCGGAATATTTTTGGAAAGGAGACCAGGACTAAATTAGGGGAGAAAAGACCCCCAGTGGTGGTAGGTGAAGATAACCTAGGAGACCTGGAGAAGAAGACCAGGACAATGGAGAAGAGATGATAGAGAAAGAGTGGAGGAGAACAGAAGCAGATTGGAGGAGAGAAGAGCTTGGAAGGGGGATGATATAGAAGAAAGCAAAAACAAGGAATTTAGAGGAGAAGAGGCGGGAAAGGAAAATGTAGAAGAGCAGACATCATATAAGGAGGAGAAGGAGAGCTGCAGGGGAGCTCACCCCAAGGGGTGAGGAATGTGAACAGAGCCTCTTATCTCATTTCTCAGTTGCCTAGGCAGAGAAAGTGGTCCGGGTAAGTATCACAGAGGTAAAAATGGAGGTGGAAGTGCAGGCGGGTGCCAAGGTGGGAGGTGAGTGAAAGATAACAGACCCTTCCCAGTGGAGAGAAGAGAAAGGAAAGGCAGAATGCTTGCCTAGGGGGCAGTGAAGCTAGTCATGACTGAAGCTCTAGTCAAAGAATAGGCAGAAGGATGAAAGGCAGAAGCCACAATCAGAGATAAGGCTCCAAGCGAAAAGGCCCATGCTCTGACCCAGCACCAGACCCAGGTAGAAGAAGTCGGGATCATGGAAAGGGCAGAGGAAGCAAGGACGAAGGCCCTGACCCAGAAGAAAAAGGAAGCGTCCTATGAGAAAGCAGGGAACGAGAGCGTTACCCAGAAAAAGCAGAGACGGTAAAGAATGTGTCTCTGACAAAAGGAAGGGAAAAAACAGTGGTCAGAGGATCTGAATAATAAGAAAAAATACCCAAGGAGAGGGAAGAGAAAAAAAGCGCAGAGAAAGTAAGAGTGGATGCTCTGATCCAGAAGAAGTCAGAGAAGATGAAGACTCAGACCCTGACCAAGGAGACGGCCGAGAAAGAGTGGACAGAACCCCTCAATAACAAGAAAGAGAAAACTAAGAAATGGGGGTGGCCATGACCTTGGAGTAAGAGAAAGCGACTACAGAGGGTAGAGGAAAAAGGACAAAGACTCTGCCAAGGAGAAAGAGAAAGTGCCCACTGAGAGAACATCGAAAAGAAGGGAGAGGGCCTTGAACACGATTAAAGAGAATAAGTATCCCAAGTCACCTGGGGACTAACCAAAGGCAAAGACAAGCCAGAATATTCAACAGGGCACCAATCCAGAACATAGAAAAGCCAGAAGAGTCCCATCAGAAATAACTCAGGCAGAGGAAGAGCACAAGCATAGAAATCTTTCTAGAGTGTCCTCTACACCCTGACGTGTAGGTAAACACTGTTACATGCATAGTCCTTCTTGATTCACTTTTAGCGACTTCTGTCATTAGTTAACATTATTTATTATTTTTCAGGATGAATATTGTTCATGGCTGAGGTGACACTGAACTTAATATGCGTTGATCCACTGTTTTCTTCTCAATAGACTAACATCGGTGGTAAGGCCACTGTTGATTAATTCGTCTTATAAACTAGTAGACAAACAGTTTCATAAGTTTCATTTCAGATATAACAATATTCAATTTCATTAATATGTTTATAATCTATGTTTTCAGAAACACTGTAGTCTCAGAACATGATTGAAAATATTTCTTTGTTACAGAAGAAGGCGAGGTAACTAACTGAGAAACCCATCTGCAGAAATTAAAGTTTGTCAATTTCATTGAGAGACATATATGTAGGTAGTTTATTACACAAAATGAGACAGGTCATTGTTTGTACTGGGTAAGAACGCTAAATTAATGGACCTAATATTAGATTGGATCTTGCCTATCTCATAATTGCGATTCTCCCAGATGAGATACACAGAAGGCAGTGTGTGTTATGCAGTTCACTTGTTTTGTGATTTGTCTTGGGATGGTATATGAATATTATGGTCATGCCTGTTAGGGATTTACAAGGAAATGTATACATTTCTTCAACATGCTGTGTTATGTATAAAGACTCTGGTGGATTGATTGGTTAGATATAAACATTTTTTCTATATGGATAGTTTTTGTAGTCTTTTTTCCTTCAACTGCTTAGATTCACAATAATACATGACCCACAGGGAACACTTATTCCTGTATAGGTGTAATGTACCCGGATCCTGGTGGGGTTTATTGAAAAAAGGGGTACTTGCCCTGTTGTTTAAGATGAGCATTGACGGGTGGCATTAGTGCTTAAATTGGCCTGATAATTCACGCTTGCATTTGGATATTCAATGTTGCTGTGTTTTTGGTCTCCAAATTATGTATTGAATCTGTAGTAGAATATGCTCTACTTTCAGACACCTTGCTATGTCAAACATTCATACATTTTTCAGCCCATTCTTTTTTTAATGCATTTACCCATCCAAGATTTATTGATATAATAATTATTATACCAACTATTTTAGTCCATAAAGAAAGAGTTTTTTTAAAATCCGTTTGGAAGACAATACTATATAAAGAGATATGTATGACATGATATGAAATTTTATTTGTATCGCGCTCATACACAAGTGTTTCAAAGCGCGACTCTTATGACAGTGCAGACTATGATGATATACAAGTTTGATTTTTACATGCACTGCATTGAGCACTGCATCGGCTAAATCCTCTCTTACAAAGTACAGCACACCCTCACCAAACAATTGATGCCACAACCTGATGCAATGTCACAATCATCTCACACGTTGCATCTAATGGGATTCATTTTAAATTAGCAAACCAATACAACACTATATGTAGACAGCTTCCACTATTACCCATTAAAAGCATTACATTTTGATCTACAACTACCTGGTCAAGTACCATCAGACTTACATTTCAGCGCCTATTAGTTAGCCTATTAGTTAGCAGGAGCTACAATTAATTGTTTCCCATGTAATGTTTATCCGGTATTGAGTCGCCGCTGCAACCACAATAATGGATATTTCCTCCTTGACTATCCACAGAGATCTTACATTTTTGAGTCTTTCTTTCATGGCTATTACCCATGCTTCACTGCTCGTGCCTTTATCTCCCATCATGATCCACTCCCATAAAGGCTGGCGATGAGAAGCATGCTACACAATGCCTCATTCTGAGAAAGAGATAACATCACTCTGCCACTCTGGTCCTCTCTCATGAGTGACGATTTGAGTGTCTTTTGAACACATATTTATGTCTATTCTATATTATTTTTTAAATTAATTTTGTATAATTAATATTACAATATTCAACTTCTTCTGCCCCTTCCCAGCCCTCCGTCCTCCTCCTTCAACCCCCACTCCAACCAACGGCAGAGGTTTAGACGCAAAAACGTATTCCATCTGAGGATCCAGCCATTAAAGTTCAGAGTATGTCCAAAATCCTCTACTTGCGTGGACACCATTGATCTTTAAAGTCACTCTGGAGAAACGACAGCACTTGCCCCCAATCATGTATAAAGGCATCTCGATCTCCTTGCAGACTCTACCCACTTGAGGGCAACACAGTTCCATACTTTTTGCAACCAGTCAAATTCTGCCAGTAGCTGTTTCTGTTTCCCCTTCTACGCTACTACCAGCCACACCGCCATGAGAAGGACAATAGAAGCCCACATTTGTTTTCTAGTATAAATTCTTTTGTCTGGGTTGCATAAGCCGCATAGCCATACCATTGTGTCAATCTCCATCCTTGAGGCAAATACCAACCGTAATTGGGTCTTCACTTCTTCCCAGAATGGCTTGGGAGGTGGGCACCCCCACCAAGTATGAGCCAATTTTCCTTTGTCTTCACACCCCAGCCAACATTTGGATTATAGTTTGGGGTATAAACGGCCCCTCACTATAACACCAGTCCTGGCCTATGTGGATCCGCAGTTGCCTTACATCCTGCATGTCTATGCGAGTCTAGAGGGACTGGGAGTTTTTCTTTGCCCGGAGACCAACAGTGAAATAGGACTGATCGCTTTCACCAGCTGTGGCCTGCACGTGGCAGAGAAGAACTTCCCTGTCCACAAGTTGGAATATTTGCCATTGAAGTGAGCCATTACAGAGAAGTTCCAGGATTGCTTCTACATCAACACTTTCATGGTGAGGACGGACAACAACCCCCTTACATATGTGTTGAAGTCAGAATGTTGAATGCATGAGCACGCAAGGGAGCATTTACTCTAATAAAAAAAGTCTGTTACAGGCGCGAGCAGAGCACAGTTCCCAATGGTTTCAGCCCCAGCTGGTGCCCATTCACTGCCACTGCTCGAGCCTGACAAGAAGGGGAGCACCTGTGATCACTGTCGCCACCCCATGTGGTCACCAGTCACCACGACCATGGGCACTCTAATTACTGGAGCTTCCCACAGCGGGGAGCCCCCAACCTTTTCAGCCCTCGTGGGTTGCATGAAATGGAAGGTCCCGCCACTGACAGGTGGCCCACCAGGACTCCCTGGACCACACCTAGCAGACGTGGCCCAAGTGGAGGAGATGAATGAAGCAGATGTGTGGGACATCCGATTACTGGGCTGCACCTTGCATACACAGCCCAGCCCAAGTAAAGGCTTTGGGGCCCACACATTGCTACTGCTGTCTGCCTGCCAGGGAACCATCACAAGAGAGCTCAAGACAGAAGAAACAGAGCAGCAACAAGGACCTTGAGACAGCCCTGGCCAGGCTGGCTCCCAAGTAAGGTATTTTTATACATTTATTTAGTGCACTGTATGGAGTTTGTATATATTTTCTAAAGACGATTTAAAGGAACTCTTTCATATTTTTGTTTATAAGGGTTACATACCAGCTGCTTAGGTAAAGTTATTCATATACAGTGTGTCATGAGTTTGCCCTTTTTTTTTTTTTTACAAATCTCTCAAAAAACCCTGCTGGTGTACTGATGACCATATAACAACTAAACGAACCGTACACCAGCATTCCTTTGTCTGCCTTTACTTTTGTGTGCCAGTTACCTTAACCTGGTGTCTTTTTTTCCATAGGGTTATTTAGGGATAATCCTGCCCTAATCTTTGCCTTTTCCTCTCTTCCCCACGAACCAGAAGCCCTCAGCTGGGGTGATCTTGGACCCAGGTAAGCGGGACTGGAGATAGACAGGAGGTGGGTGAAGTATTGAGTAAAGGTGGGGGGCGTGGCCTGAGCCCATGGAGTGAGGTCGTCTTGAGACAGAGCTCCCGCTACGATTCGCGCACATATCCGACTTAGAGACATCCTGGCGCACGCTGCAACGGCCCGAGCGCAGGGTAAGGAGGAAGAAGTATTCCTGCAATAGCTGAGCGAAATCCTGAGAAAAAAACGCCCGACGGTAAGAAAGCCCAGCGAAAATCCAAGATGGCGGACGGAGCCGCGACCTCGAAGTAAAGGGTAAATCCGACTGGGCCAAGGAGCAGACCAGCCAGCGATCCTGCGGCAACCGACCCCCCCTCGTGGGGAGAAAAACAAGAAACAGGCTCGGCGAGGAAAGGACGTGGGCGCCTCACCGGGGGAAGGAGCGGCCCGGAGGAGACAGACCCCGTGGGGAGGCCGACGGGCACGGACAGCGGAAGGGAGGTCGCCGCACAGCGGACTTCTGATGGTGAACGAGCCAGGGCCCGTGGGGGAGACACCAGGCAGTGCACGCCGGATGAAGCGGTAGGACCCCCGGCTCCAGGTCATTGACTACGCGGCATAGGGGAAAGGCCTCCCGGCGCCGGAGCGAGGGGGAGGCGGCCCGCTTCCCTGGACACCAACACACACCAGGCAGCGCTGCCTAACTGCCGCCATTACACCACCAGGACAAGGCAAAGTCTGGGCGCCCGATGGACCTACATGGCGCCCACGCAATAAGGTGAAGGGCTACGGTGCACGACCCGTAGAAGATAGAGGAGGAGCCGGGTCGGGAGAATTGAGACGGAATTATCAGGACTCGGTACTAGCATCCCGCCTTGGAAACGCCGTCCCCCACCTTCGGCCCAGCTGTCCACGGGACCGAGGGCGGACGGACATGCAGGGGCACAATGCCAAATAAGAAAAACGAAGGGAAGGTCAAGCAGAGCACCATGGACACCTACACCAAGACACCAGGGCAAAAACAGACAACGCCAACAGACATGGAAATGGCTGCACCTCAACCGACAGAAGACACAAACGACGGCACAATCATAGGAGCAATAGCCACCATGAAGGCATCTCTTGAAAACAAAATGGACGCAACAATAGGGGCCCTAAAGGTGTCGCTAGAAAACAAACTGGATGCAGTGATGGTGGATGTGGGCCTCCTTCGTCAGGATACGAGGAACCTGGCGGAGAGGGTGGGGGCGACAGAGCAACAGGTGCAGCAAAACACGGCAGGAGTCGCCACAACACGGACGCAATTAACGGAAGTATTGCAAAGAGTCAAGGCCCTGGAACGAAGAGCGGAGGACGCGGAGGGCAGAGCTAGGAGGAACAACATTCGTGTAATCGGACTTCCGGAAGGCGAAGAAGGCAACAACCCTACGGAGTACATAGAAAACATGCTTCTCCAGGAGGTAGGGGCCGGGGAGTTGTCTCAGGGCTTTGTGGTGGAGAGAGCGCACAGGGCACTGACAAAAAGACCCCAACCGGGCACCCCTCCGAGACCGATAATTGCCAGGATCAAAGACAGAGACAAAATACTGGCGTTCTCAAGAGAGGGGGGGGAGATTGTCAGACACTCCTCTAAGATCACGATTTACCCGGACTATACAGCCTTGGTCCAAAAGCAGAGAGCATAGTTTGGCCCAACGAAAGAACGACTTAGGTGTGCAGGGGTGAGATACATGCTGTTGTTCCCCGCCAAACTCAAGGTGATACACCAGGACAAATCATGCTTCTTTGATTCGGCGGAAGAGGCCCACAGGTGGATGGACGCGCAGGGCATCCCCCAGCTAAGGCAGAGAAACGCCAACAACAATGCAAACAGACCCTGATAATGCGAAACGAGGGAGAGAAAACGCAGTCACGCGCAATGTTACCAAACAATTGATAAGCAACCAAGCCGGAAGACAAGTATGAAGGAGCGATCTACCTCACTCTAGTCAAGGTCGGCTGAGAAAGGCGACGCCCCCGCACAGTGAGAGTGATCACCAAGTTTAGATGCCAGTTTTAAGGCATCACGCCGCTGCAAATTGGCCCCTTCCAAGGGAGTACGAGGAGGGAAGCGGTGGAGCCCGAGCAGGAGAAGGGTGGCTCAGTGTTTGTTTATTAGTTTTTGTTTGGGTTAAAGAGGTTGAGTGTGGTGAATGGACAGCATATGGCGCAGGCAACAGGAAAATGACCGCAAAGGATGAAGGGGAGATACGAGCAGAAGGTGACCAGAGGTATATACGGCAAGTGGCAATAGATGACAGTCATGGCCGCACCAGATGCGGGGGCCCCGCAACAGGAACCGCAGGAGACTCCCACACAGGGAGAGTTGAGAGAACGACACGGAGACCCGGCTGTGGGACGAGGAAGCCGGACCGCAAAAAAGAACAATGGGGCAAGACAGCATGTCAATAGTCACCTGGAACATGCAGGGCCTTAATGCGTATATCAAGAGACTTAGGGTCTATGCATGGCTAAACCGGATGAAGGTCAAAATAGCGATGCTCCAGGAAACACACCTAACCTCACTAAAGCAGGCCAAGGTGACCAAGAAATGGGGAGGACAAACATACAGCGCCACATACTCGAACTATGCACGGGGAGTACTGACATGGATTGCCCCGGGGGTTCCGTTTCAAATGCTCCGGCAGGAGTCAGACTCGGAGAGAAGGATGGTGTTGGTGCACGGAATGCTGGAACATAAGGAAGTGTGCCTGATAAACACCTACGCCCCGAATTGTGACACAGCAGACTTCTTTAAAAAGTTGGCGTCCAGGCTGGCCCAGTACAGGGAAGCGACGTTCATCTGGGCCGGCAACTTCAACTGCACCTTAAACCCGTTGCTGGACAGGTCGGACGACAGGCACAGGAAGCCAGCGCCCCGGGCGAAGGAACTGCATAGGACCTTAGAGGGATTACAACTGGTCGACATCTGGAGACAGGTACATGGAGAGGGGAGGGGGTACACACACTACAGTGCACCGCATGGGACATTCACACGGTTAGACTACATATTCACGGGCAGGGAATCATTACATGATTTCACAGAAATCACCATCAAGGTACGCACACTCTCTGACCACGCCCCAGTATTAGCAACATGGGCACACACCCATCGGAAAGCCCCGATACCTACCTGGCAGCTCCGGGCAGAGGCCCTAAAAGAGGGAGAGCTGGAGGAACACCTCCAAGAGTCCATAGAGGATTACTTCGAGCAGAATGAGGGTAGCGTGGAAAGTAGTTCCACACTATGGGACGCGTTCAAAGTGGTGATAAAGGGGGCGGCAATAGGTAGGACAGGGGGGTTAAAGGGAGCAGCTATGAAAGAGCTCGGTGAACTTGAGAAGGTGATAGAAAAGGAAGAGCGACGAGCGGGAACGGGAGGGAGTGAGTCCCGAGAGCTAGTGGAATTGAGGTCAGACTGTATGGTACTTTGGGAAAAACTGGGAAGGCTGAATTACGGGAGATATCTACAACGCCTACATGCGGAAAGGGATAAACCCAGTAGACTTTTAGCGTGGCTTACTAGACAGGAAAACAAAAGGGACCCTATAACAGTGTTAGAAGATCACACAGGGAAAGAGATCAGAAATCAGGAACATATTAACGACCTATTTGCCCAATTCTACGTGCGACTATATGCCCCGAACCCAGAGATAGATTCAGAGGATATAGTGGATGCACTAGCAGAAATTAGATTACCAAAATTGGCGGAAGAACAGGCCCAGTCGTTGGATGCACCTATCACGGTAGAGGAAATAGAGGGCGTGATTATGGAGCTCCCCACAGGGAAAACCCCGGGCCCGGACGGAATCCCGGGGGAGTTTTATAAAACATTCAAGAGTACCATCTCCCAGAAGCTACTTGATACGTATCATGGCGCATACGAGAGCAATCGGCTGCCACCCAGCATGTCCGAATCGACGATAGTCCCGATCCTAAAACCGGGAAGCCGCCCAAGCAATGTGCCTCCTATAGGCCAATCTCGCTTATCAATCAGGATGCTAACATTCTGACGGCGGTGTTAGCCAACCGCCTGAAACAAGTTGTGCCCACCTTGATCCACTCGGACCAAACGGGTTATGTCCCGGGGAGGAACACGTCGAGGAATCTTCGCAGATTGCACCATGTACTAGAAGAGACAAATGAAAGACAAGGCGAGAGCGCAATAGTGTCCTTGGACGCTGTCAAAGCGTTTGATTCGGTGTGTTGGGAGTGGCTGTTGAGCGTACTCGCACACTTCGGCATTGGTGAGGGATTCCTCCGATGGATCAAACTGCTATACAACGAACCTAGAGCAAGGGTGAAGACGGGGCGATTCATCTCAAGGGAGTGGAGAATACACAGGGGCACCAAACAGGGATGCCAACTGTCGCCATTATTATACATTCTGGCCCTAGAGCCGCTTGCGGCCTTCCTTAGAGCGGAATATGGGGATACCGGGATAAACATAGACGGGGTGCTCCACCAAATCACGCTGTACGCGGGCGATATGCTGTTATATGTAGAAAATCCAACCACCAATCTACCATGCCTCCTAGAGGCGATCGGAGCATACACCAGACTATGGGGCATAGCCATCAACAGAGATAAATCCCTGGTGTTCCCTCTGGCGGGGTTAAGACATGTTCCCCCGGCAGCCTCCTGGGCCTGACATGGGCACGAAACTCCTTCGAATATCTCGGACTAGAAACACACCACGACACTGCTGACACCCATAGGAAAAACACACTGGCGGCACTGGAAAAAACACAGAAATCAATGGTCTTCTGGGGAACACTCCCACTGGGGATGATGGGGAGGGCGGCCCTCCTGAAAATGGTGGTGCTACTGCGCCTGCTATATTACTTCACAAACATCCCACACGCCATTCCTAGAGCCTTCTTCAACAGATTAAATACGATAACACGGAACTTCCTTTGGGGAGGAGGGAGGAACAGAATTGCAATGGAGGCTCTCCAGAAAGACTACGAGGACGGTGGCATTAGGCTACCGGATTTCGAAAAATACTATTTAGCAGGACAACTGCAGTTCGCAGTCAAGTGGCTAGGAGAGGATGAAACGATAGACACAATCGTCTTCCAGCCAGCGCTGAAACGATACTATCTGAGAGAGATCTTGTGGCTTGACACACCCCAGCTCAGGACCCTGCCGAACATGCTTAAGATCGCAGTGGGGCTATGGAAAAGGGCATGGAAACTCCAGGGTATGAAGGACCCATGCTCGACACAGATTCCTTTGGCAGGCCTCCTAGGGGGGAGCACGAACATGCTGGCGATGTACCGAGTGCACTGGGAGGCCAAAGGTGTAGCACAAATTGGAGACCTGAGGAGGGGAGAGAGGTGGGCAGACTTTCGAGAAATAGTAGATGACCACGAGATACATGAAGGCCAATTCATCCTTTACAATTGCATGATACGAAATATCAAAAAAAGATGGCCGGAATGGATAGACCCGGAAGAGGAGGAGATGACAGAGCTAGACGTATGGTACGACATTTCAGAGGGAACCCACACAACCTCCAGGTTATATGAACAATTGCTAAAAACAGCAGACCCGCAAGGATCAAATACAAGGCGACGTTGGGAGGAGGAACTCCAGAGGCCATTTAGTGATCAAGAATGGGCTTGGGTGCTAAGATACCCAAAAAAGGTCTCAAGGAATGCACGGTTCAGGCAGGCACAGCTATATATCACACACCGAGCATACCTCACCCCCAAGAGGATGCACAAGATGCGGACGGAGAACCAAAACAGGTGCCCACGCTGCCTGGCCGTGGACGCCGACGTGCTCCACATGTTCTGGACATGCCCAGTGATACAGACTTTCTGGGACAGAATCAGAACCAAGTTAGCACAAGGCAGACTTCAACTACAAGCAGAGCATCCAGAGAGATACCTACTAGGCCTCTTCCCGAGAGGAAGCAGACACGAATCGCACCAAGCAAAAATGAAGGACCTAATATGCATCTTGGCTAAAAGAAGAATAGCAATGTCATGGAAGTCAAAGGAGGGCCCGAACATAGATGCATGGTGGTCAGATCTCCAAAAGTGGGCGCAGGCAGAGACTGTGGTGTGGGTAAGAGCGGTGAAAAGAGGGGAAGGGGAAACAGTACACAAGTTGGCCGCATGGAACTCCTTGATGCATGACTTATTCGACATGAGAGAAGAGGGAGATAATGAAGACCCCGTGGGGACGGCAGAATAACGAGCAAGAATGAGGTTACCCGGCACGAGCGCCGTGGCGAGACACCTCTGCAAAGAACTCAGCGGTAGCCCCAACAAGGGTGATGGACATGAAGGGTACGGTCGCCTGATAACCTTGAGGCTGCTGAAGTATGGCAGGCTCCGAGGAACATCCTAACGCGCCAGTGATGTTGTGTCATGCCAGATTGTATGGTTTGTGTTTGTTGTTTTGTTGTTGTTTAAAACCAATAAAGAAATTTAAAAAAAAAGTATTGAGTAAAGGTATATAATAGGTATACTATGTGCCCGACTACACCGGTCTCCCTATAAGGTGCGTGGTACGCTCCCCCCACTACACCTACGTCTCTTGTTATGAGCGCAGGTTACAATAAAGCTCCCATGAACCTTCCCCCTGGTCTGCTGCAGCAGATGGAGAGCTTTACATGTGGGTTAGGTACGGCTGTCCACCCCTGGACTCGTAGCCTGCTCCAGTGCTCTACCAGAGGGTCTGACTCAGGGTTCAACCTGCTCTCGTATATTTCTGGTATTCTGGACCCATCCAGGTGGCAGAGGATACACTCTTCAGGCCGTTAGTCAAAGATCCAAAATAAACATCATGACTTGCGCCCCCTGCTGACCAGAGTGGTAGAAGTTAATGAAAGTTCTTTATTCCCCACTATCGTCCCTCCTGGTAGTGGCGCTCGCTCCTCAGATTCCTTCTCTCATCTGGGAATTCCAAGGCCTGCGCTTCAGGACATGTACTCCTGCTGCTCCCCTTACACTCAGGACCGATCATCAAGCTGTATGGAGGAGGGGCTGCAGGTTGTAAAGTGTCCTTACTTCCTCGCTCAAGCCAGAGGAATTAGAGATCTGTCCTTGGGGTTAAGGCCCCCCTTTCAGCGGTCTTGGACAGAAGGCCTTTGTGTTTTTATTCAAGCCTCAGTGACTATGGTACACGGGTTAGGGTGGTTGGCGCCAGGAGTATTCTTTCTCCAGACCATGTGAGTTGCACATGCCACTGGCCATTAAATAGTAATGGGTCACTGTTGAAGGCTTGTAGAGGTGTGATACCTGCAGTACGGATGACTTTGATCTTGGCTGGAGAACAATCTATGCAGAGTAGTTGACTTTCACACCTTGTCAGCAGACCGGAACACTGAGTTTGGAGTCTCATCCCCTTCTGGAGTGGACGATCCTGCAGGGAGTCAGGCTTTGGGTACTAGAAATTCCTCCCCTTTCTTCTGAGTTGACACTAATTGCAGTCTTTGCAGATAACCTAGGTAGGTGTCTCAGAGAGGGCACCACCAGTGGACACTATGTTTGATGCCTTCTCTCCTTCCCTTTGGCATGGTGGGCTCCTGTATGTGGTACGTTTGGTCATCATTTGTCCCCGGCTTCTTACTTCAAACCACTGATTCTGAAGGCCCCTCAGGTTCATGAATGTGCAATACTGTGAAAACTTCCTCTCAGGAATCTAGTAACTCACTAGCATAAGGCTTCATCCTTCATTTTCTTCTGTACGGTCCCCTATACTTCAGGGAGCCCTCTGAATTCCATGCGTCTGAGATTAGGAAGAACAAGGGCCCCCGACTAGATCAGGCCACAGTCGTTTACATATGCAGGGCTGGATGGGCTCCTTTGACGAATACCCACATTCTGGGCAAGCACCCAGGATCTAGTTCTGGAAATAGCTATTTACAGGTACCATTGCTTCAGTCTTTGATTCACCGGCAAGCAGAGTTCTAGGTACAAGTCGGTGTACTGTGGGATTCAGAGTTCTCATATCTCCAGCAGATGCCGGGAAAGACTCAGTAAGATAAGGTGGCCTGAAGGAGGCTTTCAACATGGCTTCCAAGGTGGAGCCCGCTTTGGATTGCGGACTTGTGTTTGTGTCCTTTCCAACATGGCGACACTGTTTCTGGCCGCACTCTCTGCTTTACTGACGCCGCGCTTCGCAACACTGGAAACATTCCAATGAGTATGTAATCTACTACGGATGGATGCAGCACGTCTCACCGCTAAGGTATTTTGCTCCCTTTAGCTCACTGCTCCGTTATTCAATGTCTTCCTTGCTTCCCGCCCTTCTTGTATTCCTGTGCTCATTCCTTTCATATCGTTCCTGGCCTCATCTTCCTCTCTGGACCCGTGTATGTGCTCTTCATCTAAGTTTGCCCATTCCTCTGCTGTAACCTTACAAACCTGCTGGATCTGGGAATTCGTCATCTCCTGTTCTTCCGGCTCCTGACCTTCACATTGGTTGTAGGTTTTTCCCTCCTTAGAGGGTTTTCCTATTTGTTTCTCAAGGTCTTACTCCGGGTGTAGCCTGGCCCGTGTTCCTACCCTCGGGCAGGGTGGCGTCTGGAGAAAGTCGTTAATTAACTCAGGATTCCAGTTTACGGCAACACCGAAAGCTGACAGCATCTTCATGGCATCACGCCAGAACCCGGGCGAGCCCTGGACCTGACACTGAGCATTGAGTTTCCTCAGAAACTGGATTGGTCCAACTGGCTTTGGTATGCCTCGCAAGTATGGACTTTGATGTTTAGGAGGGACGTGGAGCTAATGAGCAGATTACTTACCAGTAACCTTCGTTACACCGAGCCCTGTTCCTCCTGGTCACAGTACTTACATCAATCTCTCCCCAAATGCTGGGATGGATTTGTGCTTTCTATTTTGAGTATGCACAGGAGGATTAAGGGAAACACATTTATTAACTCCCAAGGTCATTTAGAAGAGGCTTTGTCATGAAAAAACAATAGTTATTTTTAAAAAGGGTCCCTGGCTTGGAGGTGGTGGGACACATCACAAGTTAAATGCTGAGATAAGGAAGAGTTAGATCCCAGTCCAATATTGCTCCGTGAATTTCAATGGGGGAATTCACTGATTTACTAAGCAAAATACTAGGGAAAGAACTTACTTAATAATACAAACAAACAAACAGTATTGACCAATGCCATAGTCTGGCAGCCCTCCGCTTCATGCCACTCTGCCTTTGCGCCATTGAGGGTTAGATCTGGTGGAGCCTGGTAATTCATCTGTAGGACAGAGCCAGGGCCGAGCCAAGAGTACGGCCATAAATCCTGGCATGCCCAATAGAGCACTTTTTCAATTTTTCCTGTGCCGATGCAGCCCACTCTCACCGTACTCCAGATCTGCGGGCAAAATGGAAAAAAATGCAGAATTAGTAAAGAAAATAATGTTGGCTCGGATGCAGAGGGAAGCACCAGAGTAGCATTTCTTTTTTTGACTAATTGTGAATTATTTTCAATTTTTCCTGCGCTGCTCCAGCCCTCTCTTCCCCGACTGCAGCAGAGTGGGTAAAAATGGAGAAAGATGCATAATTAGTAAAGAAACTGTGTGGCAGGGATCCTGGGGGACAGAGGGTAATGAAGGCATATGGCTGGGAGGGAGAGAGAAACATACTACTTAGTTAAGGGTATCCGGTCATTTTTTCGAAAACCTATTTTCGAAACACCATTTTGTCGAAAACATTTAGCTGAATTTTTTTTTTTGCTGCGAATGTATTATTTTTTTATTTTATATTTTTTTGGTTTCGTAAGTAAAAAAATGTGTTAAAAAAAGGGAGTTTGGGGGAAGCCCCCTTTTCAAAATGACATTAAAAAAAATAAACATTCGAAGAAAAAAAAATCGGCAAAAGTGGGTTGAGAAAATGGCATTCTAAAATATTCCATTCGAAAAATTCACTATAAACCTTAGTTAAGCAGTCGCGTTATAGGTCCTTAAGTCTCTTCCTGCCAGCCATGTCACAGAAACAACCTTAAAGAGCTGATAGACTAAATGCCTCTCCCATCAGCTTCTTCACAGCTGCACCGGTGACTCCCTGTTCTGCCCTCAGCCCTCAGCCAATTGTGTTCTCTGGGAAGCGGGACAGGAGGTCATGGCTCGGGAGGGTGGTGTGTGGGCGGGCCTGCACGCAGCGCATGCACGCTGCTTTTTTTTCTTCTGTCTTCACCTTTCGGTGCAATCAGGTGGACTAGGCAGCCATGGTGGGGCCAATGGCAGGCCCGTGGCGTTCAATGGTACCGGCCCGAAACGTGGGTCGGACTGGAGCCCCCGTTTGAGCCCGATTTGGCCCGGACCTCGCCAGGCTCGCCCACCGCTATTGGGTGTTAAGAGGTTACTCTTAGTACACTTGGCCCTACGGATATGTGCTGCGTAAGGCGGGGTTTCTGTGAGATGCAGGGATGGACTGGGAACCAAAGGATGCCCAGGAAATCATTTTCAAAGTGGCCCCATATCACACTTTTTGAACAAGCCCAATCCTATTCCTTTTCCTTTGAGAAAATGCGAAAATAAAATACGTTATCACACAAAAAATGCCCAGGGTGCATAGGTCTACCGGGCAATTCCCTATAGGCCAGTCCAGCCCTAGTGAGATGTGAGTCTTTACATTTACAAACCTTCTACAAACTGGACTTCTGTTAATTGGATCCCCAGCCACTAGACATACAGTACAGATCCTTCACCATTGATAACATACCTATCATGGTGTCTCAAACTGTCAAGACCCTGGGTGTTTATCTGGACTCTAATCTGACTATGAACAGACAGGTGAATGCCATTGCCTCCTCCCCAGCATACTACTCCAAACTGCTTAACGGAGCCAGACCCTTCCTATCTCAACAGAACTCCCTTACCATTGCAAGGGCAATAATTGGATCTAGACTTGACTATTGCAATGCCCTCTTTGTAGGGACCTTTGAATATCGCCTAACTCCAATTGATACAAAACAATGCCACAAGTATTTCTAAAAGGGACCACATCTCTGAGGTGAGGAGACAGGTTCACTCGCTTCCCGTTAAAGAAAGAATTGTCTTTAAAACCCTCGCCCTGACGCATAAATGCGTACATGACCAGGCACCCCCATACCTAGTCCAAAGAATAGCTAAGCCTACCTCATCCAGGCCCGTTAGAACAGCCTACGCCAACATGATTTCCATTCCTAAGACCTGTAGAGTTCGTGCAGGCGGTACCAGCTACCCCGCAATGACCGCTTTACATTGGAACGCGCTACCTGCACACATTAGGCTGATTGACTCTCACATAGCCTTCCGCAAAGCGTTTAAAACTAGGTTATTTGTATGATTGTACACTGTACCTACTCCTATCACTATAGCTCGTGTATGTGACTTATATTCAGCACCAGCTGAAACGTACAAAATCACTCAGTGTATACTAATGTTGTAACTACCTATGTATTAATTCATTCAACCACATGTATCTGTAACTAAGAATCTACACTGTTGGGCCGCTGTCAACGTAACCCTGAACCAAGCCTTTTTACATTTTCCTGCAACAGCGCCTCGATGCCTCTGAGCTGTAGCGCGCTCTACAAATTCAAATAAATAAAATAAATAAGTTTGTGCATTTCTTACGAATGCGCCCTGCGACTCAAGGAATGCATCTTGAGTTGCAGTGTTCAGGGACCACGGAGGGTCCCAAGCATAATGTCCATGAGGGGAGAAGGGCACGAGCTCCTTAAATCTCCTTCACCAGCTCCCGCTTCATCTTTTGCGTTCAGGCGCCTGTTGTGTCTACGGACAGTATGAGGTACGGCGTACAGGAGGGCACCACTATTCGTTCTGTTGTGCAATTTGTCTTTGTAGCCGTTATTCGTGTAAGTTCTATTTTTGTATAATCCTGTGTTTATACATGGAGCTCCCAGGTTGAAACTAGCCCAGTGACACCAGGGCTATATGCAATCTTGACAAGTCGAAAAACAGGGTTGAATCCACCCGCTAATAACCGGTGCTCACTCCTTGCTCCCAGTTGGAGATACATTTGTTGCTTTATATTAGATCCCAAAGTCTTTTGGTTATCTTTCAATATAAATTTAATTCAATTGTTCTTTCATTTCTTCATTCAATAAAGGATTTCCAAACATTCAAAATATATTTCAAAATAACTTCTCTGAGTGCTTTATAAATAAAAAAGCTTGTGTTTTAATCACACAATATATCAAAGGCGAAAAAAGAATTCCTCTTCCTTTTAGGAGAAGTTAATGCCAATGCATTTCGGTGCCAGCACCATCTTCAGGGCTTTTTTTCAAAAAATTAATTAATTCACATCACATTTCAAATTCACATGCAGTGTGCAAATACAGATTACACTAAAGATCATAAATACATACCGATGTTTGCATGTCAAGGCCATCGTAATGTGTGTTGCGGTTCAATATCACGTAGAAGAGGAACAAATACAATGTTCTCATTAGTTCCTTTGCCGTTTAACTTTAACTTCATCAACATATTATGTTTACTCTGAACACGTATAAAATGTTCCTGAGCTTATACGGACATTGCTCGACCTCGCCTTGAATCGTTATGTGTATGTAAAGACCTCTCCCTGTAATTCCAAACAGTCTTGCTGAACCCCAACCTCAACATTGCTGTCCTTAATGTGTCTGTGCTGTACCCACGGAGCTTACCTTCCTCACGCGCCCGTTCGAGCACCTCGTATCCGGGTTGCAGCGATGCACGCTCGCGACGATTTTCTGTATTTAACTGTAACCATGGTGATCATGGCGTCGTCCACAGGGACATCCATCACTAATCTGCACGAGAAATTAGAATTATGCATGAGTTCCCATCACAGAAAGATACGCAGCACATACAAATCAAAGGAAGGGTAAGAGGACTACGGGGGGGTGTGTTTCAGAAATAATTCAAGATTTATAAATGCATATACTGCATACCGAAATTTATACAGTGTATACTGGGATGTATATAAAGTACACTGAGATGCATACATTGTATATTGAAACTTGTACACTGAGGTTTCTACCTGTAACCGCCTGGGGGTGTCCCCTATGTACAGAGCTCTGTTGCTCCTCAGCTAAATGTATGCTTTGTACACCTCTTACATATACACTGTACAAACAGAAAATGTGTGTGAGAGAAAGAGAGAGAGAAACGGGCAAGAGAGCTGGAGCTACGAGAGCTTGGGCGTCATTTTAGGGGGGGGGGCAAGGGTGTGTGTCCCCCCAGCTTTCGTGGCACTCCATTTTGTCCCCCTATTTTGGCAGGGGCCCCTTTTCTTTAGATGCCATGTCTCCCCAACATTTTCAGCAAAGTTACTCCACTGTGAGAGAGGAGGAAGGAGAGAGGTTGAGAAAGAAGGGGAACATTAGGATAGCTAGAATAAAGAGTGAACAAATCAAAACTGTTTGTGAGGTGGAGTGAGAAGCAAGATGAAGAGATCCAAAATGGGGGGAGACAGAGGGAAGGGAAAGACTTGGAACAAGAAAACGAATGGGCCAGAGAAGAGTGGAGAGGTGGAAAGGGAGAGGGAGAGACAATGGAAGATGGAAAGAAGCAGACCAAAGAAAGAGAAATAGAACTAAATTATAAAAGAAAGAGAGAATCAATGAGGGAGGCAGCAAAGAAGAGACATATAGAGAGGCAGATTCCCAAAAACATACGCAAGTCAATGAGATGGCAGGCGACGCAGAGAAGCGCTTGCACCATCATGCATCTCATTTCGATGCATGAATTCTCAAAGACAATACAAGAAGTGGAAGTTAGAAAGACAGCGCAAATTGTTGCACAAGAATGTGCAGGTAAGTGTGCATTTATTAGTGCATCTGACTCAATGAGCATGTTTCCGGCGCATCCACCAACGTCCAGATTACGGAAACATGCACCAGTGCAAGTGCAAAGTTGCACAGTATTAGCACTAGGGCAAAGATTGCCCTATTTCTAAAAACATTAGGGCATGTTAGAAAATCATTGCACCATGACAAGGGTGGTTTGGCATGTTGCATTCACTAAGGCACTAACACAGGAATGTGTATGCCCACAAGGGAACATACTTGTCGGGGGGGGAAATTCCTCCTGTATATCCCAGAAGAGATAGAGTATGAGACACACGCAAGAAGCAAGGTGACTCTGCTGTTTATTATACAAAAACGGCAGGGATGGGTCAAGGATCGTACGCGTCCGTCCTGACACACACACAATCGTAGGGCTCGCAGGCCCTTTTTACCTTAGTATGACGCGCTACTTGCGTCACCTTAGAAAGTTAGCAAAAAACCTATCGCCACTCTTAATTGGTTGCTCGAGTGGTAGGGTTAGTATAGCATACGTATAGAGAACAATATTAGTGGACAAGGGTTAGTCAGGTGATATATCTGGGTTGTCCCTACAATTAGATACATGAGAATTGTTACATGAAGACTCCTGATGATTGGTTAATGTTAATGGCGTCAGTGATAAGAGCCACATGTTCTGATTGGTGCGCCCGCGAGCTTCCCAGCCTGGGACCATCGCTGTTCCCAGCTCTCGGTGTACCTGTCATTTGCAACAATGATTCACTATGAGTACGTGCAGACAATGTGAGCACTTATTCATGAGCTGGAAGGCCGACTACTCCCACTCTCGCAGATGTCCATTGAGCCTTTTAAGTGTATCTGCCTGTGTCTTGTAACGAGGGATCCAGACGCCTTCTTCCTCCTGGGCTTGGCATCCTGTCAGGTTCGGCTTGGTCACGTGAGGTGGGACCGTGTTTGAGGCAGAATTCTGCACAATTAATATTGTTTTTCCACTGTGTGCCTGGCTTAATTTGCAGGTGTGATTTTAACGTTGGTGCGCGGCATGCAAGGTTGCAACATCGTGCCCTTGATGGTCTGCTTTCGGAATGTGGGTTTGCAACATTACGACCTTGGCTGTCTGCTTTCGCCAGGCTCATTCTGCAGGATCAGCAACCTGACTCTTGTTCTTTTAACGTCCATGGGAGCTAGTGCTTGCGGCCTACTTAGGCCTGGTGTATAGGTGGAACCGTTTGGTGCACAGGCGCTTTAGGTTATAGTATCATATTGTCTTATGATCAGTATCGTGTCTTCGTTATATTTCTCATTATGGCACCTGGGTTTAGGAGAAGCGTAAGCAAGCTCTTTAGATGAGTTCATGATGCGTCTTGCGTTTCTGCATTTTGAGAGCCTATGTGGAAAATAATAAAGATGCACGTCCGTGAGTATGTCTGTCGCCTACGTCATAGCACTGAGTATATTCTTCGTGTAGATTGGTGCGGGAGTGTCCAGTGTGTATATTTGCACAGGTGTGCTGACCGTTGGCTAGGTCGTCATGGCATCTCTAACGACGTGTAGGTTTTAGTCTAGTTGATCCGGGCCGCAGGTGTCGGCATGGGCAGGGCGGGCTGCTGGGCAGGCAGATGGACACATCCGTATGTTCCTGTACCAGGGTATTTGGTCGTCTGGTAGATGGGCAAACTCTTCTCGTGGCGGGTGCCTGGGCCGTGATCCTTGAGGCCAGGCGCGAGAGGGGAAGGACGGGAGCCTGTTTTTCCATTCTCCCACTTCAGTCCCCCCTCTGGTCGACTTGTCGACCACAAACATATCCTTTTCGTTATCTCCTCTTACTCTCCATATCTTAGTTATTCCTCCTAAATGTCCATAGTGGTTAACATGATCTTCAAATGACCAATACATATATTCACAGGTTCCTCCAGGAGTACAGTATACCCATTTCCCTATGTAACTCCTGGGGTTTCTTGGGTTCTCGATCTTCACCGATGGTGGGTCCAGGTGGTTGGTGATGATCTGGTTGTGCAATTTCTCTCTCTCTTGTATGATTATGCCTGTGTGTTGGCCGTCATCTGCTGGCATCAAGGGGTGCATACCGACCATTTCAAGCAACTCGTCAGTGGTGCGTGCCTTCCGGGCCTTCCAAAATCTTATTATGATCAGTGTAGCTCCAGCCAAAATAGTACAACCAACTATAATTTTCAGTCCATCTGACAGCCAAGATGGCATCCATGACCATAATAGCGAAAACCAGCTCTCATCCTTTTTCACACCTTTACTTTCATCCGTCATTTTGGAGTGCATCTGGGCCAATTGTGAAACTGCTTCTGTCAGTGTACCATTGTCAGCATCATTGGCAGGAATGAACGTGCAGCATGATTGTCCTATCTTTGCGCAGACTCCTCCTTCCATGGCTGTGAGGAGGTCCAATACATATCTGTTCTGAAGTGCTACCATCCTTATAGCTCGCAGCTCCTCTTTTATTGCGTTGAATCCATTTACTGTAGAATTGATGGTCATCATTAGTTCCCATCTAGTTATCTGGAGCCATTTTGCGTTTGCGTAAGCCTGCAGTCCCGGATGGATTATTGAGGAGAAGAACATTGCTGCTCTGCTGAATAGTCTGTGTTCTGGCGGAATTGAAGTGAGTGCTGTTTCCGACCTTCCCCATAGGTAATTTCCTGTCAGAGGTTCTCCTTGTCTTTTCCTTCTATTTAGGACAGTATTATTGCCGTTGGTCCTGTTTCCTGGCTCCTCCTGAGGTGGTGCAGATCTCTTCTTTCTCTTGTCCCCTTCATCCATTTTGGGAAAGTTCGCCACATTCACATGCTTCTGGGGTACCACTAGTGATGGTACATTGACGTGCACCATCGTGCATACACCATTCCACAGAGGGGGCAGTGTGTGGTATGCCTTTTCTCCACAGGCCAGGTAATGGTCCATTATCACTGCTGTTCCTGCTCCCCCCTCAGGTAGCTCCATCACGCTTGCACAGTTGGTGTTGTATCCTACGTCCACCTCTCCTTTATGTTGGTAGCATACCTTAGGCGCAGTCAGCGGCAGTATTGTTATTGGGTCTTCATCCGTCTCTATCCACGTGAGCATGGGCACGTACTTGATCCAAGTCGTCCAACATCTGTGGTTGTGTGCATCGATAGTTGAAATAGTTTCTTTTGTTACCATGTTGCTGCCAATCACTCCTATCTCCCATTTGTTGTCCAAGTACACCTTCCCCGTTATCGTCACCAGTGGCCTCTCCCAGCATCCTGGTTTACCAGGAACTTCAGTGGCGTACCAATCACATGGTAAATACTGCAGTGTTACTTTCTTTGTTTCCCCTTTTGCAGGACCACTTGTTATGTATCTGAATGCTTCAGCATGTAAACTGCTCTTGTGGTAACTCAAATAAGTCTTGAGGAAGTTGTTTTCGTATGGGTATGAGTCTCGTGTTTTCCACACCATATGCACCACTGTCCCTTGAAATCTTCCTTTCGTTTGGAACAGTGCCAAGTATATTATGCATCGTGCTGTCTTTTCATCTATTTCTGTGGCAACAAATGTTCGAGAAGCGCTCATGGCGTATGGTATTAATGAGCAAACGTAGCAGCTGTCTTCTGTTGTCTGCTTACCAATGCGGGTCATGTGTTGGTACCATATGTTGTTTGAGACGTGTGCTGAATCTTGTATATAATTGTCAATACCTTTATTATCTGAGTATGTGCAGCGTTGAAATCTATTTTGTTTGTGCGCAATTTTACTAGTATCACCTGACGTAACACCTGTTGCAGCTGGGGATGGGGGTGGATTAGGTTTGGGTACAGCAATAATATTGATAGCACAGCTGTACTGCCATACAGAGGCAGCCAAGAACCCGGTGATCATCAAAATCCCTATTATTTTTATTACACATGCTAATTTCACCGGCATTTTGCTCTTACCTTGCTGCAGTCCGGCAGCGTATTCTTACGACGTTAGAGTTGCCCGCCTGAAAATTCTCAATATGCTGGTTATTAAATGTTAGTTGTTGTTTTTTAAGCTCTCCCTATCAAATAGTCATTCAGTGCCCAGGCGAAGAGCTGTTCCCACGCTAATCTAAGCAATCTATCTCTTAGGGCAGGCAAGTATGGGTGGAGGTGGGGCATTGAGTATTCTATGGCCAAGAGGAATGCTGTGTAGTAGACACGTACCCTTCTCCTTTTCAGGTACGTTGGCCTTTTTATTTCATATACAAATTCGTGTGACAATTCTTCTGGGTAGTTATCGTCTGAGGGTACCATCTACTCCTGGGCAGTGAATTTGTTAGTTATGTATTTTCTTAGCAGTACAATAATACGCAGTTCCTGCATGTGCGAGAGAAAAGAAAAGAGAGCATTCACGTGTTTACATGTGTACGTGTGCAAGACAATGTCCTTCAGTTCAGGTATTACTGCAGTGGGGGTAGGGGTCAGTGGGTGGTGGGCAGGGGGTTTGGGCTCAACTGGCGGAAGTATCTTTACTCTTTGAGCGTGTGACCATGGGGTGGGCAGTATGGGGATCACCCCTTTCTTCTTCAGTTATTGTCTCTGGGGAGTCTGGGGAGTGACAGGGTATGGGAACACTTGGGCCGTTGGCTGTGGTAGAACTTTCTTCCTCCGTTGGTGATGTTGTTGCTGTTCTCCCAATGGACCTGTCGGTGGCGCTGGGGTGGGTCTGGAGTTTGTAGATCTTTACATCGTGTAGGTGGTTCCAGGCACGCTTGTCCTGTAGCTTTACTGCTCTCGTTGATACCTCCTCTACCAGATGGGGGCCAGTGAATCGTGGACTATTCCACTTCCTGTTGAAATTGCGAAGTAGTACGTGGTCACCTTTAGCAATTTTACACAGTCTTTCCTTTTCCAGTTCTTTATCTGCGTCTTCTTGTTGATTGCTGTTAGACCCGCCCCGTGTGCGCTCGAGCTGTTGAGACACAAACACTACACTAGTATTCAAAGAAGACACATATTAGTACATTTCATCACCAAGAACACTCGCTGTACTTTCGTGGTCGGTAAATGCTCTTGACGTTGGCGTTAGGGGAAGGCGCATTTGACGTCCGGTAACCACCTCGTGAGGGGTGAGGTGGTGGTCGGACCCTGGTCTATTCCTTAGCTCAAATAGGGCTAATGGAAGGCAATATAACCAACTCTTCTTTGTTGTTTGCTGTATCTTTGCAATTGCCTCCTTTAATAGGCCATTCAGGCGTTCACGTACACCGTTGGCCTGTGGGTGGTATGCACATGCAAATTTATGCTTGATGTTCAGCAAGGATGTGATGTGCTGGAACATTTCGTTTGCGAAATGTGGGCCATTGTCTGACCTTAACACCTCGCACACTCCCCACCTGGGGAAGACCTCCCTCACTTGGAATTTAGCTGCTGTAAATGCATCTGGGTGTGAACAGGGCCCTGCCTCAATCCACCTAGAGAATGGGCATACTACTACAATCATATACCTATTTCCTTGACATATGTTGATCATATCAACATAGTCAATATGGAGATGCCGGAAAGGTCCCTCTGGCCGGGGTATAGTACCTCTTATCACCTTTAGAGTATGGCCGGCCGTAAACTGTTGGCATGTGAGACAATTACTGATAAAATTTGACACATGAGAATTTAACTCGGGGCAGAACCAGTCTTCCCTAATTCGTGCTGCAATTACTTCCTTGCCTGTGTGGGCTGGATGATGTAGTTGACTCAGGGCGGTGTTCAAAAGTGCCAATGGTATTACAACCTTTCCAGTGCCACCCTGGCGCCATAGTGCGTCGGTTGGTGACATTGTGCATCCTCTTTTTACCCATATTTCTTTTTCGGCCATTGGTGCAGCCGCTTGTAGCTCCATAATCTGTGTGGCTGGGAGATGGGTGTACCCTTCTCTTATCAACATCTCCTTAGCCATTCCCCTCCCTCTCCCTCTCTGTGACTCTGGGGGGTTCCATATCTCACCAAAGTATGCAGCATACTTCGCATGTGCGTCTGCTGCTGCATTCCCCTTCGAGACGTGGTCTTCACCATTGGTGTGTGCGGTGCATTTTACTAAAGCTAATTCTTGGGGGTCATTTATTACTTCAATTAGTTCAGCCAATAAGAGGGCATGTTGCACTGGAGTGCCATCAGCTCTCCTAAACCCTCTTCTTCTCCATTTCGACAGCCCTGAGTGGACAGTGGATGTAACATATGAGCTGTCGGAGTATATGGTCACCCGTTTGTCAAAGCTTTCCTTCAACGCCAAGATCAGTGCAACTAATTCCGCTGCTTGAGCGGAGTAATGCTGTGGTAATTGTACACATTTCATTGCCACACACACCGGTACCTCCATCATTTTTACCACTGCAGCCCCAGTCCTCCTTACACCATCCCTTTGATCGATAGTTGATGACCCATCAATAAACAAGAGCTCACCTCCCTCTAGTGCGTTTTCTTCAACCTTTCTAGTACATGAGTATATTTCAGTTATTTGCGTACAGTCATGGGCATAATCTCCCTCCTCAATTACTTCTGCTAGGAACCTTGCAGGGTTGACCGTGCTACATCTAACAATTGATAGTTCAGCTCTGGATAAAATGATCTCATAACCTGATGCTCTTTGCGTGGTTAGGGTGGATTTAGGTTTATTCAATATCGCAAATAGTGCATGTTCCACAAACAGTGTAGTTGGGCACCCCATGGTGATTGCTGATGCTTTTTCCACCGCAAAAACAGCTGCGGCGAGACCTTGTTCGCAAGGGAAGTGACTTAACATCACAGGATCTAAGTGGCCGCTGTAAAATGCTACTGGTTTGTAGCCCATGCTTGTTTTTTGAGCCAACACTGCTTTCATTACTGCTGAGTCGCAATGTGAGAATATAAAAAATTGTCGCTCATAGTCTGGGGATGCCAGTACCGGAGCAGTTGATATCGCATCTTTCAATTCATCAAAAGCCTCTTTCATTTCCATCGTCCACCCCAGCTTTTTCTCCCCTTTATTAGCTTCCCTTAACGCTTCAAGCAGGGGTCCTATGTACGAACTGTAATCAAATACCCATGATCTACAGTAGTTGCACAGCCCCAGGAACTGCTGCAGTTCCCTCACAGTTTGTGGCATTGGAGTGTTTGAAATGGCCTGTGCTCTTTGTGGTGCAATCTTTCTTCCATGTTGGGATATAAGTTGACCAATGTAAAGTACCTGTTCTTGACAGTACTGTATCTTTTCCATGTCTACCTTGTAACCTTTTTCAGCCAATATTGTCAACATCTTTAAGGAGTCCTCTCTGCATGTTCTTTCGTTTGTACTGCAAATTATTATGTCATCCACATACTGCAACACTGTGCTTTCCACTTCAATGTTACCCAAATCCATCTGTATTACTCTATTGAAAATTGAGGGTGATTCGCAATACCCTTGTGGCAATCTGGTGTGCTTCCACTTTGTGTTTCTGTAAGTGAAGCTCGTCAGATCTTGTGAGTCTGGGTGTAATGGTATTGAGAAAAAAGCATTTTTAAGGTCGATCACTGTAAATCGTGATGCTTCTGCTGGGATGCCACACAATATTGTGGCCGGGTTTGCTGCTACGGGATATTCCGCTTCTACTATGTTGTTCAAGGGCCTGAGATCCTGTATCAAGCGCCAAGACCCCCCTTTAGCCTTGCGCACTGGGTACACAGCCGTGTTACATGGTGATTCTGAGGGGACCAATATGCCATTATTTATAAGGGCCGTTATGGTTTCATATATGCCCTCATCTGCCTCTTTTGATAGTGGGTACTGTTTTACTCTGGGGAGTATTGCACCTTTTTTCAATTTTATTCTTACTCCCCCTATACTTTTTATGCACCCCACGTCATAGGGGCTAGTAGTCCACAATGATTTGGGTACCTTTGACATATCCTCCTTAAAGAAGGGGACTGGGGTGCATGTGGGTGCCTCAAGTGCCATTGCAATTTTCTGTGCTACTTGTTTGTAAGCCACTCTTAGCCATATTTCCACACTCATCATAAACACCATTTCACCTTCCTCCTTTTCATCTGAGAACAGCTCCTCATCTGACACCTGGGTGAGCCTACATCCTTCTGCTAATGCTATCACGGCCCTCCATGCTCTTCCTTCTCTGTCTTGGGCACAGCAATGTAATCAGCTGTTGCAATAATGCTCTCAATGTCCATTAGAACCACCTTTCCTTCTGGTTCATTAACAGGTGTTTCTGGTCTGAACAGATAGGCTGCTGGCCTCCTCCATATTTTCCCTTCTATCCCTGGCATCCATGCAATTGCCATATCTGTTCAATACTGGAATAGTTCGCCATCTACTGGCTCCGCCCTAATCGCTGTCTGTCCGCAGTATGCTTGCATAATCTGTCGTGCTGTGAGCATGTTAATCCCTGGAGTAGAGCAAATTATGCCGTCCTCAGTAAAGGAGATCGTCATATTCAACCTGTTCATTAGGTCTCTCCCCAGTATATTTACTGGTGAGGCACTATAATATAGAAGTGGAACTGACAGATCATAATCTCCAATAGATAAGGGAATGTTATCAGTAAAGGGAACCAACCCTCTAGCCCCAGAGAATCCTTGGGTGTTCATGGCTTCGCCTGACATCTTAAATTTACCTTCCCTTATGCAAGACCGGGTCGCCCCGGTGTCAACAAGGAATGATAATTTTTTGTCACCTATCGTTACCTCTATGCGTGGTTCCTCCGCACTATTAGGTGTTACTGACAGGATGGGACACACCAAGGCCGTCTGTGGGCTGTCCTATTGAGGGTACAACGACTGGCCATTTCCAGTGTAAGCGTTGTGTCCCAAAACCGTCACCCTACCCAGTTGTGTTTGTTGTGCTTGGGGTTGTTGTGTCATCGCTACCTGTTGTTGTGGCAGTGAATATGTTTGTGGCTGTTGTTGTGTTAATTGTTGTTGTTGTTCATTTCCCTGTTGCAACGTCTGCTGTTGTTGTAGGCCCTGCTGTTCCTGTGAGGGCCTTGGTTGTCCCTGATCACTCCATGATGGTGTTCCTGGTCTAACTCTACACGTGCGTGACATGTGCCCTAATAGTCCACAACTCCAACACACCAGTGGTTCCCTACTCTGCCATGGAAAGCTCCCTGTGTTGTCCTGGTATACTGGTTGCCCTGTGGGGTAGGAATTTCTAAGTCCTCCCACCTGCTGTTGGGTGTTATATCCGTATCCTCTCCCTCTCATAATTCCTCCTCTTCCCCTGTTATAATTATAATACCCAGCTCCTGCCATTGTATGTCCTCCTCCCATGTTGGTCGTGTATGGTTGGATTGGCGGCGCCTGTTGTGTTATAGTCGGTGAAGGTGGTATTTGGGAGGAATCTTGTGCAGCCACTACTTGTGTGGGGCTTTAGGTCATTGTTGTAGGCGTAGTTATTAGTGCCCCTTCCATTGTGTATTTAGTAAGCTTTTTCTGTACTAGTTTAGCCTCTTCCGTTTTCCTGTCCTCTTCCTTTTGTTTCATTTTTCCTTGCCATGTCCTGCAATGATGCACTATAGTCAGTTGTATTTCTGGCCATGGTTTTGCTTCCATTCCCACTACTTTCTTTAGTTGTTTCTGAACTCCTTCTGGGAGCCCTTGTACCAGTATATGGTAAAATATTGCTGGTGTTTTATCCCATTGTTCTCTAGTTTCCATGCGCCACTTCTCTTGGATTTCCTGGATATAATCAACAGGATCTTCGTTCTCACGCATCTTGCGGGAGGTAATGGCTCCTATGTCCGATGTGTCTGGGTACTGTACCCTCAGTGCCTGCCATAGTGCATGTCTGCAGTTTGCGAATGGTGCCCCATCATGCGATGTGTTTGTTATTGTTACCCCATGGAATCCCGCTCTCTTCCAAATGTCATCCGCTCTATCCCCTAATATTGATATTAAAAGGCCCTTTACATCTCCTACTGCCAGTTTCTGTCCTGCCGTGAGTTTTTCCATTTCATATATCCACTTACCCGCACCTCCACTTAATGATGGGAGCCTGCATTTTATATTTTCTTTATCGGTATGCTTCCAAGGGACATACTGTGGTCTAACCCCTCCTCTCTCCAAAAGTGGCATTAAGTTATGTCTCGTTTCACCCTTTGTGTTCCATAATATCGAGTCCTCACACCCTTCCTCCTCTTCCCTTTCTTCTACATCTTCAATTTCGTCCATATTTCCCCTGCACGTAACTCTTTCTTCTCCATCTTTTCCCCTTCTTCCATCATTTCCTGTATTTAATGTGGGCATATGTATTCGTCTTTCCTGCCTGCGACTAGGGAGGTCTCTAAGCCGACATGCATAGGGTGTCAGTTCGTCTGTGAAGGGCGCGAGTTTTACTTTGCGTAACGAGCGTGACGTGGTTGAACATGTAGGGTGCGATGGGGGAGGGCGTGATGGGGATGGGGATGGTGCGGCCTCATGTGCCTGTCTTTCCGCTATTCCTTGCTCTCCCTCCTCACTTCTCCCCAGCTCATCCTTTCTCCTACTGATCCATGGTGAGTCTGTGTTGGTCCGGGTGATGTATAGTTTATCTAGGCTTTCCCTTTCACTGTTTCTTCCTTCCTTTTCCACTCCTTCTTCTTCCTCACTACAAAAGCCAGTCATAAACGGCACCCCCCACTCGGTCTTTTTCCCCTTGATCGTTACTGTTTGTAAATCTATTAGGTCCAGTTCTCCTTTTCCTCCTTTATCAACCGCTCCCCTTTGTGCAGATGTTGTTGCTACTTCTGTGTTTCTATATACACCCCCCCATGCTTCACTCTCCCTTCTCCTATCTTCTCGTTCTCCTTCATTTCTCTCCTCCATCTCCCTGATATTTTCCTCCCTTTTCCTTTTTAATTCCTCCATCACTTCACTTCTCATCTGTTCCAATATTCTTTCATCCTCTTTCTTCCTTTCCCATTTCACCCTTTCTCTTTCTACTATACTCTCTAGCACCCTGCCTTCTTCGTATTTCTTAGTTGTTTCTGATAGTTGCCTCCTCTTCCACATTGCCATTTCTTTTTCTTTTTCTTCTTCTTCCCTTTTCTTTTCTCGCAGCACTACTCTTGATACCCTTTCTGCTGCTGTTTTTACCCTTTCAGCTTCTCTCCTTTGCTCCTCATTTCGTTCCCTTATTTTCTCCAATTCGTTCTTACCTTCTTTCCTTTTCCTCGCTCTCTCTCTCTCCTCCCTCTCGAGCTGCTTGATCAATTCATTCTGCTCATCCCTTAATTTTGCTAGTCGTTCCTCCAAAATCTCTTCCTTTTGTCTTAACAGCTCTTCCCCCCTCATTTCACTCTCCCTGGCATTATCCTCGTCTGTTTTCTTTACTACCTCCTTCTCTTCTCCTGTTAATGAACCTCGTAATTTTAATAATATCTGTGCAGCTACCCACTCATCATTTCCTATTTCCACAGTCTGGTCTTCTCCAGTCCTCCCCTCCCCTGCTGGCACCTTCCTATGAGCTACATATGGTGGAGGGCTGTATGCCGGGTTCGAGTATCCCTCAGCCGCCCTTAACTGTCCTCTTTCTATTTCTCCTAATTCTCTTAAAGGGTACAACCCCCTTCCCTCTGTTTTCACTCCCTTTGCTAGGGGTATATCGCTGCTCGGTTCCTTTTTTATTTCATCTGTTGTATCATTCTTTTCTCCTCCCTCTCCTCTGTTCCCCGTGTTCTTTGGGTCCTCACTCCCCTGTTTCCCATCCTCTCCTTCCGCCTTAATCTCTTTTTCTTCCGGTATTTCCCCCATAGTGAACATTCCATTTGGTCCTGGTCGGGACCCCTGGAACATCCTCCATAAGTTAAACACCTCCACGTGGTTTGCCAACTTCTTCCCTTTATATGTATTGTGCAGATGGTTTAATAGTGAATGTTGGGCATATGGATCGAAGCTACCATTAGGCGGCCACGGTGTTAGCATTTTGTTATCCGTCCCCTGGGTCCATTCTATGCTATACTTAATCAGTTTCTCCCTATGGGGTGGCAGTGTTGTGCATACGTGTTGTAGTGGGGTAGTGAGGGTGTTCCCCCACCCTCCTGATCCTGTCCCGTATGACATAGTAGCGCTCCACTTGCTACCCTTCCCCTATCTGGTAGCAGTTTATCTCACTAGTAGTTTACAATATACAGCCTTATATCGTTACCTGGCCCCGTAAGTTTGGGGACTTACGATAGTCCGCTAAGGAAAATTATAAAAAATATAGTATGTTACATTTGTATATTTTCTTCTGTCTTTCTTTCTTTATACAACACCCTTATGGCCCCCTGCGGCCGAGGCGCACGTAGCCCCCTGCGGCTGTGTACCCCTTATGACGTTCTTATACAGTCGTCCTAATTTCACGTGCTCCTCCCCCTTCTACACTTGACGTGGCCGGCATTCTCCGTGCGCAGCCACGTTCCCTGTTTCGCCTTTCCCCGATCAACTCATTTACCGCTTATCTCCGTTTCCACTCCCTTACCACACTTCTCTTCCCCACCACTCTCAAAACGAAGATGCCTTGTGCTCGCGATATCCTATGAAAGCCCTACTGGTGACGTCACCGACCTCTTCGAGCTACTGGTAAGTTCTTCATATATTCTTTAAGTTCAAAATACACTTGCAATCTACCCCTGTTAACCTTACAGCTGTCTTCCTGTCACTCCTGGAACAAGGTAATCAAATCAATAATATAATCGGACTGCGCACGCTGCGTCGCCTCGCGTGTGATACGCCCCTCGACAGGAGGGCTTAACCAGCCAATTATCTTCCGTATTGGGCAACTAACTAGCTACCGCCTACAGGGAAACGTCATCTACCTATCGAGTGTCTTGCTCGAACAATAGGGATCCTCATCTACTCATTGATCAATAAATGCCAAATCGTAGGAAACCACACACACACACACCCTTACACGTAGTCGTGACCTAGGCCAATCAGTTTCTACGAGCGGCCGCACGTGATGTTTTCGTGCTCCGCCCCCTCCCTTCGCGTAACGTAGCCGACTGTCCTCGCACTTGTTCGGCTACCATTCATTCCATTTCCAACACTAAATTATTAAACCTTCGCCGCGCACCTGTGCAACACCTCCCACCTCCCGTATTTAATTCCTCCCCCCTCCCTCACAATTTCACATTGCTTGTTGTGCGTGGCATGCTCACCAAGTTCTCTTGATGCGGGGCCGTTCGACTGCGTGCACCCCTCCAAGCGGCTCGCCACCTCCCCTCGTCTGGACCACGTCTGGACACTCGCCAACCGCGGGCGGGATACTTCTCAACCGGCTCCCGAAGGCCAATATCCGGATTGCGCTGTCCGGTCTTCTCGCAGTGCCGCGATGGTCCTGTAGTCCTCAGAAGGGGGCGACGGCAGAGGGGGCCGCGCCGCCGGGCCTCCTCGCAACTGGAGTGCCTGGAAAAAGTAAAAATAAAAAGGCGGATCTTAAACAGATCTCAGCAGTGCCTCCAACTTGTCGGGGGGGGGGAATTCTGCCGGGGTTGGCCGGGCCGTCCGCAGACCTCCGGGCAGGGAGGCCCCAACTCCTCCCGTATATCCCAGAAGAGATAGAGTATGAGACACACGCAAGAAGCAAGGTGACTCTGCTGTTTATTATACAAAAACGGCAGGGATGGGTCAAGGATCGTACGCGTCCGTCCTGACACACACACAATCGTGGGGCTCGCAGGCCCTTTTTACCTTAGTATGACGCGCTACTTGCGTCACCTTAGAAAGTTAGCAAAAAACCTATCGCCACTCTTAATTGGTTGCTCGAGTGGCAGGGTTAGTATAGCATACGTATAGAGAACAATATTAGTGGACAAGGGTTAGTCAGGTGATATATCTGGGTTGTCCCTACAATTAGATACATGAGAATTGTTACATGAAGACTACTGATGATTGGTTAATGTTAATGGCGTCAGTGATAAGAGCCCCATGTTCTGATTGGTGCGCCCGCGAGCTTCCCAGCCTGGGACCATCGCTGTTCCCAGCTCTCGGTGTACCTGTCATTTGCAACAATGTTTCACTATGAGTACGTGCAGACAATGTGAGGACTTATTCATGAGCTGGAAGGCCGACTACTCCCACTGTCGCAGATGTCCATTGAGCCTTTTAAGTGTATTTGCCTGTGTCTTGTAACGAGGGATCCAGACGCCTTCTTCCTCCTGGGCTTGGCATCCTGTCAGGTTCGGCTTGGTCACGTGAGGTGGGACCGCGTTTGAGGCAGAATTCTGCACAATTAATATTGTTTTTCCACTGTGTGCCTGGTTTAATTTGCAGGTGTGATTTTAACGTTGGTGCGCGGCGTGCGAGGTTGCAACATCGTGCCCTTGATGGTCTGCTTTCGGAATGTGGGTTTGCAACATTACGACCTTGGCTGTCTGCTTTCGCCAGGCTCATTCTGCAGGATCAGCAACCTGACTCTTGTTCTTTTAACGTCCATGGGAGCTCTTGCTTGCGGCCTAGTTAGGCCTGGTGTATAGGTGGAACCGTTTGGTGCACATGCGCTTTAGGTTATAGTATCATATGCTCTTATGATCAGTATCGTGTCTTCGTTATATTTCTCATTATGGCACCTGGGTTTAGGAGAAGCGTAAGCAAGCTCTTTAGATGAGTTCATGATGCGTCTTGCGTTTCTGCATTTTGAGAGCCTATGTGGAAAATAATAAAGATGCACGTCCGTGAGTATGTCTGTCGCCTACGTCATAGCACTGAGTATATTCTTCGTGTAGATTGGTGCGGGAGTGTCCAGTGTGTATATTTGCACAGGTGTGCTGACCGTTGGCTAGGTCGTCATGGCATCTCTAACGACGTGTAGGTTTTAGTCTAGTTGATCCGGGCCGCAGGTGTCGGCATGGGCAGGGCGGGCTGCTGGGCAGGCAGATGGACACATCCGTATGTTCCTGTACCAGGGTATTTGGTCGTCTGGTAGATGGGCAAACTCTTCTCGTGGCGGGTGCCTGGGCTGTGATCCTTTAGGCCAGGCGCGAGAGGGGAAGGACGGGAGCCTGTTTTTCCATTCTCCCACTTCAGTACACCACCCCAAAATTTAGGCAGCTGCATGTAAACTCTGGATCTACAGACCCAGTATTGATCCATAAGCACAGCAGTTCCTCAATTCATTCCTGGTAGTTCGAGCACCTGCTTGCATCCTTTATTTTCTCCAACCAGAACCAGGCCTTCATTCCTGAAACATGTTGTGGTATTATAGATACTGGTCCTGCTTCATTGTCAACCCACGTCAGTAGCTTAAATTACTTGGCCCAAGACTCCAAACACATGTCATTCACTATTTGTACTATGCTTACTGGTTCCTTCTTCAATATTTGTGCTGGGCAAGATAACATTCCATCTTCTCATCCTGTGCTGGTAGCCACTCGTCCATACACCAACAACGGAGTTCTCTCCCAGCATCCTGGTACTCCTCACCTTTCGACTTTGTCTGAACATTCCATCCTCCTCATTTTGACAACCTTTATTTGTTCCCCAATCTGGGATGGATACATAGGTTTTTGCCATCCCTTTCTCAATCCTTTGTGTTTTCAAATAAGTATCTTCATATGGAAATTTACGCCTTGATCGCCATTGTGGGGTTTCCCATTTTCCTTCGAAGTGTCCTCTGGTTGTGCATGCTGCTAGATGACTACAAACCTTCGCATGATGGGCAGATATCTCGTTTGCACAAAATGGTCTGGCTGAGTTCATGGCGTAGGGGATGAGAGAACACACACAGTAGCTTTCATCTAAAGTCCTCTCTCCCACCTCCTTCATGTGCTGATACCATAGGTTATTCTTTAACTGAGCTGACATATCAAGATATGTAATTATGCCTGCATGGTCTTCTCAGGCATCTCTTTTAAGTTGAACAATTTGCTTAGTAAAATTAGGCAAGATGTTGCTTGTGCTTTTGTTAGGGATCATAAATGATGTTTCATTGTTCCCCACAGATTGTGTATTTGTAATCATTTTGTGTCTGAATGCCATGATAATAAGGAAGAAAAGACAAATTGTAAGACAAAATGAAATCATATTTACCATTCCGGAAAAACTCACCGATTTTCTTGATGGTAGTGAGTCTCCCATATTTTGGAACCTTGCCATTTTATTGAATTCAATATGTAATTGTGTTATCTTCCGTAACTCATGTTTTTTTTATCAAGAACTGCAAAATAATTGCCGCAATTATTCTGAAAATAATGTGATTGTCTTTAGGATTGCTAAAAAATGTTAAATGACCACATGTTGTCTTATCGGTGCTGGGTAAGTCTGTAATATAAGTGGAAACGGCATACAACTATGGGTGTCATGTTATTATGATGGTTAGCATAGAGATGCAGTGTATTCCTTGTCCTTTGACTCTGGTGCATCAATGCATTGTTCCTTTTACCGATCTAAAAAAGTTCCAGGATAGCTGCAAGTCCATTAATTCCTTATTAGATGTTTCAAAATGTGGATCTTTATTTCAAGGGTATTTTTATGATCCCATAATCTCATTTTCTTTGCTCTTGGTTGCTAATCTTGTCTGCATATGCAGAACATATCTTGCTTCACTGTCAGTAGATTTAGGCAGGGTCAAAGTTTCTCCCTTGTATGATTCCATGTCATGTAGATGCAGCAGGCTAGTCTTTCTTGTAGGTTGACGGCCGTGTGGGTAACTACTTCAACCTCATAGGGTCCCTATAAGCAGATCCTATTCCAGTTGCAGACAAATTTGGGCACCAGCACCTGCTCCCCTGGATATAAGATTGGCTGTTTCGATAAGCACTCTGAATCATTGGGCTGGCTATCTTCTTCAATCCTCTTTGACCCCTCCCTCTGGTTCTTGATCTGTTGAGAAATAAAAGAGACACCAGCAGTCTTAGTTGCTAAATAGACATGCAGCTCACCACCTAATGTCTTTGCTACACAGTGGGCATCAGTTTCCACCTTAGTTGGAGGAGCAAGGGGTATTCTCACTCGGCGTCCAGTCACTAACCTATAAAGAGCTAGGTTGTGATCTGAGCCAGGCTGATTTCACAGTGCATATAGTGCAAGGGGCAAACAGTGTAACCATCCCTTCTTCAAAGTTATCTTAATCTTCACTATCCTCTCTTTAAGGAGTCTCTTTAATCTCTCACTAAATCCATTCACCTGCAGGTGATAGGCAGAAGAGAACTTGTGTTTTATACCTAATAATAGTTACTTGCTCCAATAGTTCATTTACAAAATGAGGTCCATTGTCAGTGAACTGGATAGTCCAGCCCCTTTGATGAGTAGCAATTACCCTGGAGATATATGGGGATGCAGAGTTTACTCATACATCAATAATAGAGCCGACTCAAGAAGTTGACAAAAGGAAGTCTGTTTTAATATCAATTTGATAAAACAGGGAGCATAACGAACATCAACGCAATAACTTGATCCTCTTAATGCATTTAAGAAAAAACTAAATTTTCATAAGCAATATTCGTCATTAATGACGTTAACCTACGTGTGTGCTAACGTTATCTTACGTGACAAACCACAAAAAGGTATAAGCATGGGTGATTGGCTCTGAGTGAACATCCAAGTATATAATCCATACTAGTCTAAAACAGTGTAACTATGTGATTGGTTACTTAACATCAGGTGGGCCAACTAAGCCCTTCCCTAAAAATGACACTATGAACGTCACTAAATACACGATATCCCATTGGTTTAGACACTATAGGACCCCAAAATACGCAGGTCCTCTACAATTGGTTGGCACTCTATCCTCCTTCAATACTTTTCCACCTACGTTAGCAGTAAGCAGGCTGGCCATCCAGGTGCTGGTGAGGTTGCCTTAACTTTAGCTCCCCACCAATTAGCATATCAATCTATCATCACCTCAGTGGTCTACTTTCAATTAGGCTTTTGAAGCTCATCCTTGAGAGTGTTCTTAGCTCTGGGAAATTTAGGGAGTGAGAAGCACTGTCTACCTTTGTGCATAGGTGTGACCCTCTCGTTCCTCCAACTTTATGCTTCTATGTGACTGTAGACCATGGAATTGAGCCTTTTCATGCATTAATCATTATTTTTTAATGAGCCTCTGACGTCTTCCTTGTTATGTTCATGCCTTCTGAACAGAAGTCTTGTTCTTTCACATGACTTTATAGCCAATGTCAGATCACTCCAGTTTGCTAAAACCTTGTTTTTATGGCTCGTCCAACCTCGCCTTCTGAAATACTCTTGTAATTTAACTTGCTTTTTAACTGCGACACACTGAAATGAGGCCTTTTTGCTACTGTCCAACCTGCTATAATACGTTAAGTGGAAACATCCATAGTGCTCTCATTCCTAGATGTATACGTTGGCGCTTGCCGCAATCTATTTCACTATTAGCTTAAACCTAGCTTTCACGATTACTTTGCTGCTTGCGTTTCTTTTCCATCTGTACACGTGTAAAATAACTTGACATCTTCCTATGTTTCTATGGCATAAGCTTCTTCACCTTGATCCCAAAATGTCACTTATCCTTGATACTTTCTTGATGCCTTATACAATAGCTGCATTCGCTGGTCACTGCATCTCTTTTATGTACGTCATTTCAGCTCCATGTAGCATATACTGGCAATGGTTAGTGACATTACCATTCATCCTTGCCGCTTATTGGCTCTGATTCTTCAGTGATTTCATTCAAATGGCCATCATATTTCTTTGTAAACAGATATGGTTTTCTGAATGGGTACCTTGGTAAAAAAGGCCCTTTAATTTTTTTAATTTAGAATGCTATTAGTTTATTTTTCTTGTATTTTATTTTCCATAAAAGCCTTTTGTTCTGAGAACACGCAGCACCTCCTACTCATCTCTGTTAATGGCATAGTCATGTAGAAAAGACTGTGAGCTAAAGAATGTGTGCAGCACATGCTGTGTGTAGTGTTGTTATGTTAACATAAAGGGGGTTGACTTTGGGTGCTACCAATTAGTGGAGGGCTGTGTTGTGTGGGCTAGATCTGTTAGGACACAGTGTCTGAGTGTACCAACATTGCAGCAGGTGCACAAATTCAACTGGCTGTGAAGTGCCAGTTTCAGAAAATAAAGTACAAAATTGAAAATGGAATATCATTGAGGCGAGATTCAGAACATGTAGTCAAGGGCCTTAAGAAGAGCATGGGAATTGTTCATACAAAGCGAGCACAGGGTGAAAAGTTTCATTTTTTTTTAGCTGCAGCAAGAAACAATGAGCAGGAATGCACTTAAAGTTTGCCAAGAACCAGTGGACGTGGGTTTAATTAGCAGTGTGTTAATGGGTCCGAAAAGGTACTGGAAAGTGCTTGAATGTTCTGACTCATGATGGAGTTGGAAGTGACTTCATGAAAGGGGCTGGAGATGATCAGAGTTGGCAGCACAGGATAGGAGCAAACATTGAATAATCTGTAGGAGCCAAATGATTGAGAGGCGGTCTTCTGGTAAAGGTTTAAATGTGAGAGAAAGGCAGCAAGTGGAGTCAACTGGTTCTTCATGGGTCCTGGCCGTCTCCAGTCTGCTGGCAGAGATTTTAGAAGAGAGGAAGTGCTGCTGGGTGATTTCTGTGGCTTGCTGGGTTCTTGCTGGCCCTCTGTGGGTGAATCCTGAGAAAATAATGAGAAGCTAGCTGGGCTTGGAGGAAGGAGGAGTAACGCTGCATAGCTGTGTCTCTGGAGACCGGTGTAGCTCCCGAAGGGAGTTTGAAAGGCTGCGTCGAGCCAAGGGCAGTGCTGGCAGAGGCAAGCTGTTTGTATCTGGCAACCAAACAGCCCGACGAGTCAGGTTTGAGCAAAAAAAGCAAAGGGCCTAGCCTAATGTAAGTATAAACAGAGCAACAATCAATCATTCAATTAATCAGTTAGGACCTCTTTCTGCGGGGCATTGGAATTTGGCCCGGTGTCAAACTGACACAGAAGGCACATCTTCCTCTTTTGCTGAGGTACTAAGTGACGGATGAAGTAGCCTGATCCTAACTGGGAGTGCTGTTTCTTTCACGCATAAGGTGTCACTATCTCCATAATCCATTATCTCACAAACCCTTAGTCTTGCCACTAACCCAACGTTAGCCAAGAGCAGGAAAAGTAAATAAGCATATATGTACATATCTTTAATGCGTTTTCTTTCATAGCCAAAGTACTAGCTAGAGGGCCCAAGTGCTGTGCTGAACCAATGCAAAGTGTTTTCCTCTTTTTTTCATGTTTTCATTGCCAATGTATATTTACAATTTTTCTATGCTCACCAATGTGCAATTTTGACATAGTTTGATTGTTTACATGTGCGCTCCCTCGCTCGCTTTTTTATCTCTCTTATGAATATAAAGGCGCATAAGCACATACATGTGTGGTGGCTATTATTGTGTCCGGTTATCATTGTGCAGCCTGTCCAATTCATGGTTTCCAATGTTACAAGAACATGGTGTGTGTGCCCGGCACAGTACAAAGTCTGCTGGTGTTTAGCCAAAGTTCCTGTATTATAACAACATTTTTGCAAAAAGAGAAGTGTAAGGATTTATCCAGCAGTTACCGATTAATGGTGAGGTCTGTTTTACAAAAAGCTTATTTCTGCATTCATTATCTTCAGCCCTTGGCCCTGGATAAACACAAATATTAGGTTTAAACAGAGTTCAACTAAGGTGATCATTCATGCAAAAAATACATGTTTGCTGTGTAATTTGTACGGATAATGTCGATTTAATAAATATAGTTCTTATCAACAAATGTAACTAAATCTGTATAACTTATAAGACACATTTGTTCAGTCATCTTCTCGCAGAATATCAAAATAAGGAACATTTGCATTAGGTAATTCTGTTTTGCGATAAACACATATTTGACATTAAATGACATGATATTTAAATACAAAGTCATTCCAAATGCACATTGTTTAGTGAAACAACTTCCATGTGTATAATTTATTTGTTACATCATATATGGCATCTAACTCTGAGGGATGTGTGTATGCACATGACCGTTATCATTGGCTCCGTAGCACTCACTATTGTAATGGCCTGTTAGTGGGAAGCACTGTCCACTGGTGGTTGATCTGGGTCTGAGTGTTGCTAGAGTGTTGCAGTCAGAATTATGCAACCCACATCGGAGCTTACTGTCATGTTTTTGTCTTACATGCAGGATTGTCGAACTGGATATTAAATTATGCCTCCTATTGTAACGATTGTATGTATATTGGCCTACGCCAAGTTGCTTAAAAAAATTGTACGCGAATAACTCTCTACGGCAAGGTCTTGACCTTAGAAATTGATGTAAGCCACCATCTTGAATCAAGCCTCCATTTTAGGTTAGAACCGCCATTTTGGGGTTTTGTACAAAGTCACCCTGTAATCTAAAATGGCCGTCTCATGTGCTCTTGTTCTTGCCTTAACCTCTTCAACCTCTGTAGGAGAGTTAATGTCCAACCAGCCTTCAGGCTACATGTTAGGGTCATGTAGACCTTGTCCTTTGTTGACCTCGGGAGCAGGGGATTACTTGAATCAGTAATGTTAAATTACAAGTATACAAGAACAGGAAAGCTATCCAAATACGATATGTGAAACATTTGTTTGATCTGTATTAAAACGATACGTAAAGAGTGTAACGTTAAATTAAAGAATAATGGAGTGTGTTAGTAAATGTATTGAAAAGTAAACCGCATGCACGAGATATGTAAATTAGGAAAGTGAACCTGCCGCGACCCTAGCTCAATGTATTATTAACTTGTAGGAGGCTGGACATCATTTTTACAAATTGTATAAATGCGTCTATGTCCAGCTAGGAAATTCTGTTCACTGCTCACATTGAACCCTGCTGGTGGTCTCTGTGATGTATTGACGGCCAAATAGCTATTTGTGTACTTTGTTGAATACTGTTCAGTTTTGTAATAAAGATTCTGGGAATCTTTACAAGCCTGTGTTGGTGTATTTTCCTTTGCCTGGTGTAACAGCCGTAATATTGTATTTTTTCTGATTCCACAGGATGTCCTGGCCACACACTGCATAGAACTCCACTCTCTCAAGTGGTTGAGGACCTTTATGAGGACATGGTCACATTGGGATGAGGAGGTCAAGCATCTGCTGATGTTGCAGTAGCTGTAGCCATTAACAAAAATGAGCAAGCAATGCCAGCACATGCTCCTACTCCCATCATGGCAACAATCTGTGACTGCTATGCTGATGGCATACCCTTAGGGAGACCTGGGCAAAGCCAACGCTAGATGACCTTGGAAGAGGAGATGAGGGGCCGCCAGAAGACCCCAACATCCAGTCGACCCTTGGAGAGGCACTTCAGGGTGTGTGAGAAACCAAAGGGTGTCTCACCCGCTAGTCCTCTGGGGCTTGTCATCCAGGTGGCCAGGACACAGCAATCGCTTTTGGATCCAGTTCCTGGGGGTGGACCAGTGCGGGAGGATCACCTGGGTGAGCAGTCTTTGGGGAGTGGTGGTGAGATAGCCAACGGCGAGATGTGGTATTCCCTCCTATTTTGTTTATCCAACGCATCCTTTATTTTAGGATGCTCCAAGGTCCCATCTCCCCCGGCCCACTTTTTGCACAAACACTGGGCCGAGGAAGAGGGTGACCGAGAGTAACCAGACTAACTCTCTCACATCATTAATGGGTCAGGCAAAGTCAGGCACTTTACACTAAGTGCATACATCTGATACTAGTTAGCTCACCTCACACAAATAAATGGCAACACCCAAAGACACACTCTGAGCAAGGCAGAACATGAGAATGGGCAGGACTTCTGGGATTAAACCAAACCTATTGGAGCAGAGTGACAGACCAAGGGATGAGGCTAGCGGGTCAGAACACCCTGCGAGTTCCCTACTGGGGGTTGTTGCCTCCGACAGGCCACGAGAGACACGTGGAGAAGGCCAGATCCTGCAAGTGAAAATTGCATTGTGTTTCAAGGACACCAGCGACACTCCCGGGTGAACGGCAGAGTTCGGGAGGCGAGGCCAAGCCTGTGGTACTAACCGTGACTTGTGAATTGGAAATCATAAGGCAAAGAAGAAACGCACACAGCCGCTAAGTTGTCAAGTGACCTGAAAGACCAGAGTGTGTTAAAGTTTGAAATAGCAACATTTTATCACAAGTGAACGCTCCACACTTGTGAATGAGATATGAGGAAAGGCAAACCTTTGAATGAACTTTGAAGTAAAAGGCAGCTGTGAGTTCAGTGATACTAAGTAACTGAGTGGTCAGGAGAAAGGAAGTAGCCCACTCAAAAGTCTCTGTGAAAGGTAAATTGTTTGAAGCGAGAAAGCACATATACAGCAAAAGTGATATGGAAACATTTCACCGGTAGCAAGGGGAAAGTAAATGTTTAACTATACAGTTTGAGTCAAAGTGGTCCTGCAGTGGTCTGAAAAGTAAGTCACTCATATTCAAAAGCCTTCGACATCTGAAAGTGGTCCTAGCCTGACAGAGAAAGTAAGCTTGGGGGTGGGAACCCTCCCTTGCAAGGTTGTGTAGAACTTTATCGTCAGAGGTCTGTGCCCAGCAGAGGGGGACATATGAGAATTGTGTGGTGAAAGGTCTGAGACTGACAGAGGGGGACATTTGGGAACTTTTTGGTTGAAACATTATTTTTGGAAGACGAGAAAATAGACTTAAATGTGCAAGGCCAGACAGGCCTCAATCCACGTTCTGGAACTGTATTTGTGTTGGAAGCCGAGCCAGAGTGTCATCCTGCCTACAGGGACACCCTTACTCCATGAGGCCTAACGTGGGGAGGAGAGCTGGTTCAACCACCTTTATTCATTTGAACACTGATCTTTCCTTTTGCATACATCTTTCCTCTATTCTCTTTTGTACAAGGGCAGGCATTATGTTTTGTTAGCATAGATCATTTTGATTTGACAGACTCATCTAGGACTGTGTTATTTATTATTTGATGGTCTAGAGTTGTTTCTCCAACCCCAATGTATCCATTGTGTCAGTGTAGATACCATGCCCTCCCTGCAGGTGTTTAACAGGAAATACGGCGTGCTAGGTAATGGGAGACCCATAGGACGGCTCACTGGGTGTTACATCTTGCAGGGCTGTGGAAGTTGGGAAAAGATGTCATAGCTGCACCAGGGAGTATTGGCAGATGGCACCTCATGCAAAGTGCACGCAGGAACAGAAAAATCTTTGTTTCATGCTATTACAGAAGGCAATCCATCAACATCAACACCAGGTGGCAGTGACACTATTATTTCGTTTTTTTTAAGACACGCTTAATACCAGCTAGTGGTTTCTAAGTGCAGTATCGGATTCAAACCTGTGTTGTGCTGTGTTGTCTTGCTCCAAGACAAACGCGTTGCCCCTGAGCTATCCTTCCTCCCCTATGCTGAAACACGTTTGGCACTGATGCGAAGTGCTTGTGTGATCTGTGACATCTCTGGGAGATCCATAGGTTTTCATTCTGTTTGGTTCCTGGCAAGAAGGCCACACTGCAGTTTGCAAAGGTTGCAGGTGTATTTTTGTTTCGCTTGTCCTGATTTGGCATTCACTCCTGCTTGTATATCATGCATGTTTTGGCCTTGTTTTACTTTTTCCTTCGTATTTGCTCACATTTTTAGACCGCTTGTTGCAATGTGTGATTAGAGCATAAAGTGATAGGCATTTTGCATGCACACCATGTGCTCAGCTTTTAAGAACAGTGTTTTTAGAGCAACATTGCCCACTATTGCCAGACACTGCAACCTTCCATGAATAATTAGACATGCAGACACGCTTTCCTTCCACTTTACTCATCTTTTGCACTCATTTTGCGCCTGTTCTTGGCACTCGCGCATCTCGTTGAGGCAGACTTAATTTTCCTGTGCATCAAACTAGAAGCTTTGAGTATCTCCCCCAGAAAGGCAAATAGAGAGAGAGAGAGAGAGAGAGAGAGGAAGAAAAGACAAGGAAAGGGAAATAGAGAGAGGGATCATTCAATTAAGTTATTCTAATCGTTCAGCTGCAATGCGGACAGTTAATGATAATGGAAATTGTAATGTTAGTAGTTTTGCCTTAACAAAATCCTGAGTGGCAAATGTGCACAGGTACTTCAATCACATTTTAAATGAGCCCCCGGGAATGAAAAGCACCCACTTTGTGTATCAAAATAAACAGCGATGACAATAAAAGCACAGTCAAGCAGCACAGATCCGATTTAAAGGCACTGGGTCTATTGATCATCACATGACAGCAGCATTAGCATAATTGACCTAAAAACATGTGACCTAAAACATTTGATTGAATATTTTTGACCTTTTTTCAGTCAAATGTATATATATATACATATATATATATGGGGGTGGTTAAGGATATAGATTAGGTTGATGGGAAGTGGGTGGGCTGAGGGAGTCCCCCCCGCATTTAAGACCAAAAAAAGGTCAAATAAATTTGATCAAATGTGATTAGGTCAAATGTTTTAGGTCAAATAGATCCAAACCCATGACAGAGCGTCACTAAACACTACAGCTAGACAAAATGTGATCGCAGAGTCTGATTGCCGACCAGTGTCACTGGTCGACACGTCATCTTGCTCGACAGGGGGGTCTGGGACATTGGGTGCCTTGCTCGAGCTTGGCTTACAAATATTGCCAGAGGTCATGTCCGGATCCTCCAGTCACACCTGGGAGCAGACGTGCACTCACAGCAGCGCCTGGGGGCACACGCGCGTGCACGCAGTCCCAAACCATTTCCCTCTTCCGCAGTGAATCGACTCACCTTTAAAGCTACTAGCACCCTAAAACCACACACAAGGACCACAGCATGCACAGCAGATGTATGCCTGCTAGCCCCACCCCGACCGCAGGATGTATGGGGTAGAAGCTGAAAGCCCATTGCACAGCCTGCTTCATCTTTAGCTCTATCACATACTGTGCTCTGCCCGGGGAGCCCGCAGTGTCCCAGCTACATCTTTAGCTCTATCGCATACTGTGCTCTGCACGGGGCTCCCGTGGTGTACCAGCCACATCTTTAGCTCTATCGCATACTGTGCTCCGCCCGCGGCTCCCACAGTGTCCCAGCTACATCTTTAGCTCTATCGCATACTGTGCTCTGCACGGGGCTCCCGTGGTGTACCAGCCACATCTTTAGCTCTATCGCATACTGTGCTCTGCCCGCGGCTCCCGCAGTGTCCCAGCTACATCTTTAGCTCTATCGCACACTGTGCTCTGCCCGGGGAGCCCGCAGTGTCCCAGTGCTGGCATCCAACAGAGCTTGAGTTTTTCCTTCTAGATATAACACATACCCAAGTGTCAATGCCGCAAACCAGGTAGAGACACACCAGCACTCATGGCGCCGGCACTTCCAGCCCACATTCATGAAGCCACTTCCTTAGTACCTGCCTCTCCCTTATAACTACGCCCTCTTTTTTGGCAGGAAGCCACTTATGATTTTAGAGATACACTCTACATGATCAAATGCCTCTGGACGTTTTACGAGGGCATTTTTGCAACTACTGAGCATAAGGTAAGATTTTAGGCCCTGACGCATGGAATTATTTGCATGTAAAACAGCGATTTGCGTGTCATTCTGCCCACAAATTCCTGATTCGGGCCTTATAGTGTATATTCTGAACTTGCATAATACAACTATTTTAATAAATTCAAACAGCTTGGTAAAATATATGTTTAACTGAACTAGTTTGCCCTTTTGACTCTTTGCCTGCACCCTTCCCCTCTAGTTCTGTTTGTGCCCACTGGTTTGCCCCCGTCAACCCCAAAATTAATTCCTAGAGATGCCACTGGCCCTAGTATTGGAATTTTAGGACTAGGCTGAAGTGGTAGACTTCAAGTCGTGTTATCCATCGAGATGAGTTGTTAATGCTCTGGGTTCCATGGTAGGGTGATACTTTGGTTGCTGCCAGTGTCTTATGACTGATGGGGAGAAAACATTTGGGGGACTGAACTGACTGGGTTCTGATCTACAAAGTGTTCCTTATTCAAGTGTCGAGAATTGGCCTATTTACGCAAGTCATTGAGATGTGGGTCAGTCTCTAGTTCATCCTCGCTTGTGTCCTGAATTGAGATGTCTATTATGCTTGTTGTTAAAATCCTATGGAGTTGCAGGAGCATGCTGGTCCATCTGAGTGGTTCTGATGGGTCTTTCGGTCTCAGCGTTAGGAGGTTACATTTCTAGTTAGTCCAGTATTTAGAGTGTGCTAGTTTGTATTTCACAATCTCTCAGCCAGGTTTTGAGAGATTTTTCGAAGATTCGATGATCATCTGTAGTTTGATTGATATGGAAGAGAAGGAGGATCTTCGCGGTACTCTCTTTATCAACTTCTGAACGATGATGGTCTAAGACGACGCAGCCAAGATTCAAATGTGTGATTGCAGGATGGACACTTAGCGCAGTGGCAGGCGCTTAATGAGATATCATGTAGCCAGACATCCTTGGTTTGAACATTTCTGGCCACACTACTCCTGCACTGCAATCCTTTACTTGATCCCAATATGTAGCAGAGAGTCAGCTTTCAAACTTTGGAATTGACTAACTCACTGGGAATACTGGGCTCTGGGCCCCAAATATCTATAGAAACCACAAACTGCTTGAGAACTGGAATGCCACCCTGGAAGGGAATCATTCAAGCAAACGCGTTTAGGAGGTGGGTGGTTTTGCTGGGTTTGGGTGGCTTAGCTGTATAGAGGAGGTCCCAAATAAAGCCTGCACTCCAGTCGCCCATTTTGAAGTACCAGGAACGTTCACACCGAGATATGTGACGTATGATGAGCAAATAAACCAGCAGAGAGCCACAGTAGGGCTCTGCCCAGTGCCTATCAGGAGAACAACACCTGTTGAAGTACCGATACCTAGAAGACCATGGACATAAGGTATCCATTGAGAAAACGCTACCAGCAAGTAAGACGAAATGAAGATAGCCTAAACACTGTCCCGGAAGAAACTCAAAAGGCCTTAATGGAAGACGAATGGTGATGTCACAAGGGCCTGGACTAACGTGCAGAACCAAAAAATGACACACACAGACAAAACGCCATGAATAAGGATACGTGAACCTAGAAGGAGAGACGATGTTGAAATATGAAGAAACTTAAGCTATAAAGCAGGATGAAGTCATTCAACCAGCTAACGCCTGTACATATGCTTGAAACCGCAAGAAAGCTGAGAAAACAATGCGGCTTGCTATGCTTAGTAGAAGATAGACCACGGCAAGCGCCACCTATACATATCTACCTCAATGAAGCACACTATACAAGTGCAAGTCCACTTTACACAAAAGCAGAATTAACTCAGGTTACTAGAGGTCAAACAGGACAGGATTCGTATTCCAGCTAAAACGAGAAGAGATGACTGAATCGAAACTCAGCAGAGGCAATGTGAGCCAGGAAGAGCCAAGTTCAGACCAATGGAAGGAGTGAACAGTAGATTTGCGGAATCAAAACTTAAGAACAGAATAGCCTATCTCAGGAAGGCCGAGATAAGGAGGCGTAGGCAGGTGGCAAGCCGAATAAGAATAAATGCACAAATTGAAGGAAACTAGGCAGATTCACAGTGTGAGTAGCACGTGACCATCCGACTGAGAAGGAGCACAGCTTCACACCTACGCCTGGCAGCCGCCCAGACAGAGATATCATAACCTTTTCTGACAAGAAGATACAGTTTTGAGGCCGACCACATCCAACTAATTGACACATAGCCACTAAAGTAATGATGGATTGAAGGAAGGCCGGGTGAATCACAGAGCACCCTGCACCTGGTTGCCCATTCTGCGTGCTGCTAAGTAAAGTAGAGATTTATGCATGGGGTTGAAGCCAACCCAATCACAAAGGACAAAATAATCTAGGGTCCTATAGATAGTAGAACCAATGGGACGTGGTACTCTTAGTGACGTCTACAAGAGTAATGTTAGAAGGAAGGGCTTAGACGCCCACCTTATAGTGTTTATCCAATCCTCTCACTCCAATACCATATGCAGATATAGTACCTATAGTAAAGTTACCTTTTCCCAACCAATAGAATTGCATGTTAACTTTTGAGCGTTACACGTCAATGATGACGAGTTTTGAGTATAAAGGTTACTGTTTGTATGAAGTTTGCGGGAGTTGAAGCGAGACGGACTATCGCATCACTGTTGATTTCCATGTTTCCCCGTTTTTTGTACATGTCATTAAACGGACTCCCCTTTGCCAAACCATTGAGTTGCCCTTATTGATTGGTGTTGGAGTAATACATCTGCACCCCCATCCATCTCAAGGAGCAGCTATCTTGTCTTAAAGTACTTTGGAGCAAACCCTGACTCTGTGGGCCAGCCGGGGGTCTCCCCAGTACACTTGGTATCAGAGATTTGATGGTTACCGACCATCCATTATTTGACTAAAGTAAGACACCTATTGACCGTCGACATAAAGTAACTCTAGGTCTTCGGCAATATCGCGAGTCCTTTGCCATTCGGCTGAGTAGACCTTGAAGCTCCCTGTAGACACTGGTAGCGTAATCGAGAGTCTGAAGAAATGGCTTGAAGGGACCCATTTTCCCACACTTCCCTTCCCATTCCTACGGGCAGCTAAGCAAGCAAAAAGCTGAAGAAGGGTGGTAACAAAGGCAGTGATCCCGAGGGTCCGGAGACGAACCATGCGAACGGTGAGTGAAGCAAAAAACTGAATGCTTTGACAAATAGTGCATGCGTTAGATCAGGTAAAGGGAAAAGGTAATGGAGGGAGGAGGGAAAACAAAATATAGTTGGAAGTGGAGAAGTAGAGAAGTAGAGAAGTAGAGAAGAGTAGAAGGGGATAATGACTCGAGAGTAATAAAAGAGAGAGGTTACCGGGGTAGACACCCGAGAAGGGAGAGGTTACCGTGGTAGACACCCGAGAAGAGAGATGATTCGCCTTATTCCTGCTCTTTAATATAGCGGCTAGAAGAAACGTGTATCCAAAGTCCCACATAATGGGGAATGAATAGGCTACCACAACATTTAAAGACGTTGTGAAAGGGGTGCGTTTACACTCCATGAAGGGGTAATGATTAGAGGCAGAGATATTTGTGTCCAGGTGGTGTCCGTCTAGTCTGTTAAGTGTCTGTCTTACATGTTTGTCTGTTGTGACATCACACATATGTATTGAACATTTTTTGAGAAAACTGCGATTTCATAGCTGAGACAGAATCGCACATGAATTGATGTTTTTGAACGAATCGTTAGTACAACATTTTTGTGGAAAATTTGGGTTGGAGCTTGCAATATTTGGTGCTCGCTCATATTGTTAGAAGCTGTTTAAACCACACAAAAGCATTGACAAGTGTTATATAAGAGGAAAGGAAACAGATTTGAGCATAGAAGACATAACTCCATTGGCACACTTATGCAAGCAAGTGTAAAAAATGCGCACACAAGCTAAAGAAATATAGTACCGAGGGGGTTAAGGGTACCACCCACAAGATGTTTGTGCCGTGAGCACAAAATGGGTCTTTATCCAAAGCCGTCTTACAGTATATGACGACATATTTGCATGCGACATATACAGGAAAGAAGTTAGAAAACGCCTTGCTGTTCTCGAGTTGTGGAAAATGTATGAACAGGTAAAGGAGTAAGAGCCGCCAATCGATTGGATACTTAATGTATGCACAGAGGGGGGTGAAACGCCTACCGTGCCACCTGCCCCACCCAAAACGAGAGTTGAAGAAAGTAAGGACGAGGGATTATACCCGTTAAGGGAACTAAAAGCAGCCACGGGGTACAGCAACGCTACATATGAGTCATCTATACATAGTAATGACGAAAATCAAGGGAAAGATAAGAACAAGAATATTACCTCCGCAGTCCCAAGGGACAAGGGGAGATGCAATGACGAAAGAAGAGATCAGGCACAGACAAGCGTATCTCTCGACAAAGAGAGAGAAGGGAAGAGATGTAAGGGAAGCAAAGGCAGAACTGATGAGATAGCATTCGCAAAGGACGAATGTATGGGAGGACAAATTTGATTGAAACTCGATGGGAAAGGCATTGATGACACAAGACAAAAGGAGAGGTTAGATGAGACACAGAGAAAGGGGAAAGAGAAGGAGTTAAGAGACCAAACGATAAGAAGAAATGACAGACAAAGGCGAGAACAGCTATATCGTGAAGAACAAGAAAAACAGCTTGATCACAACCCAAGAGCGTCCTACGATCAAGACAGACAGAAACAGCAAAGGTTAGAAGAAGAGCAAAGGATACGTGAGAAAACAATAAGGAGACGAAGAGATGAGGAAATTCGAAGGGCAGATGAACAAAGAAATTAAAAGAGAAAGGGAGAAGATAGGGTCAGAGAAGAGGCGGGTAAGCGCAAAGAATTTGATGATGATATCAAACGTAAGTGAAGACAGAGAGCACGCTATGTTGACTATCTGGGGAGAGAGGTTACAAAACCCGCTCCAGTAGTAGATTGGGAAGACATCAAAGAATTATTTCCTGCATACGATTCAGTACCAGGCACATCTAGGGCAAATATTGAAGATGACTTCGACACCAGAAACATCGGAGAAACGATCGATAGAATATATGATGAAATGGGGCTAAAACAGACACCCCAAGGGGAGGGGGAAGATGAGCGCCTGGTGAGCACTCAGCTGTACGACACTGAGGATGTCACCCAAAGTAGTGGGAATAGAGAGCTATCCTTGTACAGATTAGAAATAAGCAGGAACAAGGAGGATACGAGAAGTTGCGTGAATTGGGGACAGACAATGTCCGACTCCGAAAGGGAAGAGCATGAAGAAAACGAAGAAAGGAGGCGAAGTGAAAGGCGACTCCCAAGGGAAAAGGAAACAAGATGGTCAGACGCTAATGAGTCTGCACCAAGAGCGTCAGAGTCCGCCACGCAGCCTGACCGATATGAAGAAGCATCTCACGGTCAGAAGGGGGTGTCTTTGCCACCTTATGTAGATAGACTAAGGACATTGCCAGGTAGACAGCGATGCAGGAATATTACCCCTGCAATAGACAGAAGAACAATGAGAGAAGAGAAAGAGGGCTACGCATTCCAATTTCCTCTACTAGAGAAGGGGGGAGTAAGACCACAATATATTCCATGGCCACACATGGATCGAGAACATTTGAAAAAAAAGCTTCCAATGCTGACATCGGGAGCCAGAAAATGGATACATGAGTTATAAAAAATGACAGGAGGCAACACGCTAGCTCTAGGGGACATCAAAGGCCTCCTGATCGGCATGCTTGGTGTGAGAGCAGACAATGTGTGGGCACGAGCAGGCTACCCTGGTGTAACCACAATTAATACCTCGCATGACAGAGCTCCATTTAACAATTGTAGAGCCGCAGTATGGAAAGCGTTACGAATACTTTACCCAGATACTTCCGATATGGGAGCTATAATGACTCGAAAAAGGAAGGAGTCAGAAGATCCATTGATTTATATACAGATTTCCAAGACGCGTAGGTGCTCGAAATGCATGAATCTTGAAATCTATACCTGTGTTTTACCATATATTGTGCCAAGGTTTGCCAGAGCCGGTGCAAAAACAGCTGAAGAAATTGGTGGGAATCGAAGCCAAACCTTGGGAAGAAATACAGTTGACCTTCGCACATTATTGTAGACTGTTGCAAGAAAAGAATTGCAAAAAGGAAGCGACTCGTAAGGGTGAGGAAGCGAAGTTGGTGCAAAAGAAATTGTCAAAGTATGCTCTTGAGGGAGCCATGATAACTAGCACAGCTGAATCAGGCATGCAGAAGGTGGCTAATCCACAGCAAAATAATCAAGGCAATACGGGATTCTATCCCAGGGGAAGAGGATTTATGGGAAGAGGATGGCGGAGCAATCAGGGAGGTTTCCAGAATACTCAAGGAGGCTTTCAAAATATGCAAAATGGTTCCCAAGATATGTCAAATGGGCAAATGGTCCGACCACCGCCAGTTTGTTGGCTGTGTGGAATGACAGGGCATTTGGCGCGCACATGCAGAAGTCAAGACTTGATGCAGAACGGCCAAGGAACAAGAGCAGCCATGATAAATCCACCTGCAGTTTTACAGCAGGGTGGTGCACAAAGTCACATGGTGCAAGAACAAGCACAAGGAGCGCAGCAAGGGGTGCAACCACAAAGCATGGGGAATTTTCCACAAGGACAAACCCAATAGGCACCGCTACAACTATCACAGATCATGAACCCTGGAATGGGAGGTAACAATGGGAATGGGAGAAATCCACCAGCACACGGTGGGCCGAATTTATATTTAAGTTAGGACAGCTCACTGGGAACCCTGATGTGCTCTATCCTATCAGTGACACTAGACCCTCATAGGGAACCTAGGGTGGATGTCGTTATAGGGGGTAAAGAATATTCCTTCCTAGTTGACACGGGTACGACACGCTTGTGCGTACGTGAAGGCAAGTTTTCCTTGTCCGGCGAGGCCATAGATACTCAGTTTTACAGGAGCTAACAGTCGAGTGCCCTTTAAAAACACACTCCCAGTCTCCATAGGAGAATGTGAAATGAATGTGCCTTTACTATATTCTCGTCAGACCCCAGTAAACATTTTGGGTCAAGACTTAATGACAAAGTTGAACATGACAATGTTGTTCACGGAGGAGGGCATAGTATGCTGAACTCCAGGAATGCACTACTCAAATGTATGTGAAATGGTTAGAGCATACTCAGGACACATAGCCATGAGGACCATACCATTACAGCCAGAAATCTTCGCATATGGCATTTGTGTGCCAGGTCTTGCAGACAGAATCATGAGAACCCCAGATGAGTTTTTATTCAGACCGAGAATACCTATGCATGAGGAGAAGGGACAAATATTTCCCTTGATGATACACACACTGCAGTACGAGGGAAAGTGATCTTGGTTGACGGTTACGAGGATGAAGGCAGACAATGGTGCGCGATAATTGCCATTGAAGAAGGATATCGAGTGACTGACGTCACCGATGACAATCTGTTTGAAGAACAAGCAGAAATGGGAGAGACAATGGTGGCAGTGATTCTCACCTTTTGGGTAAAGATGATTAAAAGAGAAGTACCTCAGAGAATGATGTTGTCACTAAAACGTCCTGAATATTTTGATTACGATATAGCTAAAGTGCCTGTCTCAGTGTGTACTAACGAACCCTATGACGTGGGTGTCTTGAAGGGGGATGGAAAAGTAAGGATTTAACTGAAACAAGGAGCAATTCTACCAAGGGCCCGACAATATCCCATGTCCAGAGAGGCAGATGAAGGGATTTTTAAGACAATTTACGCCATGATGGACCAGGGCATCTTAGTGACGTCAGAGTCACCATGTAATACGTCAGTGTATCCTGTCAAAAAATCAAAGGGAAGGTCTTGGCATTTAATTCAGGATTTACGCCCAATAAATGATATTGTTGAGGCTGAGTTCCCTTTAGTCCCTAACCCAGCTACAATTCTATGTAATATACCTGTTGAGGCAAAACATTTCACAGTAGTTGACTTGAAAAATGCATTTTTCTCAATCCTGTTGCACTGTGACTCACAAGATCTGATGTCTTTCACGTTCAGACAAATGCGTCTGAAAAGCACGAGGCTGCCACAGGGGTACTGTGAGTCCCCTTCTATTTTCAACAGAGTCCTGCAGATGGACTTAAGCAATATTGCAGTAAATAGTGTTGTATTGCAGTATGTGGATGACATCCTAATCTGCAGCACAACCGAAGAGCAATGCAGGCACGATTATGTTCAGCTACTGACTATACTGGTTGAGAAAGGACATAAGGTTGACAAGGAAAAGTAGCAATATTGTCAACAGGAAGTGCTGTACATACGCCAGCTGATCTCACATGAGGGAAAGAAGGTAACCACAGAAAGGGTTGAAACGATATTGACCACGGCTAAGCCGCACACGATAAAGCAAATGCAGAGCTTTTTAGGCCTATGCAACTATGTCAGGGCATCGGTCTTCGACTACAGCTCTTACACTAAGCCTTTACTTCAGGCCCTAAAGAAGGCCCAAGTGATGAAGGGAAAGATCAAATGGTCCGAGACCATGGAGAAAGGATTTGATGAACTCAAAACAGCTATTTGCACAGCTCCAGTTCTAGGGATCCCGAATTATGCAGAGGAATTTTACTTGTTTTCACACACAAATGGCAGCGGCATGATGGCAGTGCTCGCTCAAAGAACCTTGTTGGGGTACAAGCCCCTGGTTTATTACAGCAGGAATGTGGACCCAGTAATGAGAGGCCACTTCCCATGCGAACAATGTCTAGCTGCCGCAGCAATCGCCATACAGAAGGCGACAACCATTGTAATGGGATGCTCAATGACATTGTACGTCGAGCACTCATTATTTGCTATTCTAGAGAAACCGAAAGGCCCATTGACATCTCAGAGAGATTCTGCTTATGAAGTGATCATATCAAACCCATCGATTAAAATAGTCTGATGTAAGTTAGTAAACCCAGCTATGTTCATCACAGTGCCAGTCACTGAGGGAGAGCGATACATGACTGCGCGAATTATGAAGAATTCTATGAGGAAATTCCCAGGGTAAAAGAAAATGCCTTGGCAGGAGGAGAGATCATCTTTATTGAGGGGTCTTCCAGAATCGACCAAAGTGATGGGCAAAGATACACAGGCGTTGCTGTGATAAAGCACATAGCGAAGGGAGAGTTTCAAGTGCTTCTTAGTGCTCGAATACCATCTCATTATTCAGCAATGGCTGCAGAATTATTGGCATTGTTACTCGCCATTGAGAATCACTCAGACCAGGAAGTAATGGTGTACAGTGACTCTGCCTATGTGACATCAACAGTGCACGCAGGACTAAGCGCTGGAAAAGGAGGGGCTACCTCAGAGCAGACGGCACACCAGTGCAGCACGCAGCCTTATTAGACAGGCTGATTAAGGCACTACAGTTCCCAGTAGGCATAGCGGTCGTGAAATGCGCCGCCCACATGAAAGGGACAGATTTTGTCTCACGCAGAAACCAAGCAGCAGACATGGAAGCCAAGCGTATGGCATCCAAAAGTGAGATGATATGGAAGTGGAAGTTGTCTGTACCAATGAAAGAATGTTGGTTACACGAACAACACCTGAAGCCTATAACAGTCTTGGCCAAACACAGTTAATGGAACTCCAAGCGGAGGCACCACAGCAAGAGAAAAACCTGTGGAAATGTCTAAGGTGTTCTTTAAACCCCTCTCACAGCTTGTGGCGACAAGACAGCACTGGTAAACCAGTAATGCCTGTAGCCCTACTAAAAATAGCGCTGGATCAGTTACATTACCCGGCGCATATGACAAAGGAGAATCTAGCAGCAACGCGCGCAGAAGACTGGTTCATACCGAATTTAGCAGAGCATACTGCATTTTTAATGGTGAACTGCATGATCTGCCAACAATTCACCGCTGGGCACACATTAAAGGTAATGAGAGGAGTCATCCCCAGGCCAAATGGGCCTTTTCAGCCCTTGCACGTCGATTACACCAACATGATTCAAGTATGCAACGGGTACAGATACTTAATTGTTGTGGTGTGTTCATTCTATAGATGGATAGAGACAGGTCCATGTACACACCCAGACTCTACCTGTGCAGCCACATTTTTAGTGAGGGAAGTGTTCCCCAGGTGCGGGCTGTGCAAAGTCATGAGATCAGATAATGGCCCTCACTTTGTTAATTCAATATTTGTGCAGATTAGCTTGGTATAAAGCACAAGTTCTCATCGGCGTATCATCCACAAGGTAATGGGATCTGTGAGAAGTTCAACAACTTGTTAAAGGAAAGGATAGCCAAGTTGAAGTTTACTCTAAAAAGGGATGGTTGCACTGCCTTCCACTGGCACTGTATGCTCTTCAGAACCAAACTGGCTCCGACCATCATCTTACGCCACACGTGATAGCCACAGGAAGAAGAATGAGAACTCCCCTAACTCCCTGTGATAGAGCTAGATGTGATACCCAGTCGACAGGAGAGGTTTTAGGGTCTAAAATGCAAAACTATCTGAACTGCATGACATCTTGCCTTACTGTAATTTCAGACCAGCTGCAGCAACGACGAAAAGGGTGCAGCACAGCACAGAAGACAGAAGGAGACACTGCAACAGACCCAGTTCAAGGTCTACGTGTTCCACTCGTCTTCCCTGGAGACGCCGTCTTTGTGAGAAACCATACAAGGAAAAGGTGGGACGAGCCAAGATTCAACTGTCCTTTTATCGTAGAGGACTGCATTCCGTCCGCTGTGAAGCTACAGGGCAGGAGAGCACATATTTTTCTCGGTGATATCAAACCCTACATCGGAGAATGCCCTCTTCCTGCACCCCAACGAGAGGAAGCGATGAGCGACGGGGAAGAACCACAGCATGTGCAGACGAGATTCATGACGAGAAAAAAGGACGCATGACCAGCAAAGTAAAGACAAATAACTTTTTGCAAAGTTGTGGTTTAATTTGGACCCTTCCTCTAAGCAAAAAAGGGGATAAGGACATAAAAACTGATACTCTGTGCATCCTAGTTGCAGGGTGAAGAAGAAAATTGCACATGTAAGCCACAACATAGTCTGTTGACTTTGAACTGAGGCACACTTAAGCCTTGATGAGAAAAAGACTATGCCAAATTTTGACTGAAGACCTTAATATTGGAAGCAAATACAGTATCCTGATTCATTCAGCACCGAGACCTTATTCAAAATCACTTATGGTGTCCCACAGTAAAGACATCACAAAGGACGTGGTCACCTATTTCAACCTAGTGCTAAGATCATACCCGTCATTGGTAGGGAGGCTCACAAGTGTCACAGACTTTCTCCAAGATCCTGAAAACGAAAAAATAATAAGACAACTGCTTACTGTCATTGCCGAACAATTTATTTTACTCCCTGAGTACAGTAAGGAAGAATCAAATGTACCCAACACAGGCGGAAATAAATGAGCTTGTCAACACACTGTACTTACGCATAATCGAAGAATGTCCAACTCTTATTGTAAAAACGACAGACACACTTGCATTTCTTCAAGACCCAGCAAACACTGAACATTTAAGCCATCTTTTGGTCGCACTCCACGCGGACTGGGAGCTTACCTACTTTGAACATGCACAGTAAAGGGACTTACTGAAGTATTATTCTATTTGATTTTTCTTCCCATAGTCTAGTAAAGGAACTGTACCTTGAAATCAGAGACAATTGTCACTCGCAAGAGAGCGGACACCTGTGAAGCACCTGAAACTTTTGGCACAGAACTCGAAAGACGATATTGGGTGGGGGAATAATAACAGTGATATCGTGTTAAATGATTAAGATGGGGGTCCAGAGCAGTAACCTGGTCCTCCCACAAGAAGAGAGGCGCCCTCGCTTCTCTGGAAGGAAATGCTGTCGCCTAACACATAGAACCATAATGTACTTATGCATCATATTTGTCATTATTTTTCTGTCATTAACAATCAGAACTGCATTCTTTATTGGTGCACGAAGCGTTCCAATTTCAGTGCACCCACCTGATGATACACGCATGAAACCCACAAAAGCACCCAGACCTTATATAGTCATTCCAGTCCCTAGAAAATCTGATGGTAGAGTAAATGAACTTGAAATGAACATGATTAAAAGTGATATGCACACGCTTATGGTAACGAATGAGGAGGAAAGCCAGAGACAGGGTCGGCATGAAATGAATGAAGAAAAAACACTGACAAATACACGCACACACACACTGAATGCACACGAAACAGGCCTAGTGTCAATTACCACAGAACCACAAACAAAAGCAGCAGAGAAGATGAGACTACCTGCCATAGAAACCTTCACAGAAGACAATGTGAAAAAACAAGAAGAATTAAGAGAAAGACCAACAAAAGCAGTCATAGCAGAAACCCTTAAGAAAACCGAAGCGTCCTCTCTGCAAGAACACAGCTGATTGTAGACTCATTATTCCCATACTTAGACAGAGCACAGAAACTACAAGAGGAAATGAAGAACAAAACAGCAGAGACTGTATTGACAAGTACACATGTTTTGACACAACGGACAAATACCAGGTCTACAATACAGCCATACACCGGACCAGTGTCAGGCTGGTTGGCATGGGCATTTGCACGCCGCAAAGAAAAGATGCATGAGGACCAAGAAAGAGCTGCCAGACTCTTGTCCATTCAAATAGCGCTGATGAGGAGGCCTGCACCATGGACCGGGATACCTGAAGATCCTCCAGCAAGAAAAAGCCATACAGAGGCATTCAGAGATGTAGTTATAGCAAACTACATGAAAACCTTAAGAATCAAGAGAAGCATGCATGGAGATGACAATGAACTAAACCACTACCTGGACAGCACAGCACATCTGGGAAACAACATTTGGTGCCAGCACATGAAAGAAGTTGGAAGACAAAATTCAGAAGGAGAATGCTTTGTTTGTGTACTCCTATTGTACAGCATGGGGAAGTCCAAGATCTTTGTGGCTGTAGAAATTGACGTCCCGACAGCACACTGTCTCTCACACATAGCAATGTGCAAGACCAGAGGCCAGTTCATGGGAAGTGACGCCTCATTGATATAGGCAACTGAAACTGCTTATCCCGATGAAGATGATTATGTCCAGGACATTAAAACAAGAAACAGAGCTCACACTAGGAATCATATGATTAGATGCAAGAAACCTGAGGTTAAAGGAGCAGGAATAAGATGGGAAGTAAACCCGAGACTGAACGTCCAAAGGAAACCTCCAGAAGAGGCTCAAATTTGGAAAAACAGAGGCCAAATGCAGATTTGGGGAACAGTACTTTCACCAAAGGGATGGTTGCAACGAGTAGTGATCTGCCGAGCATGGATGGTCCTTGGAGCCTGCAAGGAAGCCATCTAAAATTCGCAAAGACTGTGCAAGCCAGTATGGCCAAAACTTGCAAAACTACTGACATGGGTCGAAGACATAGGAGGCCCCTTGCAGATAGCACCACTAGAAAGTCTGAAATTGTTCTTCAGGAACAATGGCACAAGAAAGATGGGAGAGAATCAGAACTGTGGACTAATTTTTGATGCTCCAGGAATGGATCACGGAACTGCAGTAATTATGGATCATTACTGGGCATGCGGACCCAAAGCATACATCAGACTGCCGAAAAACTGGGGAGGTATTTGCACAAATTACTTTTCCGCCAAATCAGAAGAAGCATTTCATGCAAACCCATATGAACACAGGCTGGTTCTGTAGCTTCGTCAGCATAACTATGGCGTCTGTTAAAGTTCTGTTTTCCTTGTCGTGAGAAGGTATAAATGTGCAACATGATTCTCCAATTTTTGCACAAACGCCTCCATCCATAGCTGTAATCATGTTGAAGACATATCTGTTCCGGAGAGTCATCGGTCGGATTGCTCTTAACTCCTCCTTAATTGCATTGAATCCTTTTATGGTCGTGCTGACTGCCTGTAGCAATTCCCATCTGGTTATCTGCAACCATTTAGTGTTTACTCCAACTTGGATTCTTGGCATAAAAATCGTTGTGAACACTGATGAGGTGAGGCCTAGAGAGCTAACTGATGATGAAATTAGATACTTTGTGAAGGCCAGCGAGCATGCCCCAGAAGGTACAAAGTTTCTTTATCCCAGAAAATGCAGAAATTATGAAGGAAAATGGATTTACTGCAGCCCAAATGGACAATGTCAGCTGATGACATGGAACAAAGACGAACATGTAAGGACAGCAGGAAGCCTTAGCGGAGTGATAAAAATATGGACTCCAAGGAGACATGTCTTCAAACCATCATGTACAAACCCAGAAAATGAAGAAGAAATGAACCCAGAAGATGAAGTAAAGATGAATACAGAAGAACGAAGTAAGATGAATCCAAAAGAGGAAGCGGAAGTGGTTGATGAATCGACCAGACGGGGGAGTGTAGAGATGGTCCCAAATAAAGCCTGCACTCCAGTAGCCCATTTTGAAGTACCAGGAACGTTCACACCGAGATATGTGACATATGATGAGCAAATAAACCAGCATAGAGCCGCAGTAGGGCGCGGACCAGTGCCTATCAGGAGAACAACATCTGATGAAGTACCGATACCTAGAAGACCATGGACAGTAAGGTATCCATTGAGAAAACCCTACCAGCAAGTAAGACGAAATGATGATAGCCTAAACACTGTCCCGGAAGAAACTCAAAAGGCCTTAATGGAAGACGAATGGTGACGTCACGAGAGCCCGGACTAACGTGCAGAACCAAAAAATTACACACAGAGACGAAACGCCATGAATAAAGATATTGTGAACCTAGAAGGAGAGACGATGTTGAAATATAAAGAAACTTAAGCTATAAAGCAGGATGAAGTCATTCAACCAGCTAACGCCTGTACATATGCTTGAAACCGCAAGAAAGCTGAGAAAACAGTGCGGCTTGCTACACTTAGTAGAAGATAGACCGCAGCAAGCGCCACCTATCCATATCTACCTCAACGAAGCACACTATACAAGCGCGAATCCCCTTTACACAAAAGCAGAATTAACTCAGGCTACTAGAGGTCAAACAGGACAGGATTCGTATTCCTGCTAAAATGAGAAGAGATGGCTGAATGGAAACTCAGCAGAGGCAACGTGAGCCAGGAAGAGCCAAGGTTAGACCAATGGAAGGAGAGAACAGTAGCTTCGCGGAATTGAAACTTAAGAACAGAACAGCCTATCTCAGGAAGGCCGAGATAAGGAGGCATAGTCAGGTGGTAAGCCGAATAAGAATAAATGCACACATTGAAGGAAACTAGGCAGATTCACAGTGTGAGTAGCACATGACCATCCGAGCGAGAAGGAGCACAGGTTCACACCTACGCCTGGCAGCTGCCCAAACACAGATATCATACCTTTTCCTGACAAGAAGATACAGTTTCAAGGCCAACCACAGCCACCTAATTGACACATAGCCACTAAAGTAATGATGGATTGAAGGAAGGCCGGGTGAATCTCAGGGCACCCTGCACCTGGTTGACCATTCTGCATGCTGCTAAGTAAAGTGGAGATTTATGCATGGGGTTGAAGCTAACCCAATCACAATGGACCAAATAATCTAGGGTCCTATAGATAGTAGAACCAATGGGACGTCGTACTCTTAGTGACGTCTAGAAGAGTAATGTTAGAAGGAAGGGCTTAGATTCTCACCTGATAATGTTTATCCAATCCTCTCACTCCGTTACCATATGCAGATATAGTACCTATAGTAAAGTTACCTTTTCCTAACCATTAGATTTGCATGTTAACTTTTGAGCATTACACGTCAATGGTGACAAGTTTTGAGTATAAAAGTTACTGTTTTTATGAAGTTCGCAGGAGTTGAAACAAGACGGACTATCACATCACTGTTGATTTCCATGTTTCCCCGTTTTTTGTAGTTGTCATTAAGCGAACTCCCCTTTGTCAAACCATTAGGTTGTCCTTATTGATTGGTGTTGGAGTAATAAATCTGCACCCCTATCCATCTCAAGGTGCAGCTATCTTGTCTTAAAGTACTTCGGAGCAAACCCCGACTCTATGGGCCGGCCGGGGGTCTCCCCAGTACAGCTGCATGGGGAAAAAAGCTGCCAAACATTACAATTACAATAGAGATGGGTGAGGTGAGTAGGGTCAGGGAGGAGAGTGGGTGCAAGAGGAAGAGAAGAGGAATGGGTAGGTGTAGCTTGCAATGTGTGTGTGTGTTCTGTATTAGAAGCGCTTTAACTTCTGCTGCACTCGCACTCATGCTTCTCGTGCTGCACTTAACCTTTTTGTTTATCTTGTGAGGGGCACTGGCAGTAACTCTGCCCATGCAGCAAGGACCTTTATCTTTTGTTAGCCAGGCCCTTCCATTCCTCGCTACCCTTAAAGGTGTTTGCCCGCTTTTTGTGTGCACCTTGATTCTAACCTATTTCGGTGGGGTAATTGGGGCTCGGGGACATGAAAGGGATCGACTAGAGTGACCAGATATCTTTAAGTCATTGAGGCACCTTACTTCCAGTGCCATTTTAGTCCTGAGAATACCCCACCGGTCTGGAGGAATGGTTACGAGGCACATGACCAACCTCTGCTGCTTCTTTACACATTGTACAATAATATGCAACAGGAAAGCTCCTGAGTCGTGCCTTGAAAGGGTGGAGATGTCCGAGGTCCTTTCCTTTAGCACACTTCATTAAGTATTCTGGTACTGTAGTTGTAGTTCTAGTTTCAGACTGTGAAGGCAGGTTTATAACTACAATTAGCACCCTTGGCAGGGAACACAGCCAATCAGGAGGCTAGGAATGCGGGCTGAATCTTCCAATGTTAGCCCACGTTCCATGTCACTTGATAACAGCTTCCCCTGCCCACCATCTTCCACCACAGGCCGACTCTTTTTCAAATAATACACCCTTCCTACTTACCTCATTGCAGCAGCAGCACTCGGTCCATCGCTGTTTCCGTCTTCCTTTTTCCTCATGGGTGAGACTGCCATGGAAAGGGAAGAGGGGCTTCCATACAGAGCCCCTCTTCTCTTTCCATGGTGGCCATCTGTGAACAGCCTTTTCGTTCTGTGAATGCGACGCTGCAAGGCGACCAAGTCACAGAACGAAAATACTTTAAAGTAGTCCCGCTCCAGCACATGGGACGGGTGCTAATGGCGATAAGCACCCGTTCCATGGTCTGGAACAGGTGGTAAAGTTCTGGAGCCCTCATTAAACGCCCTTGCTTCACTCAGGCCTTTAACATGGGCCGCTCAGCCGTTACGGTTCAGCCCTTGGAACGGGTGTTTAACACCATAGAGTACAATGCAATGCAATGAACTGGTTTAGCATGTCACACCTTATTTGGACTACTTTGTGATGTCATTTGTTCAATCTTCCCACTAGGTTATACATGTGTTATGTCATGGTATGTTAATGTGATTTGTACCTTGAACGTCTGCCATATACATGGTTTCTAGGCGCTTTGTGATATTCACCAGAATCTACTTGTTTGATGCAGGCATGAATCTTTTGTTGTGCAGGATGACCATAAAATCAAGAGCCAGCATTCCTTTAACAGTATAACTCATTGTGCAACCACCTTATACTATGCAGCAAGAGACAGGGGGCTTTTAACTAAAACAGACATCACTACCAGCTCAGTTCCAAATGATCTGTATTCCGCTGCGATTATATGCAGTCCAAAACAGATGTGTATGTCACCTAGAGGCTCGGTGAAGATAGGGAAAGAAGGCACCTGTCCGCTTAGATGTATAGGAATAGGGGCAAGAACGTCACTTTGCCGCTGTAGCGAACTTTACATTTTTCAGTTTCTGGATGAACATCCTAAAAAAGAGTGTATACCATGTCAGTGTGATAGGTGATGAAACAATGAGACAGGTGATGACACACTGTTGGCTTTAAACTTATGTACGAAAACGATACTATTGGTTACCCAATGCTTTTGAAGACAATCAGGGATCCACATGTGTTTCACAGTAGAGTGATGTGCTCTAAAGCAGAAAGCTACCAGGGTAGCTCAGCAGGTTGAGTGACTGTTGCTGAGAAGTTATTTGTTTAAAGCGGCTTGAAAATCCTACGGCTTTTTGGAATTTCCTCTGAAATATAAGTTCTGTAAAATGCACAGTTCGACCAGGGAAGGGATTGTGGGATAGTTTGCTCATATTCAGGGTTGGGGATGAGGGAGTTTGTGCCCCCGATAGTGAAAATCAAATGTGCCACCCATAAACCTGCAGCTCAGTTTCCTAATAACTGCACAGCAGAAGCATTCTCAGTATAGATTGAGAGGTTTGACTAGCCATTACCATCTTTAGAAGTGTACTCTGGGATAAGAAGCTCAAAGGGAACAGCACAAGAATGGCAGGACCTTTGTAAGGTGTGTGGGGGATATGCCCTCAATAAACAAACATAACAGGTGTATCTGTAGAGCGTACGTTCACCCCCAGAGGGGCATTTTGGCGCTATTGACAGATAACAGATGTTCATTGTTACCCAACTCTATGGTACTCATGTTATCAACCTTGGAAGGATGAAGGGCTGAGTTGGATGTACTGGGATTCGAACCAGTGACCATGAGGTCAAACACAGGCCCCTGTAGTGGAGGCATTAGTTCACTAAGCCACAGTCCCGATTAAACGCAAATTAAGAAATCAACTTTTAAAAAGTGTTTTGTGTTGCTTCCTATTAAACTGTAAGTAGTGCATTTAGTGTTTTCCCTGGACGGAGGAGCTACTTTGAGACCGCTGAGCCTGCATGTTTCCCTGGATGGCTGAGCTACTTTGAGACCGCTGAGCCTGCATGTTTCCCTGGATGGCGGAGCTACTTTGAGACCAGTGAGCCTGCATGTTTGCCCTGGACGGAGCAGCTACTTTGAGAACAGTGAGCCTGTGTGTTTGCCCTGGAGGGAGGAGCTACTTTGAGACCGGTGAGCCTGCATGTTTCCCTGGACGGAGGAGCTACTCGGAGACCGGTGAGCCTGCGTATTTACCCTGGACAGAGGAGCTACTTTGAGACCGGTGAGCCTGAGTATTTACCCTGGACGGAGGAGCTACTTTGAGACCGCTGAGCCTGCATGTTTCCCTGGACGGAGGAGCTTCTATGAGACCGGTGAGCCTGAGTATTTACCCTGGACGGAGGAGCTACTTTGAGACCGCTGAGCCTGCATGTTTGCCCTAGGCGGAGCAACTACTTGGAGGCCGGTGAGCCTGCGTGTTTGCCCTGGATGGAGAAGCTACTTTGAGACCAGTGAGCCTGCATGCTTTCCTGGATGGTGGAGCTACTTTGAGACCGCTGAGCCTGCATGTTTCCCTGGACGGAGGAGCTACTTGGAGACCGCTGAGCCTGTGTATTAACCCTGGATGGAGGAGCTACTTTGAGACCGCTCAGCCTGCATGTTTCCCTGGATGGAGGAGCTGCTTTGAGACTTGTGAGCCTGCATGTTTGCCCTAGACGGAGCAGCTACTTGGAGACCGCTGAGCCTGCGTGTTTGCCCTGGACGGAGCAGCTACTTTGAGACCAGTGAGCCTGTGTGTTTGCCCTGGAGGGAGGAGCTACTTTGAGACCGGTGAGCCTACATGTTTGCCCTGGATGGAGCAGATACTTTGAGACCAGTGAGCCTGCATGCTTCCCTGGATGGAGGAGCTACTTTGAGACCACTGAGCCTGCATGTTTCAGTGGACAGAGGAGCTACTTGGAGACTGGTTAGCTTGCGCATTCACCCTGGACGGAGGAGCTACTTTGAGACCGGTGAGCCTGCATGTTTTCCCTAGATGGAGCAGCTACTTGGAGACCGGTGAGCCTGCATGTTTGCCCTGGACAGAGCAGCTACTCTGAGACCAGTGAGCCTGTGTGTTTACCTGGATGGAGCTGCTACTTTGAGACCAGTGAGCCTGCATGCTTCCCTGGATGGAGGAGCTACTTTGAGACCCCTGAGCCTGCATGTTTCCCTGGATGGAGGAGCTACTTGGAGACCGCTGAGCCTGCGTATTTACCCTGGATGGAGGAGCTACTTTGAGACCGGTGAGCCTGCATGTTTCCCTGGATGGAGTAGATACTTTGAGACCGGTGAGCCTGCATGTTTGCCCTAGACGGAGCAGCTACTTGGAGACCGCTGAGCCTGCGTGTTTGCCCTGGACGGAGCAGCTACTTTGAGACCAGTGAGCCTGCATGCTTCCCTGGATGGAGAAGCTACTTGAAGACCGCTGAGCCTGCATGTTTCAGTGGACGGAGGAGCTACTTGGAGACCGGTGAGCCTGCGTATTTACCATGGATAGCGGAGCTACTTTGAGACCGCTGAGCCTGCATGTTTCCCTGGATGGAGGAGCTGCTATGAGACCGATGAGCCTGCATGTTTCCCTGGACGGAGGAGCTACTTGGAGACCGCTGAGCCTGCGTATGTACCCTGGATGGAGGAGCTACTTTGAGACCACTGAGCCTTCATGTTTCCCTGGATGGAGGAGCTGCTTTGAGACCGGTGAGCCTGCATGTTTGCCCTGGACGGAGCAGCAACTTGGAGACTGCTGAGCCTGCGTGTTTGCCCTGGACAGAGCAGCTACTTTGAGACCAATGAGCCTGTGTGTTTGCCCTTGAGGGAAGAGCTACTTTGAGACCGGTGAGCCTGCGTGTTTGCCCTGGATGGAGCAGCTACTTTGAGACCGCTGAGCCTCCATGTTTCAGTGGATGGAGGAGCTACTTGGAGACCGGTTAGCCTGAGTATTTACCCTGGACGGAGGAGCTACTTTGAGACCGCTGAGCCTGCATGTTTCCCTGGATGGAGGAGCTGCTTTGAGACCGGTGAGCCTTCATGTTTGCCCTAGACGGAGCAGCTACTTGGAGACTGGTGAGCCTGCGTGTTTGCCCCAGATGGAGCAGCTACTTTGAGACCAGTGAGCCTGCATGCTTCCCTGGATGGAGGAGCTACTTTGAGACCGCTCAACCTGCATGTTTCCCTGGACGGAGGAGCTACTTGGAGACTGGTGAGCCTGCATATTTACCCTGGACAGAGGAGCTACTTTGAGACCGCTGAGCCTGCATGTTTCTCTGGATGGAGGAGCTGCTATGAGACGGGTGAGCCTGCGTATTTACCCTGGATGGAGGAGCTTTTTTGAGACAGCTGAGCCTGCATGTTTCTCTGGATGGAGGAGCTGCTTTGAGACGGATGAGCCTGCATGTTTTCCCTAGACAGAGCAGCTACTTGGAGACCGGTGAGCCTGCGTGTTTGCCCTGGATAGAGCAGCCACTTTGAGACCAGTGAGCCTGCATGCTTCCCTAGATGGAGGAGCTACTTTGAGACCACTGAGCCTGCATGTTTTCCTGGACGGAGGAGCTACTTGGAGACCGCTGAGCCTGCGTATTTACCCTGGATGGAGGAGCTACTTTGAGACCGCTGAAAAGCGTTTTCTGCTTGAGGGTTTAGAGGCAGAGAACCAATTAGAGGGCAATTGCCCCTTTTCCCCCCTGCAGGGATGCTCTTTCAGGTGAATGGATGAAGAAAGTAGGTAATGGGACAGTGTTTGGGGATATGGTCATGGGCATACTTTTAGGGAGATGTCAAGGGTATTTCCCCCCTCCCAACTTTCGTGGTACACCATTCTAGCAGGGGTCCCTTTCCTTTAGATGTCATGTCCCCTCCTCAACAGTTAAAGCAAAGTTACTCCACTGGATGGGGTGTGCGGTGGCGGCACAGGTCAAGAGTGTGAGAGGAAGGGAGGGGTGAAACATTTAAATAGAAAATTAATGGATGGGCATCAGGGCCGTAGCAGGGTATCAAAGGGCTTGAAGAAATTAGTTTGGGGGGGTGATTAAGAAGAAAAAAGGAGAGAAGCAGGTGAGCGGTCGTTGGGGGATGGGTGAAAGAGCAGATTTATTGGGGTGGAAAGGCAGAGAAGTGAAATCGTTGGCTCAGGACAAAGTGGCGTTGAACACGCCACCCATGGTGTTGCCAAGCACTCAGGGGTTAAGGAGTGCTGCCCCCACCGTTGTGGGGGCGGGGCTATGATACGGCGGGAGGACGAAGGGGACAGGGGGTGTTATGGGTAAGGCGCGCTAAGCGCCAGTTCGAGCTACGTTGTTAAATAAAGTAGCAGCCTGCAATCTCCGGTGTGCGCGTCCTCCTTTACACGGCCTCTACGAGGCAACGCTGGCGACGAGGTTTCATTCCCGTGCGCCCACGGAGTCCTCCTTGGCAGTCCGCCGCTCCTCCGTGGCTTTCCGCCACTCTCCGCGCCGCAAGCGCGTTCAAAGGCATCCGTATTGGCAGTCCGCCAATTTCTCGCCCTGAATGCCCCGGGCCTCCTCCTCCTACATCTCGACGTCCGACACGGGCGGGAGTCCTCCTCTCAGTACTCCCTCAACACCTCAAGAGGGTCGTCGGTGGATCCTGGGAGCCTGCCTGACCACCACAGTGTGACGAGCGCCCCAGGCACAGCGCAGCACAGCGCAGGGAAGCATTGGACATCTGCTGCGACCCCCCCCCCCCACATCGCAGGCCGATGAGTTTGCCCAGGCCCCCTGGAACGCAATAAAGACACGTGGCGAAGTTGGAGTGTGACACCCCTTCCATAACATTCCACCCTTCAGACGGGCCAAGCTCCACCAGCCTACCCAAATCAGGCCAAATCAGGCGCAAGGTACATATTTTCCGGCATCATGAGCATGCCGGCCTCCGCTTCAGGGTCCAACCCAGGGTCGCCTACGCCAGCTCACGTGGTGCAGCCGATTCAACTGCGGCTACCACCGCCTTTCACCATGACCCCACAAGCCACGAAAGGACCCAGATGGACTGATTGGATGGAAGATTTCCAGCACTACGTCAGGGGATCTGGTGATGGAAATTCCCCCAATATCAGGGACATCTTCCTTAATCTGGTGGGGGGCGAGATAAAGACTGTGGTCAAGACTATTCCTGCAGCTGAACAGAACAATTTCAAGGACTTAATAAATGCCCTAGACAAACTCCTCATCATAGAAGTAAATTGTGACTATGAACGCTACCTTTTCAACAAGTGCACTCAAGACGGATGAGCCTGCATGTTTTCCCTAGACAGAGCAGCTACTTGGAGACCCGTGAGCCTGCGTGTTTGCCCTGGATAGAGCAGCCACTTTGAGACCAGTGAGCCTGCATGCTTCCCTAGATGGAGGAGCTACTTTGAGACCACTGAGCCTGCATGTTTTCCTGGCCGGAGGAGCTACTTGGAGACCGCTGAGCCTGCGTATTTACTCTGGATGGAGGAGCTACTTTGAGACCGCTGAAAAGCGTTTTCTGCTTGAGGGTTTAGAGGCAGAGAACCAATTAGAGGGCAATTGCCCCTTTCCCCCCCTGCAGGGATGCTCTTTCAGGTGAATGGATGAAGAAAGTAGGTAATGGGACAGTGTTTGGGGATATGGTCATGGGCATACTTTTAGGGAGATGTCAAGGGTATTTCCCCCCTCCCAACTTTCGTGGTACACCATTCTAGCAGGGGCCCCTTTCCTTTAGATGTCATGTCCCCTCCTCAACAGTTAAAGCAAAGTTACTCCACTGGATGGGGTGTGCGGTGGCGGCACAGGTCAAGAGTGTGAGAGGAAGGGAGGGGTGAAACATTTAAATAGAAAATTAATGGATGGGCATCAGGGCCGTAGCAGGGTATCAAAGGGCTTGAAGAAATTAGTTTGGGGGGGTGATTAAGAAGAAAAAAGGAGAGAAGCAGGTGAGCGGTCGTTGGGGGATGGGTGAAAGAGCAGATTTATTGGGGTGGAAAGGCAGAGAAGTGAAATCGTTGGCTCAGGACAAAGTGGCGTTGAACACGCCACCCATGGTGTTGCCAAGCACTCAGGGGTTAAGGAGTGCTGCCCCCACCGTTGTGGGGGCGGGGCTATGATACGGCGGGAGGACGAAGGGGACAGGGGGTGTTATGGGTAAGGCGCGCTAAGCGCCAGTTCGAGCTACGTTGTTAAATAAAGTAGCAGCCTGCAATCTCCGGTGTGCGCGTCCTCCTTTACACGGCCTCTACGAGGCAACACTGGCGACGAGGTTTCATTCCCGTGCGCCCACGGAGTCCTCCTTGGCAGTCCGCCGCTCCTCCGTGGCTTTCCGCCACTCTCCAGCCGCAAGCGCGTTCAAAGGCATCCGTATTGGCAGTCCGCCAATTTCTCGCCCTGAATGCCCCGGGCCTCCTCCTCCTACATCTCGACGTCCGACACGGGCGGGAGCCCTCCTCCTCCTCTCAGTACTCCCTCAACACCTCAAGAGGGTCGTCGGTGGATCCTGGGAGCCTTCCTGACCACCACAGTGTGACGAGCGCCCCAGGTACAGCGCAGCACAGCGCAGGGAAGCATTGGACATCTGCTGCGACCCTTCCCCCCACATCGCAGGCCGATGAGTTTGCCCAGGCCCCCTGGAACGCAATAAAGACACGTGGCGAAGTTGGAGTGTGACACCCCTTCCATAACATTCCACCCTTCAGACGGGCCAAGCTCCACCAGCCTACCCAAATCAGGCCAAATCAGGCGCAAGGTACATATTTTCCGGCATCATGAGCACACCGGCCTCCGCTTCAGGGTCCAACCCAGGGTCGCCTACGCCAGCTCACGTGGTGCAGCCGATTCAACTGCGGCTACCACCGCCTTTCACCATGACCCCACAAGCCACGAAAGGACCCAGATGGACTGATTGGATGGAAGATTTCCAGCACTACGTCAGGGGATCTGGTGATGGAAATTCCCCCAATATCAGGGACATCTTCCTTAATCTGGTGGGGGGCGAGATAAAGACTGTGGTCAAGACTATTCCTGCAGCTGAACAGAACAATTTCAAGGACTTAATAAATGCCCTGGACAAACTCCTCATCATAGAAGTAAATCGTGACTATGAACGCTACCTTTTCAACAAGTGCACTCAAATGCCACAGGAGACAGTTGATGACTTCATAACCCGCCTGAGAGTAAAAGGTGCAAATTGCCAATTTGACGCATTTTCTCTGGAAGAAGCCATAAGATTGAGGGTCATTGAAGGCTGCTTATCCCCTGCCCTCAAGAAACAGCTCCTGAAAAAACCCCTCTCCATCCAGGAAGTGAGCGAGCTCGCTCGCATACATGAGAGGGTCGATGCCCAAGCTACGTCCATGGCCAGTCCAAGCAACCCCAAACACGACGCAGCGGAACTGGTCGCAACCATACAACCATCTCGTCCAGGTGACAGGGGGCCACAGTTATACAGAACTCAAAACATCCAAACACCCCGCCTACAGAGACATGTTATCGCTGTGGGATGTCTTTTCCGCATGCAGGATCTTGCCCAGCTTTGTCTCAACGATGCACAAACTGCGGAAGAGAAGGACATTTCCACTCGGTGTGCCGGGAAGGCGTACCATTTCCTCCCGCAAGACCCCAAACGGCAGTCAGGACATTTGTCCGTCCGCCACCTCCTAGACACTTTCAACCCAGATATTACCAACAAAGCCAAGGACAGAGACGGTACGTCAGAGCCATTGACAAATACCATACGCCGGGGTACCCACCACAGCCAGAGCAGACTGATCGGACCAGATACTTCACAGATGAATATGATCATCCACCAGAGGAATATGAGCCTGAGACTCTCTACCAGGAGGTGCAGGGAGCCGCATATGACATGCCGTATGACTCACACGACCAAGATGAGTTTGTCAACCTCATACTCGACACTGAAGAGGCGAGGGAAGCCCCGAAAATCCCCATCAAAATGGGGAATAGACAATTCCAATTCATGATTGACTCAGGCGCTACTGTTAACATTATGGGCGAACAGGACTATGCCGTACTACCGAACCCACCTGCACTTCAACAGTCCCGCTCAAGGATATTTCAGTGGGGCGCCACCACCCCCCTACCGACAGTAGGGTGTTTCACACAACGCCTTCTCCTGAATGGCCGGAAAGTAGACACAACAATACACATCATCCGGTCACTTGCCAGAAGCCGATGCCTGCTCAGTTATCACACGGCGTCCCGCTTGGGGTTAATCGAAATTCACGTGAGGGCGGGAGACTCCATCACAGCAACCTCCGAGAGCACAAACGCGAGAGACACAGTTGGCGCCATTGCATGCTACCAGCTGCAGAACCTGGTCACACAGGCTGACATCACAAGAGACTTCCCCAACCTCTGCACGGGGCTGGGCAAACTCAAGGCCCCTCCCATCCGACTCCACATTGACGCATCGGTGAGGCCGGTACCGCAACATCCCCGGAGAGTAGGTTTCCACCTGCAAGCGGCAGTATCAGACGCACTCCAACAACTGTTGTCTGATGGCATCATTGAACCAGCCACAGGTCCGACACCATGGGTGTCCCCACTCGTGGTTGTACCCAAAGAGGGATGGAAGATCCGTTTGTGTGTGGACATGAGGGTGGCAAACACTGCCATTCAGCGCGAGAGGCATCCGGGCCCTTGCATCGAGGACATGATCGTGCAACTGAACAACGCCCAAATGTTCTCCAAACTCGACCTCAACCAAGGATACCATCAGCTGGAGCTGCATCCGGAATCCAGACCCATCACGACGTTCGCGACCCATGACGGTCTCTACAGATATCGGCGCCTGAACTTCGGCATCTCATCAGCCGCAGAAATCTTCCAAGAAGCCATCCGGCAGGTGATCAGACCCATCAAGGGCACACTGAATTACAGTGACGACATCCTCGTTTTTGGATCATCGAAAGAGTCTCACGACAAGGCTCTGCTCGCTACATGTGCAGCACTCCAAGAAGCAGGCCTCACCCTCAATATTGCAAAATGCCGTTTCAGCAAGACCAAGCTGAAATTTTTTGGACACATCTTTTCCAGCGAAGGCATGATGCCGGATCCTGATAAGGTTGACACTATCACCAACCTAGAAGAACCGCGACAGGTTGCTGACGTCCGCTCGTTCCTCGGCATGGCTGGCTACTGTACGAGTTATATACCGCACTACGCGTCCCTCACCGACCCTCTACGGAAACTCCTCCAGAAAGAAACGGTGTTTAAATGGACCCCTACGTGTCTCCAGGCTTTCTCCGACATCAAGCGGGCCCTGATGAAAGCACACCGCCTGGCATACTTCAATCCCGCATGGCACACTGAAATAGTGGTGGACGCGAGCCCGGTGGGCCTTGGTGCCATTCTAGCCCAAACCAGCGGGGCGGATGTCCACCCGAGACACGTTGTCGCGTACGTAAGCAGGGCTCTGTCCACCCCGGAACTGGCCTACTCCCAGGCGGAAAAAGAGAGCTTAGCCGCCGTCTGGGCGTGCGAACATTTCCATGACTTCATCATTGGGAAAAAGTTTACTTTAATAACGGACCACCAAGCCCTGCTATCGCTTTTTGGCAACCCGCACACCAAGATGCCTCCTAGAATCGAGCGGTGGGGAATTCGCTTACAAGAATATGACTATGACATCGTGCATCGTCCTGGGGTGACCTTAACCCCGCTGACTACCTGTCACGTCACCCAGTTGGGGCCCCACTGACCCGCGAGGGAGACATCGCCTATGTACAATACATAGCGTCAAACTCGCTACCACCGGCGCTGTCCCTGAAGAGAGTAGCTGCCGCATCAGCTGCTGATCCCACCATGGCACTCGCCATCAGCCTCACATTGTCCAGCAAATGGAGGGATCACCACAGAGCAACGCTGGCACACCCGGGAGCGTGCAAACAAGAAATTGAAAGGTTGGCCAGGGTACACAGCGAACTGGCCGTCAAGGACAACGACATCCTCCTCAGAGGGTGCAAAATAGTCATCCCCGCCACGCTCAGGAATGAAGTAGTAAGCACGGCCCATGAGGGACATAGAGGAGCGGAGAACACCAAAAGGCAGCTGAGGCGCCATGTCTGGTTCCCGTTCCTGGACGCGGCAGTGGAAGAATGGGTGAAGAACTGCCATGCCTGTCAGTGCACAGCTCCTGCGGAACATCCACCCCCGCTCCAACACACACAGATACCCGAACGGCCATGGGAACGTGTAGCCATGGACTTCTACGGACCCACGGAAGAGGGTGACTACCTCCTGCTCCTAATAGATGAACACTCACGTTTCCCAATCGTCAAAACGGTCACCACCACCGCATTCCCCCAAGTAGCAGCGGCAATAGAAGAAGTGTTCAGCGAGTGGGGGATCCCCAAAATAGTCAAATCCGACAATGGGCCCCCGTTCAGTGGACATGAATTCGGAACACTAGCAGAACACCTAGGGTTTGTACCTACGAAGATAACTCCTCGCCACCCTCAAGCGAATGGGATGGCTGAACGATTCATGGCGTCGATCAAAAAAAACGAGACAAAGAGCCAGAGTAGAAGCGGTCGACCCACACCAGGCGCTGTGCCACCTCCTACGGGACTACAGAAACACTCCTCACGAAGCCACCAACAAGACACCTGCCGAGCTCATGTTTCGCTACAAAGTACGAACCCGCATACCGTACAACTCATCTGATGAGGAGCCGCTTGACATGGATGTGCTCCGAAGGGATGCAGAAGCCAAGGAGAGAGCGAGACAAGAGACAGACGCCCGCCGCCATGCAGTGATACAAGACTTCCACATTGGAGACGAAGTACTCGTCCAGCACCAACGCCCAGAAAGACAGATCCGCGGTTCGCTCCAAGCCCCATGAGAGTAACCGCAGTGAAAGGTACGATGGTGACAGCCGAGGATCAAAGTAGAGCTGTCACCAGGAACTGTCAACAATTCAGACATTACTCCAGACAAGAAGGAACAGAGCCGCTCCAGCGATCGGCCTCTCCAGAGCCGCGAGAGACGCGGGATGACTTGTGGGTCCCTCCAGGAGGAGACCCAGGAGGGACAAGCAGAGAAGCGAGGACCACGGAACTGCAAGAGGCAGGTGATCAAGAGGAGAGGCCACGGAGAATTGTAAGAAAACCTGTGAGACTTGTTGAAGAATGTTGATCTCGATGTTTGAATATATTGTTCGGGGGTGATGTTGCCAAGCACTCAGGGGTTAAGGAGTGCTGCCCCCACCGTTGTGGGGGCGGGGCTATGATACGGCGGGAGGACGAAGGGGGCAGGGGGTGTTATGGGTAAGGCGCGCTAAGCGCCAGTTCGAGCTACGTTGTTAAATAAAGTAGCAGCCTGCAATCTCCAGTGTGCGCGTCCTCCTTTACACGGCCTCTAGGAGGCAACACATGGTGGCCTCAGTGATCACTGCTTTTAGCAGCGGTGCCCCGCCCCAAAAGAAGGCCATGGGGCTGCAATAAACAGGTGGGTGGGGGGTTCAGGAAATGACCAGGAGCTGGGGGGACCCAGGGGAAGTGGGTGGGATAGATTTGGGGTCTGCGGGTGGGACTGGAAGTTTATCCACCACAGAGAGGGCTGGGGGGGGGCCCTTATAAAGTTGCACATAGAGTTGGAAAGCCTTTTCCGGTGCCGGCACTATTTTTTTCCCTACTCTTCCCCTCCCATAAACGGGCTTTAGATATTGTGCTGATGCAACTCAGTGGTTCCATAAACGGCTGTTCCTTTTAGCTTATATTAGGACTATCACGGTGGAGTCACAGGGCGCATTCAATAAGGAAGTACTGGCAAGAACCACAAGGGTGAAGCACGGCCACAAGCTTAGCCACGGTGCCTGTTGCCTGTCTCCCCTGTTGGGAGCCATGGTATCGTCCAGTATGTTGTCTTGGTCACGTGGGGAACCACGTGACCAAGTTAATAAAGAGAACGAGCCGTTTCCGGCTCAGTCAGTCCAACTCGACTCCGTGTGTGTGTGTGTGTTCGTGGCCACCATGCGTGCTGGGCCCAAGGACGGGGCCCAGCTTGAGAACGGTGCCTCTGCCAGGCAACGCCGTCCCTGTGGGTCCCCCCTAACCATGTGAGGTGGGTTAGGGAAGGCGACCCCGGCCTGGGTGCCCCTAGAGCCGGGCCGCGGTGGCCAGGTGGACCTGGCCACGTGTGCGCAGCTCCGGTGATCCGGAGCGGGTGAGGTGACCCCCACCCTTGTACATGCAGTGTGAGCGCTGCGACAGTGTGTGACGTCGGGTGCTCCCCGACATAAGCATGGGGCTGCCCGGTGACCCGGAGCAGCCCCCAAAAATGGCAACGAGGCAAGGGGCCCCACGTGCCCCGAAGAAGATATGGTGCGGCCCATCTCCAACTGGGCCTGCGATGTGGAGGAGCGGAAGCTGTTTCCCCCCCCACATCCTCGTGGGGGAGAGAATGTCTGCGGCGTCGGCCGCAGAGGAGGTGCTGCCCCTCCCCCACCCGCGAGCCGTGGAGGGGAGGAGCGAACGAAGGAGTGCGGGCCCAACTCCAACGGGGCCTGCAATGAGGAGGAGCGGCTGCCATCCTCCGTACGAGGGAGGTGCTGCAGTGTCGGCCACGTGCGTGGCTGCCCACTCCCCCTCTAAGATTCGAGGAGGAGGAGGAACGGGTGTGCGCCCCCCCGAAATGGGGTGAAATGAATGCGGCCGCGGCCACAACGAAATACACGGCGGCCTCCCCTCCTGGGCGCAGCAAGGTGAGCCTGCCCCCCCTTACCCCCAGTGAAGGCGGGCCCACCCCCATCCGGGCCCGCGAGCCGGGAGGAAGCCCGCGGCAGCCCCGAGTGCCCCGGGCATGCCTCGGCAGAAGAAGAGATGATCCAGGCCCAAATCCAACTGGGCTCGCAAGGAGGGAAGGAGGCGGGCCCAACATCAGCTGGGCCCAGAAGGTTAATAGAGTGCTCGCTCGGAGGAGCGGGCAGAGGAGATGCCGGGTGGCCCCTCACGTGACCCCAACACGGAGGTGGGCTGCCTGCCCCTCCCAACAGAAGAAAAGCCTGCGGCAGTGCCCCTCAAGAACATGGGCCTGCCGCGCAAAAAAAATAAATAAGGGGAAACGAAGATGCAGGCCCGTATTCACCTGGGCCTGCAAAAGTAACAAAGGGAGAGAACTGCCAGCCCTATCTCCCGCTAAATCTCCCCACTCAGGGAAGTAAGGGCCCCGAGCGTGGACTGCATCCGGCGGGGGCAGTGTGGGGTGCTTCTGGCACTGGGGGGGAAAGAGTTCCTGCGATGGGGAGGAGAAGGGTACCCCCCCTGGGGGGACATGGAGCGCCTGTGGCCGCAAGGAAGAAATACGCTGTCAGCCCCTCTCCCACCCGCGGGTCGCTGAGCACAAAGGCGGGCCCACCCTCAACTGGCCCCGCGAAGAGGAGGTGCAACAAGGGGCATGCCGTCAGTGGTGCCCTGATGCCATCACAGGAGCACCTAGACCATGGACTTGGCCGATGTGGCCCCTGGGCCTCCCCAGGTGCGGCTTTGCCGTTTTTTGTGACTGTGCTGTGACTGTCCTAAACGAACTCTGGTGAGGATGCGAGCTGGTTTCCAGCGACTCCACGAGTGCGGAGATGGACATCATAATTTGACATCCCCCTGAAGACTGTGAGCCTGCAGACACGGATTTGCTTAAAATGGCCCAGTTGGTGGGCAATGTCGTATGGTGCACACCTGTAGACTTGGAGTGCTTTATGTTGTGCCAGTAGTTCTCAGTGGTGCCGTTCAGGGACATGAGAGCCATTCGCCCAGGTTAATAAAGGGTATGTAAAGTAGCAGAGTGGCTCAAGTAGTAGTAGTGGTGGTTATGTTGGGAATTTGGGGTTTTGTTTTTATTGTTATGAAAAAGGAGGAGCGTTGCCTGTCACCCCTGTTGGGAGACATGGTATCGTCCAGTATGTTGTCTTGGTCACGTGGGAAACCACGTGACCAAGTTAATAAAGAGAACAAGCCGTTTCCGGCTCGTCAGTCAGTCCAACTCGACTCCGTGTGTGTGTGTGTGTTCGTGGCCACCATGCGTGCTGGGCCCAAGGACGGGGCCCAGCTTGAGGACGGTGCCCCTGCTGGGCAACGCCGTCCGGACGGTGCCCCTGCCAGGCAACGCCATCCCTGTGGGTCCCCCCTAACCATGTGAGGCGGGTTAGGGAAGGCGACCCCGGCCTGTGTGCCCCTAGAGCTGGGGCCACGGTGGCCAGGTGGACCTGGCCACGTGTGCGGTGCTCCGGTGATCCGGAGCGGGTGAGGTGACCCCCACCCTTGTAGATGCAGCGTGAGTGCTGCGACAGTGTGTGACGTCGGGTGTTCCCCGACATAAGCATGGGGCTGCCCGGTGACCTGGAGCAGCCCCCAACAGTGCCCAATGGTACAAGGCCGAGGGAGGCCACAGAATGATGAGCAGCAGGTTTAGGGGGACCTGGAACGCCTTCCAGACCCAACAGTGTGGGAGGGAAATTAAGCAGAAGTACCTAAATGACAAGTCAAAGTGCAAGTAAAAAATGTGATGTAAATAAAGTGACGTATAGAGAGGCACGGTTAGGGAGTTTTAAATCGGGGAGACCCCCTGTGAGGAATAAGAGCGTATTCCTTATTCAGGCTGCAGCAAGTATGCCAGCTCAGCATCGAATAAACTGAATCTGTGATGTTTGTTACAGATCTCTGTAGAATATATTTATGGGGCGTAAATGTAGGGAGTTAACCCCCCAAATCCAGAGCGCCACAACAATTGATCCATTAATTGGATTCTTGATTAACTCTGCCTTTGATTCATATAACACCACTGTACTCCCTAAAACCTTCTGCAACATGCAAGCCAAAAACCAGGCCTGGGTGCAGGAAGAATATTTATATATATATATTTTTTTTTAATAGACAATATTCATATTTACACAATGATTATCAAAAAGCACGCCACTCTCAACAGCACTAGGTCTGTGGCATCAAACATTTCCTTTTCTGACCAGGCTCTCACTACCAACAAGTGGAACACAAACAGGCTTTAGATATTGTGCTGATGCAACTCAGTGGTTCCATAAACGGGCTGTTCCTTTTAGCTTACATTAGGACTGTCGTGGTGGAGTCACAGGGTGCATTCAATAAGGAAGTATCAGCAAGAACCACAAGGGTGAAGCACTGCCACAAGTTTAGCCACGGTGCCCAAGATAACACGGCCTAAGGAGGACACAGAAAAATGCCCATAATTTAAAGTAAATAATGCAGCACGCTGGAACATGAGAGAACAATTTTGTTTTAAAGTGTAATTTGTATGTGGCCTAACTTAAATACATGTAGCGCGTTTCTATTGGGAAAAACAATTGACATGCACAGCACCGTTTTATCTCTGACATCCCTGCCACTTTCCATTTCTATTAATGTTCTAGCGCAACAAACATTTAATGACAGACACTTCTCAACAGATAATGAATTCCTTTCTCTTTTGCTACTACGCAGTGAGTATTTCCCCATTCAATTTGGAGTGCTTTGCTCACTAGAGAGTGTGTTTTTAAATCAGCTATCTTCCCTTTGCTTCACAATGATCGCACTTTTCTGCCGAGTACAGACGCAGGGATTCAGTTTACAATTGGGACCCCTTCTGAATTAATGCAGGGTGTGGGGACGGTTGAACAGTTTTGAATTTCGTTTTTAAATGCACCCCTCTCCTTTAGGGGATTTTTGGGGTTGGCAAAAGTATATAGGTGATACAAAATTACTTTAAATGTTTATATCATTATTCACACTTGGAGAGATGGCAGAGATTACAAATTTCCCCAAAATCACCCAGGTGTCTGTTGACTGTGTGAGAATTAATTTAATTATTCATTAATAAGGAACTGCTACGGATCTACCTCTGGATGCCCACCCCATTAATGTCTATATAGGGGTAAGATTTTAATTCAAAATGATCACCCAATGCTTTGTTTGGAATAATGCACTAAGTCTGAATCTCTTTGGGTTCTGCACAGTAGCAGTCAGCAGGGATCCTGTGTCATCACATTAGAAGCAATGGGACCTGCTGATGGTTCGCACACCAGCCTCTGTTATGGATGGCCGCAGCCCTTTTTTCTGCTTCTCCTGGTTGCAGTCATGGATGATACTCCAGGTTTAGCCTTTCTCCTGTTTTTCCCCATGGATTTTAGTTCCACCTTTCTTCCTGGAAACGTTTGTTCTGCCAGATTTCTCCTCTTCTCTGTTGTATGCCCTTGTCCTTGTCAGTCCAATCTTGTTTGGTTGATCCTTCTTGTGAACCTCCCCTTTTCCACTGTGCATCAGTATTAAAATCTCCTAGCCACTACCCTAAATATCTAAATTAGGATGTACTGGCTCATTCGCGAATTATTCTGATGATCTATTTATTCAAGAATGCCTTATCTCTTCCCAATGATTGGTAATCGGTTCTGCGGGCACCATTTCTGGGAGTTCTTACTCCATCCATCAGAGGTTACCTTTCTGAACAACTCAAGTATGAAGTTAGAAATCTTCAACATGGCACTTTACTTCAATTTGCTAATAAGGGTCACAACCCATAGATTTCTAAATATTGAACGCAATGAAATGTGTCTTGTGTCGGCAGGTGGCAGCTGCCTGCCTGAATGACAGATTTCTGTGATTTCTTTGGACAAACTTAATGTTAGAATCATGATATTTTACAAACAAGTATTTAATTCCCTAATCTACTACACACTGGGCTCTCCAATTGGTAACTTCATCTGGGAAGCCGCATTCATATTTTACCTTTTAACTTTTGTCCCCAGGGTCACTATTTAGGGTCTTCTTATCAATAGATAGTGCTCTTCATGTGCTTTTTGAAGATGTATGACCCATCTCTGTATCTGTTAGGGTTCCCCAGTTTATGAGCAAAATATGATTTTCCATAGAAGCCTATATCCTCTTAATTACACATATACTTGTAGCTTCAATAAAATAAAATATTTATGTTCCCAAGCCCCATGGTATGCCTGCCTCCCCTCCTGTGTTGACATAGTCTGAAATACAACCTCTTAACATTCTTTGAGGGCTAAGGACAGCTTTCTTGGGCGGGTGAAGCATAACTCCGCTGGAACCAGCTGTTGCAGATCGCAGATCACATTGGGATCAGTCCCCTGCCATCCACAAAACTGAATTCAAGTTTGGGTGTTTTAGAAATGTCAAATTCCCAGTGGACCCCTTCTATCCCCATAAACGTCACTTCCAGGCCCAAGCTCTATCCCTTCCTGGCTCTGTTAAACATCAAAGGGGTTTAACCAGAATGAGCCTGCGAAATATAATGATGAAGTGAAGAGTGTTTGGCCTCTGTGATGTAATGGGGGAAGGTTTCCTTGTGTGTTCCACCACAGCTTTACTTCAGTTCTTATGGACAAAAATGTTGCTTTTTTTTAAATGCATAATGTTACATAAGGCCTGTTTCCACATCTAACATTAAATACAACAGATTTTGCTTCATTTTCCCTGGTGCTTTTGATGCCATATTTTTCAACAGGTTAACAGAATCAAACCCTTAATTAAAAGTGTGCATTTAAATTACTTCTGGCAAATGGTGTTTTACTTTTGATATGATACTTGTTCAATCATAGTTGCGGGAGGCACAATTTCTCCCTGGCAGTTCTCTGATTTGGCAAAACTGCACTTCAGTGCATCAGTTATTTGTATTTGGAAGTAAGCCTGTAGCTTTTCGGCCTTGTCACTCGAACACAGGGTACAGCTGGTGTTTTATTTTTCTATTTCTGACAACAGTGTCTGAATGTTAGACAGTTGAGAGTTAAATGCATATCTGCTGGGCTTTCATCTGACAGGCAATATTTCTGAACCTTTGGGCCTAATTTAGCCTGATGCAGTTCACTATATCCTGGGGCTGAAAATACCCCACATCACCTGTAAGATAACCCCTGCTGAATAAAGCAGCTGCAGCCTATGTTTCTCTCCACACAATCACCTTGTGAGCCTATTATAGCATGGGGGGGCTGTAAGAATCACTAGTGAAGGGGAATATATATTTGCATGTGGTCATGCGTTGTGCCAAACTACCAGGGATATTTTGGGGTTGCTGAAGAAACATGTGTGGTCTATTGCTGCTAAGTGTAACAGAATTATACAAGTACAGTAGGAAGCAGGGCAGTGGGTGTTGTGTTCGGCCTTCTCTTCAATAGCGCACCATGTCTCGACTAGGTCGTGACGAGCATAAGAGTATATTACACGCTAAATAGCTTTATCAAGCTAAGTAAAACGGTGATTAGTTTGTGTCGATAAATAGACTTGGATATCAAAATGCAAGTGCTAATAGACAGATATCCAATTTAAAGCGCCATGAAACCTTCACTCTCACAGAGGTAAGAGAGCAATACCTGCCTGAGATAATGATGTGTTATTTATATAGCGCCTTTATTCATAGCACTTTACAGAGCACATATTTACATACTATATCACACAACCGAAAGATGAAAGGCTGAGTTGGTCTTGCTGGGATTTGAACCTGCGACCTGCAGATCACGCTCAGATCCCAGCAGCGAGTGCTCAACCCGCTGCCCTATCTTACCGGCTGAGATCACACAGGTAGCAAAATGGTTCAAAATAGAAAACTAGGTATTCCAAGGGGAACCTTGTAAGGCAGCTTGCACAAGTCCTGAAAAACATCAAAATACTAGAGTACAACCGGAAGTTTCACAACATTCTATAACTCTGAGAAACACTCTAACAGACCTCCTTCTGCCTCGAACATATGAAACTCCAAAATAGATGACAGCTTCCGCTGCACGAAGAAAAACAAATCTGACTGGGGGTTGGTGGGGTCACACGTCAGAGAACAAAGAAAAGGAGAGGGGCTCCTCAATAACAGGGAACCCAACCCACTAAGGGTACAGGTCTGAAAGAGCGACACTTGGATAAATAATAATCGCTGATGTGTATAGCGCTTTCAGTTCAAATACACCATGTATATATGTACAATTATTATTACCCAGCCGAAATGTAAGCTCAGGTTAATCAATCATGGAAGGATAAAAGGCGGAGACAGGCTTGCTTGAGTACAAACCTGTCCCCACGCATGCCTACAAACACACACTTCAAAAAGTGCTTAACTTACTGATCCCCGAGCCATTTCAATGCCTGCCAAACATAGAGAGATAAGCAGAATAGGAACAATTGTCATCTCACTTTTTAAATTTATTTTCCAAATCATTTTTATAAAATTTTGGTATAACAGCTTCTAAGCGTGAATCGGATTAAAAGGTAGGTACACACACCTGAGCAACACGTTTGTTAAGAGCGAGGAATAACATGCTGGAAGCTCTAGAACACCTTCTTTGCTGCAAAGGGATGTGGGGGAGGAGGAGGGATGGAAGGAAGGGGATGGAGTGACTGGGAGAGGCGAGATGAGGAGCAGAAAACCAGGACACCTGCACAGGCCCCACCAGGAAAACTCGAGTCCCTCCCCTAGGTCAGTTCACCACTGCAGTCAGCTTGCTCTACCAATATGTCAACAGACAAACACCTGCGTGACACCCTCAGGTCAGATACATGCTCTGATAATTGCACGAGCAGCACCTTTACAACGGAAATCAAACCATTAACTCTCAGAAGACTGTTTAGAATGAACACTGACAGGCTGACATTTGATGTTACAGCTTGATAAGGCTAGCTCTAAAAGATCCTATGAGGATGTGTTTCAGGTGGGGACGGACCAGGAGTGGGTGGGGATGGCCATAGGGATTGCCATGGCCAGGAGCCGTCATAGGGTGGGTAAACAAAGAAACCACACACACAGGCTGTGTTTGCATCCCTCCTCCCATCCCATCTCCCTTCTTGCTGTGCTCTAATGCAATAGTTTGGGCTTACAGGTGGTGCTTTATTGCCACCTATTAGACAAAACTAAAAATAATCAGCCTCGAGGAAGGTGTAGTTTTAGATGCTGGACACAGATCAGTAGTCGTATGATAGGGGTACACATACCCCAGCATGTTAGCAACATGTAAACGTGCTCAAGCATGCAGAGATATTGGAAGCAACGGGAACGGTACACATACCATGGCATAGAAGAGACAGTGCATGTAAATTAGAAGCTGCCAGAAAAGTGCATATATGGTAACATGTACTGAGATTAGAAAAGAGCTGTGTTTTTCAAGCTGTATTGAAATTAGTCAGCAAAGAAACAAATGACTTTGCGTGCGCAGTTTATTAAGGCCAGTGTTATTATTATGCATAAAGCAACCCTATTCCTAGTTAAACCATCTCGGGTTTTTGAAGAGCATACCCTGAGAACTACATCACTTTTATGGGCCGACAACCTGAAATATTTGGAGAATGGCATTTCTGACAGGTTAGGCACCACAATATTAAATTAATAGTCCAGGATTACACACGCTGGTTAAGAGGTGCAGCTGGGATTTGACCCAATTTGAAATTTCTGCACTTGACCTATTCTTTCCCAGTTCTTATCATATAGCAAGGTACAATTATTTGTGAATGTTTGGCTTTCTTAACAAAAATAATACCTGTTTTAGTAGAACTGACTTGCAAAGTACACAAATCACATAATAAACTGACTTGACAACATTTAAAAAACAAAACATTATAGAAACACATTATGCAAGAGGAACATGAGTATCTCCCCACACTTGTGTGCTCAATGCCTATTACTTTTAATCAATAAAAGTCTTGCAAATTCTTGTTTGTCTCATTACTGGTGGTTTTTACTATGGATTTGACTGAATTAGGTCAGATCCTCTGTGGTAGACAATCTCTAAGAACCAACGATAACCTTTTGGCGCACGTGCCTTATGTTTTACCAATCAGTGGCTTTCTCTAGGCTAGTTAGATAATTCCCGGTTTTATCGGAATGTTTCCAACCCTTATTCTTATGGTATTTCAATTCAACAAAAGAATGATTGAGCGGAACGCCGCTACCATTTTGGAGTGAATCTACATGGACAGCAGGACCAAATTCAGATAACCACCTGAAATAGAAAATTAGCGGAACTCCAAGGGTCGTTCATTCAAAGAAAAAACCTAAGGAACCAGGACTATTTACAACCAATACCAGGAGGACCAGTAATCCCCTGGAAAGAACTAATTAATATAGGATAAAATCACATTATAATCCCGCTGAGGATTACACAGCTGAGCATTCACTAATTTGCTGTCAAACAACTGAAACGATCCTTGACTTAACAGAACAAATATACATTCTTCAGAATGTACTGTAGTCTAAATTCATGGAACTTGTGTAAATACCTGCCTTATTGTGTTACATTGAAATACCATAAGAGTAAGGGTTGCAGACATTCGGATAAAAACGAGAATTATCTAACTAGCTTAGAGGAAGCCATTGATTTGGCCAAACATAAGGAATGTGCGCCAAACGGTTATTGTTGGTTCTTAGAGATTGTATGCAACATAGCATCTGACCTAATTCAGTCAAATCCGCGCTATGGGTGCAATGTACGGATATGATGTAATATTCACAAAGCTTTTAACATCATTAAAACCACCAGTAAGGAGACCATCAAGAATGTGCACATTTCTATTGTTTAAAAGTACTAGGCATTGAGCGCACAAGGGTGCATTTCAATTAGACTCTTGTGGTGCTACGGTCTTCTCCTCTCCCCAGGCTGACAATGACACTTACATTTTGAACATAATTAAAATAACTGACAATAGGGTCGGTGCAGTGGCACTTGGTAACAGCAACACACTTTTTGTGCATTTATGTTACGCAAGAGGAGAATGATTTCATCTCCATGTTCGCCATCATCAAGGCAAGTATACGAGTACCAGAATATCAATTGGTGTTAGTTTAAAACAGTTGATCTGGGGTTTTCTATTGTATTTTAAAGCTTTAAATACACCCAACACACAGACTTCTTCACTGTTATTCATGATGTGCATAAGTACCTTTGAAATAGCATAAGAAAGCAATCAATTCCTTGGGCTAAGCAATCAATTTCTTGGGCTAAATAAGCACACCTGAAGGTATTCTCACCAGAGGCCGGTGACATTTCCCTTCTGTATATAACCCTGTGACTCAAATCTCCTACATACAATGATAGATCAGGAAATAGCTGACGAATTACCCCAGTGTGTGAGAAGCAAAGCCTTCTCACGTGAGGCAGCAGAGTACCATACAGTGAGGTAAGATGATTTGTCCAGGATCACTGTATCATCTGCTGGCAAAGCCAGGATCTGAGCATTAACACTTTGGTTCCATACTGTTTAATTTGACTACCTAATGACCTTTCCCAATTACCACGTTATGCTCTTTACTGGGGCAGCTGCTAGTACTGAAAGCCCTCATTTGGAGGAAGCACTAGACCTTCATCAAACTGATGCTATGCTACTTTTTATAGCTAGTGCTGTCTAATGAGGTGCACTGTTTTGTAGCGTGGCAGGGGTGACTATCAGAACATCTTATATGCACCCAAGTCTATGAACCTCAGACATTGGAAAGGCTGAGTCTACCTTGCTGGAATGTGGTACTGTGATCTAGCACATGAACGCAAATCTCTGTAATGTAAACACTGATCGAACATCTGAAAAAGGGTGGCATTCAAATGCATCAATATGCATTTTGACTTTCAGCATTGCACGTGATTGATCAATATATTCCTCACAGAAGGATGAGGATGCTAAGAGTTGTGCTATATTGAACGGTCAAACTAGGGCCGATTCTCAAAATTAAGTGAAAATGAAAAAGTGGAGAGGATGGACTTTTTCATTTGCACTCATTTCAGAAATGTGCATGTCACCTTATTCTTAAAGGTGACTGGATCATTTCATTGGTGGCTGAACAGTAGCACAAAGATGTCCTGCAGAACCCCTTTAAATACATTGGTGTCAGGAGCGTTATCCCCACGCTAATGTATAATGTATACCATGTATACCATGCACCCAGCACCCACGTGGGTGCTTGAAGCGTATTTGAGAGAGACAGGGCCTCCGGTCATTGTGAAATGCGGTCAAAAAATGTAAATCCAGTGGGAGAGCAGCGCTGCAAACCAGTGCAATTGAAGATCTTTCATTTTTATACCTTTTAAAGCGCAACCCATTTGAGGTTTCGGGATGTACATTTAAATGCGCAAAAATGCCCCTTATTTGTGCAAATGAGCAAAGGGAGTGCAAAGGGCAATTTTAATGTGCGCATCTAAGGTGTACACATTCGGAGGCTCTTTGTGGATTTTGGTGCACTTTTGTGGGCGCAAGTGATGAGATGCGTTAGCGCATTTCATCACTTGTGCCAACAAAAGGTCTCAGAATCTGGCCCACTGTGTGTTCTTCAGTGAACGCAGAAAGCTTTACAGGGTTAATTGATCAGAAAATAACATAGATGTGAACCACATTTGGGCAGCAGTGTTAGCAGAAAACCATAAAACATCCTGGCATGCTTTGTAAATAATGGGCACTGACTTCTTTGAAGCTGATGGCCATGTGGGGCCCCCTCCCAGGTGGGGGCCCAGAGCCAGTGTCAATTAATCAATACCAATTTAATTTCAGGTTTCCAGTACTCACAAAAACACACAGTTAAAATCTTCCAACTTCACACAATTAAAATGACATGATAAATGCAACATCATAAAAAACAATTTAAAACTCCAAACATACATTTTTCAAACCAGGGAGTCTTATAAACTTCAGTGCTAGCCAAACATAAGTCTTTTTCCCCATGTTGTCAAAATATGCATTCTCTTGTCCAAAGTTTGTGGGGGACGTAACCCTAATTACCTCAACCCAACCGGGCCCACCATCTGAGGAATGAGTGTACGTTTTGTACGTAAAGCAAGTTTATTGTACAATCGTCCAGGGAGCAGTTAGATGGCGCTGTGGAACCAAACTAACCCAAGTCTCACTGAACCACATTATATACATTTTTGCAATGGTTAGAACACTCCCAGATACTTTATTACAATCCACCCCCCTCATGTGATTGGACAAAATCTATTCAAGGGAATCCCATCTTGTTCCAATTCCTACATTCTCATTGGTAGCTGTTATCTTAACTACCATGTTTAGCTCATGTGTAGAACACACATCCTTTTAGGATTTGTCCGTGATAGGTCATGATATTATCGACCAGTTAAACATTTGTATGCAAACATTATGCATTACTAGTAATAACTGACCAAAGCCCAAATTCTCTTTGAATTGGTGATATCTATCTCGTCCCCCAGTTCACTGGCTCCATAGGAACATTCTAATCTAAATAACTGCCATTTAATTGCGCACAGCACATCAGAAAATACAATTGAAACTCCTGGGTTTCAATCACATTAGCCTTGAGCATTTATTCACTCCATGGTTTACTGTTGGTCAGAACAAATAGCGAAAACCCTCTGTGAAGCACCCATGCATTCAAGGGATTACATCAGCCTTCTGCGATAATATCAGGCCATAAAAACCATGGCGCGCTCCTTTACCTGAGCTGACCATCGCTAAGGTCAAAGTTACTTATTTACCCATGTGCTGTCCTTGAAACTTTGTAGAACCAGTTTCTCAAAGTCAACCCCTTACTGCTGTGTTTTAATAGTTTTTTTATAAAGCCCACTACATGTAAGTTCATAAATCGCCTTTATATGTTTTCTCAGTGTGCATGCATGTTTAATAAGTACTATCTTCCCTTTATATTGGATTCATCAGGACAGGCCCCTTTTCTTGCATGCACATTCTAAAAACCCCTGATTGCCTGCATCTGGGCACTCCATAGCACATTATTTCTGATTCGTGTTTATATTTCATTTGGCAGTTTCAGCATTTGTCTTTCAACGCACGTGCAAAGCTAATATATATCAATTTAATAAAAAAGTAACACTAAGTTAGATATCCCATTCACATTTAGCTATACTGGATATATATGAAATTGTAACATTGCGCCCAGTTTTCCGCACCCACAGTCACAAATATGGCACGCGCAACAAAAACCTCTCTTAATTGTGTGGACCTTTCCTGACCACCCCAACAAGCTCTTTTTAAAAATTCTGCCAAACCCTATAAAAAAAGGTATCCTTTGAGTTTAGGACCTTAGCCGTTGCTTCCTTAATGACTCTAATCTGCTTACCCTTGAAAAGCAGATTGTACGGAGATGACCAGTCACGTTCCTGCGAAGGGAAAGTATTACAGCCTTCTCAGGTCATCTGTTCCTGTACTCTTGATTCCTCCCTGAAAAACCTGATCCAAGACTGGGTGGCTAATAATCCTCCTGAACCCCATGATTATGATATGGAAATCCTAAATTCCTTTCCCTATGTACAAGGGCGACTTTACCTCCCTACTCCCGAGACCTGATTATTAGCCGTCCGGTGGAGTCATGATGCCTTAATGGCAGCACATCCTGGAAGGCGCAAAACCCTCGAACAATTAAAACGATGGGCATTTTGGCCTTCTAGGACTAAGGATGTGTCAGATTACATCAGGAACTGCTCGATTTGTGCCCAGTACAAAGGTACTACTTCCAAGCCTATGGGTTTGATGCAACCCATGCCTATTCCGAAGAAACCTTGGGCTATGGTATCCATGGACTTTGTGGTTGAATTACCCCTTGTCAGGAGTTGTGATACCATATGGGTAATCATAGACTACTTTTCTAAAATGGCTTTGTTCATACCTTGTCAAGGCCTACCTTCCGCTCCGGTCCTAGCGGACTTGTTCTTGCATCATGTATTTCATCGCTTTGGCTTACCAGAAATCATCACCACAGATCGAGGTTCACAGTTCACCTCACGTTTCTGGCGTCATCTTGTCATTGCCTTGGGTATTGATGGACGTTATTCCACTGCTTATCATCCTAAAACTGATGGGCAGACAGAGAGGGCAAATTCCACTATGGAGCAATACTTACACTGTCTAATTACCCAACATCAGGAATCTTGGTTAAAGTATTGGGAGCAGCAGAATTTGCGTATAACAGTTCCATCTATTCCTCCACTAACACCACTCCTTTCTTTGCTCTGTATGGTTTACACACTAGGACGCTTACATTGGATGTAATACCTACAATAGACAATCCAGCAGTTCAAGAATGCATACGTGAGTTTATTACCCTAAGGAAGAAAATCACTGGCCATCTGGAGACGGCTCAACAGCAGGCCAAGAACTACGCCGACAAACACCAGGCCCCTGCCCCGGAATACCGACCCGATATGTTGGTGTGGTTGGCTTCTAAGAATCTCCATATACCAGGTCGCAGGTGCTTGCTGCCTCATTTTGTGGGACCGTTTCCTATTAAAGAAGTGCTCAACCGTTTGGTGGTTCGTTTGGAACTTCCATCCGAGTGGAAAATACATCGTGTCTTTCACATCTCTCTTTTAAAACCATGCCCTGCAGGGACTCGTCTTGTGGCCCATCCGGCTCCTGTTATGTTCAAGGAGTTGAGGAGTATGAGGTTAAGGCCATTCTTGACACCAAAATGGTACGTGGGGTTCACTATTTTCTCATTGACTGGAAGGGCTATGGTCCTGAAGATCGTACCTGGGAGCCTGATTCAAATGTGCATGCACCTATTCCCTTGTCCAAGTTCCTTGCTTCCCGATCCGAGGATCTTTCTTTGGGGGAGGATACTCTCAGGGTTCCATTCCATTCTTCCTCATCACGTCTTGGACTAGGTACAAACAAAAAGAAACATCCCCATGCCTTCAGTACATCTGCCTCTACTTCTGATAATTGGGGACTCAAACATCCATTCCTAATTCCTCAGAAAACACGTTCATCCGGAGGTTTGCATTCCTTCAGAGAACGGTATGGGTTGCCGTGGAAACGCTGGCTTCCACTGCATAGACGTTTGCCTCCTGGATTACGGCGGCGCGTTGTGCGTGCAGTCAGCTGTTCCTAATATCAACTCCGCCCACCCTGCACGGCGCTGCTTCTGAATTTGTTCAGAAAGCTTTGTTACATCTTTAATTACCTTGATTCTTGGTCTTCAACTCTTGGTCCGTATTTTGGCTACCTTTGCTTCATCTCCTGATTATGCTATGCATTGTTTACCTGGTTGACACGGAACGCTTACTGGATTGTGAACGCTTACCCCTGCCACGCTCCTCCGACCTGTTGCCAACTCGGAACGTTTATTAGATTGTCACGGACTTGGAACATTTCATCAGTTGAACACATCTAAGAGTCTGATTGTTTTCCGCTTGGGACCTTCAAAGAACTCTGGGGACATTGGCGCAATGGCGCAAGGATCAATTTCCTGTGTTTAGGCGTCCTCGTGCCGGCGGGAATAGATCTACATTGTTACTTCCAGAACTAACACTCATACTGCTGCAATACTCCTACAAGAACACCCCAAGGTGCATAACATTCTTCTATTGGTAAGCAGCCTAGTGCATCAGTGCTAGTTCTTTCTCACTTTGTTTTCCTTCAGTAACTGCTGCTTCTATTTTCTCAGGGTTACTTATCATACTAGCTTAGAATACAGTAGCCGAACCACTCATTCCTTGATTGTGAGCAACAATTTCAATTACTGTTTAGTTTCCTTGGTGCTCTGAACAATACATTAATCCTTGTTTTTTCTTTTTGCAGCTAGCTGTGTGGGTACTAGGTTGTACCAAATATTTTCAGCCAATACTCACCGCAATCTGTCCTTTTTTACTCTTGAGAGGTATATTGTCAGAAAGACTCAATTGCTTCACGACGTGTCAAGCCACCACTTCTGAGTGTAGCCCTTGGGCCTAACACTTCATTAAAAGTGTGCCTTTGAATTTTTTTTGGCAAATGGTGTTTCCTCTTTGATATAATACTTGTTCGATCATAGTTGCGGGATGCACAAAGTTCTCCTTGGCAGTCCTCTAATTTGGCAAAACAGCACTTTAGTGCATCAGTCATATGTAGCCTTTAGCTTTTCGGCCTTGTCACTCGAACACAGGGTACAGTTAGTGTATTTCTTCTTCTATTTCCGACGACAGTGTCTGAATGCTAGACAGTTGAGAGGTAAATGCTGCGTATCTGCTGGGGTATCATCTGCCAGCCAACAGTTAGTCGTCCATATTTCTGCACCTTTGGGCCAGCTTAGCCTGATGCAGTTCATCTATATCCTTGGGCTGACAATACCCCACATCACCTGTAAGATAACCCCTGCTGAATAAAGCAGCTGCAGCCTATGTATCTCCCCACTCAATCACCTTGTGAGCCTATTATAGCATGGGGGGCTGTTAGAATCACCAGCAAAGGGGGATATATATTTGCTTCTGGTTATGCGTTGTGCCAAACTACCAGGGATATTTTGGGGTTGCTGAAGAAACATGTGTGGTCTATCGTTGCTACGTGTAACAGAATTATACGAGTACAGTAGTAAGCAGGGGAAGTGGGGGATGGGTCAGCATTCTCTTCCACAGCGCACCATGTCTCGACTAACCCGTGACGAGCATAAGAGTATATTACACGCTAAATAGCTTTATCAATCTAAGTAAAACGGTGATTAGGTTGTGTCGCTAAATAGACTTGGCTATCCAAATGTAACTACTAATAGACAGATATCCAATATAAAGCGCCATGAAACCTTTACTCTCACAAAGGTAAGAGCACAATATCTGCCTGAGATCACACAGGTAGCAAAATGGTTAGAAATTGAAAACTGGGTAATCCTAGAGGAACCCCGTAAGGCAGATTTCACAAGCCCTGAAAAACATCAAAACACTAGAAGCATTCTAACAGACCCCCCCGCCACCCTCCGCCCGCCGCCTCGAAAATATGAAACTCCTAAATAGCTGACACCTTCCCCTGCACAAAGAAAAATAAATCTGACTGGGGGTTGGTGGGGGGGGGGTCAGAGAACAGAGAAAAGGAGAGTGGCTCCTCAATACCAGGGATCTCAACCCATTAAGGGTACAGGTCAGAAAGAGCGACACTTGGATAAATAATAATCGCTTATGTGTATAGCGCTTTCAGTTCAAATACACCAATTATTTATGTACAACTATTATTACCCAGCCGAAATTTAAGCTCGGGTTAATCAATCAGGGAAGGATAAAAGGCGGAGACAGGCTTGCTTGGGTCCAAACCTGTCCCCACGCGTGCATACACACAAACACTTCAACAACAAGTGCTTAACTTGCTGAGTTATCCCACCCGCTACTGATCATCGAGCCATTTCAATGCCTGCCAACCATAGACAGATTAGCAGAATAGGAACAATTGTCATCTCACTTTTTTAATTTATTTTCCAAATAATGTTTATAAAATGTTGGTATAACACAACCCCTCGCCCCCCCCCCCTCCCTCTGAAGGTGTGTTGCCTCGGGAGGAGGCATGGACAGTGGCAAGGGATCCAGTGGAAAGGGCTCCCTCTGGCAAGCAGATCACAAGTGCTAGCCTCATCTAGGGACGGGGACTTTCTTCAAGGTGCCACCCATTCATTTAAGCTTGAGTGCTAGGGGCGAGTATGAGGGTCCTATTTGCATAGGAATGCACAATAGCTCAGCACCTAAGGGGTTAAAAAGCAAACGTGAAAGCCTGTAATAGCTATTTGCCATCAGGACAGCAGAAGTTCTCACGTTTGCTAAGCAGCCTGTTTTTGGAACTCTTGCCCTTGGACATTTCCGGTTCAGAGAATTATCGAAAGCTCTGTGCCTTACTAGTGAGTGTGCGCTTTGGGATTTTCACATGCTCAGTGTACTATTAATTCAGCTGAAAGGCCAGTGGAGTAACTTTGCTGAAAATGTTGGGGGGCGGGGGAGGGATGGACATGACATCTGAAGAAAAGGTGCCCCAGCCAAATGAATGGGGACACAATGGTGTGCCATGAAAGTTGGGGGGGACAAACACCCCTGTCCACCCCTAAAATTAGGCCCATGTGAAAGGCACCCATCCCCGCCACACTCTCACCCCTCCCCTTCGCCCACTACATCGTGCGCCACAGTCAGCCAACCATGTGATTATAATTGGTTATTTATAACGCCCTTAATACCGAAAGGTTTCTAAGCGCAGACTTGGGGATCGAACCTTTGTTGATCTACGTCGTGTTGCTTCTAAGGCGAGAGCGTTGCCCCTGAGCTATTCTCCTGAGACAACTTCGAGCGTGAATCGGGTTAAAAGGTAGGTAAACACACCTGAGCAACACGTTTGTTAAGAGCGAGGACTAACATGCTGGAAGCTCTAGAACACCTTCTTTGCTGCAAAGGGATGTGGGGGAGGAGGAGGGATGGAAGGAAGGGAATGGAGTGACTGGGAGAGGCGGGATGAGGAGCAGAAAACCAGGACACCTGCACAGGCCCCACCAGGAAAACTCCTGAGTCGCCCGTAGGCCAGTTCACCACTGCAGCCAAATTGCTCTACAAATACATCAACATATACTCACATGCATGACACCCTCAGGTCAGATACATGTTCTGATTATTGCACCAGTAGCACCTTTACAACGGAAATCAAGCCATTAACTCTCAGAAGACTGTTTAGAATGAACAATGGCAGGCTGACGTTTGATGTTACAGCTTGATAAGGCTAGCTCAAAAAGATCCTAGGAGGATGTGTTTCGGGTGGGGACGGACCAGGAGTGGGTGGGGATGGTCATAAGGATTGCCCTGACCATGGGCGATCAGAGTGTGGGTAAACAAAGAAACCACACACACAAGCTGCGTATCCCTCCTCACATCCCAGCTCCCTTCTTGCTGTACTCTAATGCAATGGTTTGGGTTTAAAGGTGGTGCTTTATTGCCACCTATTAGACAAAACTAAAAATAATCAGCCTCGAGGAAGGTGTAGTTTTAGATGCAGGACACAGATCAGTAGCCGTATGATAGGGGTACACATACCCCAGCATGATAGCAAAATGTAAACGTGCTCAAGCATGCAGACAGATTGGGAGCAACGGGAAAGGTGCACAGTATATTATGGAAAGGGATGCGTATGACTTATTAAGGGAGCGGGGAAAGGCGAGGTGCCATAGGCTAACTGCTGTTATCAAAAATATGTTATTGTCTTCGACACTGCCTGCAGACATGTGTGTGCCATGGTCTTGCTCTCCCCGTGGACGGATTCTGGCAGTGACGACGAGAAAACCCAAAATGGAGGAGGCACCCCGATAACCCGGGTGGTGTCCTCCTCCTAAGCTTCTCCCCCCTCAGGAAGGAGGGGAGGTGCCCGCCGAAGCACGGCAAAGCAGGGGAAAGCCCGCGAAACGGAGTAGCGTGGCAAAAAGGGAAAAAAGCCTGCTAAGGGCAACAATGGAAAGGGGAGGGGCTACCCCCTTTAAAGCGAGCAGGCTTTCCACTGCAGGCAGAATCCAGCCTTGGCAGTGGAACGCCTGCCCGCCAACAGAGGATTTCGTTTTACATTTCGCTTTGTGTCGAGGACTTCAGGAGACTGCGTGGAGGAAGTCTTCGCTACGGAAGGAACTTTGACTGGCGTTTTGAACTTGCTGTGCAGCCAGTGTCGCATCGGGCGCCCGCGCAGCATATCGGGAAGAAGAACAAGGATCGGGAAAGAGCGGCAGCGGCGGTTCCATTGGCGGAAGCAGGAAGAGTACCGGAGCGAGCCAAAGGCGAAGCCCAGCAGTCCGGGAGGCGGCGTGCAGCGGGACATAGGAGCAGAGAAGAGCAGGCTCCTGCGGCATTGGAGGTCAGAAGAGGCGGCGTGCGGCGGGGCATTAGATCAAAGAAGATCCGGCTACAAGAAGGAAGGTGAGGGGAGCGGGTGGCGGCTAAAGGTTCCCCAATACAAGGGAGCAGAGCTTGGCCATCAGGGGGCAAGTTGGACCACAACCGAGTGTTGCAGCAGAGCAGAGGGGCAGGCAGCAAAACAGCCGCCTGCACAACAAACTCCGTTGCGGGCAGCCGAACCGCTCCAACCACACTCCAGTGTTTCAGCACAGTGGAGGGGCAGGCAGCTAGCAGCCACCCGCACAACAAACTCCGTCGCGATAGCCGAACCGCTCCCAGTACGCTCTCCTTAAAAGGTGAGCTGATCAGGACATGGGAGCCCACCCACACAACTGCCAGCATCGAACGGGGATCGCTGGGAACGATCCGTTCTACAAGGTCGGAATCCCAACAATCATGCAGGAGCAAGCGGGGTTCGCTGAGCGCGACCCACCTTAAAGAGGAAACACTTGCAGCACGCAGGGGCTGTAAACGAGCCAGGAAGCAACAGGCACGGTGTGTGCAAAGGAGCAAAGGGGTCGGCAGATCAACAAAAGGGGCAATGGACCTAGAGGCATTTATGGCCATGGCCAAGCTGGCAGCAGCAAAACACGGCCCCAACTAGATGGAAGCTATGATACCACAACAAGAGGAAGAAGAGCAAGCAGGGCCAAGTCAAGGGCCTACCTCCCGCTGCTGTACCCAGACAACTAGGAACTGCAGGAACCGGAAGAAGAGGAACCGGTGGAAGAAGAAGAGGAGCCGGCTGGAAAGAGAAAGAGGACCATGACGCAGAAAGCGAAGGCTAGCAAGGAACAAGCAGCAAATAGCAAGAAACCCAGGACCACTGGGGATAAGAACCAGGGAAGGGCACAGGAGGTTGTAGCCATACCGGCACCTGCACCTGTGGTGCCACCAAGGGAACAGGGTTCACCCAGCACACTTGCAACCAAACCGGTGGCTGCAAGGGAAGACGGGCCAGCATCCTTGGAGGCGGTAAAAGGTATGCTAATGCAATGTATGCAAGAATGGGGAAACAGGGGTAATGGGCAGGTACTAAGTGGGAATGTAAATGCCTTTAATCAGGTGAGCAACGGGGCAGCTGTAATTCAACAGACAGGGGTGGCACTGGGACCTGGGGGGCTGGGCGCAGGGGGTTACCAGGCCGGGAATCCTAACAACAACGGGATGCCAGTGGGAATAAGCCAGTGGTTAGGGGCATGGTTAAACTCAGCATTTGCAGGAGGGGCAGCGTAACAGGTGCAGAGTCAGGTGGTCAATACAATGGCCAATGTAAACTCCTTAGGTCAAGGCAGCCCAGCCCAGTTTGCACAGGGTCAACAGGCCACAGCAGGGAACAGTGCAAACCCCATGGGTGGGCACAGTCCAGCAGCCCAAGAGGGAGTGGCAACGGCAGGGGCCGCCCAAGCGCCACCCTGGTGGGGGAAAGGGGTTGCCGGAGCAGGTCTGCTCCCGGGTCCTAATGCCAAGTCAGGGTGGCAGTGAACTCCTTATCATGGCAATGGCAGGGGCCGCCCAAGCGCCACCCTGGTGGGGGAAAGGGGTTGCCGGAGCAGGTCTGCTCCCGGGTCCTAATGCCAAGTCAGGGTGGCAGTGAACTCCTTATCATGGCAATGGCAGGGGCCGCCCAAGCGCCACCCTGGTGGGGGAAAGGGGTTGCCGGAGCAGGTCTGCTCCCGGGTCCTAATGCCAAGTCAGGGTGGCAGTGAACTCCTTATCATGGCATATACCAGGGGCCATTAAAGAGAGGGTATGGAGGAAAGAATTTATTGAAATTTTGGATTTTGTGGGAATGGAACCTCTGGGTAATGGGTTAAAGGAATTATCTGAGAAGGAGAAAGAGAAGAGGGACAAAGAGCAACCTAAGACAGAGGCATCCATACATAACTGGCTAAAGGCATTCAAGGTATACACATCCATTATGATAGAAAAATACCCACAAGATGCGTCGTCAATGATTGCCTATGAACAGTACATCCATGACCTATATTTGAAGCATGGGGGGGAAGGTTGGTTGAAATATGATCCGGTTTTTCGTTTGAAAATGCAAGTTTGGCCAGCCTTGTCTTGGGATGAAATGGATGTGGGTGGGTTCTTGGATAAACTGATCTCGGCAGGAGAAGGGGGACTAGAAATCCCCAGGGGAGAAACCCCAAGTTTGGAGGGGCAGAGGGTGGGTACACCAGGCGGGGGAGATACGTCCTTTTGCGGGTACTCCTCCTGGAACAGCAGAGCCAGCTACCAGGGGGAGCAAGCTGAATGCTGGAGGGTCAATTCAGAGGAGGGTTACCCCTTTGGAAAAACATGCCGCTTCAAGCACCCCAGGGGGGGGCGGGAGGGCCAGGGATCGCAACTCCTCAGCCAACGAGGGGAAACGTAAAAGCAGCCCCAAAGCAAAGGATAAGGTCAAGAGGGAATGAGGAGGAGAGCGGTTTGTCTAGACCAAAACAGCAGCAGGTGTGTAAAAATGTGATTAAAATGGGGCTGCCAACCCCGGTCAAACTACAGGCTATGACTCCGTGGTTAAATATTTATCATAACTGTGAGGATGTTAGACTATTGTGGGAAGTTTCAGGTGGGGGTTTAAAATCCCATGTGCAGGAGTAAAGAAGGGTACGGAGGCGGTCAACCTGCGGTCGGCACTAGCAATGCCAGAGGTTGTGGTGGCGAAAGTTGCCAAGGAGGTCAAGTTGGGCAGGGTGGCAGGCCCATTCAAAAATGTGCCATTGGACAATATGGTAATATCCCCGTTAGGGTTGGTTCCAAAAAAGGAGAAAGGGCAGTATCGGCTGATCCACCACCTTTCCTTTCCCGAAGGGGAGTCAGTCAATGACGGGATTAGCGAAGAACTATGCAAGGTACATTATGCATCCTTTGATGATGCAGTGGAAATGGTAAGGACTGCCGGGAAGGGGGCCCTTATGGGGAAGGCAGACATAGAATCTGCATTCCGTTTGCTGCCCATTCACAAGGAAAGCCAACATTTGTTTGGGTTCAAGGTGCCGGACCTGTATTACTTTGGTAAATGTCTACCTATCGGGTGTGCCATCTTTTGTGTGTTTTTTGAGGCTTTTAGCACTTTTTTGGAGTTTATGGGAAAACAGGAGTGTCAGGAAGGGGCGGTGGTACATTACTTAGATGACATTTTGTTTATTGGTAAGAAGGGTTCCAACGATTGCGGGGCCCTCATGGGGACATTCCAGAGATTGATGAAGACAATGGGGGTCCCGCTAGCAGGGGAGAAAACAGTGGGACAAGCGACCTGTCTGACCTTCTTGGGGATCGAAATCGACATAGCAAAGGGAGAGTGCAGGCTCCCCCAGGAAAAGGTGCAAAAACTAAAAGATGTCATCAAAAGCCTAAGGGGTAGGAATAAGGCAACCTTAAGAGAACTCCAGGCGCTGGCGGCTAACCTCAATTTTGCAGGGAAGGTCATCCCAGTGGGCAAAGTGTTTTCAAGAAGTGTTGAGCTAAAAACGGTGGGGTTACAGCACGCGAACCAGCATGTGCGGTTGGGGGCAGAGGTACGGGAGGATTTAGCCATGTGGGATACATTCTTGGACAAATTCAATGGGGTCCGGATGTGGAGAGGGGACTGGAGCAACAAGGACAGGTCCAAGTTGTTCACAGATTCATCCGGGGCAGTTGGGTTTGGGGCAATCCTGGACACCAAATGGTGCGGCATGGCGTGGCCAGAAAAGTGGCATCAGCAAGGGGTCACTAAAGATATCACGCTGTTGGAACTCTTTCCCATAGTTGTAGCATTCAGATTATGGGGGGAACAGCAAAGTCATGCTTTGGTCGGATAACCTAGCGGTAGTCCAGATCATAAACCAAGGTTCTGCCAGCAGCACAAGGGTATTACGGTTGTTAAGGGAGCTCAACAAATGCATGCTGCAAGGCAATATTGAGGTGCGAGCAAGACACATACCTGGTGTGCAGAACACGGCCGCTGATGCTCTCTCTCGTTTGCAGTGGGAAAAATTCCGAGGGAGTTGTCCTGGAACAGACGAGGTGATGGCCCCGTTCGAAACACAGTGGTGGGACATGATTGGGGCAGTCTGAGTGCCCTGATCCAGACGGCGCTAGCTCCAGGCACAGCAAATGGATACAAGTCATGCTAGGAACGGTACTTGCAATTCAAACAGGTGGTATTAACGGGGAGTCAGCAGGAGCTACCGGTGAGGGCCTTTGTGGGTTGGGGCTGGCACGAAGGAAAACCCAGGTCTTGGATGGCTTACCACTTAGCAGCCATCGGCCATTATTACAAGCTAGAAGGGAAAGAGGACCCCACTAAGGAGCTCTACTTTGTGTCAGCCATGAAGGGTTGGGCCAAACAAGGAACACCTAAGAGTGACGAGAGGAGGCCCATAGACATTGTCAAGCTCCAAAAGTTAGTAGAATATTTGGACATAGTGTGCCACGGGGGTTTTGAAGTGCACTATTTAAGGCAGCTTTTACACTGGCGTTTTTTGGGGCCTTCAGGGTGAGCGAACTGGTGCCAGAAAACAAGGACGCAAAGGGGAAGGGGTTTTTGCAGGTGTAAGATGTGCATTGTTCAGGTATACATCTGGCATTATGGGTGAGGCGATCAAAAAGTGATCAAGAGGGCAAAGGGTGCACGGTGAGCCTCCAACCCATCATGGGCAGTCCAATATGCCCGGTCAGGGCGGTGGCAGATTTCCTCAGGCTGAGACCTCCCTCGGGAGAAGAGGCGCCGCTGCTCATTCACCACAATGGGACGGCGCTAAGCCGACTTCCAATTCAGAAGGGTTATGGAAATGGCGCTGGAAGGAATTGGGGAGACACAGGGAGTCTTTGGGACTCCCTCATTTCGGATTGGGGCGGCCACATTAGCCGCAGCGATGGGCATGGGGGAAGGAGCAATCAAGCAGATTGGCAGATGGAAGTCGGGGTGTTTTAAGAGGTATATCAGGCCGGATAAAATATAAATTGACATGCCACCTTTTCTCCCCACCAGCAGCGGCCTGGAGGAAAAAGAGAGCGGTCTGGGTAGTAGGACACTCATTTGTATCAAGGGCAGAGGCAAGCTGGTCGGTGGAACAGGAAGAATTGACAGACAGCGAATTCCGAATTGAGTGGCACGGGGTGCCAGGAATGAAATGGGCACAGCTGCAGGGGCAGGTGCGCAGATTGCTAGGGAAACAGCAAAAGTCGGACGTAGTGGTCATACACCTGGGAGATAACGACCTGACAAGCCTGGGGAGGGGGGCTCTGATGCGGGAAATGATGGGCTCTCTACAGGAGCGGGCAGGTCAATTGGGTGAAACAGAAATCATTTGGTCAGAGATAATCCCAAGGCCGGAGTGGAGGGGTATGGATAATCACGCTTACGTCTGGCCGTGGAGAGGTCCAGACGTAAGCTAAATGGTGCAATGGCTAAATTCTGCAGGGGCAGGGGCTTTGGCCAGATCAGGCATGGCTTGATTAATTTAAATGCTCCAGAGTATTTTCTTAAAGACGGGGTACATTTGTCACCACTGGTGGGGTTGGAGCTATTTTACTGGAACCTTTGCACAAAAATCCTAGAAATGTAAGAAAGGAGGCAGGGGGGAGCCACAGTGGGTGGTAACCCACCTGTGGCGTGGCGGTGTTTGGACAACCAAACACAAGAGACAGACTCCGGATGAGCCAGGAGAAAGCTGAAAGGGTCTTCGCTCTTCTCAGACCAGCACCCCTTGGGAGCCTAAACGGCAGGGGCGTCTGGGGGGAACAACAAGGGCTCAGCTTCCCCCAAGGAAATGGCACTCTCCCCACCCAGGAGCACCTGCAGGGGCAGGAGAGGCTCAGGCGCAAAGGTTGGGAGAGTTGGGACCTATATTGGACTTTTGGAAGGAAAGGGGGAAGCAGGTTTTGGACATGGAGCAGTCGCCGCATCTTCTGAATTATTTCCACTAATGTGTGCAGTGTGTTTTTATGATATTGTGGAAAATAAATCTGCGGCCTGTTTATGCCAAAAAACAAAACAAGACTCATCTTACACTCTTTTGGGGGAAAAAAGAGGAATGAGTTTTTGCTATGTAATTAGTCCCAAATGGACGAATGCACAGGTTATGGCAGTGACGACAAGAAAACCCAAAATGGAGGAGGCACCCCGATAACCCGGGCGGTGTCCTCCTCCTAAGCTTCCCCCTCCTCAGGAAGGTGAGGTGCCCGCTGAAGCGCGGCAAAGCAGGGGAAAGCCTGCGAAAGGGAGTAGCGCGGCAAAAAGGGAAAAAAGCCTGCGAAGGGCAACAATGGAAAGGGGCAGAGCTACCCCTTTATAGCAAGTGGGCTTCCCACTGCAGGCGTCATCCAGCCTTGTTAGTGGAATGCCCGCCCGCCAAGAGAGGACTTCGTTTTTCCACCCACCCACCCTACAAACTGGACAAGCAAGGAGGTCTGATCGTCGATGTCGCAGGACGACAGGCGGTGTGGCGGTGTTTGGGCAACCAAACACAAGAGACAACCTCCGGATGAGCCAGGAGAAAGCGGGAAGGGTCTTCGCTCTTCCAAGACCAGCACCCCTTGGGATCCTAAACGGCAGGGGCATCTGGGGGGAACAACAAGGGCTCAGCTTCCCCCAAGGAAACGGCACTCTCCCCGCCCACGAACACCTGCATGGGCAGGAGAGGCTCAGGTGCAAAGGGTTGGGAGAGTTGGGGCCTATGATGGACTTTTGGAAGGAAAGGGGGAAGCAGGTTGTTGGACACGGAGCAGTCGCCGCATCTACTGAATTATTTCCACTAATGTGTGCAGTGTGTTTTTATGATATCGTGGAAAATAAATCTGCAGCCTTTTTATGCCAAAAAACAAAACAAGACTCATCTTACACTCTTTTGGGGGGAAAACAGAGGAATGAGGTATTGCTATGTAATGGGTCCAAAATGAACCCTGTGGGACAGTCCTTCTGAATGGCCAACTGCTCATACGAATGAAACTGGACCCATGAACTAATCACGCATAGCTCCAGTTACTCACAGCAGCGCATCACACATGCAACTCTGAAATGCAGATTAAGAACTGGTCAAGGTTAGAAGTAAACAACGACGGTTGCTCTGACTGAACATGCGTTATCACCCCTCTGCTTTGCGGATAGCATCGTTTTGCTTCAAAATGCCACAAAGCATTCCAACATCTGGAATGTGAAATGCCTTGGGCGCATTCTGACATATTCCGACCAACACACCAGTGACCCTTTGTCACTGGACTTCGCTAGTCACAGCAACATGGTTGGAGACTCGAAAGATTAGCACATATGGAATATATAATAAAAATATCACGTTTCCTACCCGTGCATAATTTTTTTATTTAAGGAAATTGTAAAACTTCTGAATGAGCTAAATACAATAAATACAGACATAAACATGATAGCTGTCTGGTTTTAATGATATTGCATTGTGGCTTTTTAATGACTGTGGTGTATTTCTACAATGACATGCTACTTAAATTACTTTGTCCACTACTATTTATTTGAGAAATATTATTGAACAAAAAGAATCCAAAGTGAACGGCGAAAGGCTTCCGCCTCCCCATGACGAAACGTGATGACGTAAATATGTTTAGAGTACGTCGTTTTCCTGTGGCTGGGGGTTTGGTCCAGTTTTTGTGTTGCTCGAGCAGGCAGCGATAACTTAACCCTGTAGGAGTGCCCATTACAACAAGATGGCTGTTGCGAACAAGGGTGGGTCACAGTGATAGGTGCATTGAAATATTAGTGATGCTCTGTAGAAAACACACTTAGAATACACAGGGTCGGACTGGGGCATACAATTGTCTCGGGGCACCAATGAAAAAGTGGCCAACGGCTGCAAAGGGCAATTCATTCCTTTTGTGAAAGTGGTTGAGTAGTACCTAATGGGGAGGGTTTTGATGAAATGTGCTGCAAATTGTGCATTTTAAAGAATATTTATTCAGTCACACTGGTCAAACCTACTAGCTGCATGGTGAAGTTACTTATCAAACGGGCCTACATGGGCCAAAAAAGTAGTCCACTTTCATCATAAATACTGCCCCAGAATAGTATTCAGGCGTTTTTGGTTCGGGCATTGCCCGATCGCCCTATGGGCCAGTCCAAGCCTGATAATACATTGCTATGAGGTGCGGAGCTATGTGCTATGAGGTGCTATCCCTGTTTAAGGGCTAGAAATGGAAGTGGCGGTGTGTGTCGCTGCTGTGCATCCCCCCGTGCATTTGCAACACGTAAAGTCTGGCGTGGTGCATTCCCCGGGCATCAGTAGAGTGTGGTGAGTGTCCCGTGGAGTAGTGAGTATTCTCTGGCCTCCTGGTTTTCTACTCCCCATAATCCAAAGTCTTGCATGAGTTTGTGCAGCGATCTGCTGCCTTGCAAGTCACCCCTGACTGCCTTCTTCCTGTGAAGACCCCCCGCCGTTACTAACAAAGTCAAAGACCCCCGACATCCTTCCTATGTTTATTATATGACTACATGATTGCTAAAAGAAGTGACATATGTGTGTCCCAGGAGGTGCACAGTCATTAAGCATGCATAGCACAGCCACCCCCATCCAGTCCATTCACCATCACATTATTACTGCACCCATTGTACACGTTTAATAGGGTGCATTGGAAAAGTGCCTCTAGCGTTTTCCGGGAAGCTTGCCATGTTCCTCTATGAGCTCTGCCAACAATGCTCTTGGTTTTGCAACCTTTGATAACCTATGACCATCTGTCTAATCACCTGTTCTTTCATGCCCTTGTATTCTAGGATATAATGTTATGTATGTTCAGGCATGTGTACATGCTATATAACATCATGTGCAAGACTGTATTTGAAGGCCGGTTTTCAGCTGTCCACTTCTCAAGTGACCACAATTGTCCTCTCTCCCCCTGAGCCCCAGCACCACTTGCTGCTGTTTCCTCCCCCATGCCCTTTCAGGCTCCCTTTCCCAGGCAGGCCCTCAGTCCCCATCCATTTCTCCACCTTCCCAATGTTTCCAAAGCTGCGGGTCCAGTGGAACCTTCTGGGATATCAGTTCTCTCTCTCGCTCCTTGACGGGTACACGCACGCCTTGATCTTTCCATTCTGTGACCTTTAGTGGAGGAACCTTCTCAGACCGCGGATCTTGCTGCAATGCCATCACCTTTCACATTGCCTCCAGATCCCCAGCCTCTGCTTCATCATCTCCCTGTTGACATGTCAGATTAAGGGGTTGCCCAACTCCAGGCCTCGAGGGCCGGATCCATGCCAGGTTTTCAGGATACCCCTCATTAATATTCATGAAATAAATTTAACAGTTAGAGCCTCTGCCTTTGCCCTCTTGGGAGGCCCAGACTATGGTTATGCCCTTCTATATGGTCTAGCTGGAGATACCACAAGCTCTCTCATTCCGTTGCCCACCCCATCCCCTATGCATTCCTTGCTCCCCCAACCTACATCCATATCACTTCCCGGCCCTGGCTACCCATCAACTTACACCAACCTCTAGGGCACACTCTACCCTGCACTTAGCCAGTCCCCTGGATTACTATTAGCTTTACATCTTCATGTCGGTCTTGTCCCAAGTATCTGCTCCATCTGTTCGCCACCATACACTGGTCATTTAAACACTATCTTTCCCACTAAAATACAGCACCTGTTACAGGACTTCCCGACCCCCTGTTAGTTCTTTCCACAGGTCCCACATGTTGTGAAATTCCCTGTATCTGCATTACAATACAGTACAGTACAAGGAAACGACTTCCTTCTTCTCCCCCCATTGCCACGCTTGAGTGGGCCCTTGAAGCTCATGCCTCAGCTGTCACGGTTTATTACGCGGTCACACTCACATCAGGGAGTTCCTTTCCCCCAATCAAGGTGGTGCACAACAAAGCACTATTATTTTGATTCAGTTTAGTAAGGCCTCCACCCCGTCTTGCACCCAATCCCAACAAAAACCCGGTGTCACAATGGACTCTGAACCAGGTCGGTGTGTAGTATATAGATGTATTAATTTATTTAAGAATATAAATGCATTAATTTATTTAAAACAAGTCTGACAAACAGACTAACATCAGCCGCCAATGCTGTGGCAACACAAGAACAAAAATGATGTCCATAATGGCACCAACACAGAGATAATACTGAGACATGCAGCCACAATATACCGCAGCTTTCTTTTCAAATCACTCACCAATACCGAAAAAGAACAATTCAGGGCACGCAGTGATTGCTTATTTGGTTATAATACTATTTTCTCCCAGCAACCCCCACCCTCCAAACATCAATTAGACTTGACCCCTCTGAATTGAAGGCCAGTGGCAGGGAGTGGGAACACAATGGGAAAATCGCTTTGCGTGTGCACGCGCAATTTGCTGTACTGGTCCAGGATGGGTATTGTCATCTGATGGCTTTTGCAAGACTAATATTTTTGTTGACGTAAGTTCACTATGGAAATGCACTGTATGCAACGTCCCCCGCTTGTCTAACATGGAAAATTCAGCTAGAGCAGAATCCTGCTGCACGAATGCTAGTGCAGGTTTCACATTGAAAGCCATTACCTCACTGTGTGATCATATTGACATATAAAGGTTTGTAGCCAATAGAAACACTTTGGCTACAGTTCTACTTGATATGACAAAGGGAACATTTGTACAAACTACTGTCCTCTCAGGGGACGACCTTGGCCGTGCCAAGTGTACTTCACTGAAGGCCTAAAAGCTGGGCCTTTGTTGGTACATTTCCAGTGAGTTGGAATCTCTCAGGAGGCTGCCATCTTCCCTCTCCGGGAATCAGCGAAGTGCATTCTCTACCGCATTCCCTTTCCCTTCTCCGTACCCCATCCCTTTTTTACACAAACCCAACTCCATCCCACCCCCGCCCCAATTACCTTGCGCTTCCTTGTCCCTCGCATGCGCCAAGAACAATATTGTTTTCCAGTGCAACACTGACTCGAGAAAAGCCACCAGGTTCACCCCTTTTCCTCCAAACCCATCAAGGACCACATTGACACCCTGGCTCCTGCTCTGGCTGACTTCTGCAACCACTCCTTCTCCTCTGGAGTCTTCCCCTCCTGCCGGAAGCACTCCCTTGTGCACCCTCTTCTTAAGAAACTCTCTGCCGATACTTTCTGCCCTGCAACTATCGTCCTATCTCCATCCCTCCTTTCCTGGGCAAACTCGTGGAAAAGCAGGCCATCTCCAATCTTCACTCCGAATCTGTTGGGTATCTCCATGACCATCAGTCTGGCTTCAGAGCTGCCAGAAGCAAGGAAACTGCTCTCCTGAACATCCGTGAAGACCTGCTCTCCAACCTCGATTCCAACACCCCCTGTGTCCTCATCTTACTTGATCTCTCTTCTGCCTTTGACATGGTCAAACACGCCATCCTGCTCAACCGTCTCTGTGATAATCTGGGTATCACCGATCAGGCCCTGGCTTGGTTGACCTCCTTCCTCTCTGATCGACCCTCCCAGGTCCAACTTGGGTCCTTCCTCTCCTCTATCTCTATCTCTACCTGTGGAGTTCCCCAGGGGTCTAACTTCTCTCCCTGGCTGTTCAACCAATACCTGGCACTTCTTGCCCACCGTATTGCCACTCTCTGCCCCAACTTTCAGTGCTATGCGGGTGACACCCAACTCATTTTCAGGCTCCCCTCCGCCACCTCTTCTCCTTCTCTCATCTCTGACTGTCTGCCATCCAGGAGTGGTGTGCCACCAAAGATCTGTAAACAAAATACAACAGCACAAGGTAGAGAAAAAGTAAATCAGTAAATCAGCAGCAACCAAGAATTATCACAAAATACAACTTTTATTAATAATTGTTAAAAAACATCATAAAAAACATACAGATGTTAAAACCTAGTAAAAATAAAGTGCAAGTGACACAATAATCACAATCAAATTGTAACAATTCGTCTCTAGTCATTCAGTGGACTAGGTACACAACTCCTATTGACACATTAATGTAGTATATACAGGAGGAAGAAATATTGGTCAATGACGACCTAAATACATAAACCAGTATATCTAATCCCTGGTAGTATGCCTCGACATGTTTCAGTTCCTGTGATTTCTTAAGAACTTTCTTCAGGAGGAAGTATTTTGATCCGTCACTTTCTTATTAGCATTCACTGTCGCACTTCAAAATTCTAAAAGTGCTCAACCAAAGGGAAGTTTCTGCTGGAAAACATTTAAAACACTCTGTAAATCTATCAATTAAATACAGGGCAGAAACAGAATAAATCTGCTTAGGCTGGGTCATCAGAGAAACAAATACATCTAATACCTAGCCTTTAGGGTTTTGGAGTAGTACAGGGGAAGGCTGGACAATGTTCCATCCTCAAGCACAAAGTGCACCCGTTGCAGATACAAATTCTGTGGAGGTACATACACATCATATCAGGACCTACTCATTATAAACTACACAAGCTGACTGTCAGTTTTGAGTCCGCGTTCACATCTATACTCAAACAAGTTAAAAAAATGATAGAGAGAAACAGAACAGCAAACAAATGTCCCCCCCCACATATATCGCCTCGAATTACATGTAACTAGTAGGAGAAACAGACCCCTAAATACCCTGATGACTCGGGTTATAGGCGAAAAGAACAACAGGATGGAGAGACTTAAAATGTCTCTTACCTCGAGGTGAAAGCCAGGGGCGCCAGAAGAAATACAGATCTGGTCTTGGCGAAAAATGCAGACAGAACGTGATCCTTTTCACTATTCTCCATACAATTTAGAGAGAATCAAAGTGGAGGATGATTCCACTACAAGAAAAAGCCAGTGGAGAAGGGAACGTTTCAGAGAACACACAAGCGCACTAAATGTACACAAAAGAAATATGGACACACTCAGGCTGACTGGTTGCCAAATGGCAACAAAAGGCTAATTTTTCAACAAAAGGCTAATTCACAACCCTAGAGTAACTAATAATGAACTAAATCGAAAAACTCTATAGTGAGGTGTAACGCGTGTTAGTGCTTACCTACGCTCACGTTAGTCAAGTACGTGTCTAGCGCATCCCGCGGTCTGCAAGGATAGTGCTACAACAGATTTAGTATTTGAAGGGAGAGAAAGGGGGGGTCCTCAGGCCCGTAGCCAATAAAACGTGGCGCCAAAAGGAACATGTCTGCAATTAAAATAATTAATCCCAGCGGCGCACGGGAGGAGCAGAGCAGCATGATTCGCCATAATGGAATAGTCCCCTTCGGGGAAGGGCGAGTCCTTTGTTAGTGTCTATAGGTGGGTAAGGTCTGCTGTTAAAAAACCTTTAGCCATTGAGTAATGGTCCCCACAGGTGATCAACGAGTCAACTGGCCAGGTCAGTTACTAATGCGCTCAGGCCCCTAGTGGTGAGGAAGCATATTACACAGTAAACAGTGGAAAACCTACTATTAACAGGATACAGATACAATCTAAGGTTATTTAATTTTATGCCACTCAATTGCATCATTAAGCCCATAGAGATCACTACGGGTTTGGAAGATGAGCTGTTGTTCTTTTTGAAAAAAGTTTAGAATTTTGGGTTTGGTTTCATCAACTGGACCTTTCTTGGGTCTTTTTCGGCTGCTAATAGCCTACAACACAGATGTGTGTTGCCTACTCCTTTTGTGTGAACATTATCTACTAAGGGCAATACCCTGTCAACTTCGTAGAATTTGCCCTATTGTTTGGTTGTGAGCTGACTCCTACCTGTTCCCAAAAGAGAGTCCTAATACCTGGCTGGCGCCCTGAGCTAATAACTGAGATCTCCCATGTAAGTAGACATATCTCAATGCTAAAACCTCCTGCCTTCATTTTCTCCCTTAACTGTGGGTGGGGGCAGAACTGTGTAGACCCTTAGCACATTTGATTAAAAATCATTAAGTTATTCCCTTATAGAAAAGATCACAGGATGATTCTTGTAAAAGTTCTAAATTAACAAATTTCATTCTCAGTGTACTTTAACCACTAGAGCCTATGAAGTAATTGGGTAACCTTATTTTCTTTTAACCCCAGACTTCTTGACAGAAGAGGGGTGTCCCTGGTTCCAAAACAAAAATCCCCAAAATCTGGCCTTTCATTTGAATGTGCTGTCTCCCAAAAACAATGTTCCCATTCATTCAAATTCCCACAACGCTGCCTTTCATTTGAATGTGCCACTGTTCCCAAAATGGAAATCCATGCCCTATCCATGGTCGTGAACCCTGCCTTTCATAATAAAAAGTTGTTTTTATCCCAAACGAAATTCCCAATATATTGCTGCTCCCTAAAGATTTCCTTTAACCAGTTACATTCTCTCCTAGGAGTGAGCAAGTGACACTCTAAGCAGAAATGTTTGAGAATGCTTTGGGGGAAAGAAGGAACCAGGCTGCTGCATACAAGGGGCAAACTAACTGACTGTGTGTTTTCAAAATCTCCTATGTGGTAACGTGCAGAGAACCCCTGTGTGTAAGGCACTGGAAATGCAATGTGTGATTTGAAAGCAAACCTGTGTTTATTGCAATTGAAATGTTATTAGGAAATACCTGGTAGCTCATTATCTCAAGGAAGTTATCTCTGTGCTGAAGTTATTGTGGGTTACCAGACATTTGGTCGAAAAAAATTGGTCGACCAGACATATGGTCGAACCAATTTAGTCGAAAACCAAATGGTCGAATTTTTTTTTTTTTTTTCACCTTATTTTTTTTTTTTTTTGGGGGGGTCCCCCCCCCAACCCCCTTTTTTTTCTAAAAACCCATTTTTGTAAAAAACGAAAACCCGAAAAATAAATATATAATTTAAAAAAAAATTCGACCATTTGGTTTTCGACCAAATTGCGTCGACCAAATGTCATTCGACCAGTTTTAGGTCGACCAAATGTCTGGACACCATTATTGTGTTATGCCACAACGTTAGTGGCTTGTGTTATTTTCAGTGCAATGTTTATTAATCCTACAATTTAAATAAATATATATATATTTTTTTATATACTGGCCTGTTTCCCGGCTCATTGGTGGCACGGGGGAGGGTGGCAAGCTGGGTGGCATTATACAGGTCGGGAATCGCCCCAAATGGGAATCCGTTCAGCGACTTGTTGAGTGACACCTTGATTGAGGAGGGCAGGGACTCCCCGTGTTATGGGTAGTAGTCCAATAAATTGTTACAAGAAAGGGAGAAGGGTCTAGGAGTATTTCACCACTTCAAAATCCATGGTGGCCATCTTTTTTTGTAGTTTTTTCTTGAGTTGAAAAACATGCTTTTTCTCAACTCGATAAAAATACAATATTAGTATTCTGGTACAACATGCTGGGATATTAATAGCAATATAATGCCTCCCTGCTAGGGTTATATTGTTTAAGTGTTGCTGTCACTGTTCCAGGCTCATGGTAAGACAATTCTCTTGAATTTAGCTGTTCCGTTAGTATTTAGTTGAAATTATGTGTTTTTACGGTATGCTGTATTTTGAACTTTGAGGTGTTTCTTCACTGAGCACCGGGCATCAACTTCCCTCACGATTCTTTCAAACATTAAATGTATATCATCCAGGTATTTATTCACTGCTTGATTATAGTATTAGTTAGATCAATTACAAATGCAAATATCAAGGATGTGGGATCACTGTCCAGTCTGGACGTTAAATCAAAGAATTTAACTTGATGAAAGCTATAGGCATCTCTCAATAAACAAACACTAATGTCCTGATATCTACAAGCCATGTGAGCTCTGCTGGGTTGCACAGTTTAGTTTTATTATGGCTTAAACTAGGGTTTCACCATAAGCTTCATCAATTTCTATCGTCTGTTACTAATGAACCGCGATCTTCCGATTTCTATAAAACCACTGATCAAGACAGGGTAGGTATCAATCAGCTGGTCCAATATGGATCCTTTATCCAACAAATTCTCATCTTATATATATTAAAGGTGAGAGAGATACAGGAAAGACTAGTGTGGTATTTTTTAGGGCAGGGTGCGATTTAGTCATGCTCTTTCCTTATACTTTTTGGGCTCATGTATAATTTGTTTTAAGTAAGTGCTATGACCCCACCCTGGCATTCGACTCTTTTACCTTTGGACACGCACGATATGTTTAATACACCACTTCATAAAGAATGTGCTTTATTAGTTAGTAGACCATACTGTACTCTGCTAAGGTAATCCAGACCATACATCTGATGTCTAAGCCTCAATAACTAACTATGCTTACTTGGGCTAGACAAGCATACTGTGCTTGCATGAACCGCAGAAGTAGCAGAGACCTAAGCATGTGAGAAAGTAAACTCTGCTATTGTGTACCTGCTTAACATCCTAGACAACCCTGTGGTGCTCCCTGACCTGGACGCATGCAAATTGGCTATGCAACCTCCACAAGAGTACTGCAGAGCAAGCCCCCACCACTCTTCATTGACATCAAGTTCAAATCTCTCTGAACGATCCAGAGAGCCTTTGTCAGCCCTGCTCCAGCGTTATTGCCCGCAACAGACCCTTCTCTGCTTGTCTTCAGACAATCTTTTCAATGCTCCTTACTTCTGCAGAACATGTTCTGGCGGGTGTTCTCTCTCTCCCTGTTTTCCTTCCCGAGCTGGGGAACCACCTCCCTTTCTGGATTTGCTCGATCCCTGATGACGGTGCCTTCTTCAGGGCTCAAAAACCTTTGGTCCCAGAGCCGGTAGATCACTCAGGAGGATAGCTCAGGGGCAACATATCCGCCTTGGAAGCAAGACGACGCGGAGCAACACACGTTCAATCCGTGGGTCCGCGCTTAGAAATCTCTGGGTATTAAGCACGTTATAAATAACCTATCATATCATATCGTGAATGCTGCACTTTATATTGTGCAAGAATGCTATGCCTAAGTGACCTGCACAAATATCGTATGCCTAGCAACCTTACTAGTAACTATTTGCAGGAACGGACTTTGACACCAACACAAGTACCTATGTCACCGCCATGGCATCATTACATTGAGAGTCTGAGGCTGTCCGAGCCAATGTATTTGCTTCAATATAACAATCATTTAAATGTATTTATTTATTTTGCATTTGTGAAGCGTACTGAACCCAAAGGCATCTAAGGTGATTGTTGTTAAAAAATTAAAGGAACACAAGTCCAGCATGTATTATGTACGTAGCGGTGTAAACCTTTTAATTTACCTGCTTTGTACTTGAAAAAGCATCCCTCTAGGCACTTTAGACTTCGAATCCTACGATTAAGGTTAAATTTAGTTCAAACACAAGAAATTCTGGGACGGCGAAATCAAACTCCACAGGACCAGAGATTGTGTCGCCATTGTCACGCACATATAGAGATGTTGAAGCATTTGTTTGTGCAGTGTCCGAACCTGTGGGTCTTGCGTACCCAAATCTTGTCTTTGAATTTTATACCCATGTATTGGAAAGACCCCCGGCCGGCCCATAAAGTCAGGGTTTGCTCTGCAGTACTTTAAGACGAGACAGCTGCACCTTGAGATGGATGGGGGTGCAGGTTTTCTTAGTCCAACACCAATCAATAAGGACAACTCAATGTTTTGGCAAAGGGGAGTCTGTTTAATGACAAGTACAAAAAACAGGGAAACATGGAAATCAACAGTGATGCGATAGCCCGTCTCGCTTCAACTCCCTTGAACTTCATACAAAACATAACTAATATACCCAAAACGCGTCATAATCTGACGTGTAACACTCAAAAGTTAACATGCAATTCTATTGGTTAGGAAAAGGTCACTTTAATATAGGTGCTATATCTGTATATGGTAACAGAGTGAGGGGATTGGGTAAATACTGTCAGGTGGGCATCTAAGGTCTTCCTTCAAAATGACTATTGTAGACGTCACTAAAAGTACAACGTCTCATTGGTTCTACTAACTATAGGACCCTAGATTATTTGGCCCATTGTGATTGGGTTGGCTTCAACCCCATGCATAAATCTCCACTTTACTTAGCAGCACGCAGAATGGTCAGCCAGGTGCAGGGTGCCTTAAGATTCACCCGGCCTTCCCTCAATCCATTATTACTTTAGTGGCTATGTGTCAATTAGTTGGCTGTGGTCGGCCTCGAAACTGTATCTTCTTGTCAGGAAAAGTTATGATATCTCTGTCTGGGCGACAGCCAGGCGTAGGTGTGAACCTGTGCTTCTTCTTGCTCGGATGGTCACGTGCTGCTCACACCGTGAATCTGCCTAGTTTCCTTCAATTTGTGCATTTAATTCTTATTCGCCTTGCCACCCGCCTGGGCCTCCTTATCTCGGCCTTCCTGAGATAGGCTGTTCTGTTCTTAAGTTTCGATTCCGCGAAGCTACTGTTCGCTCCTTCCATTGGTCTGACCTCGGCTCCCCGTGCACGAGTTGCTCTTGCTGAATTTCGATTCAGCCATCTCTTCTCGTTTTGGTTGGAATATGAATCTTGTCCTGTTTGATCTCTAGTACCCTGAGTTAGTTCTGCTTTTGTGTAAAATTGACTTGCACTTATATAACATGCTTTGTTTTGAGGTAGATTGTGTATAATGGCGCTTGCCGCTCTATTCTTCTACTTAGCATAGCAAGCCGCACTGTTTTCTGAGCTTTCTTGTGGTTACAAGCATATGTACAGGCGTTAGCGGGTTGAATATCTTCACCCTGCGTACAGTTTAAGTTTCTTTGTCTTTCATCAACGTTCTCTTCTTTCAGTTTCGCGATATCTTTATGTATGGCATTTCGTCTCTGTTACATCTTCCACGTCCTCTACCTTACGAACTCCTATGTTTCCCACAGACTCACGTTTCCACACACCCACATTACGTAGCCCCCGATGCTTACCTCAGGGCGCGCAGACAAGGCGGCACCATTGCACTCGTCATGTCAGGGGGGTCCATGGCAGACTTGGTGTCTATCGCCCTTCTCTCCGTTGGCAATGTAATTGGAGGTTCCCATTTGGCTGCAATCACCGTTGCTCGTGTGGACCTGATCGTCACGTGAGGAGACCAAACGCAATCGGTATCACGTGACGACCCCCACGCCTCAACGTTTCCTTGTTGAGCATCACGTGATTTTCCCCAATGGTTTAAATGCATTCAGAAACACCGAAACGGTGCTTCACAGCTGGTCTTTCTCTTGGACATTGCTACGCTTCGAATTTACCAGGAACTTTTTGGTCACTCGACAACGGTCTGCCTAACGGATTGCTTTCTCTATGCCCTGAACTTGCCTTGAACACCATCGGAACTTTTGGTCACTCGACAACGGTCTGCCCAACGGATTGCTTTGTCTACACCCTGAACTTGCCTTGAACACCATCAGAACTTTTGGTCACTCGACAACGGTCTGCCTAACGGATTGCTTTTTCTTAACCCTTAACTTGCCTTGATTAGCTCTGGAACTCTTGGTTTACTCGACCACGGCCTGATTAACAGATTTTCTCCACGAACCACGATTTTTTGGGACCTGGGCCTATGGCCTCTCACTAGGCGTTCGCCTGATCAAGCACTTCAAACCCCAGTGCTTACCATCATCATACCAGAGGTTGTGGAAACCTATCCGAACCCGAGCTCAGGTCCAATCACTCTCCTTCCTTTCCGGGTGGGCCCACAGTACACATACAGTACACATAGGTAATAATGTTTAATTTCTATTCCTAGATACCCTGTAAAATTGCATTTCGCCCTGTACTAATCCCTCCTTGCCTAACAGCGCTCAAAGGGTCCTTCCGGCAGTTCCTGACTCCAGACTCGACGAACTACCACACCTGTGGCCTCAAGGATTGCACAGGCAGTGTTCATATAATTGCCTGTGTGGTACTTGGGGACGGAGGTATTCATATCTGCACGACCGGCAACTTTGTAACAGTCTCTTTGTGTCATCTTTGGGTCGTCATATCTTCTATGGGTGCGTTAGTCCAGGCCCTCGTGATGTCACCATTCGTCTTCCATTAAGGACTTTTTGGTTTATTTCTGGACAGTACTTAAGCAATCTTCATTTCGTTTCATTTGCTGTTAGGGTTTTCTTAATGGGTACCTTACTGTCCATGGTTGTCTGGTTATTGGTACTTCAATAGGTATTGTTCTTCTGATAGGTACTGGGCATCGCACTACTGTGGCTCTCTGCTGGTTTATTTGCTCATCATACGTCACGTATTTCAGCGTGAATGTTCCTGGTACTTTAAAATGGGCAACTGGAGTGCAGGCTATATTTGGGACCTCCTCTACACCCACGGAGGAAGACTTATGGCAAAGGATTTTAAGTTGTAATGAATTGAGCTTGTCTATTCGTATTTTAAAGTTTTTAAAGCCATGTGCAGTGGATTTTTAGTCTATCTTTTACGATAATGATCCTTTTACATGATATTAAATTTGATGTTGAACTGCTGAAATGTTTCTGAGTCATGTGATTACTTTGTGTTAAAAGTACATTTGTGCTGTTAGACACAATAAAATAAATAAAAAATGAATAAATAGAATTATGTACGTAGTGCTTCAAGCATACAACCCAATTATCACTGACACATTTGGCAAATGTAAAGATCTTTGGTCATTCTTATTTTCCCCAATTCCTCTTTGATTTTTTGTAAAGCAGGCTGGAATCCTCATTGGTGCTATTTGTTCCCTTCCCCTTTCTCATAGAGTTATTGTGACAGAATAACATGGGATAGTAATACACATTATTTAAAAAGTGCCTGTCTATAATGCCGATAAAGTTGGGGTGGCTGTAGAAAATGTGCACCTTAATACATGACTCTCAGCCACAAAGAACAAGACAGGGGTAGAAGAGCGAAAGAGAGATAGAGAGAACTACATTGGTGAATGATATGCCGGATATGGTCATCAGCTTTAAATTGTTTAATTTAGAATTAGAAAAGTGAGAATGCCTCCCCACCAGGGACACATTGATCATGTTTACAATGCACAAGAATGGTGCTGCTAACCCCAATGTGATGGGTCAAGGCGCAGGCACGCATGTGCTTTCTTAAGTATAACATATGACGGTGAGATGAAGTGGTCACCACGCTATAACTCAAAACACTGTTTATGATATGTTTGTTCAACTTAAAAGAGAGAACTGCAGTGTAAGTTCCCTTGACACCAAGGCACAGTGAAAAATTACATAAACCTCGAGGGACATAGAGCACCTGGAGGGTCCCTCTAGGGTGATCTCTTTTATTTAAGTACAAAATATACCAGCAGGAAATATAACAAGCATTGGTATTGCCAACAGTTTGGGCTTTTGTGTAGGCACGCTAAAGGAATTTGACAGGCACTGCCGCAGTGGTATTAACTGGCTATTGAGGTTAACGGGTGCAAAATGGTGCGAGTACCTGGGCATATAATATCAGGGCCTGAAATGCTCAATACTTGTACACAAGTCAAAAGTGTTGGCTTTGCCAATGCCTATTTTTAACAGGACTTCAGTAACGGACACGCATAGTGCTTATAAACCGAATGGCTGAAGGCAGACCTGGTTAAGACATTTGTATTGCACTAGTAGCATGTTTACAACTCTAATTAAGTCTATAAGTCTCAGAAGAAAGCTTTCAGAAAACACTGGCGGGCACTTTAAGTGCAAAGTTTGATGGTAAAGCTTGATTAAAGTGAGCTCAAAGAGTTATCATAAGGAGCAGTTTAGGGTGGGAATGGCCATAGGGATTACCTTGGCCAGGTGCAGTTAATGGGTGGGCATATAACCAAACAACACCTACAAGCTTTGTGTCATATACCATTGCTCCCTATCCGTACTCTAATGCACCGCCTCATAGCTAAACTAAAAATGAGTTTTAAGATCATCTTTGCAGATTGCACAAAAAGCAAACATACTGGAACTCAGCTAGAGAGTAACTATGTTCATAAAAGCGGCATCACTAGGGGTTTTGTTAAAATGAATATAAGAATGTACACGTTTGTTGGGGTCTGATGTCCAGGGCACCCAGATGTCTGGTCATTTGGGTTGTGATGGAGTGTGTTCTGTCTGCACTCTTCCTGTTGCCAGACTTCAGTGGTATTGTCAGGTGCTCACATCATTCTGTGAGTTTGGCGAGCAAGAGGCATAAGCATTTCGTTTCCCATCCACAGCCATGGACACCAGCTGTGGTCCAGGCTTGGTCTCCAGCTCACTTATGCCCTCACCTGCTATTTCTCAATTGAGAGCTCAATAAATGGGGCAATTTAAAGTGGGTCATAAAAATGGCTGGATCATAGTTTTCAGGTGTCAACAAACAATCTCCCTGTAAAGTAAAATCCATGTAAAGTTAATGAGGTTAAAGGTCAGTGCTTAGGGGGTCACCCATCTACCATGCATACATGTGGGGGAGATGCTGGAACCCCTATGGACGTGGCCTGCTTTTTACCACTCTACAATGCCATGCCAGGGATTCATGTTAATGAGGCCCACCATGTAAGTGCGTGGTAGTGGGCATTAACGATTCTATTAGTGACCGCGTGCAAAACAACATGGAAGCGCAGGATTTCTGTGCCTTTGTTTAAACGTCATGCACACTCAAAACAAGCATTGGCAATGCCAACAGTTTGGGATTTTGTGTAGGCAGGCACTTGCCAGGCACCGCTGTAGTTCCATTAACTAGCTATTGATAGTAACAGGTGCAATGGTGCAAATACCTGGGCATTTAACAGCAGTGCCTGGCAAATGTCTACAACCTATACAAAATCCAAAACTATTGGCTCGGTTCATGCTGTTTTTTTTTTTTACAGGACTTCAGTAAAGGACACAGATAGTGCTTATAAATCGAGTTGCTGAAGGCGGACCTGGTTAAGACATTTGTATTACACCAGTAGCGCGTTTACAACATCAATTAAGACATTAACTCTAAGAAAACTGCTTAGAGAAAGCACTGGCAAGCACTTTCGAGTGGAAAGCTTGGCTTGTTTAAAGTGATATTAAAGAGTTACTATAATTAGTTGTTTCAGGCAGTGGAATGGCCACAGGGATTAGCATGGCCATGGGCAGCCAACAGGTGGGCAAATAACCAAGCAACACCTTCAGGCTGTGTGTTCCTCCTCACATGCCATTCCTCCCTATCTGTACTGGAATGCAATAGTTTCGTGGTCCTTCTCACACTGCCGGACAGTGGGCCCTGATGAGGTGGCGCGTGCACACGCCATAAAAGGGAGACGGCAAGAATTCGTAACTCCTCTACTCAGCGAGGGACGCCTTCCATTTGGCTGGATGCTCGTCTCAGGATGTGCTGCGTGCAATGCCTGGCCCACATAACTCGTTGGGCTAGTGTGCACGCTGCATTGTAGGCGCGTCTCTTTGACGTCAGGCAGCGTGGGCTGCGTGGAGCGACTGGCAGTTCGCAGGCCTGCCAGCGGGACAAAAACCTCTCCTCTCCTAAATCACAGCGGCGCCCAGTCCGACGGTGATCTATGGTCAGCCTCGCTGTGAAGTATTGCTCTGTAATTATGCCTATACATCACCCCTGTGCCTCGGACACACTTTAGGGCGCCTGATTAATGACCCTGTAAACCTGAGTCCATTTCTTTTTATGGGTTTTTAAAATGGAGCCCAAGGAGGCGGGGCCAGGCCTTAGCTATGTAATCGAGCAACACCGTGCACCTAACCTGTTCTGACGTGCAGGGGTCATTACTGACATCTGACACACCAAACTGTTTCCGGAGGATGATAGCTCAGGGGCAACGTGCTCGCCTTGCAAGCAAGACGACACAGAGCAACACCGGTCCGCACTTAGAAACCTCTGTGTATTAAGCCGTTATAAATAACCAAATGCAATTAAACAGCCAGCCAGGGCCAGTACCAGGGTGTGTGACTTCTGACTGTCAGTCACGTCCCCACCCCCTTACAGTGAGGTCAGGCAGCAAAGACCAATCCCAGTGTGGGAGAAAGTTTGGAAATCAAAATGTCATGTACTCCACATTACTGCATTATAATATTGAGGAGATACTGCAAACTGCTCTGGTTAAACAACTGTTTCTAGCGAGGCTTTTAGCTTTACTGCGCATGCCTTTGCGATGGCGGTTCTTTAATTAGTGTGTAGCTATGCTTGCCATCGCATCTCTCGCTTCTGATGTGTTTCCTTTTTGGCAAATGTAAGCGTGATTTTGGCTCCCGCTTTCTTAGGCAAAGCAGCGCTAGCAGACGGAAATCATCATACGGTAAGCGTGGTCGCCGGCCTCAGACCGTGTGTGAACCTTCGAGGAGTGTGTGCACCTCCACTAAATGCATCACGTTCTGCTGCCCTCCCTGGTAACACTGTGTAACATGTAAGAATGCAGCTGGTATCAAAGGCTTGTATCGTGGGGCTTTGTTCCCTGCTAGCAACACTGCTTCAGTAGAATTCCTTGTCCTGTCTGGACCACCCCTTCCATTGAAATGCATGTGTTCCTTTGGGTGTAAGAGAACGGGGCACGTGGGGGGCTATCACTTGTGCCGAAGTCTCATATTGTCGCAGTTTTTTTTTTAATCCAGCTGTTCACTTTCTGCTAATACATTGTTCATCAATCCACCGGAATAGTCGGTGGTCATTTTTCCACGACAGCAGGATGGAGACAGCATGGAAGTGGCACCACTTGGAGGTCTGCCTCAGCAGCAATAGACTCTCCCAGATGGGATCAACTCAATGCAAGCTACAGTAACACACGTGAGAACACACACACATGCACACACAGCTACACAGTAGGAATGACAATCTACAAAGACGTATCCCAGGCTGGAGAAAGAATGCACGTGGCACCTGCTGGGGGTCTGCCTCCGCAGCAATAGAGTCTCCCAGATGGAGCCAACTGACTACAAACTACAGTAACACTTCTGAGAACACACATGCCCGCACAGTTGCAGAGCAGGAATGACAATCTACAAAGACTTCTCACAAGAAGGAGACATAGTGAAACTGGCGCCTTTTTGGGGCCTGTCTCAGCAGCAACAAAGACTCTCATATGGAACCAACTGAATGCAAGCTACAGTAACACATGTGAGAACAGACACACACATGTAGGCACAGCTACACAGTAGGAATGACAATCTACAAAGACGTATCCCCAGATGGTGACAAATTGAAAGCGGCACCTGTGACGAAACAGATGATTCAGTCACTTCTACCCAGGGGGAGCCTTTCCTTGTGAGGCTAGGAAGGTGGGCCCGCTCCACAATAATCCCCCTAGGGGTGGGGGTAAGCGGGACCTCACAGGAAGAGACTCCCGCCTGAGGGACAGGGACTCCCGTTCCATGGACGAACTCTCTAAAACCCATTTCTCGAACATCACTACAAGACCACCAAGTCATGCCACTGTGTGTTATTCTCATGCAGAATCCAAATTTCCTCCTGAAAAACAACCCTTCATGAATACTATGAAGAAGAACGGTGTAAGAGTAATAATGATTACTCCTAGGACTCTAGCGAAGAAGAGTGAACTGAGGATGCAAACATCCATCAGACGTAGAGGAGGGACTATAACCTTCTGCTGGGGAGGGCCCAGCAACCTTTGAAAAAACAGAGGAAGGACTCCTCTTAGATAGGGAAGGAACCTGGGAGCTTCAAACCAGCCAAGTTGTTGTTGGACTAGGGGAAAGAGCAAACCTCCATCGGTAAGAAGGTAGAAGGTGCAGCTGGCCAGAGACCTCAAAGGAGACCAAGGCGAAGGAAACAGCAAGAAGAAGAAAAAAAGAAGCAGGTGAGAGTGGTGGCGTGACCCTGGAAGGGCTTACCAGAGGGCCCGACAACTTCGCTGAGACCGTTGAAGCGTGGACACTGCAGAGCCACATGGAGAACAGGATGCTAATGGAACGAGAAAGAAAGCTGTTCGGAAGTCGTGGGAAGTCCCACTCCTAAGAAGAGGCCCAGCGATGCCAAACCCTCTGAAAAAAGGCAATGGGACGGTGGGAGACCTGAGAGGGATCATGGCAATAGAAAATGCAACCAACTAACTTGTCGCAGTACTTGGTCAGAAGTTAAGAATGGTAAGTGATACTCTGGGACTCAGTCTACTTGTCCCAGTAGTCGAACAGAACTTGAGAAGAGTAAAGAATATTCTAGGACTCAACGACTCGTCCCACTCGTTGAACAGAAGCTAAGACAAGTAACGATTACTCAGGGACTCAGCCTACTGGTCTCAGTAGTAGAACAGAAGTTAAGAAGAGTAGTGAATGCTCTGGGATTTAACCTACTCGTCCTGGTATTCAAACCAAAGTTAAGAAGAGTAACTAGTACCCTGGGACTCAGCATACTCATTTTAGTAAGTGGCTAGAGAGTAGGAAAGGCCACATAGAAGACAGTGAGTCGGAAGGATATGAAGGATATAAAGCATATGACACTCATTGTCTAATAAACCAATAAGTGAAGAAACAGAATAACATTAAGGATAAGAAATATATAAAGAGGGAGCAATTCTCCCAAGTGGAGTAAGGAATTGGAGGACTTTCAGAGACACTAAAGAGAGACTTTTGGCCAGGATTCCTAACACTCACCAAGCTAAAGAGGAGAGGGCTAACCATAAAGCAAGTAGGGGAAAGAGCGACTGATAAAGGTTTCATACAGGAACTGCATCAGTTACTTAAAGATATTGCTCAACAATATCTGAGACTTAGATATTAAAACCAAGGAAGAACATCTAGGAAAAGGGAGTCATTCTCCTGTGACGTTTGTTGATTGAAAGCCGAGGAAGCTTATTCAGGAGAATAGAGTCCTTCTCCTGATCTTTTTGTTATTTGAAAGTGGAAGAAACACATCCAGGAGAAGGGAGTCATTCTCCTGGCCCTTTGTTGTTTGGAACTTTACAAACTCTATCCAGGTCAAGGGGGTCATTGGGATTCTGGAAATGCATTGGAGGGACAGGGCTTCCTTGTCCTTGTCCTACACCTACTTAAACTGCGTGTTCTGCTTATTTTCTGCCCTGGGGAGTCCATTTTGTACCCCTAGCAGTGCAGCTTGTCATTCTGTTCTTGGTGGACAAAGACCCATGGGATACCCTTAGGGCACTCATGGGTAGGGGTACAACCCTGTACCCCTAGTGTATGTTTTTGGGAACATGTGTGTTGCCCACAGAGCAGGTTATGGGCTGTTGGCAGCTACATGCTGACTTGACAGTGGCTCTGATTATCCTTCACTTTTGGGACACCCAAGCCATGCCATAGTAATCAATGGATTCCTACACAAAGGCAAGATGGACACTGGTGGCCTCTTGGATTCGTTTGATTTACCCCCTTGTTTCACAAAGTTTTGAGAAGCCCTAGCTCTGTTCCCTTCCCCTGAATGACTGTTGAGTGGAAGGACCATATATGGTTCTGAGGCTGTCTCCTGACAGACTCGCTGGTGCCTTCCCATAGGCTGCTTGCTGTGGGTACATACCTGGGGTGGAGCCTGCATGAATGGAGTGAGTAGTCAATATGCATTCTGTGTTGTGGGTGTCTGGTTTTGGTTGTGTGACACAAGGCCTGAGCGATCCCTGACTGAAACTGGAATGCATGCAGTTTAGTGCACTGAAAGGCTGATTAGTAGTCCCCAATCCACATCCTGTATTGTGGGTGTCTGGTTTCTGGTGAAAGGCCTAAATGCCTGTGCGCCTGATTGGGTGCTGCCTACATGAATGTACTTGTATTTGATTGGCTGATGAGCCTGGCACAGCCTGAGTGAATGGGCAGTGTTTTGTATAACAGGGGACTCACTTGTTTGTCAGAAGCGGAAACAAGAAACCTGAAGCAGAAGCTGAAGTCATCTTAAGCTTGCATCCTGGAATCCATCTGGATGTAGAAGTCCTCGTCTGCATCTCTTCATCCAATCCAAAAGCTGCTGTGCTTATTCAAGGACTGAACCAGAGAGGACCTGGATAGGCGACCTCTTCCCGTAGCTACGAGGGAACATCGTGCATCTGCTGCTCTTCACCCGAAGTGCCCTGGAACCCAGTCCTGTATGCCTGCCGTCTGGAGAGGGGATCTTCGTGGGTCCAGAAGAGGAGCGCCTGAACATCCTGAAGCCACAAAGTTAATCTGTGTCACCCTGGGTCCACGGGGTGTTTGTGACTGCTGAAAGCCAAGCTGCTGAGTATCGCCTGGAAGAGGAGATACCCTGGCATAGTGCTGCCTGATATCCGGAGCAGCAAAAGTTCAGAACAACTGAAGAAATCTTCAAGGGGCACCTTGGCCATGACATCCATCCACTTTCCATGCCAGAGAGGATCCAGGATCACTGTCTGCAGAGGAATGTCTGCCGGTAGGTTTCCCGCCACCAAAATCCAAAGAAGATGTCCTGAGGGTCCAGCCTTGGTGTGGGTCAGCAGTCCTGTCCAGTGGTCATGTCCAGGTCACCCAAAGCCATCCTGAGGTTCGTGCTGCTGTGCCTGCAGCACCAAAGAACCGAAAGGCGGTAAACCACGAAATCCCGAAACCTGACACCTACTTCTGCAACTTCACCCTTCACCACCGAAAGTCATCCAAGGCTATCATATCTTCTTTAGTCTGGCCTTGCCGAGGTCCACATCAGGTTTCACATTTGTGGGACATCCACAGCTGGCGTACCAACCTAACATCGAAGACCACCGTGAAAGTCCCCTGCATAGCTGGCATTTGGACACTGCTTGTTCCCTTCGTCTGCTCGGCACCAATATCCCAGTGCCTCCTTCTTCCAGGGGGGGTCCATCCTCAAGGGGTCTCATCTAGTAAAGCCAAGAAACTCTACCACTTTACCTGCCAAGGCACCCCAAAGGTACTGTGTTGAGGAAGAGCATCTTCATCCACAGGATTCATCCAGGGGTCCCAGATACGCCTTGGATCCTGTTCTCCTGTGGATTCCCAGGTACGTTCGGGATAGTGGGATCTATAGAAAGAGAAGAAGACTATTAATGAACATATTTGGACTGGGCTTTAATATACAACATAAAATACACCTTAACTTTTCCTTACAGGTTGCCCAGGCGGGGGGATACTCACAGAGTATTGCTTTTTTGTGCCTAAAGAAAACATCCTGCCTATTTTCTACTTATTACCTACCTTTCTACAGTAATGTTTTATGAAGTTAACCCTTGCCTAATAATTTAAATATTTTTTAATAACTGTCAGCAGTTGGTGCATTACAATAGTATTTAAAGGTAACATTGGTACCACATAGAACTGTACGTATATATTTTATTTTTTTATTTTTTTTATTAAGCTTCAATTGGTTTAAAAAAAACTTTGATGCTTCATCCATCAACTTTACACAACTCATTCTCAGTACATCGTGAAAATTCGTAACATAATCATAAAATAATCTCAGTAATCTCAAAGGCCCGAGATGCATTAATCTAAAAATCGAGATTTTGGTCCCTATTACCATGATTTTATCAAAAGTTGGTGTCTTGCACACACGTTTCAGCTCTTTTCATGAATTCAAAAATTAATTTTCACCATATTTAAAAGAGCCAATGTCAAGGACAACACCCCCCCCCACCTCGGAATCAGCCACCACTCATTAAGTGTTCTTATCGTTGATTCTTCAAGGAATTTCCCCAAGTACTTTTCGCTCAAAGGTAGTAGTGGTTCACTAAACAAAATTAAATGCTTCAAAGACTCCACATGTTTTTACAAAGGCGGCAAGACCAGTTTCTGTCAGCCTGGGCCAATTTTCTCCTTTCCGTGACCTCCCTAGTTGGGACAAGGTTCAAACGTAGCCTCAAGAAGATCTGCCTTTCCACCTGTGCTGGAAACCTCTTCAAGTATGGTAGAACCATATCTCGTTTGTAGTGTTCGTCTGGACTTTGAACTGTGGTTTTATAAGTGCTGAGTTTTTCCTTAGTTTGGATCCAGTCCAAGTCTAACAAACTTTTTTTTTTACCCCCACTGGATTTGAGATTAGCAGGTCTTTGGTAGCAGGTCTTTGGTAGCAGGTCTACATTCTTTAGTATAGAAACACAGGTTTCCTGCCATGCAATCAGGATCGGTCCAGTTTCCGTTCCATTTCCAACTTAATGATGTTAAAGCCACTGAGACCTGGCAGAATTAGGCATTTTCTAAAAAGCGCCAGTGATTTCCAAACCATGGAGATGTACATGGATGTTAAGCCCAACTCTCTCCTGATGGACTCTATTGGCAATGAGTTGGGTAAATGGAGAACCCGTTTCCAAAATAGTCCCTCCAGACTGGACCAGAATGATGTTTTTTTTAAAGAGTTAGCTTCAGCGGCATGTGTTAGAATGGACGAAACCTTAAGTTTGAAAAAGTCCAATAGCGGCAGCAACGACAACTTAAAATATTTTTGTTTGATAATCAGAGCTTGTGATGCCAAATTTTTGGCCTTACTTCATAGAACCTCCACCCCAGGTGCATCATTTAGGCTGTCATTTAAAGTTATCCCCAAAGAAACTACGGTTATTATATCCTTGTTCAAAGTCCAGTGCTTTTTATTGGACGTCCTGGTACTAACTCTACAATCTCCCAGTATTAGAATCCTAGATTGCTTAGTGTTGATCTTGAGAGCATTGTTCTTTACATAGGTGGCCAAGGCCTCTAACTGCCTCTGCAGGCCGATTTCCGTCTGGTCCAGCAACAGCAAGTCGTCCGCAAAAAGCAGTCGGCCTACTGACATCCCTGCTATCTGTGGTGGAAAGCATCTTGTTGTGGCAAAGGCTTCGTCCATGTCCGAAATGAACAGACAAAATACAGCTGGTGCTAGTCGACAGCCCTGCTTCAGGCCATTCTCTGATTTAATGTTGTTGGACAGCAGACGCCTTCTGTCCAGTCTGACTCTCAGTGTGGTATCATTATGGAGAGCTTCTAGTGCTTCTCTGAGGTCCAAGGGGTAACCCCACCTCCTCAATTTGTCCCACAGAATCTTTCTATCCACTGAGTCAAAGGCTTGTTCTAAACTGATTGACGCAATGAGGATGTTTTTGATGTTTTTCCATTTTACCTTGCACTTCAGTAGGTTTATTATGAAGATGTTAAGGGCTGTCCCAATTCCCCTACGAAAACCTGCCTGTCAGATGTCCTGATGATTGGAAGCCAAACTCCAAGCGTATAAGTGTTTCAAGAAAACTGCTGCGAAGATCTTTCCAGCTACATCCAGAAGGGCGATAGTTCTGTAGTTCTTAGGCAATTACAAAGATCGGGATGACGATGGATTTGGTCCAAGATGGAGGAATTTTTTGCAACTTTCCTGATGGTGTCGAACAGTTTTAACATAAAGGTTGCCCATTTCTCCGGGTCCTTTTTTAGGATGTCATTTGTTAATCCGTTGGGCCCCGCCGCCCTTGAATTTTTCAATTTTATTATGAGGTCAATTATATCACTTCTATTGAACTTGAGATTCCAGTGGCCGTTTGAAGTAATATGCATCCCACTTAGTTCGATATTTCTTCCCTCATACAGTTTTCTAAAGTGTTCTTCCCACAGCACAGCTGCTAAGGAGTTCACAATTCTGGCATCTTCCAGGGTGTTCAAGTCATTTAACAATTTCCAAACTCCGGCAGTGTTTTTCTGTAGTGCGAGATTCAACATTTTTTCGCTGTCTTGTTGGTGAATTTGATACCTGTGTTGTTTCAAACAGTTTTTAAAGTTATTTTTTAATTTTTTTTAATAGCGCTAGTGTGGAACTCAACGGATTGTTATTCACCATTCGACCTAACTTGTTAACTGCTCTTTTTTATTGGCAATCTGGTTATCGTAGACATGCCTGTGCTTAAATTCAGTCCTTGCGGACTTCCCAATTTTCTGGTCAAATGCTGATAATGTCGCTGGATAGACCAAGATCCCCCCTTGAGCACCGTACTCATCAGCATTCAACACCATCAAAGAAGTAATTAGGTTTGGCAGGTCTCTTGTTTTTACTCGTAGGCAGTTTGCCCCGGGGTCACCTTATAAATACGGCCATTCTCATGATAAACTGGGGCGGTTTTCTCAGGGGCCCAGTTATTGCTTTTAAGATGTAATAAATTATGGTCACTGAGTCTAGTGGTTAATACCGATAAGGACAAGAATCTTCCAAACAGACTTTCAGTGGCAAAGATATAGTCAAGTATACTAGTTTAAGAACCTCTTTTCCAAGTTGTAACTGGTATTTGATCTCCGTGTATGCTACCATTAACCATGTGCATATTTCTCTCCAGTAGCTCTTTTTGAAAGTCAAAGCCTCTCTGCACATTTTTCATTGCATTTACTGGAAGCACCTCTATTCGTAAGCAGTCTTTATTGAAGCACTCCATGTTAAAGTCCCCACATAGGAGAATATCTAAATTGGCCCAAGCGGTCCTTGTATCATCAATGAGGCTCAGTATTTGTTTTTTAAAGCTCACTAGAGTTTCTTCATGTGGGCTCACTAGATTTTCTTCCCCTTTTTCCAAGAGGAAACGTCTATTTCGACTCTGCAAGTCAATTTTAATTTTGTTTTTTTTGCTCATTGTTCTTTGGTTTTCACTTGTATTAGGCTTTCTTACAGAGCCCTGGACGACAGCACTTTTCCCTTTCACCACTTCCTGGTGCATGCAGATGCCCGGCCCTCCTTTAGTTTATCATTGGGCAAATCCTTGTTGATGAATTCCTTCAAGACAAAGCCATAGATATTTAGCTTTGCCTCTTCTTTAGTGAGTAAATTCTTTGTTTTCCAAGTGTCAGTGTGCAGTATAACACTGTCATGGCATGCTTCGTTTAGAAATTTTATCAAATTTATATCTTTGGACCTTACAGAGGCGAGAGCTGGAATACATTGCAGTAGTCTCATGACATTGGGCCTATTCATCACAAGGTTATCGCTGCGTCCCAGTATTCTTTTCAGGGAGATTCTAAAGCTGGATTTGGCCTGTCCTTCTTCCCACAATACGCTGTTGACTGCTTGTTTTGGGAGGTCTTTCTTTCCTAAGGACCCTTTGTCTGCCCACGAGACTGATCTTCCTGTAACCGGGCCCAACTCTTGTTGGCGACTCTGCTTCTCACCAGAGTCTTTAGTGGCTCTTAATTCATTTATTCTTTGTTCCATAATCCTGAAGTTAGTCACTAGTTGTGCTGAACAGTGATCCCCTTCAGAGTCACGGTAAGTCTCCCTACCGTTTGTTTTCTGGTGTACTCTAGATTTCCAGATCAGGCCCTTTTTGTCGGACTTTAAGTGCAATCCCGCAACGGCCACCTCATCTGTCCTCTCTAGCGGTTCCTCATCCTTGGGTCCCTTCGAATTGTTTCTTTGCCCCTTGGCCTAGTAGTGATTGTTGGATTTTCTTTTTCTGAGCCACTAAATTCATCAAGAGAGGACATTTCCCCTTACGACACCTCTGATTCGATTTCATCCGAATAAGTGGACAGATTTATTAGGGAATCGTCTAGGTCATCTTAAGCCATGTCACTATCCGATTCCCTTTCCCTATCAACAGCTAAGTCCAACATTGTGGGCATTTGAGTTGCACAAGGTCCATATATTGGTCTTTTTAATGTCATGGCCTTGTCAGGCCTTGCTAAATTATGAGGAAGGCCAAAGTTAGTCTCCTTAAGCTTAGGATTGGTCACCTTTTGTGCGATTTTTCTTTACCGAGATTTTCCTTTGTTGGTAGTCTGGTCAGAGGGAAAATGTCTGTTCTTTGAATAGGTACGTGAACACTTTTTGTTAACCTCTAGAATATTACTTTGTGGCTTGTATGAGCCTCCTTGATGCTTTTTAAACATATCATAAACTTTACTTGGTTGGTTTTGGCTCACTTGATTAAGCCCGTTTTTCATCCCAAGTACCTCAAGATCAGGAAGTTGTTTAGCCATAGGACCACTTCTTCCAACTACTGCTTTTATATTCTCGTGCTCTGACTGCCCTGTACCGCTTTCTGTGGGCAGAAGGGCGTCCTTTGATGTTGTTTTATTTTCTGGGTGGTTTTGTTTGTCTTTGGATGGCAATTGAAAACTGGAAATAGAATGGCTATGAGTAAGGGAGACAGGCATGTCTGTTTTCCGTGAGGAGTCCATGTGGGCTCCAACTATAGGAGTATTGTTAAGTCCTCCTAACAACTCTCCTTTTTTCTTTCTCCAGAATTATTGGTTCCAGAATGCTTTTTAAGATGTGTATTATTTGATCCGTATTTCTTTCCAGATTTGTCTGAAGAGCTGTGATAAATCCCTCTACGTAAATTAACTTGGAGTGCAGCGTAGCGATGACTGTTGTTTGGTCTCTTAGCTGGTCGTTCTGTGATTCTGTCAGTTTCATGAATGGGGCCATTGTAATTGTGAAGGCCGCTATCATTCGTGCGTCAACGCTTGGCTCCGTTGTTGACCTTTCCTCAACCTGTGTTGCTGCCAAACCCATTAGTAAGTCTTCATCTGTGGGAGATGATGTTTACTCGCAAAGGGCGCTTGTTGCATTCTTGAGTTTAACAATTTCCTAGATGAAGTAGTACCATAAGGATGTGGTCTAGCCTTTGATAAGGAAGTACTACCAAAAGTGTTGGGGACTTGGGTGAGGCCTTGCATCCCCCCCTCAGGTAATGGCATCATTGAGTGCGGGGGCGCGTGTTGCTTATTGCCTGCCTCACTCACATTACCTTTTGTTACATCATTTATACATTTAGTGTTTTGATGGTTTGCATATGAAAGGTTTTGGAAGTTCTGACTTATTCTAGGCGTAATGTCCATGGGTTTCCAACCACAACCTTGTTAATATTGAAATGATGCTTGTTGCTGCTTGTTGTGGTTCTGTGGGTCTTGACCAAAGGTAAAAGCTTCCAGTGTTTGAGAAGTGTCATTGATCTTTGGCCCCTCTCCCAAAGGGCCCTGTCCGCCCTGCAGGGACACTCCTGAGTTGGGAGACGGCAGCATTTTTACTTGGGCTGGATCCTCTTCCTGAGAGTTAGGTGTGCGGTCGGCCCCTCCCATTGGTGTGCTCTCCTCCAACACCTGGGTGCCCACTGGCTGGGGGCTAGACAAGTGAACACTTTCTATAGGCCCAGCCGGTGACCTTATTGCTTCGGGGCCTTCAGTCATAGTCTGAGACAAGGGGACATTAGAGATGGATTGCAGCACATTTTCATGTGAATTCGTTGGGCAAACAATTTCGATTTTTTTTGTAAACAGTGAGCCGGTAGTGGCCATTTAGAGCCCCTTAAGACAAAGCTTTGTCTCTTAGTGTTGTTTAAGGCTAATTTTCCCTTAATCTCGTGGCTTTGTGACACCACGGCCCCTATCCGGTGGATTTAGCCACCCCTTGAAGTACTGTTACCAATGTTCGTATTTCCGTGAAAATCCCGGCGCAGAGGATCAAAGGACACTAGTCCAACAGTCTCCCCTGCACCAGTTAAAGCCTCAAATGTCAAATCGGCTCACAGCTCGCAGTTCTTAGATCAAAAGGGGAACAAAGTCACTGAAGTCAATTGTCCTAGGTCAAATCCTGGGAGAAGCAGAATGGCTGAATAGCAGAATAGCAAAATGTCAGTCGGAAAGCGAAATCACGCTGTAGCAAATGAAACAACCATGGGTTGTTTACCTTGACAGCCTTGGCATTGTTATCTTCACTTGCACCATGCTTCGCCTGAACAAGGTCAGGCGGGTGCAACGCCGACTGTAACGATCCGGATCCCGATCCACGAGAGAGGCCAACCATAAACTCCACAGCACTTTGGAACTTCAGGATGTCAGCGCCAAGCGCAACAGCCCAACAGCAAAATTGCACCCTTATCACCTTGCGGGCTTCACCCAAGTTAAGTTACCTGTTTAAATTTCTAGTACACATTGAGTCTTATTTATTTGTGTATATTTACCAGACTTTTATCCTTTACTGTGTTGTCACCTAACATAGCATGTGGACATTTCATTGCGGGGAGCTTGGGGATTCACTATACCTAAGAACCAGTCTGCATCACCTCCCCTGAGTCTCAGCATTGGTTGCTCATCCATAGCTACCATATAGAGAACCTTGGCAGGGGTGCTCTGTGTCTTTCCCCAAACTGTAGAAGGGGCAGAAATACAGATACCATCCTCCAGTCTTTACAGTCATTCTCCTGATCTTATGTTGTTTGGACCCGTTTGAAATCTATTCAGGAGAAGGGAGTCATTCTTCTGAACATTTGTTGTTTTCTTATAGTGGTAGGGATATGGTGGGGCTATATTAGCTAAGAGTTGGACGGACGAGAGACCATATTCATTTGGACTTCCCTAAAGATGAAGAGCTCCTGTTTATTTGCTAAGGTGAGGAAACCCATATGTTAGGGATAGTTAGGCATTTGTTTCTGCTATTATTTCAATGAAATACCCTGACCTAAGAAGAACTGGTCTGTGTCCTCCTTCTTACCTACCACACACCTCATGAGGGTCAGCCTCAACAGCATCAGGGTCTACCATATCGCACCAATTTAGCACTTGGATGCCTAAGGGATTTGGCCCTCTATAAACACGTAGAAATTGAAAATAGAAATAGAAGGCAAACTGCAATCACACTCTTGGGAATGTGCAAAACAGGGAACAGAAAGGAGACTTTCATGAGCAGATGTGTATCAGGTACCAAAATGAAACCAGCATAACTTAACCAGAGAGACAGCATTTAGACACAACAACATGAGGGAAATCAAACAATTATTTAAGCTTGCTTTGAAAAAGGGCACAGCCTCCATGACATGAAACAGAGGTATATAACAAAGCCTTTAGTAAGAATAATGAGCCAGTAATGCATATGTATGAAAAAAGAACCTGAATGTATATGATGCTTTAATGGCACCAATGGACCATTTAAAACCAACAAACAATGCATATGTGTGTGTGTGTGTATGTATGTTTATAGAAATGTGGATACATTTATTTGTTTTTTATTTTTATTGTGCATTTAGTTAAAAACATTAAGCACATTTCATATCAAAAGAAAGAATTAAAAAAATATATAAAATACAATTAATTCAAAACATATTTCTACACATATTAAAATTCACTCATATTCCATCTCATATACAAATTTCTATTTTTGCAACCACTTTCATAATTTTAACGTAATCACCATATAAAAATAAAACAGTTCCAATTACTTGTTCATACTAACTATTTAATAATTCATCCTTATATCACGCCTTCGTGTGTAGGGTGTCAACGTTGTTTGCCATGTCCCAGTCCTTTGCTTTCATTTTAATTTTATTCTCGGTATTAGGGTCTTGCTCTAATATTTACGGATCTAGATTCAGTAGTGAGATAAATCTTACTGCTGATTCTCTAAGTGATATCACAAAACTGTTTTTACACTTATTGTCTATTGATTTTCCCATCAGCCTATACAAGTGGTTTGACTCTACATTGCTGCTTTTATATTTCGTATAAACCAACGATCTTAGTATTTGCCAAGTAGATTGCAAAGAAGTGACACCATACTCCAAACGGATTGCTTCCACTGGTACTGATCTCTTAACATTTATAATAGATCAAAGGATTTTTAATTTTCAGGCGTTCTAGCCATTCAATCTGGTCAGCATTCAGTGCGGCCAATCCATACATTATAGTGGGTATTATGCTCTTTCTATATATTTCTACTAGGCCCTCTATGTTGTTACCCCCATTATGGTTTGCATAGTGCTTTATAGCTAACCACTTCTTCCAGACTTTATCCCGCACATTCTCATAGTAGAATCTCCCAGTAGTGTTTGCTGTTATGAAGAAACACAAGTAATTATACTCTGGGACATTTACCAGAGGAGAATCATGAATCTGCCAAGTAACTTTTTTCTTCTTACCAACATTCTTTTTACTTAGCCTTAGTGTTTTTGTTTTGTTTATGTTTATCACCATTTCGTTCTTTACTGCAAATTTTGCCAGAGAGTTTAATTACCTCTGCAACCCAATCTGGGTACGATCAAATATAATGATATCGTCAGCATAAGCTAACATCGGTATCTTCACCCCGTCAACAATAGGTGGGAAATGTTTTGTTTCGATAAATACTTTTTCCATATCTGCAGTGAATACATTGTAAAGTATTGGTCCAAGTACACACCCCTGTTTTAATCCTATGTTTGTCTCTTGGAATTTCGTACTATGCCCTATTACATTTAATCAAATTGCAATACTTGTATTTGTGTAAAGAAGCTGAATGTAATGCGACAGATTTCTATCTATTCCCCAATCTATTTGTTTTTTCCAGAGTGGTGGCGCACGGTACCAAATCAAACACCTTTTAGAAATCAGTACAGCAGTCATACGAATATGGTGTATTTCTGTTCTCCGTTTCGGCTTTGAAATATTGGACTACTGATATATTTGTCAAGGTGTTGTGCTTCTTCCTAAATCCTGTTTGGTATTTACTCAGAATATTATTTTATTCTGCCCATTTTGTCAATTTCCTTAATAAGACACTTGAGAACATTTTCTGACTGGCGTCCATTAGGGCTATTAACCGGTAATTTTGAGGATCTTCCCTCTTTTCTTTTTTAAAGTTAAACACCAGAATCGCTTTAAGCCAACTTTTAGGCAATGTCCCACTCTTTTCAATGTATTTAAACATGCTTACTAATGTCTATGTTCGGAATCCCATCTGGACCCGGTGCCCGTAAAATCTTTAAATTTGCTATGATTATTTGTATGCCATCTTCATCTATATCGAAATTTGACAAACTAAATCAGCTTTTCGCCTGCCTGGTTTGATTATTTTTAACTTTGGGGTGAAGTATAGCTGTTCTATGTGTTCTAGCCATTTTCCCTCAGAAATTGAATTTAATTCCAAGGGTGATATTTCTTTCTTGTATATATAAAATTTAGACCAAAAAGATTTACTATTGAGTGTCCGAAGCCAACTAAATAGTAATAGCCAGTTTGAGTTTTGGTTTATTCCAATTCCTATAGCCTGTAGTTAGTTTATTTATCTGCAGATGTTTTTAAAATTAAATTCCTTGTTTTTCTATATGCTCTCTTTCTGTCAGCAATGATTACATCATAGGGGATCCTTTTATTCTTATTGTTGTAATGCCTTTCTCTACTGCTTTTTATTCCATGAGTTTGTACGTAGGAATCTAGCAATAGTACGATATCACCCTTGCATTTCTCAAGATCCATTGTGCCTTTGTTTTTTTTGCAATAATTTGTTACTGCTTTTAATTAGATCAGCCGACCAGTTTAGTCTCGAACCTCTATTGTAACAACACACTCCCACCAAAGGTCCATTAACATTTTTTATCCCTTATGGAAGATTAAACGTTTTCCAACTCAGGCTAGCGGGGTCACTCAGGGTGTTTGGGTATATCTCTACTTCTTCACATTTCTTTTGAGTATTTTTATCCGTGATTATATAATCAATGAGTGCCCTTGCTTTACTGTTTGACCAAGTAAATGTGACGTTATTACCCTTCATGTGCTTACATTTTAATAATGTCAAATCATGTATGTCAAGAAATTTCATCGAATCCTCATTTTTATTTAACTATCACTGTGATACTTGTGCATGTCTTTCGCATTGAAATCTCCTGCTATAATTACTGGACATGTTTGTTTTGTATAAGCCAACTAAGCATCACCTCCTCAACACAAGCTATGATTTTCTTAGTACAGATTTCTCCCGCAGGGTCGTATATGTTAATCAACAAAATGGGATTTTTCTGAGCCCCCTGCAAAGCTTAGTGTCGTTGGCAAAGCGTATGGTATTTGCGGTTCCATTTTGGTCATCTCTAATGAATGCTCAACCCTTCTTCCCAATTGCTAAACACCCCTAGGTCTACCCAATCCTGACTTTTTTGCAGGGTTATGTGCTATATGAAAACCATCTAGAAAAAAAAGGCTTCAAACACCATGTCTATTGTAACAAGAACACATCACCTAATCTTATTGTTTCCAAACCTTCCAACTGAACAAGAAACAAATTATATCCACGGGTGGTTCCAAGACAACCACGTTATTTCCGTGAAATCGGGCACATATCAGTTTGCTCCATTTCTAACTCGTACGGGCTGCCAGTGGACCATTTCATAGATACATTTTGTAGCCCTTTCTCTTTCTTGTTGCAACTCCCTCAGGGCTTCCCTCTCAGTTATTTTCTTCAGTTCTATCTTATCTCTTAATGAATTTGTGTTTCCTTCTGCCTTTTTTTGCATTTGCTTTCCCTTTTTTTGGCAAAGGATAAATGATATACCTATATTTGTCAATAGGTGAGCATGAGCTTTAATAAGAGCAATCGTGAAAATTCGATCAAAGCCCAGTTTGTCTGGCTCCCCTGTACTGGAGGACGGAGCAACCTCTGAATGGGCCCATGAGATTCAGAGCTCGCCCTCCGGCACCTTAAAATGAGATAGCTGCACCTTGAGGAGGATGGGGTGCAGGATTCTTTTACTCCAACACCAATCAATAAGGACAAGTCAATGGTTTGGCAAAAGGAAGTCCGTTTAATGACAAATACAAAAAACGGGGAAACAAATGGAAATCATCAGAGCTGCGATTGCCTGTCTCGCTTCTACTTCCCAATTATTCATGGAAACAGTAACCTATATAGCAAATTCTCGTCATCATTGATGTGTAACACTCCAGAGTATGTCATGCAATTCGATTGGTTGAAAAGGTAACTTAAGTATAGGTGCTATATCTGTATATGGTAACAAAGTGTGAGGATTGGATAACTCTTATCGGGTGGGTGTCTATGCCCATCCCTCTACATTACTCGTGATAGACGTCACTAAAAGTACGACGTCTCATTGGTTCTACTAGCTGTAGGACCCTAGATTATTTGGTCCATTGTGATTGGGTCGGTTACACCCCTAGACTTAAATCTCCACTTTAATTAGCAGCATGCAGAATGGACACCCAGGTGCACGATGGCCCAAGATTCACCCTGCCTCCCTTCCATCAATCACTACCTTCAGGCCTATGTGTCAATTAGTTGGCTGAGAGTGTCCTCGGACTGCAACTTCTTATCCGGAAAAATTACGGCAACCTCAGAGTTTGGATGACATCAGGTGTGGGCACCTCTCCGCGCCAGTCTGGTCACGTGTCTGTGCACCGTAGATCAGCTTGAATTGCCCTCTATTTGTGTGTTAGATCCTTTGTTCAGCCTCGCCACCTCCCTGGGCCTCCTTATCTCGACCTTCACGGGGCAGGCTTCTATGCTTCTAAGTTTCGATTCTTCGGAGTTGCTGCTCTCCTCCCTGCCTGGAGCTGACCTGGAATTCCTAGGCATGAGCCGCTTCTTACTGGGTTTGGACTCTGCTCTTTGTCTGGCTTTGAGCTAGTATCTGAATCTTGGCATGTTTGTCCTTCACCATCCAGGGCTTAATTCTGCTTTTTATAAAATGGAGTCGCACTTGTATAATGTGCTTCTCTAGGTAGATATATAGTTGATGCCTGCCGCTCTATCCTTCTACTAAGCATTGCAAGCAGTATCGTTTCCTTAGCGTCTTGCGTTTCAAGCCTATTTACAGGCATTTAGCCAGTTGCATAATTCAATCCTGCTTACGTCTCCTTTTATTTCAATATCGTCTCTTTTTCAATGTTCATTACGTCATTATTCGTAACATATCATCTTTGTGTGACTTCTTTTGATCCGCGTTTTGTTTGCCTGTGCGTCTGTCCGGACCCTTGTGTTGTTCACCATTTGCCTTCGATTAAGGCCCTTTGGGTCTCTTCGGGGACAGTTTGTAAGTAGTCTTCATTTCGCGTCAGCTGCTGGTACGTTGTCTCAATGGGTATCGTGCGGCCCATGGTTGTCTGGTTATGGCGCTTCAATAGGTATACAAGTCCTTCTGATGGGCACTGGCCAGAGCCCTACTGTGGCTCTCAGTTGGTTTATTTGCTCCTTATACATCACATATCTTGGCGAGTATGCTTCTGGAGTCTCAACATGGGTGGCTGGAGTGCAGGCCATATTTGGGACCTCCTCTACACATCCCCCTCTTGTCGGTTTATCGACCACTTCGTCTTCTTCCTTTAGATTACTCCTACTTGGATCTTCTGCATCCAATTCTTCGTCTTCTGGGTTTGAACATGATGGTGTAAACGTGTTTTTCCTTGGAGTCCATATTTTTATCACTCCTTTCAGGCTTCCTTGGAGTCCATATTTTTATCACTCCTTTCAGGCTTCCTGCTATTTTCGAATGTTCGTCTTTGTTCCAGGTCATAAACTGACACTGACCATTTGGGCTACAATAGATCCATTTTCCTTCATAATGTCTACGTCTTCGGGGATACACAAATTTAGTTCCTTCTGGCGCAAATTCGCTGGCCTTTACAAAGTCTCTTATTTCTTCATCTGTTAGGTCTCTTGGCTTCCATCCTGGTTTGACGTCAATCATGATCTTCATCCCAATGGCTTTCTTCGCGCTTTTCTGGCACTGAGAGATCATTATCTTGATAATACAAAATCCTAGTAGTATCATAAATAGCAGGGCTCCCAGAAACTTGAATGTGTCTGCCATCCATTGAGGGACCCATGAAAATAGTGTTCCAAACCAGCTGTCATCATCAACTTCGTCATTTTCATTTATCATCTGGTTCTGTAGGTTTGTCAGCATACTTATGGCTTCTGTTAGGGTTCTGTTTTCTTCCTCATGCGAAGGTATAAATGTGCAACACGGTTCTCCAATTTTTGTGCAAACACCTCCATCCATCGCTGTAATCATGTCAAGTACATATCTGTTCTGGAGGGTCATCAGTCGGATTGCTCTTAGTTCTTCCTTGATAGCATTGAATCCTTTTATGGTAGTGTTAATGGTCTGCAATAACGCCCATCTGGTTATCTGTAACCATTTAGCATTTACTCCACCTTGGATCCTTAGCATGAGGATCGTTGTGAACACTGATGAGGTGAGGCTGAAGAGCCTGTATTCATACGGGATTGCATGGAATGCCTCTTCCGATTTGGCAGAAAAGTAGTTTCTCTCTTCATTCGGGATACCAGTTCTACAGATCTCCTTTTCCTCAGGTGGGCATCTGCTTTTGGAAAGCTGTCAATGTCCAGGTCACTCTTTTGGATCACTAGTGCAGGAACGTGGACGTTCACTATTGTGCATATGCCTCCCCAATTTCTTGGCAGTCTTATGTATGCTTTGGATCCACACCCAGTAATGATCCATTATTACTGCAGTTCCGTGAGTCATTCCTGGAGCTTCAAAGATTTGCCTGCAATTTTGATTCTCACACATCATCCTCGTGCCATTGTTTCTGAAGCATAATTTTGGGCTTTCCAGTGGGACTATCTGCAAGGGTCCTCCTCTATCTTCGACCCAGGTTAGTAACTTTACCAACTTTGGCCATAGAGGTTTGCACAGTTTTTGTGAGTTTTCTACTGCTTCTTTGCAGGCTCCAAGGACCATCCACACTCGGCATATCACTACTCCTTCTTCCCATCTGTTCGATGAAAGCACTGTTTTACAAATCTGCATTTGGCCTCTATTCTTTAAAATGTGGGCTTCTTCCGGAGTTTTTCCTTGGATGTTCAGTCTCGGGTTCATTTCCCGTCTTGTTTCTGTTCCTTTAACTTCTGGCTTTTCATACCTGATCACATGATTCCTAGTATGAGCTCTGTTTCCTGTCTTAATATCCTGGATATAATCATCTTCATCAGGAAATGCTGTTTCATTTGCCCATATCAGTGAGGCATCTTTTCCCATAAACTGTCCTCTGCTGTTGCACATTGCTACGTGTGACAAACAGTGTGCGATCGGGACATCAATTTCTACAGCCACAGAGATCTTGGATTTTCCCATGCTGTACGGTAGGAGCGCACACACAAAGCAATCTCCTCTGATTTCCTTCTCCCAACTTCTTTCATGTGCTGGTACCAAATGTTGTTTCCTAGATGCGCTGTGCTGTCCAGGTGAGAAGTATTGCGCTCACAAGAACCGCCGTGTCTCAGCCCATCTGCTGTGACATCCGACATGGAGGATTGCACCGCCATACTTCGTTCGTTTGTTCCAAGGCTCCCTGCCTCCAAGATGGCCACCGGCCCCTGATCCCAGCAGAAGACGCATTGCTAGGCAACGGCGTCCGTATTTGAATCCACCAACATCCGCCGGCAGGCAGAAGCCGGCCCTCAGTGGTTAAGGCCCCTGTTTGCGCCTGTTAGCTGCCACCTTTGCCCTGCCACTCTCCAGCGGTAGGTTCCTATTAATTATTCTACGTGTCCTACTCCACCTCCGAACTTTGGTCTCGCTACACTACTCTACCGAACTGAGTTAGCTTCCATCGCTGGAATATAAAAACAATGCCTGAGATCGCCTTATACCCATACTATATTACGGATGATATAGTCTATGCCTTTCTTATCTTGTTGTGATTTCATTGATTTTGGCCGTCTCATGCCCCTATTTCACTGCATTACCTCTATCAGTAAAGAGACACTCTGCAACCCTTGGCACATTGCACCGAGCTGCGCAAATTGATCCTGCCTTCCATCCCTGTAGCGTATAAGTATGCAGCGCACCTCTCTAAAATGGTCGCTCCGCTGCAGCAAGGTACCCCTCATGTATGCTGAAACCTGCCTCTACAAGGCCACGTAGCTTCGACCATGCCTATTTAGTTTAACAGAGAGTTAAAATGTGCTATCCCTGTTATCTATCCACTGATCTGGTTAACCCGCAAGGCTCCATGACTGCTGCACTTCAGCCACCCATTGCTCACAAACCCTATGTCTGAACTTCCACACCTACCCACCATTCTCACGCTCCTCCTGAGGCATCATGATACTATGTGCTCAATGCTTAATTTACTACCAGTACTAGATAGCCTGAATGCTTGGAAGTCCATGGCCCTCAGATTCCAATAGATCCTGTTAACAGTATACTGTTACGTTGCTCTCAACTTGTGTACCTCGCATTGCCTATTCTCTATGTCTCCACAGTTAGCTACTCTAGGTATGTGGCTCATGCCCATTGTTAGTCACTGCTAGTCACTTGTAATGCATTGCCCTTCTTTTAGGCCTCTTTAGGATCCCGTCTCATGGTATCGCTCTGATTACATACCATACTGCACTCTAGCATATTGTGTCTTAGTACTCAGATAGAGCACACAGAATATGATGCCGCTTTTATTATATGCCATGCTGCACTCTAGCATATTGTGTCTTAGTACTCAGATAGAGCACACAGAATATGATGCCGCTTTTATTATATGCCATGCTGCACTCTAGCATATTGTGCGTTAGTACTTAGATAGTGCAAACAGAATATGGTGCCGCTTTTATTATATGCCATGCTGCACTCTAGCATATTGTGCGTTAGTACTTAGATAGTGCAAACAGAATATGGTGTCGCTCTGTTTATATTGCCATATTGCCTTCTAGCATAGTGTGTCCTAGTACTTAGATCTAGCATACTGGAATTGGAAAGATGCTAAACGTAGTAATATTGTTCTGCACTATGGCTGCTGCCATGTATGTGAACTCTAGAAGCCAAGAACACATTGCTCAGTCGCTAGCACCTTTCCTAGACCCTGGCCTGCCAACCCCAACAAATATTGCGCCCACAAATCCATCCATATACTACAGCGCCCTAGAGACAGTATCCTACGCCTCTCTGCCACGTCCAATAGAAATGACAGACTCCACACTAGATTAACTAAATTATTTGAACCTCTGAGAAGATCCTTTCCGGCCACTAACCTTAAAACTAACCTACAAGCCTAGCCTGAGAACTAGCCATTTAAAGCAGTCTCCACCATTGTCCATCTCGAATATGAATACCCATCTGCTCAATAACTATAAGCATAAGTCATGCATTAATAACTCTGACAAACATATCCCAGTCAACAAAGCATCTGAGGCCCCCCCCCTCAAAGGAGCGCTTCTCAATGCAAGATCGCTGCTCGCCCATGCTACCGACATTGCTGACCTAATCACTGAAGGCAATTTGGATTTCCTTGCAATTACAGAAACATGGCTCCACAATGCAGCAGGACCGGCACTCATGCTAGCTATCCCTGATGGCTACACTATAGTTAGACAAGACCGAGATAACGCCCGAGGTGGCGGTATTGCCATTATTTCTAAAACCTGTCTCTGCCTTAGACTAGCCCCTACCCATCTGTCACAATCATGTGAATTTCTCTCTTCCAAATTTCAGATAAACAACTCACAATCACTCACTATTCACTTCATATATAGACCACCTGGCCCTCTTGGCACCTTTGAGGAAGATCTGCATAACATAATCATGAATAACCTTAAACCTACCTCGCAACTACTCCTATCAGGAGACTTTAACTTAAGTTTTAATGACCAAATGGATAAAAATGCAACAGATATAGTCAACACAATCAACGCACTAGGCATTTCCCAAAAAGTTAACAAACCTACCCACCTAAAAGGGAGAATACTGGACTTTAACTGCTCAGTTACTATCTCTTCCATCCTGCCACTATCGTGGACAGACCACTTTCTGGTGTCCTTCCACCTATCTACTATAAGACCCACTCCATTGCTTCAGCCAGTAGCGCCACCATGCTCAACTAGAAGCAAAAAAGTATCATAGTAGAGAAAGTTATCCCTGCCATCCTGCCCACCCTCAATGCACTGCCAGAAAATCTTGATCCTAGCATCCTAGTTCAGGAATTCAACAATATTATGCTCACCACACTGGACAAAATTGTCCCTGTCAAACTCAGACCTAGCAAACCAATAGCCCATTTAAACAAATGGTTCACATCACAACTTAAAGACCTTTGCATTTTGAAGAAAGCAAGTGAAACTAATTGGAGATTCTGCCTCTCCAGTGAGAACAAAGTTAAATGAACCTCACTTTCCTCACATTATAAGAAGGAAATCTGCCAGGCAAAACATCAGTCCTACGATGAGCGTATTGCCAACTCCAATTCTAGTATGAAAGAACTCTTTTCCATACTCAAAGAACTAGAGTCACCAATTGCTATACCTGATGTCTGCACCAAGGACAAATCCTGGTGTACAGACATCCAACATGCCCTAGCTAATAAAATTAAAACGCTCCAAAATAGAATTCAACAAAAAAAAGAAGTACTGAACCTACAGCACTCCCCTAATACCCTCTTGCCTAATGTCTCTCCACCGGCACACAATACCACCTTCCATTTTTCTAAAATGTCTACCGTGGAGGTAGAAAGAATTATCCTGTCACTGAAGCCTTTGAACTGCAAAGGCGATATCTGTCCAGCACAACTAATAAAAGATGCTGCCAGAGAACTATCCCCATTCATCACCAAACTAATAAATGCCTCATTTCCCACAGGCACCATCCTTGCTAACCTCAAACAATCATGGGTGCTCCCCCTCCTCAAGAAACAGACATTGGATCCTCTTATCCCCACTAATTACCGGCCCATTACCACGGTCCCATTTCTACTCAAAATATTGGATATAGCTGCCTATATCCAAATTCAAAAACACCTTGAATTGCACAAACTCCTAGGTAATAGCCAATCTGGCTTCCTACCAGAATTGGGAAAGTTAACTGTCTGACCATACCTAAACATAAGATGACCACTATCGGTGGCAACAGATTTACTGTAAAGGCAGCTAAATTCTGGAATTCACTGCCTCAAGATCTAAGAGCCGACCAACCCTACCTACACTTCCGAAAAAATGTAATAAAACACATCATCGCTGCTGACCCCTAGTCTAACCTAGTCTCCCAGTACCTGTTGTGGACCTGCACACATCAGAAGAGACCCTCTTATCCTGCATTAATATTGTATTATTGTGTTAACATTTGAAGACCATGTGTTATCTAGTCTACCTGTGAGCCTAAGTGATATACGAAGGGCTTCACTCCTGTAATATATATTTTCTGTAAATTGCTTATTGTTTATGTCTGTAATTACATAGGCCATTTTTAGTCTTTGCTCCTATCTTGTACATTGTGTATATCTTGTAAGCATGTAAATACTGTATCCTGTATATATTTCGCAACCTTGTAAGCTTTGCATCTCCATACTGCTGCGCCCTTTTAATTACGAGTCTGGTGTGTCAAACGGGAAATCATATCATGCCTCCTTTATTGTATATATTGGCCTAAGCCCAGTCGCTATGCGAAGAAATCCGCATTGCAAGGTCCTGACCTTAGATCTGTGTTAGCTGCCATTTTAGGTTCATCCGCCATTTTAGATTCTCACTCTAACGTCACCCTGTGTTCTAAGATGGTGGACAGTGTCGTTTTGAATGTAACATGGCCGTTTTGACCTCTGTGTACAAGTTAATGTGTAAACTGCCCGCAGGCCAAATGTTAGGGTCATGTACTGAGACCTTGTCCTTCGTTGACCTGTATATAGAGGATTACCTGTGCTAACGATACTAATCCATGAACATATATTGTGCACAATACTGTTCGAGCATCTTATGTGAACACTTGTTTAACTATATTGTATAAATGTTTACGAAGGCTAAATATGAAATCCAAAGACACACTGTTGCTATTGTAACTTGTTAGAGAATGTATTAAGGATAAACCGTAAATGTATAGATGCATAAATTAGAAGTGAACTCAGCACGAACCCTAGATCCGAGATTCATTAACTTACAAGTGGGTTGGACATCATGTTTTGGATTGTATAAAAGGTGCGACTATTCTGATGTACAGTCCCACTCACTGCACACACCGAACAGGCTGGTATTCGCTGTGTTGTACTGAGGGCCTGATAGCTATCTGTTGCTTTGTCCTTTGAAACTGTTCAGTTGTAGAATAAAGATCTGTGTATCTTTGGAACACGTTTTTGGTGTATTTCCTTTTGGAGTACTCAGCCTCGATATCTTCTTCTTGCTTTCACAGGTGCACATAACAAATGAACAAACAAACAAACAAACAGGTAATCGTTCAGTTCGTTGTTATCTTCATGTGGGCTTCTTTTGATTCTTAGTGTCTTCCAGTATTTAGCTATATCTATATCTCTAAACGCGTCTGTGTGACTCTTTCATGCCAGAGGGCTCTGAGGCATTTCAGTCCACAGTGCAGGCTTTTTCATCTGTGCCATTCGAGTGAACACGATCCTGTCTGCTCTTTCCTGGTCCTCATGCATCTTTCATTTACTGCATGCAAGTGCCCATGTTATCCAGTCTGGCACTGGTCCAGCATATGGCTGTATGGTCGGTCCGATGCTTGTCCCTTGGGTTGGGACTTGTGTGCTTGTCAATCCAGTCTTTGCGGGCTTAGTTTTTAGTTCCTCATGTAGTTTCTTTACTCTGGCTATAAACGGGAATTAATGATCTAGCAACATTTGTGTCCTTTCAGTGAATTTTCTCGTAACCACTTCTGTCTTTTCGAGGGCTTTTGCTATATCTTCTTCAGTAAGCCTCTCACTTGGTGCTTTTCGGTCACCTTTACTATTTTCTGGGACGGATTGTTCGGTAGGCAGTCTTGTGCTCTCTGCGGCCTTTGTTTGAGGTTCTGCAGCCAGTTGTCACTCGCCCTAGTTCGTGTTCATTCAGTGTGTGGGTGCGTGATGTGGTCAGTGCTAGGTTTTCATTTCTTCCGTGCTGACCCTGTCTCCAGCTTTTCTCTTCATTCATTAACTTGAATGTGTGTGTGTGTCACTGCTGATTACATTCAATTTCAGTTAATTTACCTTACCATCAGATTTTCTTGGAACTGGGATGACTATATAGGGTCGGGGTGCCTTTGTGGGACTCATGCGTAAATTTCCTGGTGGGTGCGCTGCAATTGGACCGTTCTGTGCACCAATAAAGAATGCAGCTCTGATTGTTAATGACAAAAAGACAATGATAATCACCATGCATATACACATGATCGTGCGGTAGGACAATTGGCAGCATCTCCTTCCAGGGAAGCTGGGGCGCCCCTCTGTTTGTGGGAGGACTAGGTTACTGTTTTGGGCCCCCATTTCAATCATTGCACAGGTCAAGGTTCTAATTTTTTCACTTTTCCATTAATGTTTCTCAGAAAGTTTGTATCATAAAGTGTCTGGTGCTTCGCAAATGTCCCCCCTCTTGCGGGTGACGATTGTCTCTGGATACGGCTTATAGTTCCCTTGCTAGACTATGGAAAAAGATTAGACTAATACCTTTTGGTGAGACACATTCATTGTGCATATTCAAAATAGGTCAGTTCCCAGTCCACCCCCCAAATTTGCTTCAGTCCTGAGGACATGCTGGATCCTGTTCAATACGATGAAATAGAAAGTTAGCAATCAATCAAAATCAGAGTCAAAAGATAAAAATAAAATTGTGAAGTTCTCGTCTCTGCTCCCACGATCTCTCCCACGGCGGAAAGATGAAGTGCTTTGACTCTGTCTCCTGGATCTGTCCCTCTGCGGAAGGTTTCATTGGGATCTCCTCAGAAGTCGATGGACATTAGTGTTTTTGATCTGCGCTATAATGGCATGGAAGAGCATGTTTAGCTGAGTACTCTTCACTGGATCTTCGAGAAATGTGAGTACGTTAACATTGGTTGGACTTCCCACTAGCTCTGGAAAGTTCTCAATGAGGTGAAAGAAGACATGGTATGCATATCTGCTGTCTTCTGGTGATAACGACATTCGTCCTGTCCTGCTGAGTTTTAGGATTACAGGCCTTTCTGTTGGCGTGAACAGTGTCTACACTTTCCTGCTGCGTGGCCTGCTACTAATTAGTTTATTTTAGTCCACAGTTGGTTCAAATGTTCAGTGTTTGTTGGATCTCTAATGAGTGTCAGCGTGTCTGTGGTTCTCCCAATAAGAGCTGGGCACTCCTCTATGATGCGAAAGAAGAGTGTATTTACGAGGTCATCTATAATTGCCTCTGGTGGAAGCATTTGTGTCCTTATCACTGTATTCCGGTAACTCGATGAAGGCTTCTGCGATTACAGTGAGCAGTTGCCAGATTACTTTTTTGTTGGCAGGATCTTGGATAAAGTCTGTGATACTGGTGACTCTCCCTACAAGGGACGGATGTGTCTCTAGCACTAACTGGAAACAAGACAGTACATCCCTTGTGATATTTCTGCTAGGTGACACCATAGATACTGAAAAGCGATGCAACGAGCCAGGATGTTGCATTTAGTTCTTTAGGCAGAAGTCCTTGGGCACAGTTTATTTGAGTCTCGCTTTCTTAACAATGCTTCAGTGTGATTGATTTGCGAGTTCATGTCAACAACCGTGTTGTGGCTTAACAATTGTCTTTTCACCCTGCAACTAGGATGCACAGAGGGTCCGTTATGTCCTTATCCCCTTTTTGCTTAGAGGAACTGTTCCAGTTTAAGCCACAATTTGCAAATGGGTTCTTTGTCCTGGCTTTTCTGCTCATGCGTCCTGCTTCCTCGTCATGGATCTCGTCTGCACGTGCTGAGGTTCTTCCTCGCTGTCTGTAGTTTCTTGGCGGTGGGGTGCAGCTTGAGGGCTTTCTCCGATATAGGGCTTGATGTCATTTAGAAAAATCCATGCTCTCCTGCCCTGCAATTTTACCGCTGTTGGAGTGCAGTCCTCTATGATGAAAGGGCCATTGAATCTTGGCTCGTCCCACCTTTTCCTTGTGTGGTTTTTTTACCAACACGGGGTCTCCAGGGAAGATGAATGGTGTACGTAAACCTTGAACTGTGTCTGTTTCAGCATCTCCTGCTGCGTTTTGGGCTGTGCTGCACCCTTTTTGTCATCGCTCTAGTTGGTCTTAAATGACAGTAAGACTGGATGTCATACAGTTCAGGTATTGCGACAATTCGGTTCCCAGGAACTCTCGGGTTGACTGGGCATCATATTTAGCTCTATCCCGGGGGGGTAAGAGGGGTACTCATTCTTCTTCCTGTGACTATCTCGTGCGGCGTAAGATGATGGTCGGAGCCCGGTTGGTTCCGAAGAGCATACAATGCCAGTGGAAGGCAGTGCAACCATCCCCTCTTTAGAGTAAGCTTCAACTTGGCTATCCTTTCTTTTAACAAGCCGTTGACCCTCTCACAAATACCATTACCTTCCAGATGATATGTCAAGGAGAACTTGTGCTTTATACTAAGCAGCAAGCTGATCTGTTCAAAGAATGAGTTAACAAAATGAGCACCGTTGTCTGACCTCATCACCTCACACACCCCCCATCTAGGGAACACTTCCCTCACCAGGAATTTGGCATCACAGGTTGAGTCTGTGGGCCTCATTACGACCCTGGCGGAGTGGGTTTACGCCAGCGTTATTCGCGGCGGACCCGTCCGCCCTACTACGAGTTCCCGTAGCGCCATGGAGCGTTTTCCGCCTGGTTTTTCCGGGTGGAGAAATCCATGGCGCTACGGGACCTTGTTGTTAATTACGCCACCGTATTTTACGGTGGCGCAATTAACGCCTTCCCCACTCCCATTATACCCTATGGGGCAAAAATGGGAATGGGGAAGGGTAAAATGGGGAATGGGGATTTACCGCCCCGCCAAGGTCGGAATGGGGCGGTAAATCCGCCAACCCCCATGGCGCTATCGGCAGCTTTCCGCCGTGCTCCATGGTGCATATTGCGCCACGATTTCCGCCAGGGTCGTAATGAGGGCCTGTGTGTGTACAGGGACCTGCTTCTATCCATCTAGAGAATGGACACACCACTACAATTAAATACCTGTACCCGTTACACACTTGAATCATGTCAACGTAGTCGGTATGTAAGTGCTGAAAAGGCCCATTTGGCCGTGGGATGACTCCTCTCACTACTTTTAATATTTGCCCAGTGGTGAATTGCTGGCAGATTATGCAGTTTACCATGAAGAATGCAACATGCTCAGCTAAATTCGGTATGAACCAGTCTTCCGCGAGCATTGCAGCTAGATTCTCTTTCGACATATGTAATGGGTAATGTAATTGCTCCAATGCTATTTTCAGTAGGACTACAGGCATGACTTGTTTACCAGTGCTGTCTTGCCACCACAATCCGACAGAGGGGTTTATAGAATACCCTCAACATTTCTAAAGGTTCTTTTCATCTTGCGGTGCCTCCCCTTGAAGTTCCATCAACTGTGTCTGCCCCATGTTACTATAGGCTTCTGGTGTGGTTCGTGCTACCATCATTCATTCATGGGTGCGCGCCACATCTACTTCCATGATCGTCTCACTCGTGGATGCCATATACTTGGCTTCTGTGTCTTCTGCATGTATTCCACGTGACACAAAATCTGTCCCATGAGTATGGGCAGCACATTTTACGACCGCTATGCCCACTGGGAGCTGTAGTGCCTTAATCAGCCTGTCCAGTAAGGCTGCGTGCTGCACTGGCGTGCTGTCTGCTCGGAGGTAGCCCCTACTTTTCCACTGTGCTAAGCCTGCATGCACTGTGGATGTCACATAGGTGGAGTCACTGTACACCGTGACTTCCTGGTCTGCGTGATTCTCAATGGCGAGTATCAACGCCAATATCTCTGCAGCCTGTGCTGAGTAATGAGGTGGTATTCGTGCACTGACGAGTACCTGAAATTCTCAGTTCGCTGCGTGTTTCATCACAGCACCGCCTGTGTATCTTTGTCTGTCTTCCTGGTCAATTCTTGAAGACCCGTCAATGAAAACAACCTCAACTCCCGCCAGGGCATTTTCTCTTACCCTGGGGATTTCATCATAGAATTCCTCATAGTTTGCACAGTCATGCATCGGCTCTCCTTCACTGACTGGCTCAGCTATGAAAGTAGCTGGGCTTACTGTTTTACACCGTACTATTTTGATCGATGGGTTAGATATAATCACTTCATAGGCAGAAGCTCTTTGAGCCGTCAGCGTACCCTTCGGTTTCTCTAAGATGGCAAATAATGAGTGCTCGACGTATAACGTCATGGAACATCCCATTACAATGGTTGTCGCCTTCTCTATGGCTAACGCTGCTGCAGCTAAACTTTGTTCGCATGGGAACTGGCCTCTCATTGATGGGTCCAGATTCCCACTGTAATAAGCCAGGGGCTTGTACCCCAACGAGGTTCTTTGTGCGAGCACTGCCGTCATAACGCTGCCATTCGTGTGCAAAAACAAGTAGAATTCCTCTGCATAGTTAGGAATTCCGAGAACTGGAGCCGTACAAATCGCTCTCTTGAGTTCTGTAACCCCCTCTTCCATTGTCTCAGTCCATTCAATCTTTTCCTTTGTCACCTGGTCCTTCTTTAGGGCCTGGAGCAAGGGCTTGGTATATGAGTTGTAATCAAAGACCCATGTTCTAACATAATTGCATAGGCCTAGAAAGCTTTGCATTTGCTTTACTGTGAGTGGCTTCGCCATGTTCATGATAGCGTCAGCCCTCTCTGGGGTTACCTTTTTCCCCTCATGCGAAACTAACTGGCCTATGTACAGCACCTCCTGTTGACAATATTGCAGTTTTTCCTTGTCAACCGTATAGCCTTTCTCAGCAGGTATAGTCAGTTGCTGAACTGAATCGCGCCTGCATTGTTCTTCTGTCGTGCTGCAGATTAGAATGTCATCCACGTATTGCAAGACGCCACTTTCTACTGCAATATTGCTCAGGTCCATCTGAAGGACTCTGTTAAAGATGGACGGGGACTCACAGTACCCCTGTGGCAACCTTGTGCTTTTCAGACGGGATTGAGAAAAAGGCATTTTTCAAATCAATCACTGTGAAATATTTTGCCTCTACAGGTATGTTGCATAAAATTGTAGATGGATTAGGGACTAGAGGGAACTCGGCTTCAACAATATTGCTTAATGCTCTCAAATCTTGAATTAAACGCCAAGACCCTCCCTTCGATTTCTTGACAGGAGAGATCACTGTGTTACAGGGTGACTCTAACCTCACTAGAATGCCCTGGTCCATCATGGCAGAAATTGTCTTCGCGATTCCTTCATCTGCCTCTCTGGACATGGGATATTGTCGCGCTTTTGGCAAAATTGCTCTTGGTTTCAGTTTAATTTTCACTTCTCCCACCCCCTTCAGGAGGCCTACGTCATAAGGTCCTGTGGTCCATACTGAGACAGGCACCCGGGCCATGACGTCATCAAAGTATTCCGGACGTGTCAGTGCCAACATCATTCTCTGAGGCACTTCTCTTTTGATCATTTTCACCCAAAATATGAGACTCACTTCCACCCTCGTCTCTTCTGAGTCAGGTCGTTCTTCAAACAAATCGGCATCTGTGACGTTAGTCACTCGACCCCCCTCTTCAATGGCGACGATTGCACACCATTGTCTGCCTTCATCATCGCATCCTTCGACCAATGCTACCTCCCCTCATACTGCTGCAGCATGCATCATCAAGGGAAATACTTGCCCCTCCTCTTCAGGCATAGGTATTCTTGGTCTAAATAGAAACTCATCCGGGGATCTCATATTTCTATCTGCGAGGCGTGGCAATCCTGCCATGAGCACACACATGCCATATACGAAGACCTCTGGCTCAAGAGGCGCGACCCTCATGGCTATGTACCCCGAGTATGCCCTTATTATTTCGCACACGTTTGAATAATGCATTCCCTAGAGCAGAGCATACTATGCCCTCCTCTGTAAACGAGATGGTCATATTCAATTTTGTCATTAAATCTCGACCCAAGATGTTCACTGGGGTCTGACATGAATACAACAAAGGTACATTAATTTTGCATTCTCCTATGGAGACTGGGAGTGCGTCTGTAAAGGGAACTCGACTATGAGCTCCTGTAAAACTCTGAGTATTTATAGCCTCGCCGGACAAGGAAAACGTGCCTTCTCGTATGCACAAGCGTGTTGCCCCTGTGTCAACTAAGAAGGAATATTCTTTACGCCCTATGGCGACATTCACCCTAGGTTCCCTATTATGGTGAGGTGTCACTGATAGGATAGAGCACATCAGGGTTCCCAGTGCGCTGTCCTAGTTCATGTATAAGTTTTGTCCATTGTACACTTGTGGGTTTTCTTCATTCCCGGAGCTGCCTCCCCTCGCAGAGTTTGTGCCCTGAGACATTTGCGGTGGTGCCTGTTGGAATTGCCCTTGTGGCAAGTTCCCCATGCTCGGGGGTTGAACCCCCCTGTTGCGCACCCTGCTGCATGCCTGGTGCTTGCTGCTGCACCATTTTATTCTGGGCAGTGCTCTGTTGGGAGATCGTGGGTGGATTTGCCGCGCCTGCTTCCATTCCTTGGCTATTTTGCCACGCTCCTTGGCTCCTGCACGAGCACGCCAGATGCCCTGTCAATCCGCATAGTCAACATACTGGCGGTGGTCGGGCTATTTGTCCATACGCCATATCTGTGTTGCCCATTTGCATGTTCTGAAACCCTCCTTTATTCCCTTGGAAACCTCCCTGATTACTCTGCCATCCCCTTCCTCTAAATCCTATTCCCCTGGGGTAAAACCCAGTACTGACCTGGTTATTTTGCTGCGGATTATTGACTTGTTGTGTATTCTGTTCAGCTGGGTTAGTTAGCATGGCTCCTTCAAGAGCGTACTTGGATAATTTCTTTTGCACCGGTTTTGCTTCCTCACCCTTTCGAGATGCCTCCTTTTTCCGATTCTTTTCTTGTAGCAATCTACAGTAGTGCGCAATGGTTAGCTGTATTTCAGCCCAAGGTTTGGCGTCAACTCCTACCAATTTCTTGAGTTGCTTCTGTACAGGTTCTGGCAACCCTTGGCATAAAATGTGGTAAAACACAGGTATGGATTTTGTCCAAGATTCATGCATTTCGAGCATCCACGCGTCTTGGAAATTCTGAATATAAATTAACGGATCTTCTGACTCCTTCATTTTACGAGTCATTATAGTCCCATATCGGAAGTGTCTGGGTAAAGCACTCGAAGCTCTTTCCATACTGTTGTTCTGTAATTATTAAATGGTGCTCCGTCATGGGCAGTGTTAATTATAGTAACACCAGGGTACCCAGCCCGTGCCCATACATTGTCTGCTCTCTCACCGAGTAGGGCAATCAAGAAACCTTTAATGTCCCCTATAGCTAATGTGACACCCCCTGTCATTTTTGATAACTCGTGTATCCACTTCCCAGCTCCCGATGTTAACACTGGAAGCTTGTTTCGCAAGTTCTCTCGATCCATGTGTGGCCATGGAATATATTGCAGTCTTGCTCCCCCCTTTTCTAACAGCAGGAATTGGAATGCGCAGCCTTCTTTCTCTTTCCCCATAGCTCTCCTATGTACCGCTGGGGTAATATTCCTGCATCGCCGTCTACCTGGCAATGTCCTCAACCTGTCCGCATAGGCGGGCGCCAGCACCCCCCTCTGACCATGGGTGTTCGTTCGTGTCGGTCAGACTGTGATGTAGATTCTAATGCCCTTGGTGCGGACTCGCTAGCGTCTGACCATCGTACCCCTTTGTCCCTTGGGAGCCGCTTTTCGCGCTGTCTCCCTTCTTCATTTGCCTCGCACTCCGTCTCCTCGCCGGAGTTGGAAATTGATTGTTCCCAATTCACGCCGCTCCTTGCATCATCTTCGTTCTTACCGATTTCCAGCCTATCCAGGGACAGTCTCCTGCTCCCACTACTTCGGGTGACGTTCTCAGTGTCAAACAGCTGAGTGCTTTCTAAGCGCTTGTCTTCCCTTTCCCTTTGGGGTACTCGCTCTACCCCATTTCATCATATATTTTATCGATCCTTTCCCCGATGCTTCTGGTGTCGAAGTCATCTTAAATATTTGTCCCAATAATGCCTGGTGCTGAATCGCACGCAGGGTAAAATTCTTCAATGTCTTCCCATTCTACAACAGGATTATGTTTATTAACTTCCCGCTCCAAATATTCGAGATCGCGTGTCCTCTGTCTACGCTTACGCTCAATATCATCATCAAATTCTTTGCGCTTCCTCGCTTCTTCTCTGACCTTATCTTCTTCCCTTCTCCTTTCATTTCTACGTTCGTTTGCCCTTCTAACTTCCTCATCTTTTCACCTCTTTATCCTTTTTTCACGTACTTGTTGCTCTTCTTCCAAACTTTTCTGATTCTGTCTGTACTGGTCATAGGCTGCCTTCTGCTTGCCATCAAGCTGTTTTTCTTGCTCTTCGCGATATAGCTGTTCTCGCTTAACCTATCTTTCCTTTTTGTTCTTTCGTCCCTAATTTCCCTTTCCTTCTCCCTTCTCTGTGTCTCATGTGTCTCATCAAACCTCTCCCTCGGTCTCACATCATCACTTCCTTTTCCATCGAGTTTCAACAATATCTGTCCTCCCATCCATTCGTCTTTCTCGAATGCTATCTCAGCAGTTCTGTCTTCACTTCCTTTCCATTTTGTTCCCCCTCTCTCTCTATAGAGAGGTGCACTTGTCTGTGCCTGATCCTTCCTCTCATCATTGTGTCTCTCCTTGTCCCTTGGGACTGCGGAGGCAAGATTTTTATCCTGATCCTTCCCCTTATATTCATCACTACTGTACCTAGGTGACTCATATGCTGGGTTGCTCTACCCTGTAGCTGCCTTGAGCTCTCTTAGTGGGAAGAGTCCCTCTGACTTACTTCCCTTGGTTTCTATTTCAGGCGGGGCAGGTGGCATGGTAGGCGTCTCACCCCCTCCATGCATACATTTAATATCCAGTCTTCAGGTGGCTCTTCTTCTTTCGCCTGTTCTTACATTTTCCAAAGTTCTAGAACAGCGAGGCGGTTCTCTAGTTTTTTGCCTGCATATGTGGCATGCAAATAAGTCGTCATATGTTGTAAAATGGCTTTAGAGAAGGCCCCGTTTTGCAGCCACTGCATAAACATCTTGTGGGCGGTACCCTTAACCCACTCAGTGCTGTATTTCTTAAGCTTAGGTGCATGTTTAGGCAATTGTTTACATAAATGAACTAACAGAGTAATATCTTCCATGTTTAAATCTATCCTAGCAATACTTTCATGCAACTTCACCACACCCAACAATATGAGTGAGCACCAAATATCGCAAGCTCCAATCCATTTTCTTCCCGCCAAATTTCTTTCTCATCAATTCATTCAAGAACATCAATTCATGTGCGATTCCCTCTTTACTATAGAATCGAGTAAAACCCCTAATCCATTTCAAGCAGCACGGAAACAAATTTTCTTACATGTGCCACATCAACAGAACATCTATGACGGTCGTTAAACAGACCAGATAGACTAGATAGACTAGACAGATACCAGCTGTACACAGATATCTATGCCTTCTAATCAATACCCCAACATGGAGTTTAAACAAACTCCTTTTACAACGTCTTTAATCGTCGTAGTAGCCTAATTTTCCCTATTATGTGAGACTATGAGTTCATGTTTCTTCTGACCGCTATATTAAAGCACAGGAACAAGGCGTATCCTCTCTCTTTTCTCACGGGTGTCTACCCCAGTATCCTTTCTCTTTTTTCTCGGGTGTTTACCCCGGTATAGTCTGTCTTTTCTCTCAGGTGTTTACCCCGGTATACTCTCTCTTTTCTCTCAGGTGTTTATCCCGGTATACTCTCTTTATCTCAGTTATTCTAGAGTCATTACCCCTTGCATATATACAGTCTTCTCTACTTCTGACTATTTGTTTTTCTCCACCTCCCTCTGTTACCTTTTCCCTTACTTGTTCTATTGCCTAAAGACATTTGCCAAAGCATCAATCTTTTGTTTCACTCACCGCTCGAATTGTTCCTCTCTGAATCCTCGGGATCACCACCTCCTTTACCGCCTCCTTTGGTCTTTTAGTCCGATCGGCTGCCCGTAGGAATGAGAAGGCTTATGCTTTGAAAGGCAGGTTCCTTCAGACCCACTGAAGTTTTTTGATGGACTTACACTATCATTGTCCACGGGAAGCTTCTCAGTCTACGCAGCTGAATGGCGAAGGTCTTGTGATATTGCCGAGGACCTAGAGTTACTTCGTGTCGACGGTCAATAGGGGTATTATCAATAATCAAAATTCACTAGTTTATGGTCAAAACCATCCTCGTCGCTACCAAGTGTACTGGAGGATGGAGCGACCTCTGAACGGCCCCATGAGATTCAGAGCTCACCCTCCGGCACCTTAAAACGAGATAGCTGCACCTTGAGGAGGATGGGGTGCAGGATTCTCTTACTCCAACACCAATCAATAAGGACAAGTCAATGGTTTGGCAAAGGGAAGTCCGTTTAATGACAAATACAAAAAACGGGGAAACAAATGAAAATCATCAGAGCTGTGATCGCCTGTCTCGCTTCAACTTCCCAATTCTTCATGCAAACAGTAACTTTTATAGTAAATTCTCATCATCATTGACGTGTAACACTCCAAAGTATGTCATACAATTCTATTGGTCGGAAAAGGTAAATTAAGTATAGGTGCTATATCTGTATATGGTAACAAAGTGTGAGGATTGGATAACTTTTATCGGGTAGGTGTCTATGCCCATCCCTCTACATTACCCGTGATAGACGTCACTAAAAGTACAATGTCTCATTGGTTCTACTAGCTATAGGACCCTAGATTATTTGGTCCATTGTGATTGGGTCGGTTACACCCGTAGACATAAATCTCCACTTTAATTAGCAGCATGCAGAATGGACACCCAGGGGCGGGATGGCCCAAGATTCACCCTGCCTCCCTTCCATCAATCACTACGTTCAGGCATATGTGTCAATTGGCTGAGAGTGTCCTCAGACTGCAACTTCTTACTCGGAAAAGTTATGGCAACCTCAGAGTTTGGATGACATCAGATGTGGGCACCTCTCCGCGCCAGGCTGGTCACGTGTCTGTGCACCGTAGATCAGCTTCAATTTCCCTCTATTTTTGTGTTAGATCCTTTGTTCAGCCTCACCACCTGCCTGGGCCTCCTTATCTCGACCTTCAAGGGGCAGGCTTCTATGCTTCTAAGTTTCGATTCTTTGAAGTTGCTGCTCTCCTCCCTTCCTGGAGTTCACCTCGAATTCCTATGCATGAGCCGCTTCTTACTGGGTTTCGACTCTGCTCTTTGTCTGGTTTTGAGCTAGTATCTGAATCTTGGCCTGTTTGTCCTTCACCATCCAGGGCTTAATACTGCTTTTTATAAAATGGAGTCGCACTTGTATAATGTGCTTCTTGAGGTAGATATATAGTTGCCGTCTGCCGCTCTATCCTTCACCTAAGAATTGCAAGCAGTATCGTTTCCTTAGCTTCTTGCGTTTCAAGCCTATTTACAGGCATTTTGCCAGTTGCATTATTCATTCCTGGTTACGTCTCCTTTTATTTCAATATCGTCTCTTTTTCAATGTTCATTACGTCATTATTCGTAACATATCATCTTTGTGTGACTTCTTTTGATCCATGTTTTGTTGTTCGTCTGTGCGTCTGTCCGGGCCCTTTGTTCACCATTTGCCTTCAATTAAGGCCCTTTGGGTCTCTTCGGGGACAGTTTGTAAGTAGTCTTCATTTCGCGTCAGCTGCTGGTACGGTTGTCTCAATGGGTATCGTGCGGCCCATGGTTGTCTGGTTATTGGCGCTTCAATAGGTATACAAGTCCTTCTGATGGGCACTGGACAGAACCCTACTGTGGCTCTCAGTTGGTTTATTTGTTCCTTATACGTCACATATCTTGGAGAGTATGCTTCTGGAGTTTCAACATGGGTGGCTGGAGTGCATGCCATATTTGGGACCTCCTCTACACCCCCATTTAGGAAGTCCAATCCTTTTCATGTACCGTAATTCTGATCAGACTGAATTCTGCAATTTCACCAAAGATAGCTAACATTTGTGTACCGTTTAGGAATGGACTTTCAGCTGTTGGTTCTACTTCTTCAAACAATGCCCACAGACCCAAGTCTTTTTCGCACTGAACTGGGCATGTTATTTTCCATGCACAATTCAGTGCGGGAAAAAAAGTATTTTTTTTTGCTTTTCAAATTTCGCAGGGTGGCCGATGGGCGGGCCAGCCTTTTTATAAGCGTGGCCGTGGCCCCATTGGCAGCGTCCCTGGTTGTGTTTCCAAAAGAAACACATTGAAGAGGGAGGACACCACTACACCCATGCCAACCATTTAATTAAATCACCTCTTTGGCGCCAAATCCATCCCATATGTAATGTTAAAGGATATTTATACCGCACACTATCCCCACCATAGTGGTCCCCTGGCGCTCTGGAGGGCTCTTACTAACTAACATACCTGTCCAATGTGTAAGCATCAATAAATACTGAAACATCATGTTTGAACTGCAAGCCATACATGGCCTCAACAATTTACATGGACACAAAATACAACAAGCACAATCACATATAGCTGCACACAGCTCCTAGAATGTGCATGAGGTGCACACACATATCCCTATTGTGGGGTGTAGAAAAGCAGTGCAGTATCGACCCACATGTTACTCAACATGGCAACATGACCACAATAAACTCCACCCACAAAAATACTATTGACAAGAGGTAATAGGCATTTGTGACAAAGAGTGCGACCCACCTGAATTATCACATCCAGACATGCAGCAACTAAAGTAACTATTCCATAACGATCAAGATAAATGCACATCTTACCTGTCCCCTTGGCATGCAGTCAACAGTCAAATTTCATCCCATGAAATAGCCATCATTCCCTGATGGAAGGATCTGCAGACAATGAACAAAATGAAACAGAGTGCAGCTAACACATCCATGCACCCAAAAACTCAAGACCCATGGGCACCCCCCAGTGACATACAACACATGCAAACAACAACTAACAAGACAACCATCAACATGTGTGCCAGTACACATCTAGCAAAATCTGCACACTGCTTGCAAATCAAACAAACAACACACACACACTGTCAAACAACAACATCGCCCACACTGCCTGTCCCCCTCAATGGCATGCAGCAAATGTGCATGTCACATATCCCCATTTACTAGACGATGGCACATACACAACACACGCATCAGTCAACATACTGCATGAAAATGTGAAGATATCACATATGCAGATAATTGAGCCCTGGAAGACTATCAATGGCATGGCAAGGCATGCCATCACGTGCGTAGTATTGGGACAGTGCCCGGAACACAGTCATGGGAGCACATTTATTTATTTAATTATTTATTGGTCACTTTTCAGGTGCTTATACTATTAGCAAAGCTGTTTCAAAGCACCTTCAGGGGGACAGGGGAAGGTAGGCAATGAATTACAATAGAGATAAATAATAGAATTAATGGTACAAACAAATCATGAGAATAACTGGATAGGGAGACAAACCTACTATGCCTTGTGAGTGTTCAGGACGTGCAAGTGTAGAGGGGAGGGGGTAAGGGAAAAGGTGATGAGGTGCTCATGGAGAAGTGCCGGGGTGAAGTGCTAAGAAAAGAAAAGACAAACGTAAGTGCAACCTCCCGTGGTGAGGCTGAGCCAGAGCAAGTGCAGTACATAGATAGCGACTGGGATGAGAGATGTGGGGGGTCAGGGCACTGAGGATATATAAGGGCCCTGCACATCAGTCACACTACTTTATGATTAGCAGGGAAAAGAGGAGAAGGAAGAGGAGAAGAGAAAGGTCTTGATGCTTTTTCAGAACTTTAGGAGGTCCTGCTCAAGACGCAGGGGGAGTGGGGGGCTATTCCACAGAAGGGACCCCACCGATCGACCACCAGCTCCCTGTTTAGCAAACCGCTTCACACGCAGGGAGTTGTTGCCAGAGGAAAGCAGGAGTCTAGAAGGGGAGTATTTGGTCAGGAAGCATTGAAGATAGAGTGGTGCCCAGCCCCAGATAGCATTGTGGATGATACAGAGGGATTTCAATTCAATCCGTGTAGAGACCGTGAGCCAGTGAAGGTTTTATAGGGCAAGAGAGATGCGTCCCTGGGCCTGATGCCAAGGCTAAGTCTTGCTGCCCTGTTCTGGGTAAGCTGGAGGCGTCGCAGGGTGGACGAAGGAAGTTTAAGGGGGAGGCTGTTGCAGTAGTCTAGCCTGGAGACAACCAGAGCACGTGTAACATTGAGTCTCTGGGGAAAGGTGAGGAAGGGTAGAGTCCCTTTGAGAAGGAAGAGCTGAAAGAGGCACTTCTTGACAATGTCCTGAATTTGAGGGATGAAGGAAAGGGAGGAGTCGAAGATGACTCCAAGATTCCTGGCTTCAGAGGAGGGGGGAGGAGGAGCCCATGCAGGAAGGACAGAGTGAAGGGAAGAAGTAGGCTGCAGGGGATCCAATAGGGAGACTCTCTGTTTTGCTGACGTTGAAGCTGAGGTCATTAGCAATGCAGTGGATGGTGGCGAGGCAGTCAGGAATGAAGGGAGGTGCAAGTGCATCAGTAGGAAGTTTGAAGAAAAGTTGTGTGTTGTCAGCGTAGCACTGGAAGTTGGGGGGGGAAGAAGGCAATGACGCGTTCCAGCAGAGAAATGTATATGTTAAAGAGGCAGGGTGAAAGAGTGGAGCCCTGGGGGACACCACAGGTGGATGAGGAAGTAGGGGAGGAGAAAGGGCCCAGAATGCTTCTGGAGGAATGGTCAGTTAGGAATGAGCTAATCCAGTCCAGTGCCCACTCTGAGATACCAAGGGTATCATGGAGCTGTTTTATGAGGATGGAATGGATCACTGTGTCAAATGCAGAGGAGAGATCAAGGAGGATGAGAACAGCAGGGGAGTTGGAATTGAGGGATGCAAGCAGTTCTTCACGGGTGTTCAGGAGAGCTGTGTCTGTGGCTCAGGAATCTTGGAATCCACACCAGGGACATAATTATGCAAGGCAAAAGGGGCACTTGCCCCATGCCCCCACCTTGAAGGGGGGCCCTAGAAGGCTGCATGATCTAAAGAAGTAAGAATCCATTCTTCACCAGACTTAAATATCACACATCAGGATATTTTATGACATGCTGCTGAGGCTCTAAACCTATTGCTTGTCTGTTTTGACAAGTACATTCTACCTTGATCAAGTAATCAAGTAATACATAGTATACATAGTTTTTGTGTTCCTTACGGCAAAACTCTTGTAGCATGCTTTCCTTTCTGTGGGAATTATGTTGATCATGTGCAATAGCCAAAGTTGAAATGCATATTGATACATTGAGGACCACAATGGTTCAGAAGTTAGCTCAGTGTGTTAAGCATTCATTGCAGAAATATGTGTTCAAATGCAAGAATAAAAATAGCACATTCCAGCAAATGTGACTGAGCCTTTCCTATGTCTGAAGTTTATAGACCTGCCTGCTTATGTACTTGGTTTTGCATCACAATATTATCAGCAATGTTCCTGCACCAGATAGGGGCTGCTATAAAACTAACATCTCACCTGTGTGGTGAAGGTCTAGAAATTGGTTTGTTCAGATGGGGTGTTGTAAAATTGAGCAGTCACATCCAATGCTGAGCATAAACTGTTAGTCCACAAGGTGAATACGTATCCAAATTCAAGACTGTGGAAACAAAGCGTTCATGCTTGCATCTGGCAGCAGACGATACAGTGATCCTGGTCAAATCCTCTAATATCTTTTAAATTACTGTGCTGTCTTCTGTGAGGTTTGCCTTCGTGCATGCTGGTGGCATCATTTGGCCAATTACTTGATTGTTCTTCTTATGTAGGTCACTTGAGTGGAAGGGGTGGTAGACAGAAAAGATAGCGGACCAGATGTTGCAGGCTTCAGGCAAGCATATTTTAAGGTCTGCTCATTTGACACAAACAACGGTTTGCTTTTTTGCAACAGCTAAAGGTTTTTCTGCATGTTTATAAATGACAGTTTCACAAGACAGTTTTTAAAGTATTTAAAGCATTTAAATACAAACAACAAGCTCAGATTAAATCTGTTAAGTCACATGGATTGGTATGCTGGTACTTATATACTTCACTTGATTGAGAGAATGGAGCTATAATCATTCCCATTTTGGGTAACACACTTCTATAATATTTTGCTTTTAAGAATGGTCATGTTTGGTCATGTGATTTGTGTACTTTCAAAGTCAGTTTTATAAAACGAGATTATTTTAATTCATGGTAAGAACTGGAAAGGAAAGTGTTCAAATGCAGAAGTTTCAGAGTTGGCACACATCCCAGCTTCGCCCCTTAACAAATGTGTGATCCTGTGCATCTCATTTAATCTTGTATTCCCTAACCTCTCAAAATTGACAGTCCCTAAACCTTTCAAAATTAGGAGGAGGTAGAGGGTGAGCGGCCAGATATACTTGATCACTTAATTCCTTTGTTTGTTGGAGGGGGGGCCCCCAAAGATGTCCGTGCCCAGGGCCCCAATAGTGCTTAAGATGGCCATGAGCTACACGGGTGTTCTTCTAGACCGCCAACAGGTTTGGTATGGGCATTGAGTTGGAGGAGGGCCGACTTCTCAAGCAGTTTTTACAAGAAGGGGGTGAAGGAAATGGGGCAGTACATTGTTGTGCAGGAAGGGTCTGCAGCTGGTATTGTAAGGAGGGGGTGCACAAGGGAGTGCTTGAGGGAGGATGGAAAAGAACCAGTAGCGAAGGAGCGGTTGCAGAGATCAGCAAGAGCAGGGGCGAGAGAGGAGATGTTGCCCTTGATGGTTCTGGAGGAGCATGGGCCAACCTGTTTGGAAGAGACCTTCATGGAGTTGACAACTCCGGTGACTTGTTCAGCGGAGACAGGAGCGAAAGAGGAGAGTGAGTGCTAGGGGGGGCAGAGGGGAGAAGTGTGTGATGGAAGAGTGCGTGACAGGGATGTTCAGTATGTCCAGGGTTTTTTAAAAGAAGTGAGAGGCGAGTTCATTACAAAGGGACTGGGAAGGAGTAGGGGCAGAAGATGCTGTAGATGGGTTGGCAAGTTCCCTGCAGATTTTGTAGATTTCAGTCGTGATATAAAGCACAAGAATGCAAGTAGACATATACTCACCTCTTGCACTCCAGGCAGGATCATGCTTGACGCAACAATTCACAGAGGCCTATGTCAGACTGGAAAGCTGGACACCGAGGCAACCTCCATGGAAGACATAAGTAGACAACACAAAGCAATGTGATACTGCAAGCAAGGATAAATGCATGCTAAATGTAGGATGCAAACAAAAAGTGCATGGACAATGCAGACTTCATTGTGACAGCATACAGTAGGTCAAATACTGCTTTCAGTTGAATGCTGCAGTACCGTGCACCCAGCTGCGGTCAACTTGACACAGCAAAACACCATGGTGCAGCATGCATGGGACATGCATGTGAAAACACCACTACCGCTAAACGTAATGTGCTGGTACACAACACAGCATCCCAAACATGTGCATCTATGTTCCCATGGTTGTGGCTTGTAACTGGTGCTGCACCCCATAATTGGGGAACCCTAAGCAAGAGAGGCCAAATGTGCTGTCGATCCATAACCCCACAAACATTGCAGGGGTTGTGAAGTGTCACTCAGTATACATGGTCAAAGTGCTATGAGACACACACCAGCATAACCATCAACACCTGTCACTGGCCACAAACAGCGGGCCTTGCAACCCACTCCCAAACACCCAAGACAGGCCCATACAGTTGGAACTCCCACATTGTTGAATATGAAACCAGTGGCCCCACCAATCCATACTAACAACACCATGCCCAGACCTATCACCAGAACCACACCCTGTGAAACAAGCACCCATGAAGAATTACTGTTGCCCCACAATACAAGTCAATCCCAGGTGATCACACATAGTCCAAGACTCCCAACCAAACACCACACACGCGTCTGCGAAGGCCCTTCACTTACCCACACAGGGTACCACCTGCCTTGCATACGATGCACCCCATTGTGAGACACATCCCCTAAATGCAATGACATGCATAGTAACAACAGAAAGAACATGCACATCCATGACAACACATGAATTGATCCAGAGAGCACACACAGCGGAATCACCACATGGTGCAAGAGGGTGACAGGACAAAGATTGTGATCTGCCCATGTGTGCAGCATACCACAACGCTGAGAGGGAAGACCAAGTAAAAGCCACATCAAGGAGTACACTGCCTGATTGGAGATGGCCAATGACATGCACTACAACGCAGTAGGAGTGGCCATAGATGAAATGACCGAGGGAGGTAACACAGTGACATGAGTACAACTTAAATAACCATCATGGTAGCATGCAAAGCACATATACATTAAGTTACACATGCAGCAAACATGGTGACCAATGATGCATGCGCAACATGCAAGACAGTGCTCATGCTTACCCGCTGACTGCGCTGGCATGGTGTGAATCCTGCATCACCTTCACCCGGAACTTTGTCTCCAAATTGGGAACAGGAGGGACAGTGCCTGGTGGAGGGCATGGGGAGCATGGCATCAAAGGGTGCAGGGTGTCTCCCCCGGGACTGCAGTCACTGCCATATCATGGATTACTGAAACAACATGGGAGAAGACATTACAACAGGCATAGTGAAGTCCCATTCACACAAGACACATGTGCGAGTCAACACTGAATCCATAGTTATCTGCACATGCCATCCTGTGCACCACCATGCAAATATGCAAGTTGACCTCACTATGTATGCCTGCATGCCCACCACTGCAAATGTCATGTCCTTGAGAGGTAAACAGCCCAACTCAAGGAAAAAACTAAATGTCAACATCCGGGCCTGGGGTCAACTAAAGTATCAAAAAATTAATTAAAAAATCAAAAATATCCATCATGGACAGGACAGGGGGCAGTGACTTTGGAGGGGAAAGGGACAGAGCGCATGTCAACATAAAAAAAAAAATTCTCCTCCCTGGGACGAATAGACCGCACGGCTATTGTAGACCGGGAGGCATGTCTCTGCTGGCACCATCATCCTGCGTTGAATCGGAAGGTGAAAATGGTGCTGAAGGCTCACCACGCAGTGCCCTGCCCTGGTCCTAAGTGGCAGCGACCATGCATGTCACTGAAGAATACACCAGCAGACTGAGGGCTTGGAGGTCACTGTGCACAACCTCATGGGTTGCACGTAGTTTCTCCGCGATTTTCTGCCTCAACGCTAACATCTCCTGGCAGAACAGTCTTCTGCTGGCTGCCTCTTTTTTACGGATTGCAGCTCTGGAGGCTAACAACTCATGCCTCTGGGCTTCCCTGTGTGCCTGACCCTCTGCAAGCAGGGATGCCTGTGGACACTGCTGATCTGCCCGTCGGCTCCTGATGTGTGAGTAGCATGTGAACTGCATTACTTGCAGCTGTTGCTCCACCTGTGTTCCTGGGGGATTGTGGCACTGGCCGCCCTATCCATGCCCTCAGCCAAACTCTCACAGGCAGCACCATGTCGGTGTGCGGAATGCAACATCTTCTGCTCCCACACTGTCTGCCCATCCTGCACACGTCCCCCACGTGTGCGGGGCCCACGCCTGCTTGATCCAAGGGAGCATGGCTCTTGCTGTGATGCCACTGTCTCTGGCTGCAGGACTGCAACTCTCCCTTGGCCATCTGCCCCAGGACCAAAGACCAATAAATGGGAATGTGGCCTTGCAGCCGTAACCACCACAGACGGGCATGACTCCACTGACTGACCTTGTGAAGGCACCTGATCCCCTGCAGACTCACAGGCCCAAACTGCTCCACCCATTGGTGCACTCACCTCCACCAGCATTGGGACTGCACAGACGGTTTAGTGTTAGAGCAACTGAAGTCCAGAATTGTCTGCAGCACATCTCAGGATGGATTCTAAAGCCCTACAGACTCTTCTTCCTCCTCTGCATCTGGTGCTTCCTCACCTGCACATGGACAGAAAAAGATGTGGAGTCATGTGCAATGTGTCTACAGTAAACAGTATTACATAGCTGTCATGCAACAAAATGCAGGGCATGCCACCATAAGAAAAACAACATCACCACACAATGTACAAGAAGCTATCTGATCATGGCATATGCAGACTGGCAACAACATTCCCTGCCCAGGGCCATGCTGCCATTGGACACATTGCCAACAAACAGGGTTGTTAACAAGAACATTAAGGCCCAGGGCACAGCTAACTGTTGACTAATACCAGTGAAATGGGCATGGCCATGTGGCTCTGTGACGTGCAATTACATGACACAGCAACAGGCAGACACACATATCCACATCCAAGTCTGCATCCATCACATGCCACACCAGTCTTGACTTGGTACAGGGACTGTACTGTAACGCTCACCTGATTCCCGTAGAGGCGCCGGTCTTGACTGGGCGTATACCGTATCTTCAAAGGTGATGTGTAACACACGGCTGGCTCTTTGGGCTGGACCTCTGTGCACTGTATGTCTGACTCGAAGGGTAAGATGTCTGCAGATAGAAAATATGGGATTAAGGAACTGGGTTATTGAATGTCTCTCTCTTCTTCCCTTTCTCTTCTCCTGTAGAACCCCAAAGGTTAACGCTCTCACCTTAGGTAAGTGAACGCCGTGCTCTCCATCTGCCTCGGGGCAGGGTGCTGTAACCAGTTTCTTCACTGGATAAGGGGAGCAGGCCTCTTGACTTCAGAGGACTGCTGTCCGTCGTTTACTGCACGAACGGTAAGTTTCGAGTAATTCTAATGTCTTTAAAGTCTTTAGTAATGATGTTTCTTGTTTTGCAGGGTTCCGGCGATGGCGGATGACGGGCTGAAGTGAGTTGAAGATGGAGCCCGTGTGATGAATAGAAGCGCCTGGAAGCACGTAAGTAAGCGCTTGTTGCCTGCTTCACGATGCGCTCTAACTGTCTTTTTATTTTGCAGGTACAAGTTCGGAGCGGCTGCAGGGTGCCGGAATACCCACTGGGTTAGATGTGGAAAGGAGTAATGGCACGTGAGTATTAAAGTTCCCCAATGTCTTTAAACGCACCTTGTTTTGTCTTTCAGATGCGGGATGCAGCGCCGAAGGCCTCCGGAGCGTGCAAAGAGTTGGTAAGCTTTTGTCTTTCAGATGCCGGAATGCAGTGTGAAGACCTCCGGAGCGCACGAAGAGTAGGTAAGCCTTTGTCTTTCAGATGCCGGAATGCAGCGCGAGGCGTTGGTGACAGCCGATGGACCAGGTAAGTGAAGAGCTGTCACTGAAGACCGTAATGCTAACCTGTTCTTTCTTGTCTTTATAGGTGTTGCTGAAGACTGGATTCAGGATGGTAAGCCTTTTTCCTTAGGCCCAGGATCAGATGCAGAAGACACGATGAGCGTTCTGCTGCAGAGGATGCAGAATAACGCAAAGCAAGATTCATCCATCGGGTGTGGTTTAAATAGCCTCCTGTAGTGCTTAGGTGTCTCCTTCCACAGCCACGCCTAGGTAAGAAAAGAGTTCCTGCTTTCCAGAAGAGTTCCAGTGTTCTGAATCTAGGGAGTGGCTCCTGCCCCACCCAACAGGAAAAGTAGTTCCAAACAGAAGAGGATCAGAGGCTCAACTGGCAGGCAAGTAAGCAGCATGGTCTGCTGCAGGTAGGTCCACCCAAGCATTATGAGCCCGGCGCTTCCAGCGCTGGGACTGGGCATATTTATGAGCCTGGTGCCACTGGCGCCAGGACTGGGTCCAAAAGGTCCCAATTGGGACTGGTTGGCACTCGGAACCTGGGTTATGGATCTGCTTCCAAGGGAGTTGGGAAAACCCTGACCTTTTGGAAGCAGAGATCATGACAGTACTCCCCCTCAAGTCCCCTCCCAAACCGGGCTTCTCTGGGGGTTTTGGCTTGTCAGGAAATGTTCGGTGAAATCTTTTGATTAGGCGAGGAGCGTGGACATATTCAGCAGGTTCCCAGGATCTCTCTTGGGGGCCGTAGCCTTTCCAGTCAATTAGGTAAAATAGTTTAGATTTGGAGATCTTGGAGTCCAGAATGCTTTTGACTTCAAACTCGAGTTCTCCATCAACTAGGATAGGTTTTGGAGATTTAGTTAGTCGGGTTTGAGGTTGCACGGGATTTAATAGAGAGACGTGGAAGACCGGATGTATCTTCATGTGCGGGGGCAAGTCCAACTTGACCGCTACTGGGTTTACTATGGTAGTGATGGAATAGGGACCAAGGTATCTTGGGTTGAATGTGCGTGGCCCTTTTAGAGATAGATATTTGGTGGATAACCAGACTTGATCCCCTACTTGATATTGAGGGGCTTCCTTCCGATGTTTATCTGCTCCTTTCTTGTATTGTTCTTTAGCCCTTTGAAGGTGAGAAACAGCTTCCTTAAAGGCTTGGGTGATTGTAGAATGCAGGTAGTCTACTGCTGGTGTTTCAAGATCTTGGAGGGGATCCAACTCCGAGGTTCGAGGGTGACTGCCGTACAAAAGAAAAAACAGGGTTTTCCCAGTTCCCGAATGGACAGAGTTATTGTAGGCATATTCGGCTATCCAAAGGATGTCTTTCCAAGTTTTTTCAGTTTGTTGCAGCATGCAGCGTAAATACTGTTCCAGAGTTTAATTGGTCCTCTCGGTTTGTCCGTCGGTCTGAGGGTGGTGACTGGTCGATAGTCTCACATCAATTTGAGCCGACCGACAGCAACTTCGCCAAAAATGAGAAATAAATTGACTACCTCGATCCGAAATTAGAACCGAAGGAAAACCGTGCAGTCGGACGATGTTTTCGAGAAATTCTCGGGCCAGAGTTGCTGCTGTTGGCAAGCCTTTGAGCGGAATGAAATGCGCCACCTTGGAGAATAAGTCCACGATTACTAGAATCGTATTGTATCCGGAGCATGGAGGTAGATCGGTGATGAAGTCCATAGAAAGCGTATGCCAAGGGCGAGGTGGGATGTCAATAGGGCGTAAGAGGCCTGCTGGTCTTTCCTTTTGACTCTTGTTTTGGGCGCATACTCCACAGGACATTATAAAGTCTCTGAAATCTTTTTTCCAAGACGGCCACCAGAAGTAGCGCTTGATCTTTTCTGAGGTCTTGGCCATACCGGGATGTCCTTCCATTAAAGAATCGTGATAACAAGAGATTACTTTTTTCTGTAAATCTGTGCTGGGTAGGTATAATCGTTCTTGGAAATACAATAAGTTGTCCTTTACTGCAAAGTCCTTTCCCTGCAGATGCCAATTCTGTATGTCTGCTGGAGTTACAAGTTGCCTGGCTTTATCCTTAACTTCCTCTATGGATTCTGTGGCGATTACACCCAGAATTCTTTGTTCGGGAATGATTGGTACAGGTTTAGGGTTGATCAAGTGTTCTTCCACTCCCATCCGAGAAAGGGCATCAGCTTTACCGTTCTTTGTACCAGGTCGATAGGTAATTATGAAGTCAAACTCGGCAAAGAATAATGCCCAACGGAGTTGTCTAGAGGATTGGGCTTTTGCGGTTTTCAAATATTGCAGGTTTCGGTGATCCGTAATCACAGTAACGGTGTGTCGGGCCCCCAGCAGATAATGCCGCCAAGCCTTAAAGGCAGACTTGATAGCCAGAAGTTCCTTGTCAGTAATCGTGTAATTGATTTCATGAGGCGAGAATTTGCTGGACCAAAATGCCACGGGATGCAACTGATTGGTTACCGGGTCCTTTTGTGATAGAACTGCCCCCATGGCAAGGCTTGAAGCATCAGTTTCCACGATGTAGGGGAGTTCGGCGCGGGGGTGTTTTAAGATTGGTGCAGAGATAAATTTAGTCTTCAAATCCTGGAAAGCTTGTTCCGCCTCGGTAGACCATTCAAAACGTTTGTTTTTCTTTAACAAGGCAGTGATGGGCTGGACTATTCGAGAGAATTCAGGGATAAACCTGCGGTAAAAGTTAGCGAAGCCTAACATGCTTTGCACACCTTTTACGGAGGATGGTGATGGCCATTTGAGAACTGCATCGACCTTCTTTGAATCCATACGCACTACGCCAGGTGATAATATGAATCCCAAGAATTCAACTTCAGTCACGTTGAAAACACATTTTTCCAACTTAGCGAAAAGTTTGTGTTGACGCAATCTTTCGAGGACCATTTTCACGTGTTTCCGATGTTCAGATTCCGATGAAGAATAAACGAGGATGTCGTCAATGTAAACAACAACACACACATCTATGAGCTCTCTGAGGACATCGTTCATAAAATATTGAAAGGCGGCCGGGGCATTGCAAAGTCCGAAGGGCATGACCTGATATTCAAATAGCCCATACTTGGTGCGGAAGGCCGTCTTCCACTCATCGCCCTCTTTTACTCGTACCAAGTGGTAAGCTCCTCTAAGATCCAGCTTTGTATATATGCATGCTTTTCTGACTTGGTCCAGGAGTTCAGGGATCAAAGGTAACGGATATCTATTCTTAACGGTGATCTGGTTCAGGGAGCGATAATCTATACAAGTTCTAAGGTCTCCTTCCTTTTTTGGAACGAAGAACAAAGCTGAAGAAGCAGGGGACTTGGAAGGACGAATAAACCCATTTGCCAGGTATTGATCCAGGTATTGTCGAAGGTGAAGGTTCTCAGGCTCGGTGAGGGCATAAATTCTACTACAAGGAGGAGTAGATCCAGGTATCAGGTCTATCTGGCAGTCATAAGACCTATGAGGAGGTAGAGAGTTAGCCTGATCCTTCCGGAAAACATCTTGGTATTCTAGGTATTCGGGAGGTAACTGGGGAGTCTCTGAAGAAATTGCTGCCAGTGCAACACCAGGTGGAGGGTGACAAGTAGAGACACATTCTGGAAACTGGACCGTTCTTGCTCGCCAATCGATCAGAGGATTGTGTTTCTCTAACCAAGGTATTCCTAGAATAATCTGAAACTGAGGGGCCTTGATCACATCGAACACGATCTTCTCATGGTGTCCATCTTGACTTACTAGCGTCACCTCTTGAGTGGTATGCGTTACTGGCCCGGAGGCTATCTCCGTACCATCCACCGTAGTAATGACGTCCTTTACAGCCTTGGGACAAAGAGTTAGATTCATCCTCAAAACCATTTCATGATCCACATAATTGCCGATGGCACCGCTGTCGACGTAAGCTTCAATTGCATGTAATCGATCCGGATTATCAGGGCTAATGAGGACCATAGGTATCACGAAATGCGAGGTCACGGAACTGGTTTTCACGCTCGGCAAGAGGACCTCTATTCTTGTCGGGCGAGGTCGTTTCCCTGCTCAGAGTTTGTAACTTTGGTAACTGCAGCTCCTACTGCCTTCTTGGCAGGTTTCACCGGACAGTCTCGAAGAAAGTGCCCTGAGTTTCCGCAATAGAGGCATAATTGCAACTGTTTTCTCCTTTCCCGCTCCTTTTGTGTTAGAGGACCTTTCAGACCCCCTATTTGCATGGGTTCCCCGGAGTCTACTCCTTTGGAAGGAGTTGGCGGTTTGGAAAATACTCGAGCATCAAACTTGGAACGATCGGCCTTCCTGTTCTGCAGTCTGTGATCTATTTGAACGACTAAGTCTATATAGTCCGAACAATCTTGTGGGGGATTCACTACTTGGGCTAACACATCTTTGAGCTCTCCACGTAGACCTCTATAAAACAGCGTAATCCTTTTGTCCTCAGGCCATTGAGTTTCCACTATCAGTCTGTTGAAAGACGCAATATAAGCCAAAAGGTCTTGATTACCTTGTCGCAACGAAAGAAGCTCATTGTCCAAGGCCTGCCCCTGTGAATGTCTTGCAAACAGTTTTTCCATACTGAGCTGAAAAGCTTGAAAATCATGGAGGACCGGATCATCTTGATTTACTAGAGGGATCGACCAGTCTGCCGCATTGCCACTAAGGTACGAAAGCACGAAAGCTACTTTAGCTTGATCAGTTGGAAAGGCTGCTGGCCGGCATAAGAAATGCAACCGGCACTGATTGATAAATACTGCAAACCTCTTTGGGTCACCAGAAAATCGTTCGGGCAGAGCCAGAGGTACATTCCCAGGTAGGTTGATCTGCACTGGATTCATAGAGGATGTAGAAGGAAGATTTCCCCCAGATGCGGGTAACGTGGTCTGTCCGGCTTGTGACTGTAGCAATTGTCTAGCGAGATCATCTGTTCACTCCTTGGAAATAATCAGTTCCCTTCTTAGAGCGTTTGTTTCCTGACGGGCTGCATGCACTTCTGCCCTTAGTTCCCCAAGTAACTGGGCTAGCTGGTCGGTATCCGAGGTTTCCATAGCGCCTGGACGGGAGTTTTGTGGTAGGCTTTGCGTTCTGTAACGCTCACCTGATTCCCGTAGAGGCGCCGGTCTTGACTGGGCGTATACCGTATCTTCAAAGGTGATGTGTAACACACGGCTGGCTCTTTGGGCTGGACCTCTGTCTGCAGATAGAAAATATGGGATTAAGGAACTGGGTTATTGAATGTCTCTCTCTTCTTCCCTTTCTCTTCTCCTGTAGAACCCCAAAGGTTAACGCTCTCACCTTAGGTAAGTGAACGCCGTGCTCTCCATCTGCCTCGGGGCAGGGTGCTGTAACCAGTTTCTTCACTGGATAAGGGGAGCTGGCCTCTTGACTTCAGAGGACTGCTGTCCGTCGTTTACTGCACGAACGGTAAGTTTCGAGTAATTCTAATGTCTTTAAAGTCTTTAGTAATGATGTTTCTTGTTTTGCAGGGTTCCGGCGATGGCGGATGACGGGCTGAAGTGAGTTGAAGATGGAGCCCGTGTGATGAATAGAAGCGCCTGGAAGCACGTAAGTAAGCGCTTGTTGCCTGCTTCACGATGCGCTCTAACTGTCTTTTTATTTTGCAGGTACAAGTTCGGAGCGGCTGCAGGGTGCCGGAATACCCACTGGGTTAGATGTGGAAAGGAGTAATGGCACGTGAGTATTAAAGTTCCCCAATGACTTTAAACGCACCTTGTTTTGTCTTTCAGATGCGGGATGCAGTGCCGAAGGCCTCCGGAGCGTGCGAAGAGTTGGTAAGCTTTTGTCTTTCAGATGCCGGAATGCAGTGTGAAGACCTCCGGAGCGCACGTCTTTCGCGAGGCGTTGGTGACAGCCGATGGACCAGGTAAGTGAAGAGCTGTCACTGAAGACCGTAATGCTAACCTGTTCTTCCTTGTCTTTATAGGTGTTGCTGAAGACTGGATTCAGGATGGTAAGCCTTTTTCCTTAGGCCCAGGATCAGATGCAGAAGACACGATGAGCGTTCTGCTGCAGAGGATGCAGAATAACGCAAAGCAAGATTCATCCATCGGGTGTGGTTTAAATAGCCTCCTGTAGTGCTTAGGTGTCTCCTTCCACAGCCACGCCTAGGTAAGAAAAGAGTTCCTGCTTTCCAGAAGAGTTCCAGTGTTCTAAATCTAGGGAGTGGCTCCTGCCCCACCCAACAGGAAAAGTAGTTCCAAACAGAAGAGGATCAGAGGCTCAACTGGCAGGCAAGTAAGCAGCATGGTCTGCTGCAGGTAGGTCCACCCAAGCATTATGAGCCCCCAGCGCTGGGACTGGGCATATTTATGAGCCTGGTGCCACTGGCGCCAGGACTGGGTCCAAAAGGTCCCAATTGGGACTGGTTGGCACTCGGAACCTGGGTTATGGATCTGCTTCCAAGGGTGTTGGGAAAACCCTGACCTTTTGGAAGCAGAGATCATGACATGTACAGAATGGGAACATGTCGTAAGTGTGTGAGAAAGGAAACAGTCCCAGTTGATGTAAGGCTGTAAGAGTGCCACGTAGGCAAGGTGCGTAAAGTCGAGAGAGTAAGTCAATGGAGTTGGAGATAGGAAGAGCGTACAGAGACCCACAAGAGGGACAGTGGCATGGACCCATGCAGTGTGTGCTGAGTGTGAGAGGGTAAAAGGGATCAGGCCTCACAACGATTTGACTGAGGAGTCATTGCCATAGTGGAAGTGGGGGTGTACACAGTCTAGACTTATGCACACTCACTCATGGCATGCCGTAAGGCATATTGGTTGTCATCTTGGATTTTCTATGTAGCATGGAAGCACCTATGTACATGTTTGAAAAGAGATTCTATACCCTGCAGGGCATGAAGTGTAACTCGTCTTTCGTACACAAACACATGTCTAGAAGAGCAGAGCCACTGACATCAAGGATGTAGCTAACGAGAGGGCACGTTGTAGTATCAAGTTGCAGATATCGGGGTGTGTACTAGTGGGGGATGAGTACTGTCACACAGCCATGTTCAACTGATGTACAACACATGGGTTCTATCCACTCTTGTGTACACTGGACCGGAGTCAGTACACCACGACATGGTTCACCCAGGGTAGTCATTCAAATTCAGGCAGATGTGCACCACAATTATACATATTGGTGATGCTTCACTACACGTACTCAGAATGCACAATCTTGGTCACTCACCGGACGTGTTCTTGTAATTTGTCAGGCCTCCCACAACTTGCACCTGCTCCAGTGGAATGAATCGGCTCATAGCCTCTTCATGCTCGGTCAGCTCCTCCTCCTCTGGTGACCCCCCCCTCCAGTTGCCAGATCAGAGGCGAGGTTGGCTCCCAGCTTGGACTTGGTGTGATGGGTGAAGTCATTCCAGCGCTTCACTACCCATGCAGCAGTGCGCCTCTCAAACCCTAAGGCATTGATCTCATCCGTGACATGCTGCCAATGCACCGTACGATGAGCAGGTGTATGTGTGATCCTCGGTTGCTGGCAAATGTCGCAGCTACACAGGGGCACCACAGGATGCAGGAATCCCTCCACCAGGCAGCGTCACATAGTCCATGAGGATCTGGAGTTCTTCACCATGGAAGTTCTTCTTCAATGTGCCAGTGTCCGGTGCCATGCCATGGGCTTGAGCCTGTTCCTGCTGTGCAGGCTTTGACTTCTTGCCACAAGTTGTTGGTGGTGGCCCTGTGTGGCTGGGACCACTCTGGGATCCACAGGCTGGACCACTGGTGGCTTGGGGCTTGGCATTACCCCATGGGGCATAGGGCAGCTGCTTCCGCTGCACGTCCCTTACCCTTTTGGGCTGGGACAGCTGCTTGCGCTGCATGTCCCTTACCCTTTCAGGCTGGAGGTCCTGCTTCTGCAGCAGGTCCCAGAACCACTGGGGCTGGGACAGCGGCGTTTGCTGCACATCCCTTACCATTTCAGGCTGGGTGGGTGCTTCAGCAGCAGGTCCCGGAACCCCTGGGGCCGGGACAGCTGTTTCTGCTGCATGTCCCTTACCCTTTTGGGCTTGGGCGACTGCTTCCACAGGACGAACCTGGACCCTTGGGGCTGGGGCAGCTGCTTATGCAGGACTGCACTGGACGCTTGGAGTTGGGGCGCCTGCTTCTGCAGGACATCCCTGACCCCGGCCATCTCTGCACCCTTTCCCTCTTGGGGCCTTTCTACTCATGTTCCAGGTGTAAGTGAAAAATGGAAGGCACACCAAGCAATTGCCATGGGCAATTAGAGGGAGGGGGCAGTCTACGTGATATAACACGTAGTTCTGTGGTCCAGCAAGTCTCAATAGTACCCCAGGTGTGAAGAATACGGTATGCGTAATGCACAGACACCCAAAAAGAGACACGGATAGCTTCTGAAAGAAAAAAAAGCAGTACACGATACACAGTGGCACCCAGCAACAAAACAAAATATATACACAAACCCCGGAAAGCTACCCGAAAGGTAAAAATAGAGGTACGCGATACACGGGAGCACCCAGAGTTGGAAAAATACATACGTGACTCACTGTTAGCCTCACAAACATACAAAGTAGATGCGCACATGCGCGTACGCAAATTCCCCACCAAAATAAGATGTTTGTATGGTCCATCAAGTGATCAGATTGCGTGGCACCCCAAACTGCACAGTACACCACTCGTCCGTCTTCTCCCGTTCGCATACACAGTTTGGAGTTACTTCTACATGTACTAATGTATCCCCATATATGACGTGTTCAACGCCTGCGTGCAGCGTGTGTCATGTAAGTTACACGCTGAGGGCCTTTTCTCAGATTTCATGTGTCCACACTTTCTGCATTTTCTACACGCACAGTTACTCTGTTCACGTCTACCAGCATTGATATACACAGAAGACCCACGCTCCTGCCTCTGTGCCATTTTACCTGCCTCCAACTTTTCCATCTGCGGCTCCCTGTCCAGTGTGTGTGCCTGCTGACCACCTGTAATGAGTTTGGAGTGCTTGCTGTCCAGCCATTGCTATGCTCCTGTCTTTGGTCCTGTGACCACCTCACCTAAATTGGACTCCCAACGTGCCATTCCACCACCACTGCTCCACAGCCCAGCTCCAGGATCACCTTGCCCACCCACACCTGCCTCAGGGGTTTCCATGTCCGCACCATCATCAGAACAGAGCAGCAACCCCTTGGCAGCGAGGCAGAGGGCTGTCAACTTCAGTGCCAGGGAAGTTGACATTCTGGTGGCGAAGGTCCTGGAGCACTATGATGCCCTCTTCGACCCTGTGATGTAACGCAGCAAGGAAGGACGTCAGCAGATCTGGGACGGGATTACAAATGCCATCAACGCGGAGGCCCCTTCAAGACCGTGCACAAGCGCTGGGAGGATCTTAAATTCAGGACCCACTGCAAGGCACTGCAATTCATCCAGGCCGGTACTACTGCAGAGGTGCACCGTGCATGCAGGTGCTGGATGTCGGGGAACAACATGTGGGTCCTGGAGAGGTTTTACCTGGCACTGCACACCCAGGTCTGCGAATTATGGCAACGTTTGGAGTCGCAAGGTGAGTAGCCATGTGGTGCACTACTGTACATGTACATGTGTGCATGTGTGTTGTGCATGTGCCAGCATGTTGGCAGTAACCTCCTTAGGAGGCTTGCCGCAAGTATGCTTCTGAGATGGATGTCTGCATGCATGCACCGACATCGCTCTCCATGTGTGGATTGAACCATGTCTTGAAATCAAATGTGCTCTTACTTGCATCGTGTGTTGTAGTGCTGTTTTTCAAGCTGTGCACATGCAATGTTACTTGTGTCTGCAATGTTCCAGGATGGCAAGTGTTCCAGTTGAGGTAGTGTTGCCCACGTCTTGTGCACGCATGATGCTCATGTGTATGTGCAATTAATGCACGTGTGTTTGGCATACACAATATATTGGTTGTGACAGTGGCATGTAGTTTGATGTGATCGTATGGCGTGATGGCCAGGCAGATGTCTGAATGGCTGTGGACTGCATGTCCATGTGTGGGTGTGGAGGTTTATGGTTGTTCCATTGACAATGCATTTTCCTGTGAATGTTGTGGATGCCACAATGGCTTTGGTGCAGTACACTGTTGTTGCTTTTCTGTGTCTCCTTTTCCACAGTTGCATCTGATGAAGAGGCGGAAGCAGTGCTGTGAAGCAGGGATGCAGGAATTCCTCCACCAGGCAGAGGTGCAAGCCACAGCCATGCACCCGTGACAGCTCTTCTTCGGGAGCGATGTGGCTGGGGCAGCACCAGTGACATCGGACATGGCTGCTGGGGATAAGTCAAAGAAGGTGAAGGTGAAAGTGGACACCTCAGCAGCGATGGGGCCAGGTGATGCCACACAGGGGCCAACCATGGTGGAAGATGCCCCAGAGTCTTCCAGGTTGATGGAGGGGGAGGTGGAGGAGGTGGCTTTTGAAGCACAGCCCATGGGGTCAGGTGGGGTTGCTGACGTGGGTGTGCATACTGCAGTCCTGGCCCAGGGGAATGAGGCTGTGCAGGCCACCGTGGAGGTGCCTGTGCAAAATCTGGTCCCTGGGCCATCGACGGCAGCAGTGTACGTCTTCTGGAATGCCTCCACCCAGACCCATCACCCGTTGTCGGCTGGTGTGTCCACCCAGACCGACACCCCATTACCATGAGATGTGTACATCCGAGATTATGTGCTACACCTACTGGCCGGATTGACGAGGCAGACAGGTGTCATTCGTGATGATCTGTAGGCTACTTGCACATCATTACAGTGAGCTATACCGCCTCATGTCATGGCTCGCAACATGCCTGTTCTATGTTGTATTCCGTGGGATGATCTCTGATGCGGCCACGTCCTCAACTTCCTCCTCTGTGTGCCAGTCGTCCTCCAGGGTGTCTTTCCAGCTCAGCTACCATCAGGGCCCCCTGTAAACCAGTCCCACCACCAACTCTCCGTCTGGTGGAGATCACATCCATGTCCACGTTGGGAGTCCAAAACAAAAACAACAGCTGAGGTGGCCACTCTGCCTACTCAGGCACCGACAGGGGCCCAGGCAAAGGAGGGACAACAGGCCCCAATGAGTAGTGCAGGTGCCGTATGCCCCCAGGTATCATCATCAGCTCGGTGGGCGTACCTACATAGCAGGTGCAGGGCACTGGAGCAGCAGCGGGAAATAAGGAGCAGGCAATTTTGCACAGGGCAGACCACCCAAAGGAGGCAGGTGGCAAGAGTGAAGCAGGGGGCATGCCTCCGGCATAGATTGTCTTCCGTATTCAAACGTTATGACAGGCAGATCGTGGCAGAGAGGCAGCGGGAACAGGAAGCAGGAGTGGTGATGGCCAAGGCTGGGATTGCACTGTGTCGTGCAAGGAGGCAGGGCTGCCATCCTGGGGGCAACTTGCAGGGAGGCAGAGAAGATAGAGGCACAGATGCTGGATGACCTGCAAGCACTTCAGGCAAGAACAGAGGCCCACCTGAGGTGGGGGAGACGTGGCGTGGGACCCAGCCCCTGGGGGAGACGCTGATTTAGATCTAGAAGGAGGACTATCCCGCTGCCTATGTAAAAAGTTATTTAGATGTAGGTGTCCTTTTTTTAATTATTTTCCCCAGACTTGCCAGACTTTCCTTCCCACTTTTTCATATTTATTGTTAGTTAGGCGTAGGGTATTTATTTATTTTCTTTTTGTCCCCTCAAATGCTTCCAACTTCCTTCCGCATTTTTATTGTAAATATTTTGATGCAATACATATTTCATCCGGTTACATTCCACGTTTCATGCATTCATGCAGTTCATTTGTGTGTGTGCAACTTTGATGCTTCACTTTTCAGCCAGTGCATCTCGCTATTGCAAGTCATGTGTCTTGTTGCATGCGTGCATGCATGTGTGTTGTTGCTGTGATGGTTGCGGCTGGAAGGATGTACATGTGCCTGACATGTGGGGGTGGGTCCATCAGACGGATTTGTCTTCACTGTATGTTTTCATTTGCTTTTAGCTGTGCAGCATCACTGTGTGTTTGCCATCATTGTGGTTGATGTGGAGATAGGTGGGCTCACTGTGGAGGTGTTCCATGGTCCCCTTAATGGCACTTTTATTTGTCATTGCTGTGTTCAACCCATGTCATGCAAACATGCCCACCAGCATGTGCAGTCACTCACTGCCTTCTCTCATGTGTTGCTCCACCTCGGACACTGGAATGAACCAGTGAGCCATGTTTGCGATTTTGGAGTATGAATACAAAAAGGAGATAGATATAATCAATGACACCATTATTTTCATCACACAGATCAAACAAGGACAGCTGATATTCCGGCACCTATTGTCCTGAAAAAATAGACTCAGTGCTGATATGTTAACAAATTATCATATTCAATTCAATTATTCATATTAATTTCAAACACCTAAGAAATATATGAAAAATAGACCCTTAAAACATTCACAGTGGATACATAAAAATCCACTGTGTATGTTGTAAGGGTCTATTTTCATATCATATATCATATCATATATTTCTTAGGTGTTTGACATTAATATGAATACATGAATTGAATATGACATATCAGCACCGAGTCCATTTTTGCAATGCCACTGGAGAACAGACAGCGCTTAGAGCAAATAGGTGGGCCATTTGCAGACTTGTGTAGGTGAGAAAAACAACGAAAACTAAATTGATAATTACCGAAATGAAAGTTACATCTAACGTAGCGCATTTATTTACTGTGGCAATATTTGTCTAACTTGTGATGCCAATAAAGTGCCTTGCATTGTATTGTATTAACCTACTGACCCCCCTCTGCTGGCAGTGCCTAGAAGCGCCTCCTGGTGGCAACCGTCCAATGACTGCCCTGGATTCAACCATCAGGTGGAGGAGGGCCTTCCGTCTGATTTGTTGCCCTACCACGCCACCGCTCATTGATTGGCTGAGGCAGGACAGTGAGTTCCATCCCCTCCATTCCTATTTTGAGGTGGGAGAGTGGAGCGGTGAGAGTACTGGCAGTCTGAGAGTGCTATCATTGACTTTTATGTACCCCGGCCGTCCTCCCCAGTGGACCATTGATAAAAATTCTGGACATATCCCATCCTCCTTCCCCCAGTCCGACAGTGCCCCGTCCCCTTTTCTCGCACCTAGTCCCCTCCTAGTGCCGCCATCCAAAAAGATACGGGTGTTGACCCTCGGCAGCTCCATCCCCATTTTCATGCCCCTCCTCCAGGGTCGGACTGGGCCATAAAATTGTCTTGGCACCAATGAAAAAGTGGCCCACAGTTGCAAATGGCAATTCATTCCTTTTGTGACACTGGTTGAATAGTACCCTAGGGGGATTCTTTTGGGATAAAATGTGATGCAAATTGTACATTTTAAAGAATATTTATTCAGCAACACTGGTCAAAACTACTAGCCACATAGTGAAGTAACTCATCAAACTGGCCCACTTTGACCAAAAAAACTTGCCCACACCAGCATTTTGTGCTGTTGGTTCGGTCAAGGGCCTATTGCCCTATAGGCCAGTCCGAGCCTGGTCTCCTCCCCATCCCAGCTTAACATCTTGTGGGCCCCGCAAAGATTGACTAGCCATTGCCAATCATCCCAGAGCAGTGAGCGCCGTTTCTGTTTCCACTCATGTGAGTAAGCCGTGAGGCAGGTAACTTAGTGGTGGCCAATAAAAGATTGGCCACAGTTATATATGATTGGAGCAAGCCTTCAGTCTAGTGAACCATAAGTGGTGCCCTTTTGCAGTGTGAGCTTTGAACTGGATCACTTCCAGGGGCTCCCGATTTTAGCAGATAAAATTTGCCCAGGACCACACAGTTTGTTTAAGTGGTGGACTGGGGTGTGAGCGCAGTCTTTGTTTTAGGCATCAATATGTGTATTTTCAGCGAGCGGTAAGTCTGCCGCGGTAAATCTGACGATTTTGGGCGTTGGAGTGGACACTTTGCCGCTGAAGGTAAATACTCCACTTCAAAGCCAAAACAATAATTTGGCAGTGCAGTAAATGTGGATGTTATTGGAACTATCACCACTTTTGTACTGCACCACTGAACTTGTAATTAGGCTCCTTATGACAAATATATTCCTGCACTAACTCTAATTTGTATAAGTGTTAGTGTTTTTGTATATTTAGTTCCATGTTGTATGTGGCTATCTTCCCTGCTCTGCTTGCGGTTGGCCCTACTAGCCAGGCCAGAACCCCTGGCTCAGCCACAACTCGGACCTGACCATGAATTCCCTTCCCTCCCCAGCTGTAGGAGTCGGTGGGGTATACCGCTGTATGCCATCTGCTCGGAATTTAACACGGAAGAACCCCCCCCCCTTTCTTCTGAGTGTGAGAAGCTGCCCAAAGAGTGAAGCGGTGGTGGGCAAGGTGCCAGAATATTCTGGCTAGTCAGGAGGTTTGCCACCTTCGGATTGGCCGAGATGCCATTCCTCCCAGCCAATCCGGCTTCCCTCCTTGGCCACACTATTGCGCCTTATTTTCCTTAGCCGACAAAACTGGTATCAGCACCAGCGATTCAAGAAAATGATCAAAACCTGGCTTTTTGACAAATTCGACTAAGGCCTTACCCAACACCGTCAATGTCTTAACATTTCGTAACTGAATGTATGTAACAAGTATCCTAAGTCTGTAACAAGTGATTTTATAAGTAACCAACGCTGGGCGTGAAACAAATGCAATGAATAAATAAATAAATAAATCATCTACAACTCATTTTATTGTGTTGAACTGTGTGTATAAATGCGGGTTTTATGGTCTTTGATACAGAAATAAATGTACTACTAGTACCAGAACTAATTCCTTTAGGTGTGCATATAATACATATGCACACCTGAAAGAATATAATATATAGTATTAATATTGACCATTTATATAGTGATTAGAGCAAGCTGTAAGAGGCAAATGCAAGTCTAGTTTCCCCACTGATGCCTCAAGCTGTGCAAGTCAAGGATCTGGCCTGCCATAAGAGCCAAACGCAAGCTGAGCCAAGGCAATTGCCACTTCAATCATGCAACGGAATATTCAATGACACCAATATTTGTCCAAACTGCTGCCAGTGCTGGGAAGATATGTGGTAAGAGCCCTGATTGAAAGTTCAGTAGTGCAATGAGGAAAGTGTCATTTCATGATTGCCACCTATTTTAGCAGTCATTGGGGCTCATTACAATTTCCCTGGTGCAGTAATAAAGCCAGTAAAAATGCTGGTGAACCTGTTGCCATCGCTTTTACTGCCCCGGGGGAAACTTTCCCGCCATTGCTGGCACCGGGAATAACCCTGTAATACTGGGATAATCAGGCGCCGGTAACGGTCGAGCAGTTTCATGGTAACCCGCTGGTATTGCTGGTGGGGTACTGGGAAACTTGTTGTTGCGGTCCACAGCTCCAAGGCGCAGGAGTGGCACGAACCAATCACCCCCGCTATGGTCTTCGGACCTGCAAGTCAGACCTTCACGGGCTCCCTCGACCACTGCAGGGATTGAGGTTTAGGGTAACGTTGATTGGCTAGGCTGGGGGGTTGTAGGGAAACCGGTAAGAGGGTTAGGGAGAGGTTGTGGATAGGAAAGGGGTTTTTAGGGAAACAGATCTCTGCGCACGTTTTCAGCTTTTCTCGGTCCTCACTCTTGTATATCAACACTACATTCGGTTTATAGTGATCATTTCGAAAACAATGTCGAAAGTCATTATTTCAAAAAAGAAATGTCAAAAAAAAGGTCGCATTTTTTTTTCAATACGTTTTTTTTCGAAATGTGGGTTCCCCCTCCCAACCCCCCTTTTTTGATTTTTTTTTGGTTTTACCCCTTTTTTTTTACTCCCGGACCCCAAAATAAATATATAATTTTAAAAAACGTAATTCGACAATTTTTTTTCGACATTTTTTTTTCGACATTTTTGTCATTCGACATTATTTTTTCTAAATGATGACTGACCACCACTACATTCACTGCCCCACCTCTCTCTGAGTATCCTTCGTGCCCCCTCTTTACCAATAACACATTAGCACATGTGAAACACCAGAAAAATGAAGCAATACCACTGCTGTGGTTATATAAGGAACGCCTGCAGCACTTAGCTTTAGTGTGTGGTCCCTGTGGCGTATTCCCCTGTTGTCGCCAGCGGGCGGTCAAGAGTCTGGTGCTGGGCGGCACAGGAGCAGTTCAATGCGGAAAAAGAGAAACCGTATTAATGCGTTGCTGAACACTACACCGCACGTGGCAAGTTCACACATGCACCTATGTATGTTGCCTATGGTCTGCAACATGCGCTGCCGCATGTGGCTTGGGTAAGTATGCGGGCAGAGATCAGAGTTTAGCACATGCATGGCTAAAGCCGTACGCGGCTATCTGCGGGCCCGCATGTGGCTTGCGTGGGACCCGACAACACACAGAGCTGTCTCCAGTGTTGTGCGGGCAAGTTAGGTACATGCAATTGGGTACGCACCCTGAGCGCGACTGTTTTGAGGGACAGCGTTAGGTAAGTATTTTGGGTGAAGAGTTAAAGCAGACAATCAGGTAAGCTCATCCCAACGTAAGCGCGACAGGGTGCAGCAACTTACCTTTGGCATAGGCGCAGGGGCTATTGGGTTAGGTTGAGCCCCCTGCACGACTCCCTCTCCCGTCTGGTTCCCTGAGCGCTATGGCACATCTGTCTGAGGTGAGGGGTCGGCCGGTGCTCCGGTGAGGCTGGGCCCCTCGCGTTAGTTTGCTGGGCAGGAGCAGCTTGGCACATGTCCTTACTGCGTGAAGACTCAAGCTCAAGCCCTGTGCCTTGAGTCTTGCACATGCGTGCTGGAGTACCCCACCCAGCACAGCCTTGTTTCTTTGGATAGCCCAGAGCTTGCTGGGTAATGTAGTTTTTGTAGGCCTTCTTCCTGCAGAGTGGGCATAGCAGCCTCATGTAAGTCAGGACTCCCATTACAGTGTTCCTAAAGGCCATTTTGGCTTTTTGTGTGCACTTTAATTTTGGCACTGCTGCTATTCCCCTATTTCCTGGTGGTTTTGTCTTCTTCCTTGCCCTTCTGCACCTGACAACTGTAATGGGGGCCATTGTTTTAGCAGGAATTGCCTCTGTGCTTACCACTCCGCTGAATTATAGTTCTGGCCTTAAAGTCGAGCATTTACCTCAAGCACAATGTTGGAGGTAATTCATCCACTTCAAAGACAAACATCCGAGGACTTACCATGGCGGAATTACCACTCGCCGTAAATCCACCAAAATACCCATGGAGTACAATGGACACCAAAAGTGTGGACTAGCACTACGTTACCACCACTACTAATCCTGCTATAAACGTATGGGCCATTTGGCTTTATTGCAAAATCAGTTTTCAAGAAATCCCATTTGAATTGCTGCCAAATTTGTAATGAGGCCCAAATGAATGAATTTGCTCAGACCCTGGGCAAATCACAGTATAGTATCTGAATTGGGAGTCCCTAGAAGTGATCCAGCTGATAGGTTATGCTATAAAAACCCTGTATCTGTAACCCTACACTCCCCTTACCTGCACTTTTGGACACCTGCTGTCTGCACTTACCCTTGCACCTGCCACTTGCTGGCTGCACTTCTTGTTATTGTTTTGATCTCATGTACAGCACTGGCCCTCCCCTTTCCCCTGGCACTTTTCCCCTCCCCTCTCCCTTGCACTTACGCGATCTCACTGCCACCTGGGCCAGTAAGATCGTTGTCTCTGTCCTACCTCTGTTCCTCCACCCTTGCCTCGTTGCGCCTTGAAACACTTGTGTATAGGCGCGTTACAAATGCCATATCATATCATGTCACCATTTATGGTTCACTAGACTGAAGTGCTGCTCTAGATTTCAGTTAGATGCAGGTGTCCTTGTTCTACAGCTTGAAATTTACCCTAAAAACTACATCTCCCCCACTCTTAGTTTTGGGTACGTGCATAGTTGTCGTTCTAAAGCTACACTAGTGCTATGAATTCAATTAAATGTATTTTCACCACAGCAAATCACATGACATATAGACCTGACAATGTACAATAAATAGTTCGGAATTCTTCAAAGTATGCAGATTAAAAATGCACTGATGCCATTGTCCATATCATGTTGTCAAATGCATGAAGGTAAATGATCGTGTATATGTTAAAGCAGTGTACTCCACTGATTTACTGTGAGTAACTTAGGTTGTCAAATTTTGAAAAGAACTTTGCACTTACCATCAAGAGATTGTTTTCTGTAGTGTGTTCAGACATACACCCCAGCCTACATGGAACGGATGACGAATATGGATGGAAAGGGGACGTAAGTGGATGGAATGGGGACGATGGTGAATGGAATGGAGACGTATGTGGATTGAACAGATAAAGTAAGTGGAAGGTACGGAAGTAACATGTGAAGTGTACGGGTGAAATATGTGGAAGGTACAGACGATAATATGGACGGGGTGCATAAAACAACTTAGAATTCACGGAAAAGATCGAAATACATCATCAGATCTGAGGGCGTGGAAAGGACTGGAGTGTGTGGAAAGGACGCAGAGTGCGTGGAAAGGACGGGATTGCGTGGAAAGGACGCGGAGTGCGTGGAATGGACTAGATCGCATAGAAGTTTGCAACATAAATGAATGGTTTGGAAGACATGTAACGTTTGAAAGAGCAAGTAAATCATCTTATCACATCACTATGCTACTCTCCTCTTTACACCACCACTCAACTAGAACACAGAGATACTATGACACCATTCGGTATAGCTGTTCTCATACCAACATCCGCCTCATACTCCACATCACTCTAACTAAACACTGCTGGTTTCACACCCCCCAGCCAGGTGTTCTCCTCAGGCCTAACGCAGCCAGAACCGGTCTGGATAAAACCTGCCAGAACGAACACATACCCCTGATCTCTCAACCACCACACCTACTGCTATGAAGCAGCTATTACACGAATGCCACACCAGCTGCACACATCCGGTGCTCACACGCACCTTCGACTCTCTCTACTCCCTCTACTGACCTGAACTTCGGTTCCTGAGGGCGTTCAACCTACCAGCGCCTTCAGACCATACCAATGGTACATAAGGCGCTATATAAATGCAAAATAACATAACATAACATAACATGCAATGTGATTATGGCAACCTAACTCAGTGGGTTGAGGATCTGCTGCAGAAATATGTGCAAACTAGGGGCGATATATTGTTTCGTATTTTCATGGTCAAAGAAATTCCAGTCTTGTGAGTCAGAAACTACGGCCAAGTGATATCATAGCCAGAAAAACTCAGGGCATCACGTTGATGGGCTTCTTAACTAGCAATGCAGCCAAGCAATCTAATTTGGTTTCTGTAACAGGTTACATTTAGCCTGCCTGCAAAATAGAATTTTGTAGGGCAATTGAGCCAATACATAAGTGGACATACACAGATTAAGGACAATCAACTTTGGGCATTTTTAAGTGCAGGTAGGCGGTACAGAAAGCTGTTCTCGGGATTTGACCATGATGGGTGAAGTGCTAGAGTGGAGGCAGAGGAAGTGAGGGACTGAGGCAAGTTAGAGGTGAGGGAAAAATGTTAGCTAGAAGGCAGATGAGAGGTAGGTTAAGAGGGTAACTCAGGCGAGGAGGTAGGATTTTAGTTTTGTTTTAAACAAATTGGTGTGCACTGTTTCTCAGAAGTCCAGGGAAGACAATTGCATGCAAGTGGAGCAGCATGAGAGAAGGAGCGTAAGGTTTGATGGTATGCCAGTGATTACCACTGGCTGTAAATACCTCCGGATTACAGGGTGGATTTTAACACTGCAAATCGATTAATTTATACCGCCGCCTCAGTGGTGGAAGTAAAAATTGATAAATCCCTCCATAAGATAGTGTTTTAACAGAGCGACCACTGTGTCATGAGGAGCTGTGCTATGGTGGTATTCTAGCAATACCAATACCTTTGCCACGGGGGTGGTAATAATGGCATGATTGGATGGATTTTTGTAAATACCGCCGGTGATCGTTGTAATTACCGCCGGAAATATTTGATCCCAAAAATCCACCTAGACCTTGCGGAGGAATTATGTTAAGAACATGTTTGAACGGCGCAAATGCATTCACTTATGTAGCAGGCAATACCTGCTTGTAATCACTCTGCATCTAGACAATCAAGACCTAAGGCACAGAAAGGGATTTGCCCAGGATGACACGATTTGGGTGCATTCTCATCTGTGAATTAGGATTCCACATGTATAGGTTCACAGCCTGCAATGTAGCTATCACGCCACCTCTACACCGCGCGCGGACATTTTATATGCAAATGCAGAGTATTCAACCATTGCACACATTGATTTTACAACATCTTCCTGCTTACTAAAAAAGAATTGGAACAAACTGCCAGTCTCCAAATGAATCTCAATTTTCATGCGCTGGGAGTGAAACATCAGTTTGCATGTCTGCATAGTTTGCAAGTAGGAAAAAAATTATGCAAAAGCAATTCTCTCTCACTTTAACTTGTGCAAAATGTGTATAGAATGCACGCCTCAAAACCTCATTAAAACCACTCTTCTAGCCCCAGTTGCCATTATCCAAAATAGTAATGAAATCCTAGGTGGAGGCCCCGCTGCGCCCTGTCAGATATCAACTCGTCCAGCCAATATTTGGCACACGACAAGACACAGCGCATCTCCCAACCTTAAATAACGTGGAGAGGCTAAATTGTATACTGTAATAAAATTCAAGAATGAGAAATTGCCACGCGGGCCTGCCGTGTGGGGTGGAAATTGAAAACACATTTCAGGGCGCGGAGAACCATAAATCAGCCCCATCACCGCCAAGTGCATATTTTCAATTTACAGTAAGGTGAGAAGCATGAACTGTTTTGATTTTTAATTTAGAATCTTTAACCCAAGAGGGTGCAGGCTGGAAGATAAATTGAAGTTGGCTGTTCTTGATCTCACTGGCCACGCGTATGAGCAGAGGCCGCGGCATCGTCGTCGGTGTTGTTTTCCAACAATACCAACATACTTTCTCCTCAACATTATTATTCCTTCAGGAACAGGCTTCGGATCATCTCTGGCAAATGATGTGTCACATCATTTCTCCTGGGAGCCCTGTAAAGTACTGATGGGTGACAAATAAGGCTCTATTTCAAGGCGTTCGCGACAGGCCGGGAATGCGGTGGCGGCGCCGCCGCGCGTAGCTGGCGCGTGCTAGGCCGGCATCCGCGGGATCATTGGTCGCTTGGGAGAAATTGGAAGGAGGTGGCTGTTGAGGGGGGCTTTGTGCAGCTTCCATGTCACTATTGTACTGAAAAATAAATAGTAGGGTAATACAAACCAAAACAATAAGGTATTCACAAATGTCGACCCCTTGTGAAATGCATTATTATCTATTATTATTATAATGGTATTAATTGAGAGCGGACCTAGCTTCGAGAAGCGACAGAGCGCTTTACAGAGGTATACAACAATACAGATACATAACGGAGCGCTTTTCAGAAGCAACAACAGAACAGATATACAGCGGGTGTGGGATAAAGAGGGGCACAGAGGAGGGGTACAGCTGTCTCGGGTGGTGGGGAGGAGAGGGGCAGGCAGCATATAGCGGGTCAGGTGGTGCGGGGGGCAACGTGATGGCCTAGGTGTTGAGGAAGAAAGACTCCTTGAGTTCTTTTCTGAATCCTAGGAGCGTCTAATACTGGCGGGGACGAGGTTCCATAGTCTTGGGGCCGAGGCAGAGAAGGCTTGTTTTATGGTCCTTTCCTATAGCAGCCGCGGATTTCAGGTCAAGTATTAGGACTTATTTATAAAGATTTGCACTGGAGAAAATCAGGATACGCCCTGGGGCATCTCAGGTTTTCTTCCCTATGCCTGATTCATGAAGCTTAAAATGTAAGCCAATCCGGAGCATCGCGGGGATGACCTTCCTTAAACCTTGTGAAGCGCATTTGAACGTGAGAACCTCAGAGAGGCTTAAGGTGTGCCCAGATTCTTCCATGAAACTGACGAAAGATGCTGTGTTAATGGAGGAAACTCTTTGCATCAGTCCCGCCCTCGCCTGAGACATCCCTTATAGTCCCGCCCTTCACTTCCCACATGCAAGTGAGGCAAGTTTTTTTTTAAAAATACATTGGTTTGAGCTAATGAGCTTATGGCCCTTGGAACGTGCATCTGTTACAGGATGGGATTACACCAGAGTAATTCTGAGTCCAAATAACCGGACAAACTCAAGAAGATGGCAAGTTGCTGTTTTATTAGCAATTATCTAAAACAGGAAGTTTGATACTTAAAGAACTTCAAGTATCAAGTGGCAAAATGCTCACCCGATGGAAAAAAGAAAACTTAGACTTGCTGAAAACAATAGAGTGTGCCGAAGAAGAACTGATAAATAATCCAACAAGGATACTTAAGAAACTAAAAGAGATGGATTGGATCAACACGCAAAATCTATCGACTGATTATAAACTTATTTCACATCTTCCCCCTATGGCAACGAAATTGAATGTTCTACAACATTACATCAAAAAATTTCCGAGCCGACCAGCGCGTAACTTGATAATGCGAGCGAGATTGAACATGCTTGACTGCAATGAAATACGCTACATTAGAGGTCTGTCATTATCTAACAGCTGTAGATTCTCTAATGAAGACAAGCAAACAATTCGCCATTTACTGCTTTCTTGCCCTGCCACAAAGGAGATATGTTTGCCCTATCTGAAATTCCTTCTGCGATATTCACAAACGACTGATGAGGAAACATGGTGGTCACGGATGATCAGTGGCCATCGAACATCATGGCAACTGGCTACTTTTAAGATCCTTCAACAGCTAACAGAAAAACTAGAGCTCAAACGAACTGAATACAACTAAGACCTTGTTTGTTTCGGATCAAAAAAAAATGTGAAAATAATTTTGCTACGAGACATCCAGAGGACCAAAGACAAAAGAGAAATGATAGTCCATTTTACAAAGAAAAAATGTTGCAAAAAATCAATTATTTGATTAAAAATGTCAACAATAAAAAAATAAAAATAAAAAAAGCAGGAAGTTTATAACGAACATCAATGGACGTACGCTCATCCTCCATGATGTCCACATAAAATAAAATACAATGATATACTTTTTTATCCATCAGAATGACGTCATGCCACGTGGCAATAATGAAAATCCTATCGAGGGTTGGGATTGGGTATGGGACTCATCTAGATATGCAATCATATAGAAGCTGGGTTTGTTAGTGGCTGTCAGATATCAGGTGGACAACATATGCCTACCTCTCCCTACGTGTCATTTAAGAAAAATCTGTTACACAGTGTTTCATTGTTTTTCTAAGCTATGAGGTCCGTCATTATATGGACTAACACAATTGGTTTGCCACGCGTGTGCCTTGCCTGGAACACTGGTTCCTTTAGCAGCACGTAAGCCTAGACCCAGGTGTAAGTAGATAGGACATGAGACTGCCGTAGCCCAGCATCTCTCTTCACCCATGTCTTCTACCATGACATTATCTTTGTACTTGGCCTTGCAGAGTATTCTTGTCCTAGGAATGCAAAGGGAGTGAGGGCACTCGCTATCGTGTCTGGAACTCCAAGTTAAAGCCCTATTTCCAGCCTTGACTCACGTGACATGAGACCACGATTCTGTTCATTCTGCAGCTTTTAAATGTTTTAAATGAATGAAGACTCAGCGTCCTTTGTGTTCTTTCTTGCACCTTAACGTGAGAGGATTCATCCTCCGCACACACGTTCCTCTTCAGCGTAGATAGCTGACCTCGACCTCTCAGCTCTTGACTATAGGCCAGACAGCCCCCCAACGCAGCTCCAATAACCTGTTATTCTACTGCGACAAAGCCTTCCATTTTCTCTCCATGATTCTTTGGCTTATTATTTCATGATACCAATGTCCATTTTCCGTGCAATGGTGGCTCCGCCTGTATTCTATTCACAACTTATGGCTAGCCTATACGATGACTTAATTTATCTTGCGTTTCAGTATATGTACATTCTTCATGCTTCTGATTTCGGCAGCACTTTTTACTGTGTAATCTTCTTCTTTTACACTTTAAGGTTCACTTGATTCTTTACTTCGCCATTTCTCCTGTAGGATCCATACAGCGTGTTCATTCAGTATTTCAGGACGTTGTGCATTCTTTCTCATAATGTCATCAGTGCATTTTCTTAGCTCTTTCTCATATTCCTTCAGGAATCTCCTCCTGTAGACTGTCATAAACTCTACGGTACATTCGATATGGTTGTCTTAATGGATACCGTCTTCCATATACTTGCTGCGGTATTGGTACTATAGCTGATGTTAGCCATGGCACGGTCTCATTTCTCCAATAAAAGGGAGGTAGGAGGGGTAGGGTATCCTGCGGATATCTAGGTCTGCTCCCCTACACTATATTTCTGCACTTTATTTGGACCTGCTCTATTTTCCACTAAATATTTTGCCCATCCAACCCAGGTCTTTATATTAAGGCTGAAGTTTCATCAATAAGAGTACTCTAACATAGGGAATTAAAAAGGAGATGGACTAAGCTGCTAAGCATGCATTAGTACTACTGTTTGTATCCCAGTTTTAATGAACCTTATACATATATATTTGCACAAGAGCAGCATACAAAACATATTCAACACGGTAAAACATATTACTGTGAAATATGCACAATAATATGTACATATTCCAAGTGCTCAAATAGGCAATAAATAACTAGTAAGCATTTACACACACACACACACACACACACACACACACACACACACACACATGCACACACAAGCCAACACATGGGCAATAATGTACATAGAGGGCTATAATGGGTGGTAATAGATTCCTGATTTAATCATGTGTACATGTGGATACATCACCAACTGATAAAGCCCTCACTGGACAGTGGTGTGCTAAGGTTGATGTTTTTAGTGAACAGGATTGAAAAAGATGGGCCATCTGCTCTCCAAAAACAAACATAAACTGCACAAAATGGCTGCTGGATAAAATGATATATGAGATTCTTTGTCAAACAAGCAAGTCCCTTTTCAGTTTTCATGGCGGCCATAAAAGAAACAGACTCACCGTGTGGTAGCTGTCATCTTGCCAGCAATACAGGTGTACTGGGGTTTTCTATTGTAATGTTAAACTTCGAGCTCCCACTTTAATCTCTCAAAATAAGGTACAATCTGATTGGAATTAATCAGGGCCTGTATAAAGAGGGTCTGTGAAACCTTTTTAAACTTGTGGCTATCAAGCAAGCAAACTAATTCCTACAATGTTATCCATCTTTTAGATTAGTTTAACTTTTCTTCCTCACATGTCTGCCAGGTTTAACTTAATTGTCTATTATGCTGAGGGCAAGCCGCTGCATCCAGCAGCGTTGTAGAAGTATAATTTTTCTTTCTTTAATGCACACCTGCTATGGAGGGGGGGTTGTATTACTCATTGAGGATGTTTACCAGATGACTGCTGACTCTGTATGTCATTCTAGTTATGGATATTTCTTAAATAGTACTTTTAGAGTCACGTTATTATTTCTTTTCAATTTTCATTATTATTTTTCACTTTAAATACAATGCTAATTAATCTTGTTGTTTATGAATAGTACGATTATTTATATTGTGATTGCTTGTTTTCTTAGATAGCCATCATATGTGGGAATGGACGATTTTTAATATTAAGGTCCTGAGGAAGGTGTAGATAAATCTGTTTTAAAATGCCGAAACATAATTTACCATGTTTAACATTGAACGAGATCATGACTTAGATCAACTGGGCCATTTGTAAATAGGGCTGTCTTATTAATGTATTGATTGATTTAATGTTATTTATTGTATGATTATCTAGTTTATTTAATACTGTGTCTTAGGGTAGCACTATCTTGGGTTTGTTTTTTGAAAAAATATTGTGTAATTGTTATTTATAATGTTTCGATGTATCTTTGATACTAAACCTAACATATTTAAATGTACTGATTAATATGATTATCAATTTTGATATTTCTAAAAAATGAAGAAAGTAATGATTGTAGGTGGTATTTAGTTGAAATGTAATTTTAACTCAATGAGAATGAAATTTGCAGCTAGACTTTATGTATTTAATATGTGATTGAAATATTAAATATCTAAGATTATGGGCCTCATTAAACGGATGGCGGTAACCATGGCGCTACTAGTGCCATGGTTGCCGCTGGAGTCCGGCATGGTGAATGGCGGAATTACCGCCCCATTCCAAGGTTGGCGGGGCGGTAATTCCCCATTCACCATGGCCCTTCCCCATTCCCATTTGAGCCCCATAGGGCTTTTACATATTTTACTAATGTTTATACAAGTCAAAGCTCAAAGTGAAACATAGAGCTCAATGGGAATGGGGAAGGAGCAAATAACGGTATCGCAATTAGCGGTACCGTTATTTGCTCTGAAGTCCCTCAGCGGGTCCCGTCCTTAACGTGTGGTCTGACCACACGTTAAGGACGGGACCCACTGAGGGACCTCATAGTAGCGCGGTAAGGGATTACTGGTACCGGTGCCCTTACCGGTGCCGGTAATCCCTTACTGCCATCCGTGTAATGAGGTCCTATCACTTAAAGATACATTTAAGGTGGAACTATTTTGTGTGTATATTAAAATGGTGTATGGTCCATGATCCACCTTTATGGGACTTGGCACTTTGTGTATATAAAGCAATAAAGGGGAGTCCAGATTTTAATAAGTTAGGTTTAAGGCAGGAGAGGGGTAGGGAGACAATACAGGTGTGTGGGGGTGTGGCACTGGAGGGGGAGAAACTAGACTGATAATTACGTCTGCAAAGTAACGTGATGAATTCCGCCTGCCTCCTCTCCTCCAATGGTGCCACAGTGACCACTGTCTACAAAACACACATAGACCATGAGCATTGCTGCATCCCTCCACCGAAATTTTTATAGAACAACAGCAGTCACACCATGCCAGCCGTGAGAACCCCTACCCTAAAGTTTACCCACGCTCAATCTGTAGTAAGTTATGAACATATTAGGATCCGCCTATTCTGCATGGAGCGCCCTGAGCACCAGCCCATGAAGCAGCCACCCCCCTGCTGGAGGGACCCTGCAGGAAGTCCAGATGCTCCATACGCCATCTGAATAACTGCTTGAATCAACCTGCTGGTAGTCACAACCAAAGCTTTCCTGACAGCCTCCGCAGTCCCAAAAGTCACCAAAAGACTGTCCTGTCTTCCGGACAGCCTACCTCCTACAAAGGTACTCCAGTACCGCCCTTCTGAGATCAATGGTATGACGGCGCGCTAAAGTTAAAGCAATTACAACAGCCATCATACGAGTCAAGAAATTAAGCTCGAGCCCTGGAAGAGATTCAAAGGGGCCCCCGCAAATATCGCAACACCAGAGGAACATCCCTGATGGCATATGTACTGGGATGATGAAGAGGCATGTGGAGGTAATGCCCCACCTTCAGGAACAAGGACAGCAGCACATCCTTAGTATTCTAGAGCTCCAGGAGACGCGGCCACCATGCTCCTACTCTAGGCACACTAGTTTGTGTATCTGCTGGTGTTGCAGGAACAACGTCCTACCCCGAGAGTGCGGACCTCCTGGCACATCCAGAATACTTCAGAATGGGTTTAATTTGGATTTGGCCAACTCTCTTAGAGGGAACAGACAGCCAATCATGCCTTCAGGGGTAGGTGTGTGTGTGGTGTGTTATCTCTAGACTTCTGCGGTTCTTTGTCATTGCTCCCCCAGTGCTTAAATCTTCACTCCTCCCTGGGATCTCCTCCTAATGCTTAGGGATCTGTAGGGCCCCCCAAAGAACCTCTGATACTAACCGACTTCAACATTCCGCCTTCCTGATCATCAGCACCTCAGCCAGAAGGAGGGGGAACTTTGGGCTCTTCTCTGCACTCCCGCTACCTTGCCTTCTCTCGCAAGAGTATCACCCTTCATAGTGACCCCTCATTTCGTCCAAATGTGACATCTTCCACATGATGAAGCACATCATCCTTTTCTCTCTTGGCCTGTATCTCACCCAAGGGGGTGGGGAATCTCTGGCATCCCTAGACATCAGGCAATGTCCTGCTTTTACACCTTGCACAGCTTTTCTGTAATCTGTGGGACCTCCTGAAGGTACCAAACAAGACATCTTCCCTCTCTATCAGTAGAGGCAGAAGGACACCACATCCTTGGCAGATACACTATCAGCAGCCCACATGTCAGGTGGGTCTCTTGGTTGACCTGCGTGGTGAAGAGCTATCTCTTTGATGACACCTGTAGGCCATAACAAGTGGTCCAATTAGCTACATTAAAAGAGGAGTGACAGGAAAAGGATTATTCCCTGAAAGAGAATCAAATAAAATTAAACCAACAAGTGACATACAATAGCGCCTGCTCAGGGCAGATAACCACTTTACAAAATCAGATCAAGCAATTGGAAGGGGAGAATAATAAGTTAATCATTAAGGAACTCCATTCCCAAACAGAATTTGACCAAGATGCCCGAAGTTAAGCGCTATAAAACAACAGAGGGATAACCTGAATGAACAGAATTGCACACTGTATCAGGAAAAAGATGCCCTGTGCCAAGAAGTGTAAAATCTAAAGGCAGACCTGGAGAGAAGTGAGTCAGGCCTCCAGGAACTGACTGAACTAAAAGCAGCATATGAACATTTTATTGGGCATTTAAGACAAGAAGAAGGTGATCTAGAACAGACCACCCAGGCCAAAGATGTGCACAGACAGAAGATGCATCTCCTGCAACAAAAATGGACTGAGTATTCCCATACAATACAAGAAGCACAAAAAGAAAACAAGGCCCTTTGTGATGAGAACAGTGGACTCCAGAGCCAGGTGGCAGCACAAGGGAAGGTAATCGAGGTCAGTCAAGCCCTGATAGAAGAGCACAAGGCTCAGGCCTGTGCTTACAGTAAGATAGCTCAGCGGGTTGAGCGCTCGCTGCTGCGATCTCAGTGTGATCTGCAGGTCGCAGGTTTGAATCCCGGCAGGGCCAACTCAGCCTTTCATCCTTCCGAGGTCGATAAATGAGTACCAATTTCGCAATTTCGGTTTGATGATATTGTATGTAAAATATGTGCTCTGTAAAGCGCTTTGGATTAAGGCGCTATATAAATAACACGTCATTATCATTACTGTCAGGGCTGAGAAGGAGAAACTTGGGAAGTTAGAAAAAGAGTGTGCTAGATTAAATCAAAACTTGAGGAACCCCGAACAGCCAGAGAGTGGCAGGGCAACCCCTGATCACAGTGTGATGCCCTCTGTACCAAGGGCCTCAAGCCAATTTAGCACACTGTATGTGCAAGGCACGGCTCAATACATGTCCACAGGTTCATATGAACCAGAAGCCATGAGGCAGCCAGACCCAAATAGGCCTAGTATGATTGAGACAGCAGGTCAGCGTCCATCAGAGATTGATGGACAGGCATCCCTGTTTAGGTTCAAAAATATAATGGCTGATGGACCTGACCAGGAAAGTTCCTATGACGGGAAATCAGGGAGCTAGAATTGCAGAAACATCAGCTACAAAGGAACCACTTGGTTCGCTTTGCAGAGAAAAAGGATTCTGAGTTGAGGCCCCAAAAGTGTATTCTGAAAACCTCCACCCAAGCAGGGAGGGGGTGGGAGTTCTCAACCAACCCCGGAAACATGGAGGAGTTGGATGACTACTCGCCTGTGCAAAAGAGGGAGTCCAAGGGAAGTGACCCAGAGAGCCCAAAGTACAAAAGGGGAGAAGAGACTAGACCCCATCATTCTGGGAGAGACTCCAAAGCTCAAAGAATCAGGAAGCGGCTAGATGGAAGAGATGGGACCTCAAATAGCAGCAGCTCTGAGTCTGAGGGGGAATGGACTCAGGTGCAGCGGAAAAAGAAGGCTGCCTAACAAAAGAGAACTCTGGTGAAAGAACCCATTAGACAGATAAAAGCTATTAGAAGTTTCATGACCTTGTACCACAAACATGCCAAATATTCAGTCTGGGAGCATCTGGAGCTACATGACCAGATGATGACATCTTTTGACATTAAAAATGATAGGAATTCAATAGAATTTGCCAAATAGACGTTCTCCCCAGAGTACTCCAGCTTCTTTGTTGGGCTGGAGGATCAGAAACATTCAAGGTGGTCCACCTACAAGGCAGCCATCTTGAAGACTTCTCCACGCACAGAAACCCGCAGGAGGCTCGCAAGGCAGCCTACAACTTGCAGTGTGGAGAGGTTCAGGTCCGAGAGAATTTGTTCAGGAATTAAAACAGGCCTTTGCACAAACCACCAGGCAGGTGCGCACGAATAGTAGGGAATTTATAAATACCTATTTTCATGCACTCCCAAAATACATCATGACGCAGTTGGTCAGGGACTTCCATGATGAAAGGACCCTGGACTGGGTAATAGAGCAAGCTACCCGGATCTATGAGGTCCAAAAGCCGTAGAAAACAAGATTCCAACCAAAAAACCCAAATAGACCAACTCCCCGCTGCTGCCAAGATGGCAGAGGTGAAGGTTACCCACATTTTGGACCTAGAAATGGGGGGGTCCTAAAAATGCACCTTCCCAGAACCCACCAGTCACAAACAGGTGGTAGTCAGGCAGGGTACCCCACAAATATGCCCCCTAACTCCGCCAATTACATCAGCCCTAGGTATAAGGTCAACAGACCCATCTTGGGGCACGTGTGGACTCCCCCAGCCCAGGGGGGGTATCCAATCAGGTGAGTACAGCCCCAGGAAACTACCCTCCAAACTTCATTCAGGAGGGCAGTAATCCTCCAGCCTCTAGTTTAAGTTTCTTACCCAGGTACCCTCAAAACCCCAACATGCAGGACAACCCTCCTTACTCTCCCAGCTTTCAGGAGTCTAGACCACCCAATCAGGGAGAGGGAAGGCCAAGGGTGGAGGGCTACCAGGGAAACCCCCAATACCCAGGGTACTCCGGGAGAAGGGACAGTTACCCTACCCTTCCCGAGACCAACCCAGAGTTGACACAAGACCCCCGTACCAGCCCGAGAAGGTGTCACAACTGGATAGCCAGGTTCAGAACCTAACCCAAGATCTGAGTTGCATGTTGAGGGCTCAGCAGAACCCTCAGATGAACATGACTGCTCAGAACAGCTCAAATCCAGGGTCTGGCACCCTGGAACAATGACGGGGAGAGAACCTCGACAACCAACCAGTTCCAGAAGAGGAGGCACAGGAGGAAGGGGATGGAAAGCCCTAGAGGAAGCTTCCTTCCTCACCCGTGAAAAGCACCAGACACCCCGGAACCGGAACGCAAATCTCCTACCCCCGAAAATCTGCAGCCTAGGGAATAGAGGGTGGGTAGGAGAAACAAAGAAGACCCATTTTGTGGAGGAAGTCAGTTGCCTCCAGTTTGAGGGGAAGGATCCTTGGAGGATTCTGGGAAGAAAGTCTTCTCTTTCAAGGATGGGGGAATTCCTCCCAAAGAAAAATGGGTCCCAAAAGACCCTAACTCAGACTGGGTTGGTATGGTGACTGACTCGGAATCGGCCATCCCAGAACCCCAGAAAAGTGATCTTGAGAACTAAGCAATGACTAAGGGATCCTCCTCATAAACCGTTTTGAGTGTCTGTCTACAGGAAGAGGGGGACAGCACAGAATCAAGGGAAAAGGGGATTCCAAAATCCTGCCTATTTCAGGATGCCAAATTGTATTTACAGATTCCCAAACTCCGACACAGAAAACCACCCCAGATCCCATGGTGTCGGAGTCCAAAATAATGTAATTAACGTCCCAGCTTGCCCAAAATGCCCATTTCCTTTGCCCCTTGGAGGAGAAAGAAGGTAGGTTTTATGCGCCCGTCCGGGTTCAAGGGCAATGTGCATTTTTAGCGCTGGTGGACATCGGATCCCAAGCCACTCTTCTGTCCAAAAGGGCATTTGAGCAGCTAGATTCAGGAAGGGGGGAGGGACACCAAATGCCCTCACCCCTCTTCCTGGACAACTCCAGAACTTCAACAGGAATGAAATTCGCATCGAGGGGACTGCGGATCTGGAGATTAAAATTGTACGACACAAGGTGAAACATCCAGTTATAGTCGTGACTCCTGAGGAGACCCCATGTCTATAAGGGAAAGACCTCCTTTGGAGGTTGTCTGCCCTGATAGACTGTGAGAACAAGGTCTTCTGGACTCCATCTAACCGGACGATAAAATTAAAAGAGAGTACCAACTATGTCAGTTTAAATGGCACATGCCACATGGTTGAACAGCTATCTGACCAAATTGAGTTCCATTTTCAGAACAATCAAGTACCTGACATTGCTGTAATTACTGTAGCACAACAAACTGGTGATGAGAACTCCTCTCCATTCCTGAAAATCAACCTTCCTTCCAGTTTTAAGTGGCATTCCACACTGGAAGGAAATACCTTGACATTTTATACCGATTCACAATTTGAAAATCCAAGTCCCATGATAAAAAGTGATGAAAGACCAGCACAAAGCTTGGCTGAGATTCAGAAAATGTATGAACAGCTGTTCCTCCCTATTCAGTTAAATGAGGGGAGGGAGCCTGTTCTCGCAGAGTATGCCTGAATAATGGAAAAAGCTTAATCAGCGAAGCGTTGTTGAGGAAACTCCCAAAAGATCCGACCATTCCCACATTTAAATTGGTTGATAAGTGGGAAATGGGCCTGGAAAATCCCAAATCCAAACATCTTCTGCCTAGCAGGTGTATGCTAAAAATGTCCATAGGTGATAAAAGCATAGAGCATAATTGTTGGGTCGTGCGAGATGTCCCCTCTGCATTCTACCTAGGAAGTGACATTCTCAATCAGTTCACAATTCATTTGAACCTTAAAAATTACCAAGCATGGTCCCAACTGGGGGGTAACCTCATGGGATTTGATGATTCTGAAAAAGCATTTCAGTCAGCTCAATTTCTACCGTATGCAGTTGAAATTCAAATTGGAGAGGAGGTCACCATCCCAGGACGGACCCGACAATTTCCACTTTACCTACAAATTAAGAGATGACAGAAACTCCAAAACCTGGACGCTTATGTACAACTAAACCACCATCTCCAACAGCAGGGGCTGGGGTTGAACCCAACACCATTAGTTGACTTAGAACGCAACACTATTCCAATATTGGTGGATAACAGCAACCCTAGGAGATCACTCTGGGCGCATACACCTTTATTGGAATGGCGGTTGATGACCAGCATTTTTCCATGGACTTAGGGAATTAAATCATAGGACCAATCCCCAGTGGCTGCTATGACCGTGACAAGGACATACTACCAGAAAAGATCTTCACCTGGCAAGGGGGGAATTTCTTGTTTCTTGGTGTACTCTTCCTGCCCTTGCGGGGGGAAGAGGTGACCTGCGACATCAGGAAGGATGAGGTAATATTCCCGGTCCACAATTGTGAAAACAAAATCAAAATATCGAGGCTGAGTTCCCCCAAAAGGAAATACACCGAACACGGGTTACAACGGAACATACAAAGATCTTTATTTTATACTGAACAGTTTTCCAAGAAAAGTAAGAGATAGCTATCGGCCCTCAGTACAACACAACGAACTCCAGCGTGGTTCAGTGTGCTTAGTGAGAGATGCTGTACATTAGAATTCCTTGCTCTTTTATACCATCTGCGAACATGATGTCCAACTCTACTTCGGGTTAATATTCCTCTAATACATTACTGATCTAGGGTTCATGCTGGATTCATACCACTATATGCATAGGGATTGCCTTTAATACATTCGCCAACAAGCCTACATGGTAACAGTGTATTTTAGGACTTCTCATAAAGGTCTTCTCAAACATTAATACAATGCAGTTAAACAAGTGTTTGTAGTTCAGTATTTGGATACATTGTTCTTAACATATGCTCATGGATTAGTTTCATTGCACGAGTAATCCTTTACACACAAGTCAGCGAAGGACAAGGTCTCAGTTCACGACCCAACAAGTGGCCTGCAGGCAAGTTACATATTAATTACACACAGAGGTCAAGACGGCCATGTTGTATTTCGGAATGACATCGTCCACCATTTTAACTCACAGGGTGACTTTACAGCGAGAACCTAAAATGGCGGAATGACCTAAAATGGCGGTTTACATTGATTCAACGGTCAGGACCTTGCAACACGGATTTCTTCGCAAGTGGCTTACAAGCAGCTTGGCGTAGACCAATATACATATATTTGTTGCAAAAGGAGGTACGATATAATTTCCCGTTTGACAAACCCTCCTTTTGGCCAATGCTAAGTGCTAAACTACTTCGGATCTCCTTGCAAATAACTCCATGCATCATCGTCCATGCACCCTGAATCACTGTCAGAAATATCTATTGCCATCAGGTCATTCGCGAAAATTTCCTTTAACACGTATTCCTTGGAGGTTTTATCCGGGGCATACACTTTATGTCCTATCGTACGTATTGCTTGTGCGCAACATCCAACTAGCATCGAACATATACTAGATAGACACTGGATACAACAACAAAGGAACAACAGAATTTCCAAAATGATCAGTAAGACCGAAAGTACCTTCCAACACCAAGATCGCAAGAAGTCCCAGAACCAAGCGCTAAGATCCCAGTTTCCCTCGGGAACATGCACTTCTGAACTAAGGACGTGCAGATTCTGTATTGCTTTGAAGATAGTTGGGGAGGAATCTGGCAAGAAGACACAGCAAGCGGACCCCACTAATTTATACACTCCACCACGATCAGCCAGAAGGACATCTAATGCCATCCGGTTCTGAAGCGCTACTAATCTTATCGCTTTCTGTTCTAATGTCATATTATAGAGTATGTCCGTGGTCCGGTTGATGGTTCTCTTCAGTACTCTCGCTAGTGTAGGGGAGGGTAAGTCAATAGGACCCCCCTCCCACTGCATGTCCCACCCTGGTGAAGACTCATGACTCGTCGGTAGCCCACCGGTCCCCGGGCCCAGGCGGCAGTGCGGCTGCAGACCGACACGTGAGGCTGCACAACCACGTTATGTGTCAGAGCACAGACGCCATCTTGTATTAAGCCAACCCCATCTTGCTAGAAACATGCAGATCTAACCCAGGCAGAGCAAACATGCACACTGAAAGCTGCAGAGTGACCCCCACTCAACCGCGCTCACAGAGGCCCACACTTCCCCCCACCTCCCACTGCATGGCAGATCCGCTGAGAACTCGTTCTCACAAGCCACCAGACACGAGCAAACAACAAAATAAAACACTGTAACTGTTGACCTTCCTCAGTACATCATTGCCCCAGCCATGAACGGGAACATTAGGAAGTAACTGAGACCAGCCCAAACCCTGCAGGCCCTGACCCTGCACCAAGCCCCCAACGTTAGACGGCGTGGCGCCTCACACCCATACCTACCCCGAAAACTCTTGCATTGTGTAGAAACCATTTATGTAATGTACGTCCTGTTGACTAACGTTCGCTGCTAATGTGATGGATAATGGCTAAAGAGTAAATATGCAACCGATATTGTTTATAATGTAGAGATGTACAAAGACTGGTTAGCTGATAACAATATGTGATAACATGTGTTGCCCTCTTTATACACTCACCTGCCTAACACTACCTCATATTCGTATGTCAACTATAGATGCAAATTGTTGTGCTAAAGGGTATGGTACCCAGTTAGTATCCCCTCTAATGCAAATGCATACGAGTCCTTTCAGAAACCACATGTGTTGATATTCGCCCCTCACCCACGGAACAGTATACCGCCTTGTGCAAGAGGCCGCGCACAGAGCTACAAGGCCACTTCCCCCTCCTCCTGCCCTGGCCCTCTAGAGATAGCTGGTGTTCAAACAGCACAGCTTCGCCTCCCCTCCTGACCCTGCTGGACCCATTTCAAGCATCCGCCTCCCCCATGTCAGAGGCCACCACAGCCTGACTCCATGATTTACGAGCTACCTGGTCCTAAATCCCACCGTCTCTCAGGCACCAGTCACATGCCCCCCACGGGCCAGTGGTATCCCCATCGACCCCAAGTTAAGGACCCTAAAAGGGGGGGCACCCACACGTGTACCAACAGATCGTAATACCATCCCTCACCTAAACTGCCAAGACAGGTTGGTCAAGCGACCCCTCCCATGCCCCTGACTATGCACATGAGACCGGATTGTTTGAACCTAAGGTATCCTCCAAACTGATGTATTGAGACACTCCAGATCGCATATCAATGTTATTGTCCACATACTGATCTAAGGTCAGCGCTTACAAGAGTTTCAAACCAACGGAAAGCATAAAGGGTGACAAATGGGTGGGAATGTGTGGCCAAAAGGGCAAATGTTAGTTTAGTTATCAATCGCCGTTACAAGGCATGTCCGGCCCGGCACTCCACCCCGATGAGCTCAGCTGACCTTCCACCCCACGTGGCTCAGCACCAACGTCCGCCAATCCTGGAGAAGCAACTGTATACAATGTATACCACCTAGCCATCACCACCCAATCCCTAAGACTATGTGCCCCTATAGCTTGTGTCATTGCTGATGTAGTTCTGTAATAAGTAGGACTGTCTTTGCGATTGTCAGACAGAGCGCTCTCAGAGTTTGCAGAGTCCTTTGCATGCTCTATATTGATCTATATAAAGCTCTTTTGACCTCACCCGCACTTGGTCCTGGCCTCATTCCCCTTCTGGGGTGTGTCCTTTATTGCCTCTCACTAAGGGGGGTGCGTTTCTGGGGACGCTCACATTCAGTGGTGACCCCATAGACGTGATTTATTTTTTAACTTTAAACTGTCCCCTTGGCACGAGACGGTCCCGGTCGCAGTGGAGACGCACGGCGTGCCCGCTCAACAGAGCTGCGCACCTACAGCAACTGGTACGCAGAGACGTGCGCACGCAGTTAGGGCGAGAGGGTACAGGTCCCGTTTGAAAAAACCCTTAGTACCGCTCGCCGGAGCCGGGTGGGGCCATTGAGTGCGAGGCCACGCCGCTTGGACGGACCAAATCCGGAGTGTCTCGGATCAAGACGGGCACGTGAGTAATAAGTGCGAGTGATACTAAAAGGGGAAAAAATCTGGAGGACAAGGGGAAACGAGTCGGGGGACATAAAGGGGACTTTTTACTTCCAATACTTTCTCTTTCTTTGCATATGGCCATTAGGATACAAAAGTGAAAAAGGGAAAAGAGGACGGGAAACTAACTCTGCAAGGGGCTAGAAGGCGGCACCGCGTAGTGCTATCTCGACTAGTGCTGGGAATAAGTAAAACAGTGAAAACATAAATTAAGGGTGTCTGAGTGAAAAGACACGGAAAATAAGTTAGGACTAGCTTTTCTTCCTGTTATTCTTCTCTAATTCCTCTCATCTGGGGTAAAATAAGGTCTTAAAAAAATATATATATATATTTATATATATAAATAAACAAAAGAAGCTGTGTGAGGGTTAGAGGGGGGTCGCCGTAGAAGGCAAAGGGCAAGGCAGGGAGGGTAAATGCTATATGTGTATGCTGAGGTATGATGAACGTCTGTTGGGTGTTGTGCACATCGTATGTTTGTGATTTTCTGTAATCAAGTGACTCTATATAATAGCACTGTTTTAAGTACTTTTCTAGGGGGAACGGTCAATGTAAGTGTGACCTGGTAAGATTTTGTGTAAAAGTGTGAATTGTTTATTAGAACCTGAAAGTGGTTGAAGTCCCATGTACACAGCGACCCATGCATAGTGACAGAAAAGACTGATACAAGAGAACAGAGTAACACCGGTCTAGGCATGGGAGCGGAGACACCCTTAGCGCATATCTGTAAAAGTTTGGCAGGACATGCAGAAAGAATAACTAATTACCATGACCAGTGGGCAACAGAACTGAAGGGGGAGGGTCTCCCCCAGGTATGGCCACAAGGAGGGTCCTTTGATAAAAGTGTTCTGGACATGGTAGCCACCTGCATATTCCTAAAATACAAAGGAAAACAATTTCATAACAGGAGAGAGATACTAGATCTATGGTGATTATTCGAGGAAATACCTCCACCAAGGAAGATAGACACCACACTTGATCAACCTGCCCTCACGGTTACCACATCAGCGCGAGCAGAGGCCAGCAAGGAGGACGAGGGAAAAGAGGGAGTGATAGAGGTGACTCGATTGTACCCACTTCTGAATAAGCCCCCACCCGCTGAAGGATACAGTGATCCTGCATACGTGCCCACAAGCACCCCCACCCCCACAGCAAGGCCAACCACACCACAGCCATACGAGTGCCCCCAATCAAATGGGCATCTGAGTACCCCTTCAGTAAACATATGTAAGTTGACAGAAGACTTAGACGCCAGGCTCTCGATAGCCAGAGAAGAGTTGTCAAGGATACAAAGCCTATGTGAACAAGATGAGCCCAGTACAACAAGGTCAGAACGATTGTCCTGGTCCCACCCCTTAGATAAGTCAATGAGGAAGGGTGGAAGAAAGGGAAGATACTATTCAGAATACAAGAGGAGCCCACCCAGATAGTAGAACTAGGAGCGAATAATATAGGAGGAAGTGTAGAGGGAGGAGAAGTGGAAGGTGATGGGAGAGAAGAGCTGTGGTGTGACCTGGAAGAAGACGAGCAGGAAGATGGGAGATTGGGAATGGCAGCAGGAGGTAGTTTAGTGGAATTAGGGGAAACACCACTGGGGAGGTCAATGGAACAGGAATGGACAGGGAGGTTAAGAAACAGGACGGGAAGGATAGCCATGGTGGGGAAAAAAGGAACAAAGGTGAGTATTGGGAAAGGAAGTAAGGGACGATTACAACTCCCACTACTACATCGGGGGGAAGGAAGACCAAATTATATACCCTGGGCACAGATGGATAAGGCAAACTTACTAAAATCACTGCTCCCGCTATCAGGTGGAGCTAGCAAGTGGATATACACCTTTGAGAAACACACTGCAGGGGTGCCCCTGGCCATAGGAGATGTTAAAGGTTTACTCGTGTCAGCAGTAGGGGACCAATCAGACAGGGTGTGGGCAAAAGCAGGTTTCCCAGGAATAACACTGGATAGTGACAGACATGATGGCGCTGCCTTCAATACAGTGCGCACGCGCGTTTGGGACGCATTGAGGGAAACATTTCCAGATATGCCAGATTTACAGTCAGTAATGCAATGCACTATGAATGATGGGGAAGAAGTTATGGATTACATTTTTCGAGTACAGGAGATGTGGAGAGCTGAAATGTGTACACCATATGACCAGTCAACATCGTTATTTTACTTCATAATAAAGAGGGGGCTCCCAAAAGAAATGCAAAAAGCGCTTGACAAAATAGCAGGGATTGAAGCGAAAGGCTGGCCAGAGATACAGAGCATAATAGTGCACCATTGCAAAAGAATCAAGGAAAGAGAGAAGGAGGTGGCACAAAAAAGGCTGGCAGACGAGGCCAAGTTAGTACAAACTAAACTGGTGAAGGTCACTGCGGCTGTAGCAGCACTCCCACACGATAGAGACACGGAGGAGGAGGAGGGGGGACTGGTAGCAATACAGGGGAGGATGGCTGCAAATTGGGCAGACAACGGGCAGAGACAGTGGAATGGACAGGATGAATACAGAGGACAACAGTGGCAAATGTGTCACCGCAGTAACAGAAGAGGTGGGTACAGCAGGGCGAAGAGGAGGTGGACAGGGATACAGAGGTAATGGCAGAAATGGGGGACCAGGACCCAGAGGGGGGCAAGGAAATTGTTGGAATTGTGGGAGGTGGGGACATTTCTCGCGCAAATGCAGAAGCAGGCCTAACCCGAGTTACCAAGATGACCAATATTACGGGCACCCCCATCCGGGGAGCCCATATGGGTTGCCCCGGGACGGGGGAAGAGAACAGCAAGACCAAAGGGGGCAAGAGCAATACAGGGTAAGACCGCACAACGTTCAACAATATCCACAAAGCAGTGAGAACCTACCCTACACTCAAAACAACCCCTTCACTACAACATCCAACGCCGCGCCTGCCCCATATGGAGGAGTAGCGGTAGTTTCAGGTAACGTTTTCAGCCAAGGGGGGACAACTAGGCATCCAGCATAGGACAGCCCACAGAGAACACTTGCGTGTCCAATCCTATCGACAACCTTCAATGCAAGCGAGGAACCATTCATAGGAGCAGAGATAGGAAATAAACAATTCATCTTTATGGTGGATTCGGGAGCTGAAAAATCATGAATACGTGAAGGTCGGTTTCCGCTATCTAATCGTAAATTGGAGACGCAGGGGTTCTCTGGGGCGGTGGTCGAAGTTCCTTACACAGAAGATTTGGACGTGACAGTGGGGGGAAAAACAGTAAGGGCACCCCATATTGTATTATGAGCAATCCCCCGTCAACCTCCTGGGAAGGGATCTCCTCAGCAAACTGAACATGACTATTTTGTTTACAAAAAGAGGAGGGATTGTGTGCTCAACCCCAGGGATGTGTTCTATGCGTGTGATGCTAGTGATATATTCAAGAGGGACATGCCCAGAGGTGCGCGGCATACCCGTGAACCCGGATATGGTCATCCAAGGGTTAAAAACATTAGCACGGGTGGTCCCAGAGTTGAAAAAACTAGAATGGAGAGTACCAGCAGAATTTGTCTTCCGCCCAATAGCCCGCCCGAGATAATCCAGGAACAGTGATGTCACTGGACATACATGCAGTAAAAATCACAGCCAAAAGAATAGCTGTAATTGCAATGGACATACATGGCTGTGAGTGGCGTACAGTATTATGCATAAACGCCGATATTGCACTCCAAGATTTGTCAGACGAGGAGCTTTTCACAGATTCAGAGAGTGATGGAGAAATAATAATGGAAATAGCCATCCCTTGTGAAATAATGATACAGCAGAGGCATGTGCCAGTGCAGTTAATGGCAGTAGAGGGTGCCCCACCTTCGTTCTTTAATGATGACATGCAGTTGGTAACCTGGCAGTTGTGGACAACTGGTCTTCACGACGTAGGGCTGCTACGCAGGCTCACACCAATAAAAATCAATCTCAAGCCTGGAGCAATTCTGCCCCAGGTCAAACAATACCCCTTGTCCCGGGAAGCAGAAGAGGGAATAAAAGAAACAATAAATGCCCTACTCGCACAGGGATAATAGTACCCTCGAACTCCCCGCGTAACACCTGTATTTACCCAATCAAAAAAGCAAAAGGAGGGGCCTGGAGGATGATCCAGGACCTACGACCACTAAATGGCGTCACCCAGAAAGAGTTCCCTTTGGTCCCGAACCCAGCATCCATTCTATGCAGCATCCCAAAAGACGCATCTCACTTCACCGTGGTGGATTTGAAAAACGCATTCCTCTCAATACCACTCGCAGAAGAGTGCAGATACCTGACAGCATTCACCCTAGGGGGGAGGAGGTACAAACACTGCAGATTGCCCAAGGGGTATTGCGAAAGTCCCAGCCTATTCAACAGAATATTGCACAAAGATCTTGGAAACATGACTGCCGACAGCACAATAATCCAGTACGTGGACGATTTGTTAATTTGCAGCAAAAACGAGGGAGCGTGTAGAAAAGACTCCATTGCCCTTTTGATATTACTAGCCCAAAAGGTGTACAAGGTGGACAAAGAAAAGTTGCAATATTGGCAACGTGAGGTGCTGTACCTAGGGCAATTGATCTCAAAAGATGGCAAGAAAATAATCCCAGACAGAGTAGCGGCTATCTCGGCTGTTGGGAGACCAAAGACAGTGAAAGACATGCAAAAATTCCTAGGAATGTGCAACTATTGTCATGCCTGGATATTAGACTATGCTGCATACACACGCCCATTGCTCCAGGCACTCAAAGAAGCACACAAGGAAAATACAGAGATACAGTGGGATTCAGAGTTGTGCGATGCATTCACATCACTCAAAGAACTCATTTCAAGTGCACCAGTGCTCGCAAACCCAGATTATCAACGCAAGTTCTACCTGTTCTCGCACTGCAAGGGGGCACTCATGACAGCAGTGTTAACGCAGAAAACATCACTAGGTCACAAGCCTCTGGCATACTACAGCGGGACATTAGATGCAGTAATGCGGGGACATTTTGCGTGCGGACAGGCTCTTGCAGCCGCCGCATTCGCCATTGAGAAAAGTTCCACCACAGTAATGAGGTGCTCACTGACACTGTATGTAGAACATTCATTGTTCGCCATACTTGAGGGATCAAAAAGCATGTTAACTACCAGAGAGCAACCGCATATGAGGTAATACTGTCAAGCGCCAATATACATGTGGTACGATGCAAGGTGGTTAACCCCGCAAGATTCATCTCAGAACCATGCACTGTGGAGGATATACAGGCACATGATTGCGCAACATATCAGGGCGAGGAAAATGGTACAACTGTAGTGAGTGAGAACGCACTGGCAGAGGGAGAGGTATTCTTCATAGATGGATCAGCTTCCATAAATTCAGAAACTGGAGAAAAACATGTGAGGGTGGCGGTCATGCGAATGGAAGAAGGTGAGTAGGAGGTCCTAATACAGCAGCGCCAGCTGGCTCATTTCTCAGCACAGGCAGCAGAACTGGTAGCATTAATTGAAGCACTACATGCAGCAAGGGGGTGTGCAGTAACAATTTACACAGATTCAGCCTACATGGCGACAACAGTACACGGAGGGCTTGCAAGGTGGGGAAGAAGAGGGTTCAACAGGGCAGATGGGTCACCCGTACAACATGCAGAACTATTAAAGGAACTCATAGAAGCATTGAAAGAACCCACCATGGCGGCGATAGTGAAATGCCAGGCCCACACCAATAATATAGATTTTGTCTCTTTGGGAAACGCGACAGCAGACGCAGCTGCCAAAGAGGCATCATATTTAACAAAGGAAAACACAGGTGAGTACTTAGTGCGGAGAGAATCGGAGGACGATGTTCCGGACGGGTACAATGCCATGCCAGTGTCTCAAATATTGGAGATACAGGAAGGGGCAGCTGAGGACGAAAAAGAGTTGTGGACAAAAAGAGGGTGCAGCCAGTCCGCCACTGATTTATTATGGCGGCAAGACAACACAGGTAAAGTAGTAATGCCAACTAAGTTATTAGAAATAGCATTCCAGCAGCTACACTTCCCAGCACACAATGCAAAATAACACATCGCGGCTGAGATACAAGAACACTGGTTCATTCCAGGGTTACAGGAACAACTCTCTAAGCTAGCAATGGAATGTACAACGTGCCAGATATACAACTCCGGCATGACTTTAAGAACACTGAGGGGAACGATACCCAGGGCGGTAGGACCTTTCAGAGAGCTGCATATAGATTATGCAGAGATGGGTGAAAGATGCAATGGAGCGAGGTACATGATAGTGGTAGTTTGCCCCTTTTCACGGTGGGTAGAGGCAGGTCCCTGTGCCCGCCCAGATGCTAAGTGTGCTGCGAAATTCCTAGTGCGGGAAGTATTCCCCCGCTGGGGAATTTGCAACTTAATTTACTCTGACAACGGAACACATTTTGTGAACAATCTCTTTAAAGAAGTAACATCATTGCTAGGAATGAAACACAAATTGTGCTCGGTTTATCACCAACAAAGTAACAGTGTGGTAGAAAAGATAAACAGATTATTAAAAGGGAGACTCTCAAAATTGTGTTTCACCCTTAAGAAAAATTGGTTACACTGTCTCCCCTTGGCCCTGTTTGAGCTGAGGAATCAGCCCAGCAAAGACCACCATTTGTAGCCCCATGAGATTGTGACAGGGAGACGAATGCACACAGCACACTCACCTCTCCGCAGACATTCAGATGCACACAGAAGTGCTACTGTACTAGGAGAGGAATTCAACGACTATCTGACAAAACCCACTAAGGCAGCACGAATGATAGCAAGACAACTCGCACCATCATTCAAAAGTGACAGGGAAAATGAAACACACACTCCAGAGAAAGAAAGCCCAACGGTTCAGCTGGAACCAGGTGAAATGGTATATGTTAGAAGTTTCATACGTAGGTGGAATGCTCCAAGATTTAATGGCCCATACGAGGTGGTGTTTTGCACACCCACAGCGGTGAAAGTGAAGGGCTTGAGATATTGGATACATTTGACAGACGTCCGAAAAGCCTATGACAGTGTGGGACCAGTAGAAAGTGCAGAGGGCCCTGACAGGGAAAATGTGCGAGAATAAGACAGTAATTGTGCAAAAAAAAAAAAAAAATCTTTACGCACATGAGCATGCAAGGTTTACTAAATGACAACTGTATTATAACAATGTTTATGACAAGATGTGAAACAGTATTAAATGAAAATGACCTGTCTCTCTCTCTCTCTCTCTCTCTCTCTAGATCATCATTCCAAGGTGGAAATGCAAGAATGATTGCAACTATATGCTTAATGTACCCTTTTTTATGTTTCAATCATAAGAATGCGGATTGACTGCCTGTGCTATTATCTTTTTCACACTCGTGTTTGGCTTAACAATATATTGGATAATAGCATTTATCTGCATTGAGATAAATGAGGGGGGAGGTAATGGAACGAGCATGGAGAATGTAAGCAAACCGTTTAAGAAGGGTAACTATTTAATATGGGATGGCTTTCAGCGGGTATGGGGGTATGGCCCACATCCAGACCAGGCAAAACGTCAGAACGATACTAACAACAAGTCGACCACTCCTCTGAAGCCCCAACACAATTTTATGAATTTCAGTGTACATGAACTAAATGACCGGCATCCATCTGTTATATCATGGTTATATGACACTACTACTACCCCGCCCACAATGACAACCGATCCTCCTAGAGAAAATGACTACACCACAGAGAGAATGAAAGAGAATATTAAAATGGCTGACAAGTTTATGACTCTGTACGAAGAGTGAGAGAAGGGGGCAGCCGGAGAGAGGGAGTCCCTATTGCACACAGCCAGACACGCGAAAACATTCCTTAAAAACAGGAGAAGGAGGGAGGCGGGTAGGAAGAGATATGATGAATACTATGGCCTGGGACTAGATACGATAGAAGATCCCAGGCACCCACACCAGTCGAATAAATGGTATGCAGACATGAGCTCCACAGCTAAACAAACAACTAATGAAAGCTGCTACGTGTGCTCCCTGATCCCCCATGCCTCAGGCACACCTAAAGTTTTAATGCCACAGAATTGCCTCTTGCAGATGCCCAGTGTCTCCTCCATCTCACACCGTGCAGAATTAAGAACACCTTCCAGGCACGCACGGTATCTTTTGAAATGCTGCAGAACGAGAAAACGTGCTACTCGAAAACCAAAGGAGTGGTATGTTTAAAAGAACCGTTCTTCATAATATAAGGAACACTATTTTTGGAAAACAAATGGAAAGATGATGTGGTAACGTGCAAGGCTGAAGCACTGCAAGGGCTACCGACCGAAAAACTACAATGGATTGCAAAGACGTGTGCTGCAGTCTGGTCAGAAGATGTGGCAAAATTGACCTGGGTGAGCGCTATAGAAAAAGCATTGAAACTACAGAAAGAAATCTCAAACAAACTTTGCTTCTTGGAAGAAGGGAAATTCGACATGGGAAGAAACATGAACTGCAGCTAAAGCCTAATGATTCCAGACATGAAGAAAGGAACATCAGCCCTAATGGACACTTACTGGGTCTGTGGCAAACGGGCGTACATGCACCTCCCACCATCATGGAGGGGCACGTGTTCCCTGGCGACACTGCATTCAGCTCTAATGGTAATACCAGAGAGCCACCTCGGAGAAGGGGGCTGGAAGATGACCCAAGCAGCAGCCAACGCCTCACCCACTGAAGAGCCACCACTGTACGCCCTATCAGAAGGAAACGCCGATGGAATCGTATCCAGAAAACGGAGGTCCTCAAACTATATCTCAACAGCCTCCTTGGAACTTTTGGCATAGATCCCAGACAGGTACAGGTTATTCAGCTCAGCGGAAACCTTCTTTGCCTCCCTCATTCCAAGCATTCAGGCCCGGGCAAATGCAAAGTGGCTACAGATTACACGGTGGGAGCTGATTCAATTGGCCAACAACACTGAAGAAGGGTTCAACATGATCAAGGTGGAGCTAAGGGCTATGAGACTAATGACAATGCAAAACAGGTATGTCCTAGACCTGTTGATGGCGATGGATGGAGGTGTTTGCCGAAAAATCGGAAGTGCCTGTTGCACTTTTGTACCTTCTGAAGATGCTGATAATGGGACACTATCACACGTCATCGCTGCAGTGCACAACCTAGGGGAACGCATGAAGAAAGAAGGTGGCACAGACCCAAGCATGTGGTTCGACAACATTTTTTCATGGGTACCTTCCTGGATGGGGCTCGCAGTGAAACTACTAATGCCCCTCATCGTATTTTTACTTGTGATTTTTTGTGTGTGCCAGTTGGGTCTTCGATGCTGCGTAAATGTAGTCCCAAATGGAACAATGATGATGGCGACAATGGGCAATGCCGGAGGAGGGGCACGGGCACAACAGGAAGCACACGTACAAACTGGTGAGAATTCAGAGTCCAAGTATAGAATGGTACCTATATATCATTATGGGGATATAGTGGAAAGGTTATATCATACCACAATAAAGGAGCCCCTTGAACTAGAGTGGTACACAGAGATATGGGTGGACCTGGAGGGAGATGGGGGATGTATATATATGACCTGCACACCAGATGAGTACGATAGAAGGGAGGAGAGCCTCCGGGGGGTTTGCAGAGCTTGTATGCCAATAAAGGGAACGCCAGCCTGGGAAGAAGCAGTGTTAGCTGAGAAGGAGCGCAAACGACTGGGGGAGCTAAGGTATTTGTTACTTAAGTAACGAAAGGGGGGAAATGTAGGGGAGGGTAAGTCAGTAGGACCCCCCCTCCCACTGCATGTCCCACCCTGGTGAAGACTCATGACTCCTAGGCAGCGCACCAGCCCCGGGGCCAGGCGGCAGGGTGGCTGCAGACCAACACGTGAGGCTGCACCACTATGTTATGTGGCAGAGCACAAACGCCATCTTGTATTAAGCCAACCCCATCTTGCTAGAAACGTGCAGATCTAACCCAGACAGAGCAAACGTGCACACTGAAAGCTGCAGAGTGACCCCCACTCGACCGCGCTCACAGAGGCCCACACTTCCCCCCACCTCCCACTGCATGGCAGATCCGCTGAGGCCTCGTTCTCACGAGCCACCAGACACGAGCAAACAACAAAATAAAACACTGTAGCTGTTGACATTCCGCAGTACATCATTGCCCCAGCCATGAACGGGAACATTACGAAGTAACTGAGACCAGCCCAAACCCTGCAGGCCCTGACCCTGCACCAAGCCCCCAATGTTATACGGCGTGGCACCTCACACCCATACCTACCCCAAAAACTCTTGCATTGTGTAGAAACCATTTATGTAATGTACGTCCTGTTGACTAACATTCGCTGCTAATGTGAAGGAGAATGGGTAAAGAGTAAATATGCAACCGATATTGTTTATAAAGTAGAGATGTACAAAGACTAGCTAGCTTAACACTACCTCATGTTCGTATGTCAACTATAGATGTCAATGGTTGTGCTAAAGGGTATGGTCCCCAGTTAACATCCCTTCGAATGCAAATGCATATGAGTCCTTTCAGAAACCCCATGTGTTGTTATTCGCCCCTCACCCATGGAACAGTATACCACCTTGTGCAAGATGCCGCGCACAGAGCTACAAGGCCACTTCCCCCTCCTCCTGCCCAGGCCCTCTAGAGATAGCTGGTTTTCAAACAGCACAGCTTCACCTCCCCTCCCGACCCTGCTGGACCCATTTCAAGTATCCGCCTCCCCATGTCAGAGGCCGCCACAGCCTGACTCCATGACTTACGAGCTACCTGGTCCAAAATCCCACCGTCTCTCAGGTACCAGTCACATGCCCCCCACGGGCAGTGGTATCCCCATCGACCCCAAGTTAACGACCCTAAAAGGGGGGGCACCCACACGTGTACCAACAGATCGTAATACCATCCCTCACCTAAACTGCCAAGACAAGGTGGTCAAGCAACCCCTCCCATGCCCCTGACGATGCACATGAGACCGGATTGTTTGAACCTAAGGTATCCTCCAAACTGATGTATTGAGACACTCCAGAGCACATATCAATGTTCTTGTCCACATACTGATCTAAGGTCAGCGCTTACAAGAGCTGCAAACCAACGGAAAGCATAAAGGGTGACGAATGGGTGGGAATGTGTGGCCAAAAGGGCAAATGCTAGTTTAGTTATCAATCGTCGTTACAAAGCATGTCCGGCCCGGCACTCCACCCCGATGAGCATAGCTGACCTTCCACCCCATGTGGCGCTGCACCAACGTCCGCAAATCCTGGAGAAGCAACTGTATAGAATGTATACCACCTAGCCATCACCGCCCAAGCCCTAAGACTATGTGCCCCCTATAGCTTGTGTCATGCGTGACGTAGTTCTGTAATAAGTAGGACTGTCTTGGCGATTGTCAGACAGAGCGCTCTCAGAGTTTGCAGAGTCCTTTGCATGCCCTATATTGATCTATATAAAGCTCTTTTTATCTCACCCGCACTTGGTCCTGGCCTCATTCCCCTTCTGGGGTGTGTCCTTTATTGCCTCTCACTGATATCTTCGGAATTCGCTATCTGTCCCCAAATGGCACAAATGATTTTGCTACATCTCCCAAGACCTGTGCTGGAGTGTCACCATTCTCAACCCGCCGTGGACGAGTCTTTGGAACCTCTACTGTACTAGCTATAACCACCCCAGGTAACAGGATCCCTAAATAACAGGTTCCCTGCCAATCCCTGGGCAACCATGGAAATGCTACATTACCGCAAACAAAGTAAACAGGTTCGCCTACATACAAAGATCTGTCTTTCCCAGTCAAATTTGTAACGTTGGCACACCTCTAAAATCTCCCATTGACTGAGTACCATTCCTCTGTATGCAAAAAGAAACTGAATCGGGGCTATGGTTAACAGTGTAAGAAGGGGGCATGGCATACTTATTGCCTATTGGAGCCATCTGAAAGGAAATCAAAGATTGGAAAGGACGAGACAGTCTGTCAGAAGGCCTAATAGAAGCAACGTTGAGCGTACTCCTATTTGCGAAAAGCGAGCATCCCAGGGGAGTCAGAACACGTTTCTCAAAGCTATTCAAATTAGTGCCATCAAAGTTCTCGATATGCTATCATTCCAACGGCCAAAGAACAGCGCTCTTAGAGAAGAATAACAAGTAGTTGTCAAAGGTAAAGGATGAATATACCATCCTAGCCCCTTATCCCTGTGTTGCAGTAAATGTGAGTTAGACTTAGACTTAGACCAACAGTTAGACTTATTAAAAATGGCATGCGTGGCATTCATGATAAGTAACAGAGTATTATTGTGGAACCTTTGTCTATGCTGGGAGTACCTAGGGGACAGAGTATGCAAATGTACGAAGGGAGTAGGAACAGTAGGTACATTTTCAGTCAGTAACAAGGACTCTAAAGGATGAGTTTCTTCGAGGTACCATAAGCCTAAAACAGTGACTATTATAAAACCAAATATTATTATAAGAACACAGCAATACGTTTTCGGGGCCCTAGTACTTTGTCCATTATCCTGGTTGGTCAGACAATCATTTACAAGTCCCATACGAGCGGTAGCGGTGGCAGGCATTGTAGTCTTCAAACGGAAACCCCCAATGGTCGTTGCTGGCGACCTCCCGGCCGCGTGATTTCTTAGTCCTTCCACAACCCTAGCCAACAGAATCCCCTTTCTCAAATTTGGGCAAAAACAAGCCCTCGATGATCCTTTCCTTCTCCGAATGCACAGCCGAACCGTGCAGTAAGTCTATCAGATACACAGCAAAACCATACCGTAAGTCTATCAAATGCACAGCAAAACTGTGTAAGTCTATCTTCTTGGACGCAGATTGTACCTTGCTTTTCCCAGTACTGATTGATCCGGAAACAATGTGTTGTCACTTGCCGTTGGAAGCAACATATCAGAAACAAGTGAAGATGCCGAATTTGAAACAGCAGTTTCCGGAAGCAAAACTTTTGGAGAGTGTGGAGACAAAATGGCAGGTTTCCCAAGCCTCACAGGCTCAGAAAGATTCTCTGATACACTCTCAGCGCTATCTAGGGCTTTGGGATTGTTGGTTGCAGCGTAAGCGAGGGGTTCTGTTTCTTCTGTATCGTGTGGCACTGGGTGAGGAAGTTTCTTGACGTGCGACGCGTGGATCCAGTTCTTTCTGCCAGAAACCCGCACCGCCGTCTGTGTGACCAACAGGACCTGGAATGGGCCCCGCCAGCGAGGTGCAAGGCAGGAAGAATGCTCAAATGCCTTGATGAGCACCCAGATCCCAGGCCGAATGCTGTGGCCCGGGCCCTTGCATCGCACAGGTAAAGCCTCCTGCACCTGGTGATAATCAAATACAGGTTTTTAGTCAACTGGCTGCAATAATCTGAAAGTAATACATTTTCAACATTTCTCAAAGATCTACATTTAGGAAGGTTCCAGATATTGGCAGGTCTCCCCATTACCACCTCAAATGGAGAGAGCCCAGTCTTAGTTTGAGGGGTTGTACGCATGGCTAATACCACAATCGCTAAGGCGTCCAGCCATTTTAATTTAGTGCTGGCACACGTCTTAGCGATCTTGTTCTTGATGATACCATTGTGTCTTTCCACTAGTCCGGCGCTCTGAGTGTGTCTGGCCGAATGGAACCATTGTCGATCTGTAACGCCGCACATATCTGCAGCATTACAGCAGCGACAAAATGTGGACCATTGTCCGACCAGATGACTCTTGGTAGCCCGAACCACAGGAAGTTTTGTTTTAACATGGTTTTCACAGTAGTCATGGCCGTAGCATCTTTGACAGGGAAAGCCTCAACCCATTTACTAAAAGCACAGATGACCACTAATACGTACTTCATATTGTTGCACCGTTCCATTTCAATAAAGTCGAAATGGATGACTTCGAAGGGGAGAGAGGGTGGCCCAAAACTTCCCCTTGGAGTTGCTGTCCCCTTTCCCACTTTATGTTGTAGGCAAATCATGCAGTACAGAACATAGTGCTGGGCAATTTTCAAAATTTAGTCATTTGCCCAAACTTTCTCTAACATTTTAGTGACTTTCTGGGCACATATATGCGTAGGACCATGGGCCATGATGACCATCATCATTACATAAGCATCAGGGAGTAGCCATTTCCCTTCAACTATGTCCACCCAACACCCGTCATCATCGAGTTTCCCCAAGCCTTCAGCCCACCTTTTGCATTCTTCTAAGGTGGCATCGGCTTGGATATCCCGTACAGACCCAGCACCCTCATCCATTGCATAGGCATTTACAATCTCCCTTGAAACATACATCTCCGTAAAGAGATCGGTAGCAGTTTGTCTAGCTATCTGATCAGCGAAAGCATTCCCTTTTCCTATGTCATCTGTAATCTTTCGATGTGCTGCACATTTTTTGACGGCTAACTGAGTAGGGAGCACAAGCGCTGAGAGCAGTTGTACTATTAGGGAGCCATGTTGGATTTTGGTGCCATGTGAAGTTAAGAATCCTCTCTCTGACCAAAGTCTCCCAAAGTTGTGAACCACCCCAAAGGCATACTGACTATCAGTATATATGTTTACTGTGAGCCCTTCGAAAAGTTCACAAGCTCGGGTCAATGCTATAATCTCTGCGGCCTGCGCAGAGTTATGCGTCATTCTTTTGGTTTCCACAACCGTGCTTAATGTGGTGATTGCATAAGCAGCTGTGGATGTACCATCCGGAGGTTTGAAGCAGGAGCCATCACAAAACAGCTCTCCTTGCAGATTATTCAAAGGAGTGTCTTTCAAATCAATTCTACCCTTTGTCTCTTGTTCGGTAGTATATACAGACAGTCATGTGACTCATCGTTGCAAGCAATACCTTGCGGCAAAGGTAGGAGTTCAGCCGGATTAAGAACAAAACACGTCTTAATTTGAATGTGTGGTGCAAACAAGATCAATTCATATCTCGTCAACCGTGCGGAAGTGAGGTGTTGCATTTGGGTTCGGTTCAGCAGAACATCTACAGAGTGAGGCACCATCAGGGTTAGATAATGGCCTAGGACCATTCCCTCACTCTGTTTTACAGACGCAACAGCAGCAGTGACAGCTCGAAAACATCTTGGCAAAGCGCATGCTACAGGATCAAGGGCGGAAGAAAAGTCACTGCACGGCCTATTCTTCCCTCCATGTTCCTGCATTAATACAGCCAAAGCACATCCATTACATTCATGCACAAACAACACAAAGGCCTTTTCATAGTTTGGTGTGCCCAAAACTGGTGCCGAGCTTAATGCAGTCTTGAGCAAATCAAACGATTGCTGGTGTTCCGCGTTCCACAGCAATGGTGAAGAAATGCCCTTCTTTGTCGAAGACAACAACGGTTTGTTCACTAGTGAAAAATTTGGGATCCACAACCTACAGTAATAAGCCATACCTATCAAGGCTCTAACTTCCTTCTGTGTATTTGGGAGAGACATGCCAGAAATGTGTTTTATTCTTTCAGGTGTCAATCTTCTTCCCTCCTTTGACAGGAGATAGCCTAAATAGGTGAACTCCTGGCAACAATATTGAAACTTTTTAAGCAAAGCTTTGTGACCATGTTCAGCTAGATGAATAAGCAACAACACAGTGCCCTCCTTACAGGCACTCTCAGAATCAGCAGCTAAAAGCAAGTCATCAACATACTGAAGCAAAGTACAAATAGAGGACAATTCAAGGGTATCAGGCTATTCTTTCAAAGCCCTCCTGTAGATGCTAGGACTCTCTGTGTAACCTTGAGGTGCACGAGTAAATGTGAACGAGCGTCCCCCTAAGGTGAACGCGAACAAGTATCTACTATCCTTGTGTATACGAATACTAAAGAAAGCATTCTTCAGATGCACAACACTAAAGTAAGTAGCTGTAGCTGGAATCATAGTTAATATTGTTGTCACATCAGGCACAATTGGAAATTGCGGAGCGACAACTTTATTAATGGCACGTAGATCAATTATGAACCAGAATGGAATTGCATTATCGCCTTTTTTGTACACGGGTAAAATCGGACTATTGCACAAACTTCCTGAAATTTCCTCAATCACCCCACGATGCACAAAATTGGAAACATGCATTTCAAAGCTCGCTCGCCCTCAACTGCAATCTTATACTGGGGAATGCGTGGCAGCTCAGTTCCATGTTTCAAGACTATCTTAACAGGCTCAATCTGTAAAACACCGACATCATTGTCGTCAACAGCCCATAAGCACTCTGGTAGATCACTGAATTCTGGCGGCAAAGGTCTAGTCAAGAATTGAGAGACAGAAAGTTGCTGTGGTGAAATCGTCAAGCACACTCCATCAGAAGAACAATAAATTACTGCATTTAATTCTTTCAATAGATTCAACCCCAACAAATTCTCTCCACAATTCAAAGTCAAAAGGAATGGACAGTGGTCCATAAAGGGACCCAAAGAAATAGGTACCGGCGAAGAAACTGGACAAACAACTGGTGTGCCAGAAAACCCTGCAGAAACATTGGTTTGCCCTGACAGTGGAATGTTTGGAACCCGTGAATGATCAATGGAACATTTCTGTGCTCCAGTATCTATCAAAAACTGCTGTTTCCTATTTCCCACCACCATTTTAACGTAGGGACCTTTCTGATTGACGGGAATAGGTGTAGGTTCCAAACCCTGCTTCGGGCAATCCTAACGAAACAGAATATCATCAAAAGGAAGATCTTCAGATAGATATGCAGAAGAAGGATGATCAATTATGTTCCTAGTATCCACACTCGGAGTCTGATTATCCTGTGAAAAAGGTTGCTGAGGATCCTGTGCAAACTGACCTCTTCCAGGGCCCCCTACACCCGGGCGACCTCTGGATCGTCTACCCATATTCCCAAATGTGTTATTCGACCTCTGTCGAAGGACGGGGCATTGTGCACGTCAATGATCCTCCTGTCGGCAATAGGCACACTGGTTAATGTTCACAGGACCCAGGGGCACATTCCCTTGTGGAACATACTGACCTCTAATCTGCGAACTACCCCCTCTGGGGCCTCTAACAATTTGCTGTAATAATCCTTAAGTCTTTAAATCACCTTTTCGTTTTTCAACTCTATCTTTTTCATTGTTGACACGATTCTAGTAGTACTGGGCCATGTGCAGTACTTCTGATTGGGACTTCGCCTGCCAAGCGCTCTCAGAAGACATAATTTGTGACTGGATGTCAGACAGCAATCCACGCACAAATTTGTCCACAAATAATCTTTTCCCAGACTCTGTGCCTAAGTCTTGTCCGCTGAAATCCAAGAATACCTGTTCAAACTGATTAAAGAACTCGGTAGCACCCTCAGACTTCCCTTGGACACAGGCCGTAAGTTTGTCCCAAACAATTCTTTTCTCAGGAATTATGGTTTTCAATTTTGCAATAATTCTATCAGGCAAAGTTAGTATCACCTGGGGCGGTCTTTCACCAGCTGGCCTTTCGCCATCGAATCTAGTCATGTTCACCCATGTATCTACCAACCCTGGTACGTCATCTATAGTCGTAACTTGTTTCCACAAATCTACGGGCAGGAGTACAGGAAATAACAAATCAATATCACCTGGGGTGAACACTGAAGACTTTAAGACGGACTCTATTTCTTTATAGAATCCTGTCGGATTTTTCCTAATACCAGGAATAGATTGCCCAATAGTATTCACTTCCTGTCTTGAGAGCGGGACGTGAACAAATTGTGATACATAATGTGCAGGAATGTTCACAGCGACTACATGTGTTGCAGGCTCAGCTGCAATCTCAACCTTCGGGACAAATGTCGGAGGAACTGCTCTCATAGGCAACTGAGAAGTAGGCAACTCCGAACGCTTACTAAGCAACAGAGCTAAATCGAGCACTAAAGCAGTCAAAGAAGTGTCAAGGAAAAAGCTCTCTTATAAATACTCAATAACTCTGTGAGACAACTAATTTTTCTCTTTACACAATCATCCTGTAGGTACTCTATCATTACCTGTATCACTTTCCTCTGCATTTCTGGCGTATACTGACTGTATGTGTCATATACCTCAACTGGAGTTATCAACATATCTGAAAACCATCTAAGCGTGTCTTTCATACAAATTTGTGCTCCCTCAGATATTTATTTACGACAAGGAAGAAACCGTTTCTGTACATACATACTTTCCCCCTTGTCATCCTCATTCTGTAACCTTTCCAACTCCTTTCTATACTCAAATAACCTCTCGACATGCTCATTAACTTTCTCCACAGTGTCTCTTGAAAACGCTAAAGTGTTTAGATCCCTTAACCTTTGCGGGAGATCTGTATTATTTCATTTGCCCCACATTACACATAAATGAATCCCTAAACCTTTAATAAAAGCATTTTTCTCAGGAAAATTATCCATATTAAAAAGTGTGGCAAAAACATTAGTTTGATCATCTCTCTCCATACAATGCTTAGCCCATGCAATCAAATCCCGTTTCTTCTCTGGCGGTACAGTATTGCGAGTGACAACCCTTGACCCCGCACCCTGATCGACTACAAGCGGCACAAGACCACTTGGAAGAGGGGGAGCAGGCAAATTCAATAGAGGTACTATTACTGGTGCAATAGGAAGGGGTGGAGGAATAGGTGGAAGAACAGTAACTGGAGGAAGAGGAACATTCGGAGGAGCAGGAACAACAGGAAGAGGCAAAGCAGCAGGAAGAGGAACATACGGAGGTGGCGCAGAGGCACCAGGCCTTCGTTCATTTAACAATTTGTCGATGAATTCGTCGAAACCATGAAGGTCTTTAGAAGGATACATTTTCTGAATTCCAAGTGAGAAAACCCTATCCATATTCCTAGTCGACTCAGAATGTTTATCTTGGTCATATAATAATGCTTTTTCGGCATTTGTCTTATGACGGCACGCATGTTTTTCTCTACTCTTAAGTCGCTTCTTTTTTCCAATTCTGCAAAACATTGAATGTGCAGGTCTAGCCTTTTTCTTTAATAGAATTGACTCTAAATACTCAATACAAGGGATTTCAAAACTACCATTGGTTGGCTACTGAAGTTCAGAGGCATGTCTGGTTTGTCTGTGCCAAATATCATTAAACACTATACTTCCAATGCCATGCTTACAGTACATAGTACACGCTGGCGACCCCTCCTGTAGTGCTGGACGGCTAAATTCCAAAGATTGTCTATCACTGCAGAACAACGCCCTGAAGCAGGTAGACAATTTCCCCGGCATATCAAATTATTGGTGTTACCTGGTCAATAATTGTGTCTGCAGATACAATACGCCAAAATCAAATTATCAGGATTATTTAAGAGTCGGGTCACGACTCACCTAATCTATTCCTAAAGAGGTCTGATTGGATTACAAAGAATCTTACCTACCTAATCTTACCTCGTGTTTGGTGATTTTGGCAAATCTGCCCGCCTCGATAAGTGGACCCTCGTCAAAATGCCGTCTCGGACCACAAGCTAATCGTCCAGGGATCGGGTCGTACAGCGCTGCTGAGGTGTCGTGTCTCGTTCAGAAGGGCCCCTTATTTTGTCATACCGTCCGATCCCGGTCCGATAGCAAGGGTCAACCTTCGATAATCCGGCATCAATCTTGGGGGTCCCTATTCGGGCGCCAACTGTGAAAACAAAATCAAAATATTGAGGCTGAGTACCCCAAAAGGAAATACACCGAACACGGGTTACAAAGGAACATACAAAGATCTTTATTTTATACTGAACAGTTTTCCAAGAAAAGTAACAGATAGCTATCGGCCCTCAGTACAACACAACAAACTCCAGCGTGGTTCAGTGTGCTTAGTGAGAGACGCTGTACATTAGAATTCGTTGCTCTTTTATACCATCTGCGAACATGATGTCCAACCCTACTGCTGGTTAATATTCCTCTAATACATTACTGATCTAGGGTTCATGCCGGGTTCATACCACTATATGCATAGGGATTGCCTTTAATACATTTGCCAACAAGCCTACATGGTAACAGTGTATTTTAGGACTTCTCATAAAGGTTTTCTCAAACATTAATACAATGTAGTTAAACAAGTGTTCGTAGTTCAGTATTTGGATACATTGTTCTTAACATATGCTTGTGGATTCGTTTCATTGCATGAGTAATCCTTTACACACAAGTCAGCGAAGGACAAGGTCTCAGTTCACAACCCCAACAAGTGGCCTGCAGGCAAGTTACATATTAATTACACACAGAGGTCAAGACGGCCATGTTGTATTTCGGAATGACATCGTCCACCATTTTAACTCTCAGGGTGACTTTACAGAGAGAACCTAAAATGGCGGATTGACCTAAAATGGCTGTTTACATTGATTCTAAGGTCAGGACCTTGCAACACGGGTTTCTTTGCAAGTGGCTTACAAGCAGCTTGGCGTAGGCCAATATACATATATTCGTTGCAATAGGAGGTACGATATAATTTCCTGTTTGACACAATGACTGCCTCTCCTACCTGAAACCTTCTGTCCAGGTCAACACCCTTACCAGAGATCTCTCCACGGAGCGGGAGGAGACTGCCGAGATTGCAAAACCCTAGGTCTTCCCAGACTTCAGAAATAGGGTTGAAGAATGGGTCAACCTCGCTGATTCCTGTGCAACAGAGGAACAAAAGCAAAAGTTGAAGCACGTGTTTTTAGATTTTCAAGATATCTTTGCTGTAGACTCGTACGACTGTGATCACACTGAGATACATTCTACCTCAATTTCCAGGGACCCTGGAATTATTCCTGTATTCATGACGCAGTACTGAATGCCTCTCGCATCTATGGAGTCCCTTACAGAAATCATAAAAAACCCAGAGTCCAATGGGATAATTCGTCCAGTCCACAGTACCTTTAATAATCCGGTACTGGGGATTCTAAAACCTAATGGCCAAAAGAAACTATGCACAGACCTCAGGGAGCTGAACAAATGGGTCAACATGTCCCGATGGCCTCTACCCTACATCGACCAGGGACTGGACCTGATCCAGGGATCAAAAGTGTACACCACAATTGACCTGCCCAATGGATACTGGACAGTACCCGTAAGTAGAAAGACCAGTACAAGCTAAACTTCTTGGGACATGAAAACACCCCTGACGGTCTCTGTTCCCAGGCGAGGAAAGTGGAAGCACTACAAAAACTAAAAGACCCCACAACTCTCCATGAACTAAGGAGCCTTCTTGGACTGACTAATTACAGTAGGAAGTTCATTGAGGATTACGCAGAGGTCACAAGACCCCTTGTCCGTTTGTTAAAAGTGGAGGGTCAAGTGGCAGTGGGGTCCAGAACAAGCAGAGGCAGTGAAACAACTCAAGAGAAGCCTCTCACAAGCACCTTGTCTAGATTACCCGATCCAAAACAAGGAGTTCTTCTTGAAGACGGGGTTCTCGAATACATGCTTAACAGCAGTATTATATCAAAAGCATGACACGGTCAATAACATCTTCTCCTATGAGAGCAAAACTTTATCCTCTGTGGAGGCAAAAAATCAACAATTGTGAGACGGCACTCCTGGCAACAGTTTTGACATTGAAAAATTACCACCCATTCATCCAGGGGGAGCACATCATCATCGAGACTCCTCACCAGCCTTTGCAGTACCTCCAAAGTGACAGAATCCAGGCAGGGAATGTGAGCAATTCCAGAATTACTTCCTGGATTCTGTCCATGCATGGCTTTCCTGTGGAGGTCAGATATGGCCAAAACAAGAAGAGTCCCCTCGCGCAAGGTTTGGTTGACTTGCCTGATTGTCCCCGAGAAAACTGTCTCGAGGACGAAAGTCTCAAAACCTGAAAAGACACGTGCAAGGGGATGCCCACAGTTTATGTGGACGGGTACTCCTACCATGTTCACAACGTGGAAAAGGAACTGGTGGCCAGCTATGGGAATGCCTGGGTGAATGATGTCCCGGAGCCCTCTTCTGGGTACAGGATCGGTCCCCGCAGTAGTCAGGTGACAGAGTTGATGGCAGTTCATCAGGCCATCCTCACTGCTGTGCAGCACCGACTCCACAAACTCGTCATAATCACTGATTCAGATTATGTCCGTAATGGGTTCGTGGAGCACCCGATTAACTGGAAAACCAAAGAAATGCTGTGTACAAATATAAACCACTCAAGCATGGCAAACTAATACAAAACATTGATGTGTGGTCACCTTTAATGGGATGACCATCTATTGGAAAAAGATTAAGGGTCATTATAGAATAGAGGGACCAGACAAAACTGGAAATGACCTGGCTGATCAGTTGGCCAAAACCGGAGCCATCCAGGGGATCTCCTTGAGATCGAGTCCCTGTTGGGGGAAATCCAGGTCACTGCCGTCACCTGGTCCCAAATACCTGCCCACAATGAACTCTCATCTGCCCAGTGGAGTAAGGAGACCCCAGATGCTGATTTGATCACGGCACAAAAAGGGGATCCGATTATTCGGAAATTTTACCAACACATTGAGGGCCCGTGAACTTTCCTCTGACAGAAACTGATTACATTGGGAAAGAGGATCTCCGGATGTTAATGAAGTTTCCCAAAATGTTCAAGATCCAAGACAGTTTGTTGGTTAGGAGATCCATCTCTGGATGAGACCAGTGGGTGGTACCTAGCTCATTCTGAAGCCTGATGCTCAGTCACAGCCGGTCATTGGGGGTTTCATACTACTTTAGAAATCATGCGGGAGGTCGCATACTGGCCACACATGGGGAAGGCCCTCGACCAATATTTGAAGGCGTGTCTTGTGTGTGCACAATTTCAGCCAAGTTCACTCACACACCGAGCGCCCCTCCTAAAAAGGGGGATGATACTGCCTTGGTCAGATGTACAAGTAGATTTCATTGGGCCCGTGATTCACTCCTCTAGGGGGAACAAGTACATGTTAACAGTAACATGCTTGTTTACCAAATGGGTGGAATGTCTCCAGACCCCAAATTGTAAGGCAGAAACAGCAACTGCCCTGATGATCAACCACATCTTCTTGCATTTTGGCCTTCCCCAAAGGATTGAGTCAGACCGAGGAAGTCACTTCACCAGCGAAGTGATGACAAAGATGGGGAGATACTTGGGGTGAAGAGAAAACTCCATATTGCATACCACCAATTCTCTAGTTGGGGAGTTGAGAGGTACAATAAAACCATTGTGAGCTTTCTTAAGAAGTTTGTGTTCAACTCGGGGCCTAGTTGGGACATCCGATTACCACTTGTCCTGATGACCATCAGATCTACATCATCTTCTGCAACCAAAATCTCTCAATTTGAGCTAATGACTGGACGAAATATGGTGCTACCCCAGTATCTGTTCTATAGAACACAAGAGCAGACACTGATTAACACCTCCACAACACATGAATATGATGAGAATCTGAGAAAACACATTCAGCATGCTTTTGTGTACAATCAGCGGAATCTGGAGAAATCGGCAGAGGGCATGAAAACCCACCACGATTTAAAGACTACCAAAAAAGAATATCAAGTAGGAGACAGGGTTTACTTGTACAATATTCAGAGTAACCAGACCAAGGAATGGAAATTCCTCCCCTCCTGGCGCAGTCCCTTTGAAATTGTAGACAAAATTTCACCTGTCGCCATAAGATCTGCATCCCTAAAGGAGAGTTTTCAGAAGAAAAATTAGTCCACACCAATCAGTTAAAAAGCTGTCACCCCAGATACACTTTGCAGCTGATTGATGAGCCAAAGGAAAATACATCAGAGGAACCATCCGAGGAATGAGATGAAAGGAAAAGAAAAGGCAGAGGGAAGTATTTAGATGCATAGGTATATCTATCTAACAGGGAATATTGTTCTTGATGTTATTGTAAAAATGAAACAAAGATGTTATAAAGGTTGTTGACCTTGTTCTGTTGAGTAATTTACTTGGTGTGATTGTAAAAATGAGAAAGATTCCTATAAGAAAAATTGTAAACTGTAATCATGGTTACAACTGTTGTAAATCTTCTGGGAATACTGTCGTTGAAAAATCCTAAAACTTGTTTTTTTTGTATGTTCTATTAGATAACTAACATCATTACCTCCTAGCCTGGTGAGGATCACCCTGGGGACCTGGAAGGGAAAGAAGGAAAGAGGGTGCCACGTCATACCCTCCAACCTAGAGAAGAAAGGGAATCCTGGAATGCTGCTCCCTGTTGAATGAGAATTCCGTTAAATGAACTCCACTCGGCCCTACTCTCCCTCAACAAAAAAGACACAGAAGAGCAAGGGGTGGGGGGAAATCTGTGGGGTACATTTAAGGCCTACGACAGAAATCCCCTTCAAACTAAAAACAGCATTGGAATAACACCACCAAAAACAGCTGTGCTTTCTTTCCCTGGCACATGTGTGGCGAGCATTGAACACTGCCACCCAAGGAAGGGCTCTGAAATTGTTTTATTCTAAATGAAATCATCAGAAAATGGCCTACATTCAGAACGGCATCACATTTGCTGTTCTGTACTCTGAAGACTAAAGCTGCCCCTGACATCCAAAATGGCTTTGCAAATTGTTCTTTATTTCATGAAAACATCTGTGCACTTCATGGAAACACACCCTTGCGTGCTTTATTTCTGCTGATTACCAAGAAGTGAGTCAATACATTTCAGGAACAGCTGCTGTACTGATAAAGTACTTCAGGAGCAAATAATTATTTTGTTTACCACTTAACATGACTTTTGTTTTCTTTTACTGTGAACCATCGTGCTCAAAATTGCAGTAATTGAAAGAAATAACGCAGTGTTTCTTTTTCTCATGTCAATATCAAAGAAAGCCTGGGCAGCATCCTTTTGAGTCCATAAATTAACTGTATATGGAAAACCCCCCAGAAGATTAAGTGAAATTAAACTATGGTCTACAGAAACCGCATTTGTAAACTTGAAATGCAAGGAAATGAACACACGTGTGAATTTGCTCTTCTGAAAACCAGGAAAATGCTGTTTAAAAGTCAAATGACAAATGACAGCTTGTGCTCACACAGAAATGTGATTTAATATGTTGGTAGCGGGGTTGCTATATAATGTACAGTACATTTATCCCCACAAGACTTGGTTTCCTTTGAAAAAAAAACTCAGAAACCAGCAGAACTGGGTTTTGACCAACACACTGACTTCAAGGATGCCCTGTCTCCCACGGAAGTTGCATCCATAAGTGAACCAGCAAACAAGGACACCTGAGAAGCCCAAGAGTGTGAACATTCACTGCCCCGCTAGACTGTCGGGCATCCCTACAGAAGGGAACAAAGAACCCAGTAGGGCTGGTGCATGAACGAGCAGTGCGATTTCCTCCACCATCCACCCTGAAGGGGGAGCTGTAAGAACATCAAAGGGCATCATAAAATCATTTGATGCAATCCAGGACTGTCAGAGACAGTTGGCTGTGGGGGTTTGCAGGACCGCCTACACAGTAACAAATTCACCCCATTGATCTTAAAGAACTTTTGTACATTAAGACATTTTTCACAACACCCTGAATAAGTAGTAACCGAATATTAACCTCATATTATGCCAGTATTTCATGGGATTTTTAGACAAACCTAAAAAAAACAAGTGCATGTTTCTAGCACTTGGTGAACTGAAATGGTCATAATGGTCATAGAAAACACATTTCAGGGTGAATCAAAAATGGGATGAATCTGAAACTAAGTGCAAAGATGCAACATGGGAATATGTGTAGCCTTTGGCAAATTTGTAAATATTATGCTTTTCATGAAAATGGTGAAATTGTGCCAAAGGTCAATATGACATCGCACAGAGTTGGCGATTGGACTGTCCAATTACGTGTGACTTATGGAATCCCTACATCTGCTTCTAATTATGGTGACTAGTATAAATGTGAAGTTTGGCTCTATGACACATTTTAGGTAAAAAGTAGCTTTGTGAGAAAAAGAAAGGTCATAAAGGCACCCACATAAATGATGTCATTTCCCCTGAGTCAATCAGCCCAGGGGAAGTGGGAGGACCGATAGGCTGACCTATCCTAGGATAGGAGTAATTCCAGAGTATTTCCCCCCAGATTGTAAAATTCTATGATGTCACTTTGGCTATATAAGCGGGAGAAAGGGAAACACAAGAGACAATCCACTGAAACTCACCTTCAAGATCCAGGAAAGCAGATCCATCCATCCAGATCCAGGCACACCCAAGAATTCAGAGAGAAAGAAGGGGAGACAGCTGATCCCATTCAAGAGAGCCTAGTGATCAGATCCATTGGCTAGCTGTCCAGCATCCCATCCGGCTGTCCACAGTGACCAGACCTTGCCTAGCTGTCCAGCATCCCATCCGGCTGTCCACAGTGGCCAGACCTTGCCTAGCTGTCCAGCATCCCATCCAGCAGTGCACAGTGACCAGACCTTGTCTAGCTGTCCAGCATCCCATCCAGCTGTCCACAATGATGAGTCCTTGCCTAGCTGTCCAGCATCCCATCCAGGAGAGTCCAGTGACCAGATCACTTGGGCTAGCTGTCCAGAGACCTTGATGGCTTTCCAGAGTCCCAAACTCAAGCTTACATTGTAAGTATCACAAAGATGAAGACCCCAAATTGCATATCCCGTTCTTTTGACCCTTGCACCCCATTGAAAGCCCATTCAAAATCCCAAATTGCCAGTATCATCTGTTCACCTTTCCAAAGAAGAATCTGTGTTAGCCTATGTCTGTTAGAATCTTCCTTTTATAATTCTGTCAGTTATCTGTGTATGTCCTTAGTACCATTTTGAAGTAAATTAATGAATTCCCCTATAAGAAGATTCACAGTGCAAGCTGGTTAAAATTCGAAATTAATCCCCTTGCGTGCAGTGTCTTTCTTCAATAATTATAGCCATTAAAATATAGTCTCATCAGAACTAATCCTTGTTTAGCAAAAACTGAATTTGCCCACGTTTTGTGTGCTTTCTTACCAATTCCGATTTGCATTCATCCCATAGAAAAACCCAAACAGTAATCCCATTAAGAGTAATCCCTTCCCATCAGAATCCTATCTGTAATGTGCCTTTGTTTCCTATCCTCAAAAAAAGGTTTTTCTATTTTGACAGCGAAGCCGTTTCCGTGGCTGCTGTCATCCCAAGTTCTGTGTACAAACTGATTGCGTCTGTTTTCTTTTGGCATTTCTGTCTTTTTCTCCAAATGGATTTTCTCACCTGTGTTCACGTTGCTTTGGTGCCCTCCTCAGTAGTCTGTAAGCTTCCTTATCTCTTAAGTGCAGCCACACAAATTTCTGTCCTAGCTGTTCCACCGCAATCGTAAACTGATGTGCAAGTAACAAGTAAAATCCGAATATGATATTTTGCTCATAAATAAGGTTTTCATTTTTGTTTCTGGCCTCCAATTTTGGGGTGGCAGGCTGAATTCGAAATATGATTTTTTCTTCTTCATTCTGACTCCTTGCCACTGCTTTCCATCCACAAAGAATTTAGTTAGCGGAGATTGGGGGTGAGTGTTGCAGGGGGAGTGCTGAACTTGAGTGCTATATGTTATTTTAAAAATTCTTCCTTATTTATTGTTATTTATTTGTATTTTTATAGCGTAATTGCAGCTCAGAGGCATCTAGGCGCTGTTACATGAAATTGTAAGTAAGCTTGATTCAGTGGTTATATAGGATACAGGAGGTATCTTGATTGCATATACATTGGTCAAGAACACATTATTGAAGAGGAGTTACAAGATAGAATAGAGATATGGCAAATTACACTCATGCATGAAGGATTTCTGAAAAGGGGCTAACATCCGGCAACAGAATGGCTGGATGTAGAGAGTACAAAGTACACCATTAAACAAAGAGCTTTGTTTTTATGGCTTTCTGGAATGCTCAGTGGGAGTCGATCATCCGTAGGGCAGTGGGAACAGCATTCCAATGTGAAGCGGCCATGGTGGGGAAGCTAGTGTCCCCAGCACAGATTCTTCATGTCTTGGGCGTGGTGATCAGGTTGGTGTAGTCCTTTCTCAAAGGCCTAGAAGAGGTATGCTTGGCGTTTCTTTGGACCAAGTCTGGGGGTACCAGATGATGGAGGCATTTATGCATGAGGGATAGGGTTTTAAAGACAATTTTCTCTTTGACGTGGGGGCCAGTGCATTCTCACTTCAGAGATGTGGTCTTTTCTTGAAGTTCCCGTGGCCGCCCTGAGGGCGTTGTTCCGAACAAGTTGGAGTTTAACCAGGTTTTTACATGAGGTCCCTACGAGGAGGGCATTGCAGTAGTCAAGTCTTGATCCGATAATTGCCATAGCAATGGTGAGGCAGTTCTGTTGAGATAAGAAGCGTCTAGCTGCATTGAGTAGTTTGGAGTAATAGCGAATGAGGAGGCAATGGCGTTGACCTGTCTATCCACAGTCAGATTACAGTCAAGGTAGACGCCCAGGGTCTTGACGTTCTGGGATACCGTCATAGGTATATTTTCAATGGTGACGGTCATGTATTGTTTGTCTAGGTTGCCCAGTGTAGTGGGTGATCCAATTAACAGAAGTTCGGTTTTCTTGCTGTTAAGGCATAACCAGTTATCTGCCATCCAGGACTTGATCGTGGAGTAAATAGTAGTGAGGGTGTTCATGTCTGCATCGTAATCACCTGTGAGTGGGATGAGCACCTGTGTGTCATCCACGTAGTTGGTGTAAGAGATACACACGGTGTCAAGAATGCTGAACAGGGGCCTTGTGAACAGATTATTGAGAGTGGGCGCAATACATGTGCCCTGAGGGGCTCCACATTTGATGTGTCATGGCGTGGCACATGCTGAGTCGGAGAAGACTTTCATGGCCCTCACTTAAAGAAAGGTTGTGATCCAGGCACATGCCTTAGGGGAGAAGTTAGCCACAGTAGAGAGATGGTGGCAGAGAGTGTTGTGATCCACCAGGTCAAATGTTGCGGATAAGTTGAGGAGCAAAAGGAGCACTGGTTTGCCTGCATCTCTGAGGTCGTCCATTTGGTTTTTAAGGTCTGGGAGAGCCATTTCAGTGCCATGTTGTGGGCGGTAATCAGACTGCCGAAGGCCGAGGAGACGGTTCTAGGAACCTTTGGACTTGCAGGTAGGCTGCTTTGTCCAAAATTTTTAGTAGAAACGGGACAGTGGTAATGGGCCTGTAGTTCACTGAAACCGTTGGGTCAAGAAATGCTTTTTTAAGGAGCGGGCATACCCAGGCTTCCTTAGGTCCAGTTGGGACATGGGCAGACTCGAAGGAGGCATTAATAAATGCTGTTAGGAAGGGGGCAAGGATGGGGGCAGAGTATTTGATAAGTTGGGCTGGACAGGCATCGCCTTTGCAGTTGGAGGGTTTAATTGATTTGAGCAAGGCAATGACTTCTGCTTCACTCATATCTTTAAAGTTGAAAGGCGTAGAGGGATTTGGCTTGGTGGCCATAGGCAGGTTGCTGTGCAGGTTGGCTATGAGGTGCGTCAGCGCGTTTTGATGGCCTAGGATTTTAGTTTGCAGGGTGTTCAGCTTGCCTAGCATGGCAGATTGAATTCTGTTGCACCATTTTTCGTCCTTTATTATAGTGGGTGGAGGAGTGAACTCCCTAAAGATGGTGAAGATTTCTTTGGAACCTGATTGAGCATTGTCAGTCCTTGAGTTTAATGAGGTGGCTTTAGCCTGGGTTATGTTGGTTTTGTAATCTTTGGAGATCACTTTAAAGGCCCTCCTGGTGGTGTCAGAGGGGTTCATTTTCCAGGCTGAGAGTGCAAGTCCCTTCTTGGAGCGTAGTTCCAGCAGCTCCTCGGAGAACCAGCAGTTGGAATGTTTAACTTTTTTAGCTTTCTTTAGGGTGGGAGGGGCGATGGCGTCTACAGCTTGGGTGATTGTGAGTTTAAAAGCACTTGCGAGGGTATCAGGGTCTTTGGAGAACGGAGGCTGGAGAGCAGGCACCATGAGGAAAGGTGCAATGTTTTCAAGCGGGAAGTAGACGTGAGCTTCTAGCAAGTGCCGCTGGCATGGGGGGATGGGTTTAGTGGGCACTTTCTTAGTATCAAGGTCAAACTGAATATAGTGGTGATCAGACCATGGAATAGGAATGTTGGCAGTGATTCGAACAGCACAGTTGTGATGATTAATCTAACCCACCATCCCTTGATGTGAGTAGGCTCTGAAATTATTTGAGAGAACCCTAAAGTGGATAGGGCTTTGTTTAGGGTAGTGGCATGGTGATCCTTCGGGTCATTAAGTCCTAGATTAAGATCTTATGTTTTACTATTAAAGGTTTATGTATGTTGTGATCTAAGTTTGAATTAAATGTATTGCGGGAATCATGCATTATATTACCATCACATTGGTGATTGCTGCCTATATTGTTTGATTTGCTTGATTTTTCATTGAATCCTAAAATGTATGAATATCATATTAGTACACACTGGCCTTGTTCATAGTCAATTGCGACACAAGGTGTTTGTTAAGGTGGGTGTGAGACGGGTTGGGGCCTTCTCAAAGAAAGAACCCAAAGTGGATTCAAGATAAAACATCGTTTTTATTGTGTGCCACATTCATTGTCAGTGGAAGAAGTCCCTGGCTGGAGTGTGCAGTGTTATAACACCGTTACAAAGTGCATTTCACCTCTTGTGCCGCTATGATAACAATGCCTCAGTGTGTGCCCGTGCTCTTTGCAGTGACTTCTCTTGCCTAGATTACCCAAATACCCTATATACTGAGTGAAGACCACCAGCAAATTCCAATCAACACATACCATACCTTTTTTACATCAAGTTGACAGTCATTTTTCTATTTTATTGTACCGGTTTGACCACTCCATCCCCTTTCCTTCTGTTACAAACAAAAGTCACCTTTATACACAGCCTATTCCTGACTAGGCCACACTCGGTTCAGGGTCGGCACTCACAGAAATTAAATGATGGAGTCTGACCTCAGGTACAGTGCATAAAGATGCCCCTCAAATAAGTCACAGCCAAGCACCTCATGAAGCTAGCATTACACTTTATTTATTTATCTATTGGGTATTTATAATGTGCCTATACAGCAAAAGATGTTTCAAGGTGCAACAAGACAAAAAAAGCGGCGGGGAAACAGGAATGAAAAAAACGGTCCTACCGGGCCTTGTGTCAATCGGATCGTGCAATTACAGTAACAAGAAGTGCGGGGGAAGTGCTGATCAGGGTGGAAAAACAGACCATGGGTTAGGCGAGTACTAAGGGGAGGCCAGGTGGACAGGTGCCAGTGGAATGCAGAGACTGCGAGGGAAAGATGGTCCACGTGCTAAGTGCGAGGGATGGGGCTGGCAGGGCTCAAGGGGTGCAGGAACAGCCATGCTAGTGCAGGGGGAGAGAGCCTGGAAGGGCAAGTGCAGGTGGGGGGAGACAAAGCAGACCAAGTGCAGGGGTATATTGGTCGAGGAGGACCTGGTAACCTGTAGGAATCAGAAGGAAGCAGACAACCAGTCAAAAAAGAGGCAGCGGGGGACATTAGCAGGGGGGGAGAAGGAAGAGAAAAGGAGGGTCTTGAGAATCTTCTGGAATTTAAGGAGATCTGGCTCAAGCCTGATAAGGGCAGGGAGGCCATTCCAGAGGGAGGCACCTGTGGACGAGAGAGATCAACCCCCAACTCTCTGCTTGGAGAAGCGTTTGATCTGCAGACAGTTGGAGCTAGAAGAGTGAAGGGCTCTAGCAGGGAGGTATTTAGGGAGAGAGAGTTGGATGTAGTGGGGTCCCAGGCCCCAGAAAGCCTTGTGAATGAAGCATTGGGTCTTGAACTTAATCCTTGCAGCAACTGGGAGGCAGTAGAGAGATTTTAGGGCTGAAGAGATGTGGCCCTTGGGCTTGAGGCCAGGGATACGTCTTGCAGTCCTATTCTGGATTAGTTTATGGAGGCGAAGAGCGGAATTAGGCAGATTGGGGAAGAGGATGTTGCAGTAGTCCAGCCTGGAGAGGACCAGACCTCTGGAGACATTGGGCCTCATTAGGACCCTGGCGGAGTGGGTTTCCGCCAGCGCTAATCGCGGCGGACCCGTCCGCCGTACTACGAGTTCCCTTAGCGCCATGGAGGTTTTCTCCGCCTGGTTTTACCGGGCGGAGAAAACCATGGCGCTAAGGGACCTCGTTGTTAATTACGCCGCCGTACTTTACGGCGGCGTAATTAACTCCTTCCCCACTCCCATTATACCCTATGGGGCAAGAATGGGAATGGGGAAGGGTAAAATGGGGATTGGGGATTTACCGCTCCGCCAAGGTCGGCATGGGGTGGTAAATCCGCCAACCCCCATGGCGCTATCGGCGGCTTTCCGCCATGCTCCGCGGTGCATTTAGCACCGCGGATTCCGCCAGGGTCGTAATGAGGGCCATTGAGTTTCTGGGGGAAGGTGAGGAAAAGGAGAATGCCTCTGAGGAGGTGTAGCTGAAAGTGGACCTTCTTTACAAGGTCCGTGATGTGAGGCGAGAAGGAAATAGAGAGGAGTCGAAGATGACATCAAGGTTTTTTTTGCCTCACAGGAGGGTCAGGGGAGGAGGTCTATGGAGGGCAGCCAGAGAGTAGGAGGGAAGGAGAGAGCTGGGGTTCCAATGAGAAGGATCTTGGTCTTACTGACATTAAGGCAGAGATTGTTAGCAGTGTACCATGCCTGAATAGCAGACAGGCAGTCAGGAATGAGAGGGTAAGACGAGAAGGCAGTGGAGGGAAGCTTGAAGGAGAGCTGGGTGTTGTTTGCCTTCTTTCCTAACTTCCAGTGTTATGCAGAGATCAAATGGGCTATAGGGGCAAGGTAGATTTTGAAGAGCAACGGCGAGAGGATAGACCCCTGAGGGACACCACAGGTGGAGAGTGTGATGAAGGAGAGAAAAGGGCCTAGTTGAACCTGGGAGGTTTGGTCTGAGAGGAATGAGATCAACCAGTCCAGAACCAGGTCGTTGATGCCAAGGGTATCACAGATCTGATTTATAAGAGTGGCATGATTGACTGAATCAAAGGCAGAGGAAAGGTCAAGAAGAATGAGAACGGAAGGAGAGTTAGAATCAAGATTAGAGAACAAGTCTTCACGGGTGGGTGTTCAGGATTGCAGTTTCCGTGCCTCTGGCTGCTCTGAAGCCAGACTGGTAGTCGTTGAGACTGCCAACAGATTCAGTGTGGTGGATAAACTGGGGGATGGGCCTCATTACAAGATTGGTGGTTAAGACGTCGCTAATTCTGCCAGATGGATTTACCATTATCACCATGGCGTTTGGCAGAATTAGCAGCAAATTATGAGATCATGTGTTTGCACCACAACAATTGCAGTAACGGTGATTCCGTCCAGAGGAATTAGCCCCAAAACAAATGCCGATCTATGAATCCTCCAATTATTGGCCGATTTAGCCTTACTGCTGTTATAGTGGAGGAGTAACTGAACGGCAACTCTGCCGGCGAAATTAGCACCAAGCAGAACTAGCTCTCATAGCCATCCAGATTTCATACCCGCAGGAAAGATGCCAGGAGACAAGAGCAAGGAAAAGGTGGCAGAAATCTGGGTACACAACCCAAATTTATCAATGGTGGGCTGTAGGTGCTAGCGGAGGAGGGGCTGTCCAATGTAGAGAAACTGTACAGTGCTGAGAACTATGAGGCGTGCATCCAAAGGAAGAATATTATTTGAACTAACATCAGGGACAAGCCGTGGTGGTGGGCACGGTGCAGCATGACGCGGCACTAGACTGCGCGGTTCATCAGAATGACCGGAAGTCAGGCGTGCACAGTCTTCTAGCCACCGTTTGCTACGGGACAGCAGCCCCTGGGGGAGGAACTGTGGAGTCATTAGATTTCACACCCCAGGAGGAGAAGCTAGCCAGCATACTACTACACATGGCTGCCATTGAGGGTGTCGGAAAAACAGAGGTCAAGGTGGTCAGTCAAGCAGACCCAGGCGAGTACGAATAATGATGCACAAGTGCCAGGCCTGCAGCTGCAGGCCACACAGCAGATGAATCACCAAATGTGGTGGTGGCGGAGAGATGGCTGTGCAGCTGTTGCTGTCATGGAATTAGCAGCAACCTGCTGCCCCGTGTTTATACTGCACCACAAATACCCGAGGCAGAGAGGCTCCACTTTCACCGCCCAGGGGAGTGTAGGCAAAGCACCAATGTTGTGCATTGGACTCCAAAATGGGGATTACACACTGCCATGCCGAACCCCACAATCTGGGGGAGTATCTGGTGCATTTTGAGTGGCTGTTTTGTCAGCAAAGCATGTCAGTATTGGCATGGAAATTCCGGCAAACTCATAAAGAGTCCCCATAGTCGGAAGAATGTGTCATGCAGGACGTCCAACAGATATCCCATGGGAAGTGTTAGGGGTGCGCCTCAAGGCACCCATCAAGATGACTGGGGTGCACTGAATGCCTTAATGTCATGGCGTAACTCTTATCCCATGCAATCAGAAACCCTAAAGCCAATGCCCTGCTACTTCAATGCAATCAAGACCCTAAAACCAATGCCCTTCTACTTCAATGCAATCAAGACCGTAAAGCTGATGCCCTTCTACTTAAATGCAATCAAGACCCTATAGCCGATGCCCTTCTACTTCAATGCAATCAAGACCCTATAGCCAATGCCCCTCTACTTCAATGCAATCAAGACCCTATAGCCAATGCCCCTCTACTTCAATGCAATGAAGACCCTATAGCCAATGCCGCGCTACTTCAATGCAATGAAGACCCTATAGCCAGTGCCCTTCTACTTCAATGCCCTTCTACTTCAATGCAATGAAGACCCTATAGCCATTGCCCTTCTACTTCAATGCAATGAAGACCCTATAGCCAATGCCCCTCTACTTCAATGCAATGAAGACCCTATAGCCAGTGCCCTTCTACTTCAATGCCCTTCTACTTCAATGCAATGAAGACCCTATAGCTAGTGCCCTTCTACTTCAATGCAATGAAGACCCTATAGCCAATGCCCCTCTACTTAATGCAATGAAGACCCTATTGCCAGTCCCCTTCTACTTCAATGCCCTTCTACTTCAATGCAATGAAGACCCTATAGCCAGTGCCCTTCCATTTCAATGCAATGAAGACCCTATAGCCAGTGCCCCTCTACTTCAATGCAATGAAGACCCTATAGCCAATGCCCCTCTACTTCAATGCAATGAAGACCCTATAGCCAGTGCCCCTCTACTTCAATGCAATGACGACCCTATAACCAATGCCACTCTACTTCAATGCAATGAAGACCCTATAGCCAGTGCCCTTCTACTTCAATGCCCTTTTACTTCAATGCAATGAAGACCCTACAGCCAGTGCCCTTCTACTTCAATGCAATGAAGACCCTATAGCCAATGCCCCTCTACTTCAATGCAATGAAGACCCTATAGCCAATGCCCCTCTACTTCAATGCAATGAAGACCCTGTAGCCAGTGCCCCTCTACTTCAATGCAATGAAGACCCTATAGCCAGTGCCCTTCTACTTCAATGCCCTTCTACTTCAATGCAATGAAGACCCTATAGCCAGTACCCTTCTACTTCAATGCAATGAAGACACTGTAGCCAGTGCCCTTCTACTTCAATGCAATGAAGACCCTATAGCCAGTGCCCCTCTACTTCAATGCAATGAAGACCATATAGCCAGTGCCCGTCTACTTCAATGCAATGAAGACCCTATAGCCAGTGCCCTTCTACTTCAATGCAATCAGAGAGCCAAAAGCATGTGGGAATCATTCAGCTGGCAGCAACCTTTCATGATGGCCGCTGTCATGAACAGACCCCACATCTCAACATACATACAACATATATGACACCAGCGTGAAATACAGGCAGGCAGCCTGGTAAACACTACTGACATGATAGAGATCAGATTATCCATGCACTTTCGTTGGGAATGACTGACACACTGGCGGGGTGCATAGGCGTCCTTTATGCAGTATTGTGCTTGACAACACAAGCCCTAGCAAATGCATTGCAACCCCAACACAGGCAAGTGCCTGGTGCGCAGCACAACTGAGCCATCATGTGTATCCCATTCCTGATAGGCCTCGTGAGGAGCCCTTAAGAGAGTCATACCGTGCAGCCTCCCGATTGTAGGGTTGCAATGCAGCCAAACAATGACTTAACATGACAACTGAGCACGGCTCCTCTTTGCAACATCAGGCTCCCCAAGCAGCCAGTCAGATGACGAAAGCAGCAGTGCAGCTGGACCTTCAAAGGCTGAGGGCTCAACCGAGCCTCGGTAAACCTCTGTCATAATAAGAGCATCCTCCACCCCTGCAGCTCAAAGTACAAGAATCCACAAAATACACCTGTCAAGAATCCTGCAAAGATCTCAAGAATCACTCCCACTGCGGTGTCGGACCTTTCCACCACCAAGACAGCCCGTCAGGCCGCCGGTGTCACCATCAAAGAACCAGTCACCGCCACTGGCAGTCAGGCCGCAGGTGTCACTGGCAAGAAACCACCAGCTACCACCACTGCCGGCCAGGCGCAGGTGCCACCAGCAAGGAACCAGCCACCACTACTGCCAGTCAGGCCGCAGCTGCCACTGGCAAGGAACCAGTTACCACCACTGGCCGTCAGGCCGCAGGTGTCACCATAAAAGAACCAGTCACCACCACTGCCAGTCAGGCCACAGCTGTCACTGGCAAGGAACCAGCCACCACCACTGCCAGTCAGGCCACAGCTGCCACTGGCAAGGAACCAGTCACCACCACTGCCCGTCAGGCCGCAGGTGTCACCATCAAAGAACAAGTCACCACTACTGCAAGTCAGGCCGCAGGTCCCACCATCAAATAACCAGTCACCACCACTGCCAGTCAGGCCGCAGCTGCCACTGGCAAGGAACCAGCCACCACCACTGCCAGTCAGGCCACAGGTGCCACTGGCAAGGAACCAGCCACCACTGCCAGTCAGACTGCAACTTCCACTGGCAAGGAACCAGCCACCACCACTGCCAGTCAGGCCTCAGGTGCCACTGTCAAGGAAACAGTCACCACCACTGCCAGTCAGGCCGCAGGTGTCATTGTCAAGGAAATAATCACCACCACGGCCAGTCAGGCCACAGGTGTCACTGTCAAGGAACCAGTTACCACCACTGCCAGTCAGGCCGCAGGTGTCACTGTCAAGGAGCCAGTCACCACCACTGCCAGTCAGGCCGCAGGTGCCATGGGCAAGGAACCAGTCACCACCACTGCCAGTCAGGCCGCAGCTGCCACTGGCAAGGAACCAGTTACCAACACTGCCCGTCAGGCCGCAGGTATCATCTCAAAGAACCAGTCACCAACACTGCCAGTCAGGCCGCAGCTGCCAGTGGAAAGGAACCAGCCACCACCACTGCCAGTCAGGCCAGGGCTGCCACTGGAAAGGAACCAGCCACCACCACTGCCAGTCAGGCCGCAGGTGTCACTGGCAAGGAACCAGCCACCACCCCTGCCAGTCTGGCCAAAGTTGCCACTGGCAAGGAACCAGCCACCACCTCTGCCAGTCAGGCCACAGGTGGCACTGGCAAGGAACCAGTTACCAACACTGCCCATCAGGCCGCAGGTATCACCATCAAAGAACCAGTCACCACCACTGCCAGTCAGGCCGCAGCTGCCACTGGAAAGGGACCAGCCACCACCACTGCCAGTCAGGCCACATCTAGCACTGGAAAGGAACCAGCCACCACCACTGCTAGTCAGGCCGCAGGTGCCACTGGCAAGGAACCAGTTACCAACACTGCCCGTCAGGCCGCAGGTATCATCATCAAAGAACCAGTCACCACCACTGCCAGTCAGGCCGCAGCTGCCAGTGGAAAGGAACCGGCCACCACCCCTGCCAGTCTGGCCACAGTTGCCACTGGCAAGGAACCAGCCACCACCTCTGCCAGTCAGGCCGCAGGTGACACTGGCAAGGAATCAGCCACCACCACTGCCAGTCAGGCCACAGGTGCCATTGGCAAGGAAACAGCCACCACCTCTGCCAGTCAGGCCACAGGTGTTACTGGCAAGGAATCAGCCACCACCATTTCCAGTCAGGCCCCCTATTTGGGAATGAGGGTGGTGGGAGGGCACCGATGTTGGGGAATGAGGGTGGAGGAAGGGCACAGATGTTGGGGAATGAGGGTGGGGAGGGCACGGATGGTGGGGATTGAGGGTGCAAGGAGGGCATGGGTGTTCGGGAAAGAGGGTGGAGGGAGGGCATGGATGTTGGAGAATGAGGGTGGGGCAAGGCATGGGTGTTCGGGAATAAGGGTCGAGGGAGGGCATGGGTGTTCCGGAACAAGGGTGGAGGGAGGGCATTGTTGTTTGGGAATAAGGGTGGAGGGAGGGCATGGGTGTTCGGGAATGAGGGTGGAGAGAGGGCATGGATGTTGGGGAATGAGGGTGGAGAGAGGGCATGGATATTGGGGAATGAGGCTGGACGGAGGGAATGGGTGTTCGGGAATGAGGGTGGAATGAGGGCATGGATTTTGTGGAATGATAGTGGAGGGAGGGCATGGATGTTGGGGAATGAGGGTGGAGGGAGGGCATGGATTTTGGGGAATGATAGTGGAGGGAGTGCATGGATGTTGGAGAATGAGGGTGGGGCAAGCCATGGGTGTTCGGGAATAAGGGTGGAGGGGGGCATGGGTGTTCGGGAATGAGGGTGGAGAGAGGGCCTGAATGTTGGGGAATGAAGTGGAGGGAGGGCATAGGTGTTGGGGAATGAGGGTGGAGGGAAGGTATGGGTGTTGGGGAATGAGGGTGGAGGGAGGGCATGGATATTGGAGAATGAGGGTGGACGGAGGGCATGGGTGTTCGGGAATGAGGGTGGAGGGAGGGCCTGGATTTTGGGGAATGAGGGTGGAGGCAAGGCATGGGTGTTCGGGAATAAGGGTCGAGGGAGGGCATGGGTGTTCCGGAATAATGGTGGAGGGAGGGCATGGGTGTTCGGGAATGAGGATGGAGAGAGGGTATGGATGTTGGGGAATGATAGCGGAGGCAGGGCATGGGTGTTGGGGAATGAGGTTGAGGAGGGGCACAGATGTTGGGGAATGAAGGTAGGGAGGGCACAGATGGTGGGGAATGAGGGTGGAGGGAGGGCATGGATGTTCGGGAATGAGGGTGGAGGGAGGGCATGAATGTTGGGGAATGAGGGTGGAGGAAGGCAACATATGTTGGGGAATGAGGGTGGGGAGGGCACGGATGGTGGGGAATGAGGGTGGTGGGAGGGCACGGATGTTGGGGAATGAGTGTGGAGAGAGGGCATGGATGTTGGGGAATGAAGTGGAGGGAGGGCATGGGTGTTTGGGAATGAGGGTTGAGGGAGGGCATGGATGTTGGGGAATGAGGGTGAGGGCGGGCATAGGTGTTGGGGAATGAGGGTGGAGGGAAGGTATGGGTGTTGGGGAATGAGGGTGGAGGGAGGACATGGATGTTTGGGAATGAGGGTGGACGGAGGGCATGGGTGTTCGGGAATGAGGGTGGAGGGAGGGCCTGGATTTTGGGGAATGCCTGGATTTTGGGGAATGAGGGTGGAGGCAAGGCATGGTTGTTCGGGAATAAGGGTCGAGGGAGGGCATGGGTGTTCAGGAATAATAGTGGAGGGAGGGCATGGGTGTTCAGGAATGAGGGTGGAGAGAGGGTATGGATGTTGGAGAATGAGAGTGGAGGGAGGGCGTGGGTGTTTGGGAATGAGGGTTGAGGGAGGGCATGGATTTTGGGGAATGAGGGTCGAGGCGGGCATTGGTGTTGGGGAATGAGGGTGGAGGGAGGGCATGGATGTTCTGGAATGAGGGTAAGGTTGGGTATGGGTGTTCGGGAATGAGGGTGGAGGGAGGGCATGGATGTTGGGGAATGATAGCGGAGGGAGGGCATGGGTGTTGGGGAATGAGGTTGGAGGAGGGGCACAGATGTTGGGGAATGAAGGTAGGGAGGGCACAGATGGTGGGGAATGAGGGTGGAGGGAGGGCATGGATGTTCGGGAATGAGGGTGGAGGGAGGGCATGGATGTTGGGGAATGAGGGTGGAGGAAGGCAACAGATGTTGGGGAATGAGGGTGGGGAGGGCACGGATGGTGGGGAATGAGGGTGGTGGGAGGGCACGGATGTTGGGGAATGAGTGTGGACGACGGGCTCAGATGTTGGGTAATGAAGTTAGGGAGGGCACAGATGGTGGGGAATGAGGGTGGAGGGAGGGCACAGATGTTGGGGAATGAAGTTAGGGAGGGCACAGATGGTGGGGAATGAGGGTGGAGGGAGGGTATGGATGTTCGGGAATGAGGGTGGAGGGAGGGCATGGATGTTGGGAAATGAGGGTGGAGGAAGGCAACAGATGTTGGGGTATGAGGGTGGGGAGGGCACGGATGGTGGGGAATGAGGGTGGAGGAAGGGCACGGGTGTTGGGGAATGAGGGTGGAGGTAGGGCATGGGTGTTGGGGAATAAGGGTCGAGGGAGGGCATGGGTGTTCCGGAATAATGGTGGAGGGAGGGCATGGGTGTTCGGGAATGAGGGTGGAGAGAGGGTATGGATGTTGGGGAATGATAGCGGAGGCAGGGCATGGGTGTTGGGGAATGAGGTTGAGGAGGGGCACAGATGTTGGGGAATGAAGGTAGGGAGGGCACAGATTGTGGGGAATGAGGGTGGAGGGAGGGCATGGATGTTCGGGAATGAGGGTGGAGGGAGGGCATGAATGTTGGGGAATGAGGGTGGAGGAAGGCAACATATGTTGGGGAATGAGGGTGGGGAGGGCACGGATGGTGGGGAATGAGGGTGGTGGGAGGGCACGGATGTTGGGGAATGAGTGTGGAGAGAGGGCATGGATGTTGGGGAATGAAGTGGAGGGAGGGCATGGGTGTTTGGGAATGAGGGTTGAGGGAGGGCATGGATGTTGGGGAATGAGGGTGAGGGCGGGCATAGGTGTTGGGGAATGAGGGTGGAGGGAAGGTATGGGTGTTGGGGAATGAGGGTGGAGGGAGGACATGGATGTTTGGGAATGAGGGTGGACGGAGGGCATGGGTGTTCGGGAATGAGGGTGGAGGGAGGGCCTGGATTTTGGGGAATGCCTGGATTTTGGGGAATGAGGGTGGAGGCAAGGCATGGTTGTTCGGGAATAAGGGTCGAGGGAGGGCATGGGTGTTCAGGAATAATAGTGGAGGGAGGGCATGGGTGTTCAGGAATGAGGGTGGAGAGAGGGTATGGATGTTGGAGAATGAGAGTGGAGGGAGGGCGTGGGTGTTTGGGAATGAGGGTTGAGGGAGGGCATGGATTTTGGGGAATGAGGGTCGAGGCGGGCATTGGTGTTGGGGAATGAGGGTGGAGGGAGGGCATGGATGTTCTGGAATGAGGGTAAGGTTGGGTATGGGTGTTCGGGAATGAGGGTGGAGGGAGGGCATGGATGTTGGGGAATGATAGCGGAGGGAGGGCATGGGTGTTGGGGAATGAGGTTGGAGGAGGGGCACAGATGTTGGGGAATGAAGGTAGGGAGGGCACAGATGGTGGGGAATGAGGGTGGAGGGAGGGCATGGATGTTCGGGAATGAGGGTGGAGGGAGGGCATGGATGTTGGGGAATGAGGGTGGAGGAAGGCAACAGATGTTGGGGAATGAGGGTGGGGAGGGCACGGATGGTGGGGAATGAGGGTGGTGGGAGGGCACGGATGTTGGGGAATGAGTGTGGACGACGGGCTCAGATGTTGGGTAATGAAGTTAGGGAGGGCACAGATGGTGGGGAATGAGGGTGGAGGGAGGGCACAGATGTTGGGGAATGAAGTTAGGGAGGGCACAGATGGTGGGGAATGAGGGTGGAGGGAGGGCATGGATGTTCGGGAATGAGGGTGGAGGGAGGGCATGGATGTTGGGAAATGAGGGTGGAGGAAGGCAACAGATGTTGGGGAATGAGGGTGGGGAGGGCACGGATGGTGGGGAATGAGGGTGGAGGAAGGGCACGGGTGTTGGGGAATGAGGGTGGAGGGAGGGCATGGGTGTTGGGGAATGAGGGTGGAGGGAGGGCATGGGTTTTGGGGAATGAGGGTGGAGGAAGGGCACGGGTGTTGGGGAATGAGGGTGGAGGGAGGGCACGGGTGTTGGGGAATGAGGGTGGAGGGAGGGCATGGGATTTGGGAAATGAGGGTGGGGATGACATAGGTGTTGCACAGTAAATAAATGGAGTTTGCATTGGAAGAAAAGATCTGACAGTCTTAAGGGTCGAGTCACAGATTTTACTACTGTGACTATTTTCCGTGTGCAGTGTCCATATACGTCTTAAGAAAAAAGGTCACTTCCTTCAGCACGCGCATCCTGTGCTGGGCTGATGGGTCACGCATGAACATTCTCCGCTTCCAAGTCTCTGGGCTCCACGCACTCTTCTGCAGGCTGTGGTGCCTTCCGTGTTGACAATCTTACCAGCCTTCTCCGGGCTGTACGCCAGTGGCCCCCTGTCCAGTGGAGTCACAGGCACGTTCCTTTTAAGAATTAAAATGATCGCTGTGTGCAAACACTGGTCCTTCTGTTTGCCTTGTTGGTCCAGGCAGGATAGCTCAGCGGTAACGTGGTCGTATTGGAAGCAAGATGACACTGAGCAACACAGGTTCGATCCCCGGGTCCGCGCTGAGAAATCTCTGGGTATTAAGCGCGTTATAAATAACCTATCATATTATACACAACCACCGATGGCCTCCCAGGGTTGGTATCCAGAGTCAGCTGCACACAGGTAATGGTCGTACTCATCCTTTCGGAGTCAGTAATGATGGCGTTTGACTTTCATGGTATAAGGTGTGTTCACTCAAGTGCCATTGGGGTGGCATCCCTTGCATTTGACAATGCCCAAATAGTTGTGCCCCTCTTGCCAATGCAACATGTGTATACACCCAATTCAATGAAAAACGTTGTTAAAGGGACGTTATGGTTACAAGTAAAACTGAAAAACCTCAGAAATTCGCCAGTTATGGTAAGTTAAGCAACCATAACTCGCACCACCACTGTGCACTGCTAAGCCTAACACCAGGACATCAAAGATGACATCACAAATGTAAATGATGACATCAATAATGACATCACATATCTAGGCCACTTGTTTTTGTTCGCTGATTGTGGCCACTGGCCAGTATTGTGCTAAAGTCCATTGCTAGTGTCTGTTCAGTGTATATATTATACAGTGCACACTGTTGAAAGCTGCATCCACTGGTAAAGGCCAACATCCATGGTTGGGAGCTTGTTAGTGTTTTAAACTATTTAGTGCATTTGGGCGAAAGTTGTGACCAAACAATAGCATCATTGTAGCATAGTGGTTAAGTGCTGTGTCTCAAACTCATTTTGGCCAGGGTTCAGCATAAATGTGATTTTTTTGAAATTTAATTTTTTCTGTTTTATAATAATGCGTATGCTGTGTGTTATGAGATATTTAAAACTAAGACAACACACAGCATTCAGGGCCGTGGACTGTCTGCCATCCATGCAGTTAACGGGACCGATCCTGCTTAGTTTCAAAGCGAGGAAGGATCCAGCCCCCTCAGGCCATTTTTCTCTAAGTGTTGTTCTAGAGGGGGGCCCATATATTCCACAACATTGCCTTAGTGGGCTGGCCCCTTCCTCACTTTGAAGCTAAGCAAGGTGCATTCCAGTTACTGCAGGGATGGGAAGCCCACTGTTGCTGTAAAAATACATATTTATTTTATTTTGTATTATTGACTGGGAGACCACAAATACCAGAATGCAATTCAGCAAAAGGCAAATAATTGTCTCTGACCTTCTAACCTTCAAGGACTGACAGTAGCACGGTGCAAAAAAGTAAATAATACAGATGCCCATTAGGTCGCCATCAATGCAGTAACCGGGACTGACCCTTCTTAGTTTCTAAGTGGGGCTGACCCTGCTTAGCTTCAAAACAAGTGGGCTTGTAAGTTTGGCTTATTTATCAGGCAATATGGCCTGAGGAGGCTGGCCCTTTCCTCACTTTGAAACTAAACAGAGTCTGTCCTGGTTACTGCATAAATGGGAAACCTGGATGGCAATAGAGTCACTGGCCAAGACCTTCGGCCATGGTGCCACTATAGTTATAAAAATATGTTTAAAAAAAAGAATTCAAAACAATATAACCGCGAGTACTGTATTACACATACCCCCAGTTATCTTTAGTCCTTTGTAACCTTGGATATAGCTGTGAATATCAGCAAAAAACAGCCGGAGAAGAAATCCTTCCCTGCTCTCACAAGTCATCAGCAAGTGCCCCCTCATCTGTGCCAGCTCCCCCCACTTCCCAGACGGCCTCCTCACCTCCCCTGACCTCTACCTTTCATCGCGATACACACGCTGCTTCTGTGATGCAGTGTGCTTTCAGATGTTGGATATTCACGGCCTTAGCCGAGGCTAAAGATAGCTTTGTGTTGCAAACTCGGTTCCTGGATCCCCCTCCAACTCACAAATTTCACTCAGTACTTTCTAGCCACTCCCCACCTCTATCCTGGTGGCATTTGTATGTTTTTTGACCTGCAAATAGCTTTTTACTGCGTTTTTTCCCATACCTTGGCTATAGCCACGAATATCTATCGCATCGAGAGAAAAACAAGATGGAAGTCATTTCATTTCTGAAAACCATAATCCTGCAATGCATCATCTGAGATATAACTATAATTTTTGGGGCAGGGGTAGCCCCTTCTCCATCAAATTTTAAAATACCCATGGCACGGAATAACCCCAAACCAAGTATGGATCGCGAGTCAACGCTTTATGCCCAAGTTGTTTCGGACCTGGTCGAAATCCGTCCAACGGTTTAAGCTGTGCACTCTGGCAAAAATTGACCTTTTTGTCGATGGGAAAATGAATGGGAAGAAGGCTGCACCTTTGGAGAAAAACAATTTGGTAGTTAATTACTTTTTTATTTAGCTTTACGAAACTTTGCAGTCTGGGGGGCCCCGCAGACCTTTAATCACTTGTGTAATTTGGGCCAAATAAATTACTCGCCTCTGACTCACCGCCGCCCTATTATAGGAAAGTCCATTTGAGCCAAGTCACACACTCCACAACTCCACCTAGTAGCCATTGCTGGAAGTTCACCTCCAGTTCTGAGCCACAACAGCAAGGCCTTCTGGGTATGTAAATTAGCTCAAATCCAAACCCAAACATTTTTTTCTCCAGGAAATTGTCTTTGTCTAAGAAAGCAGTGCTACTTTATACATAGCTTAATAAACCCAAGACAGACATTTGCAAGGCTGCCAGGACAACCACATACCTGGTTTCACTGTTATTAAGAATCACCAGTGCAGTATAGTCCTGACAGCCTTGTGGTTGAGGCATTTGGCCATATTTCACATCACCAAGAAAGTTATGGTGCGTTTAAAAATGTTTAAAAAAAAAACTTTTAACCTGAAATGTGAAAATAGGAAAGTCCATTGGAGCCAAGTCACACAGTCCACAACGGCACCTAATAGCCATCACTGGAAGTTCCCCTCCAGTTCTGTGCCACAACAGCAAAGCATTGTGGGTATGAGAATTAGCTCAAATGCAAACAATTTTCTCAAGGAAATTGTCTTTGTCTAAGAGGGGAGTGCTACCTTAGACATAGCTTAATCAACCCAAGAAAGAGATTTGGAAGACTGCCAGGACAACCACATACCTTGTTTCACCCTTGTTAGGAATCATCAGTGCGGTATAGTCCTGACAACCCGGTGATTGGAGCATTTGGCCATGTTTTTACAGCAACAAATTACACGGCCTGCGTAGCGGCCGTGTAGTTATGGTTATTTTGCTCAACCCATAGGAAGAGCACATTTTGGGCAGTTCATAAGTTTCCCCCTGACAAGTCCTCACCAAACTTTGCAAAGAAAGTAAAGAGCCCCCTTGGACTGATTCTGTGAAGTTTGGTGAGGTTTCGTCTAGGGTGGGCAAAGTTATAGTAAACAACAGTTGTGGAAAATAAATTTTGCTCATGTCTACAGCCCGAACCGCTGAATGGATTTTTTTGCAGCAGGAGCGGCAGCTTGGACCCAAAAGCGTGATTTTGTAAATTTGGTGCAAATCCATCCAGTATTTTTTTTTAAACGGCCAAAAAGTAGGTCAAATAAAATGTGGGATATCTAGGTTTGGTCCGCATACTCACTTCCCTATTCATTCTGCGGACAGGCCTTCGGGCCAATTAGAGGGCAACCTGACGTCTGCAGACATCAGATGCGCCCACTGATCAGATGGTGAAAAAACATGAGATGCGTCAAAACCTTTGGATTTGTGGACAGCAGTCATTCTCCGCAGATAGCGGGGTGGCGAAAGAGTCTGGAAAATATAAGCCACTGGACACAACCATTATAGTACTATGTGTAAAGTAATTATAGGTACTGTAGGGGGAGTAGAAAGTATGTGATATTTATGACTGTAGTACAATTGAGGATAGAGCTTATGGAAAATGTATTTGTTTACACTTTGTACGGCTACTTAGTAGTATACACTAGTGAAGCTGGAATCTCTGGTTTGTTTTTTTGTGATAAAAACAGTATAATTTGTTAAAGTAGGAATTACATATACATTTACTTTTTTGACCCTAATAAACAGTACATTGTATGTACTGTTTGGCACAACATTAGTACATGCTACACTGTTGTTGTGTTGACTTGAATAATTATTGTGAAAGAAAATTCATAGAAGATTAAAAAAAAGTCTACAATTATGTCAGTGCAAGTGTGATAGTATGTTTGAAGTGTGTTGTTGTTGTTAAGGACATGTTTAAGGTACATACCTGTTGGTGTAATTTAACTACATTAGACTTCAGAAGAAGTTTTGTAGTAATAAGAATTGGGATGGTGTATTTCAAGTGTATTGCAATGACTGGTATTTTTTAAGTACTTATATACTTGTTGGCATATTCTAACTATCTTGCATCTGCTTTGTTTTTAGTTTTAGAAAAAAAGTTACACATAGTGCTGCTATGAATGTACATATATATGTTTTAACTTTCATGAAAGTGGTCCTAGAAAGAAATATTTCTATATGCACAGCATTGTAAGTATTTGGTACTTGATGTGAGGAGGTGCTAAATGCTGTAATGCATGAAACTTGTTAGAGTGGTTAAAAAGGAAAATATGCTTATTGAAAAGCTTATTACAGGGTGAGTAAGTATCAGGTAAGCTGTATATATATATATTTGTAAAAGAGTTGAAGAAAATACTTTAAAAAACATAAGCATACCTGTACTATAATGTTTTGTTAGATGCAAATGTTGTTGGATCTGCAAATAGAAATGTTGGAGAGTTTTACAGTCGTTTTTGATGCAGATGGCTGTGATTAACAGGAGATGTGCACTCTCAGGGCCTGATTCACAGAGAGTTTCCCTATGGTATTGCACCATTATAAAACACTTCTGTGAATCAGGCCCTCAGAGTTCAAGTGCACATATGAAGTGTTGAACTGAGATGACAGGGTTACATGTAGAGTTTTTGGATGTGATTGGTGGATGGATGTGTGACTGTTTGATAGCAGGCAATGAGAGAGTGTTACAAGCATACAAGTAAAAAGGGTTAATGGGATGCCCTCTTCTAATTGAGTGTAAACCTCCCCATCCCCTTCAGTTGGACGTTCTGTCCGCGGACACCACGGTAGTCTGCGGACAACACATACCAAATGCAAGTCTTTTGAGGGTGCCTGGCATGGAAAGGGGACTGCGGGGACCACGGACAATCGCGGTGTCCGCAGACATCGGGGATCAGCCAATCAGGTTTCTAAGGTGTGGTGTACCAGAAGAGAAGGTGGCAGGAGTTTTGTTTGGTGAGAGCACTGAAGATGGCTATGTCTTTGAGGAGGCATAGTGTATGGATTTTGGGAGATTCTTCAATCCAGCCATTGAAGGTGTATGCTGAAAATCATGGCATCTGTAAAAGTATTAGATTGCAAGAAGTGGAGGTTTTGAGGCATGTAGTTTGTGGGTTCAAATAGGCAAGCTTGCTGTCATTCTGTAAGAATATGGCACACTTTAAATGTCCAGTCATTATAATTGTGCATTGTAAAGCGAACAGTTTGGGGTATGTGTGTCAGGAATCGGTGTACACGTAAGCCCAGGGTTTCCCATACATCTGCTAGAACATCCCCTAAAGCTATGAATCACCCCATGCCCATGGTTCCAATGTACCAACACTATAGAGATTCTTACCCATACAGAAGGAAAGTGCCGTTCTTCGCGCAGTGGGGGTTGCCATGGCGACGGTGGAAGACCCTGTTCGCATGTTACACAGCTCAGCGTTTAGAAATCAGTGGAAAGTGTGCCCCTTCCGGTCACATGACCTGGAGGAAATAAAAACTGCCTTCTCCGGCACTCCGGCGCTTTTGATTGAGGTTGTTTTCTGATTCGACGTTTGTTTTGCTGTTTCCAAGAGACCTCGCTTCTGACCCATTTCTGTTATTCTGGACCTGCTTCTGCCAGACCCCTTATCTGATACTGCTGCAATTACGGTAACCTGACCCTGCTTGCCTAACGGAACTCTCTGTCTCACGTTTCGAATATTCTGCTGCCCGCTCTGTAACCTGACCTTGCCTGCTTATCAGACTGCCTTGCCTAACATTTGGATTCATCACTGCCTGCTCCACCTTGACTTTGGCTACGCCATCGGATTACCTCATCCCTCGATTCTGCCTTTTGGACTCTGCACTGTTACAACCACCTGCACTGTTCGGATTCCTTCACTGTGCTTCGCAGTTGCCTCATCCTGGGACTCCCTTGGTGCGCTTTCATACACGGTGCACAGACTAGAGACACTTGCAGAAGTGCACTCATTCTGGACTCTCAGGCGTTCTTGTGCCATTGGGATAGGTCCATTGGTGCTACGCTTTTGGATTGTAGGACATCTCAGGACACTTCACTGCTCCAATTTCCATAATCCTGGCAAGAACATATGCCTCCTTCCACCAGCTACTATATCTCCCCCTGCCTTCACTTTTTCTGAATTGGGTCTTCTGTGATTCTAGGTACACCCAATTCACTGGGAGGTATCAAGGGGACACCATTGCAATAACCACGTCCATTACTGCTATCACCTGATGAGAGGCATACTGGTGACGAGTCCTAACAATGTGACTGCAATGTTTTTGCAGGTTGCCCCGACGGATGTTTTCTAAAGTCTAATGGAACTGTTTCCTGCTGCAAAGATAATTTTTTCTCAAATAAATCAGAGACAAACATGGAGATGTGTAAACATTTTCAGTGTACAAACGGCAGCTTGTCAATCAAGCGGTATCTGCTTTTTTAAATGCTACAGGAATGTCATTTTTGGAGAATAACAATATAAGGTCTGATGCTGTGAATCTTTTACGTGAAGATGGAGTACATTGGAAATGCAATTTTTATTTACAATTTTAGGAATGCATTGAAACAGCTCCTATAGGAAAATTGGAAGGGAAGATGTAGAGGGTACAGTACTACTGTACATAAAAGCAAGAAAAGGAAAACAAAAGGTGTTTGTTAACAAACCCAAAACAAACACAAAAAACAAAGGTTGTTTTCAGAGCCAACACTAAAGAATTAATAACTGAAAATGAGTTAAAACTCCCCCCACGGTTGGCCACCAGGGGGTGCACGGATGAGGAACACCTCTGTGTGAGCTCCAGACCCACGGGCCCCAAAAGTGACCGGAGCCCCCACTTTTGACCCCCCCTGTGCATAACAACAGCTGATCAAACAGTATGAATTGTCCCCCAATCTACTGGATGAAATTTCGTGGAAAAACGGACAAGCCCTCCTGGAGAAAAGACCATCGTTCTGTGCCTCCCCCTCCCTGCGACGTACGCAGAAGACAGAAAGCTAGCCGAGACTGAACAGGACCCAAGGCACCCAGCTCCCGAGTGCAGCCTCTCACGGAAGGTACGGGCCACGCTGCAGTTCCCCCAGCAGTCGCCGTGTCATCGCCTGTTCCTCAACCCCTGTGGGATGGGCGAACACTCGACGCAGGCGGCCGTGTGCGCATGCCTTGCACGGGCGGCCGTGTGACACTGGGCCCCGGCGCCCCGCGGTACAACGAAAAGCGACGGGGAGGGTGAGTAGGCCCCCCCTGGAACACACGGGGACGCACCGTCCAGCTCGAGGCCCCGTCGCCCTCCAGAACGCTCCCTACCCAAGACCCGGTGTGGGTAGCGTCACTCGAGTCGAGGGGGAAGAACGTCTCTCGCCCCCACCCCAACTGAGGACCTGACCGGAGGCTCTGCGGATGGCAGCGCGTGGGCTCGCGAGGGCCCTTAGCCACGTACCCCGCTCTCCATAACATAGCGGGACGCATGGGCCCCCAAGGCAGGGCGTCCACGCTCCGAGCCCTGTCTTCACCCTGGTGCAGGAAGGCCCAGAGGGGCCCCAATGAACACAGCCTCGAGTATTCGAAGGGGAGAATCCAATGCCCTTCTGGCGCCTTTGGCCCCGCCACGACCCCCCGCGCTCCGTGCATCGCCGATCAGGGCCCTAGAGAACAGCCCATAAAGCTTTATGTGCCACTAAACGGCCCCCAACCATAAGCAGCCCACAGGTCACCTTGTGCCATACTCCCCTACTACTCATAGGGGTACAGTACATCACCCAGTGCTGCCCATGCACTGGGCTTCTCCTACAAAGGCACTGCTTCCCCCAGGCACCGCCATAAGAGTGCCAGCAGTCTTTTAACACCCCCCCGGAGGGCAGCAGTACGCTCAGAGTCAAACAATCCTTCCCACCTGCCATGTGAAGCTTTTTACCCCGTGAGCATCCCACAGCAACGCCAGACCTCATCCACTCAGCCACAACACCATAACTGGCAGCCCTGGACCTACTGCAAACGACCACTGGACTACCCACATGATCCCTGCTAAGTATACCACCAACAGCCACGACAGACAAGGCAAGGGGTTCGCGCCTGCAGAGAAGGCAGTGCAGACGGTTGGGCCCCCAAATACGGGGCGTGTGCCCTCCTCTGTGCAAACGTCAGTTTTTGACCCTCTCTGAACCGGACAGGTGGACCAGCGACGGAGAGAAACAGAGCATCCAAGTGTATGTCCCCCTGAAGTTTAATCGGAGCTAAAGCCCCCAGGTAAGAGATCCTTCCTATGCAACCCCACCGGTGCCTATGCACAGGACCGTATCAACACTGAAGCACCCTCGAAATCGGATTGGGCCCGCCGACGGATGCCAACCCAAATGGAGGGTAGAGCCCCTGGACCCAGGGCGAGTGCCTCCTCCCACCCATAGGTCCCCGATCTAGGGAGGCCCTGCGCAATGGCCCAGATCATACTTCAAGCACCATACAACACAGTAGTGCAGAGTGTAGGGCCCCCACAACCGGGGCGTGTGCCTCCTCACACACAACAATAGCCACATGAACATTAAAAGCAAGTTGGCCAGATACGCATATCTCCGCTTCTTCCAAACCCTGATCCTGGAACCGCAATGTCGTTGGAAGCCTCGGAGACGGGAGTGGCAGCCACCAAGGGCGACATTCACTGCCCTCCTCAGTGAAATTAAAAACATGGGGCTAGCCTTGGCGGCAAAATTGACAGGATGACATAGACAGTGGATAACATTGAGGAGAGACTGGAGGGCGTCGAGAACAACCAAGCCCCGATAGATACCCTGGAAACCCAAATGGACCTCAGGATACGTAACATAGAGAAGAGAGAGAAGGAAATCCGCCTTAAGATGGACGATTTAGAAAATAGAGAAAGAAGGAATAACCTACGGTTCTTCGGGATACCAGAGCGAGAGGGGGAAACAGAAGAAGACCTCAAAAAAATCAATACACAATATCATTAAAATCCTTGACAGCAGATGAGGACATAGACAAGCCTAAAACCGAGAGAATACATAGAGCCGGCGGCCCACGCCAGATTCCACTGATATCAGGACAGAACGAGGATACTCACAAAAGCCAGGACCAGGGGCTCCCTCACCCTCGGGGGGGCTCAGATCACCATCTTCCAGGATCTATCCTTGCTCACCCTGGCCCTGCGACGCTCTGCAGCCCCCTAACGAAATGGCTCAAAGAGCAAGGCATGAGATACAGGTGGGGATACCCCTGGTCCCTCACGTTTGAGCATGGAAGCAGAAAGATATGGCTGCACTCTGAAGAAGAGATTCGAGAGTGTATCGCAGATCTTCTTGGGACAGGCCCAAAAGAGGGAACACGAGAGGAGCCTGAGCAGGACAGAGCGAGATGGGAGCTTCAGGGTCCGAGGAGAAAAAGAGTCAAGGGATCCAGAAAGTATAGACGGCCCAACGATACACCAGACAGTAACAAATGATACCGTTTACCAATGTTCCAAACCTCCGCGATGACTATCACGACATTACCGCATGGATATTTACCAACATCCCGGTGCCCGACACGTCCCCGCCGCGGGGTCTACCCGCACAGGGCCCACCGCCTGTGGGCCAGGGAGGAGCAGCCGGTGGACGGTGAATCCAGAAACCGCATGTATCATTACATTTCCCGCTTAAAATTAAAAGTTATTGTTGTATATTAAAATGTTTGGGGGGAGGGGGAAGGGGCTCAAAACATTATATTTATAATAGCTGTGGTAGGGGTCGTGCGGTAATGGCCCCCACTGGTGGTCCGGTAGTGGACCGGCTGTACACACTCAGTCCAACTCGGACGTCACCGAGCCAAGATGCAGACCCTCATGGAAAAGGGGAAGGATGAAGAAACAGGGCAAGGGGTATCATGTTTAATACCTCAAAGGGGAGGGGGCGAGGGCAGCAGAAAATTTCACAGCCACAGCCAGTTAGGGGCATCTATCAGGTTACTTCCACTGCGGCGGCACCCAGCGACAGGCAACGGGACCTGATGAGAGAACAAAAAAGACACACCACTGATCAACAGACATGACAGACCAAGTGACAGGCATGGCACATTCAGAATTGGCACATTGAACGTCAAGGGACTTAACTCTCCCACCAAAAGGTTGCTGGTGTCCAGAGAGTTCAAGAGGGCAAAGCTTGATATACCTTTCCTGCAGGAAACCCGATACAGCAAGGGAGAGGAGAGGAAGGTCCTATACACCAAAGCAGACTCCGAATACTGGGGCTTAGGCCCACTCAAGAAAGCTGGAGTCGGCATCCTGGTTAGCAAAGTGACCCAGTTCGAAATCCTAAAAACCTGGGCTGACGTAAGCGGTAGAGCGCTCGTATTGGTCGGCAAAATACAAGGCACCACCATCACACTCGCATCCATATATGCACCTAATACCAGACAGTCCAGGTTTCTACAACAAACAGTTCCTAAAATCATGACTGTAGCGGAAGGCAAAGTGATCCTGGGAGGTGGCCTTAACTCATGGATGGATCCGGACCGGGACAGACAAGCAGGCAACCCACTTGCAGCCCCACCACCCGGATCCGGATGCTCACAAGTTGCAGACATGATGGACGCCTACAACTTCAAGGATGCATGGCGACACATGAACCCGAGGCACGTTTTACTCGGCACCACACGCCACGTTCACCAGAACTGATTATATATATCTCACCTCAGAACTCACCGAGGCGATGTCTGACTCCAGTATATCTCCTGTAACATGGTCGGATCACGACATGGTCACGGCCACCATTGATCGAATGGCTCTCCCCCAGAGATGCTCTAAATGGCGATGCAATGAGACACTCTTAAAGGACCTGATTTTTCGGGATCAACTCGAGCAGGACATCACCCAATATTTTGAGCAAAACAACACAGGTGAAACTTCCGTAAATACAGTATGGGAGGCAGGTAAAGCCACTTGGAGAGGTATACTCATTAAAGAGGGGGCAGCAAAGAAAAGAGAATGGCAACTCATAGAAAACAGGCTTCGACACGAAATTACCCAACTGGACCTCATCGCCCAATCTTCTGGCACCGACAGAACCCAAAAAATTGAGAATGCCAATGACAAGAGGGAGGAACTGCGGCGATTAGAAACGGGTAGGATTGTGCGCAAACTCCAATGTCTAAAGCAAAAACAATACGAACATGGGGACAAGGCAGGTACCCTACTTACCGCAAGACTCCGGGGACAACGCAGAGAGTGATGGGTCCCAACGATACAGAGTGAAGAAGTATCTCACGGAAACGGTCCTCCCAATATCCCCGAAGCCTTCGCTGATTTCTACGAGAAACTATACACTTCAGATGCTGCCCCACACCCAGAGACGATCACAGAATACATGAACAAGGTATCTCTACCATGCCTCCCCCCGGACATAGCACAAGCCATCAACGCCCCTATCACAGGAGAGGAAATTGAAGAGGCGATTAAAAGGCTCCCAGCACGGAAAGCCCCCGGAAACTATGGCTACACAGCAGGGTTCTACGAGACCTTCAAGGACGTCCTCCTCCCCTTCATGGTCGAGCTCTTCAATAACATCCTCCAATCCGGTGTTGCACCAGAATCCTTCTCAGAAGCGCTTATAGCGGTCATACCCAAGGAAGGCAAGGATCTCAAACAGTGCGCATCCTACCGCCCAATTTCCCTCCTAAACACTGATGCCAAAATGTATACAAGAGTCCTCACGGCGCGGCTCGAGTCACACATGCCCACTATAATCCACAACGACCAAGTGGGCTTCATCCTCGGCAGACAGGGAGCGGACTCTAGCCAGAAGACCCTTCACCTCATACACGAGGCCAAGAAAATGCCAAACGCACCTGCATTATTTTCAATCGATGCCGAGAAGGCGTTCGACAGAGTTGAGTGGCACTTCCTGGAAGCCACACTAAAGAAAATAGGCCTGGGCCCCACTCTCCGATGAGGGATTAAGGCTGTTTACACAGCGCCACAAGCATCTATTGTAGTGAACTCCCACTACTCCCACAGGTTCCCCCTCAGTAGTGGAACAAGACAAGGTTGTCCCCTCTCAGCAATACTTTTTGCGCTATCGCTGGAACCGCTTGAGCAAACGCTTCGAACAAACGCCGGCGTGGAAGGAATGCGAGTAACTGGCAAGAGTATAAGCTGGCTTTGTATGCAGATGACATCCTGCTTCATGTGCAGAATCCAATGTCATCGACACTCAAGTGATCTGCCTTATAGAAGAAAATGGCGCACTGTCAGGCTTCAAAATGAACAAAACCAAATCTATCCTTTTCCCGCTCCAGGAACCCACCCCGGAACAACTAGATCCTGAGCGCCTGGGACTAATCATCGGAGGCCCAACACTAAGATACTTGAGGGTCAATCTAACGAGAGATATCGAACACCTATATGAAGCAAACTTTCCTCAACTCCTCAACGCTCTTAAAGTGGATCTCACAAAATGGAAACCAATCGCAATCTCCTGGATGGGAAGTCTAAAAGCTATCAAGATGATGAGCTTCCCACGCTTCCTATACCGCTTTCAGGTCCTGCCTATCACAGTCCCGGATCTATTTTTCAAACAAGTGAAGAAGGTAATATCTGAATTCTTATGGGAGGGAAAGAAACCAAGGATACCTTATGAAACCCTGATACTACCAAAGGAGCAAGGGGGAGTGGGCCTTCCGGATATTGAGCGTTACTACCAGGCGGCGCAACTCAGAATCCTGATCCTACACCTGCGCGATAGAAGGGACCTGCAATGGGTTCAGTTGGACAACGACAAGCTAACCCCTACAACTCTCGCAGAATGGTTATGGGTCCCCAGACCACAACTTACAAGAAGACTACGCAACCACCCAATACTGGGGACAATATGGAACATATGGAAGGAAGGGAAAGGAATGTCTGGACTCACCACGTGGCCTTCTCCTCTGAGCCATCTCTGGCCCCCCGGGATCAGAGAGGAAATTCCCGAACACGCCAGATATCAAGCTTCGTTCGATGTGCAGAACTTGAGAGGGTCGGCCAGCTGTGGAGAGATAGAAAATTCATAACAATTACAGAACTAGAAGAAGCCCTCCAGCTACATCCGATCCCGATCTTCTTGTACCTGCGATTGAAAGGCGTTTTATCCAAAACGGAGTGGAAGGCCAAAACACAAAGAGAGCTCACGCCCTTCGAGACAATTCTGGACACGACCAACACAAACAAGGGCTTGAGCTTCGAGGCTCCGCCTCAAAGAGAGATGGGAAAAAGATTTCGGCAGAGAATTCGACCAGCAGGCATGGGATAGAATCTGTGAAACGCCATCCAGAATATCAATCGCAGCTCAGTAAAAGCTACATGCAATAAAACTACTCCATAGATGGCAGTACAATCCATACAGGCTCTCCAAAATGTTCCAGACCTCCAGCCCGAGATGCTGGAAACAATGCGGCATGAACGCCAATTACTGGCACATGTGGTGGGACTGCCCCAAAGTTTGTATTTACTGGCAGGAAGTTTTAGGATGGATCAAACAGTTAGACGGCATTGAAAGGGAGCCACCCCACATCTGACTCTGTTTGGTCTTGAAGAAGAAGACGATGAATTGATCAGGATAAAAGGACTTGCATCCCCTCTGCTATTGGCCGCGAGAGCGGGCCTGGTCATCAAATGGAAGTCCCCACACCTTCCAGTTAAAAAGGATTGGCTAAAGATCGCAACAAACATCTACACAATGGAAAAAATTGCGGCAGCCCTCCACGACAAGGCTGCACGACATGAGGAAACCTGGTGCGACTTTGCCAACCACCACATCGCAGGCTCAGTTTGGACCGACCCAACACACCAAGGGCTATAGAAAACATCCTGTCCTAGCACGAACTGAACATCACATGACACGTTACCAGCCAACCAAGCCTGTCACAAACTCAGTCATCAACTTTAAACCCAAAAGACTAGCAGTGATAAGAGTCACGTCGCCCGTCACAAATCACCAGAAGATACGCAAACAAAATGGAAGAACTAGGAGCATTGTTATGGGGTGGGAGGGGGGAGGAGGAGGGTTTAAAACAACTATCCATTAGGATGGGACATCTATTTGTTATCAAAATGTTATTCATGTGGAACGATATTGTATTTTGATGTAACCCTGTGAGCATAACACAATTCCACTTGTATGTTCAATCCTTATGTTTAAAAATTAATAAAACTTAAATTTAAAAAACAAAACTCCCCCCACCCTTGAAGTTCCGTCCGCGGACACTGCACATGCCATCCAGGTAATTTAAGGATGCCTGGTATGGAAAGGGGACTGCCGAGAGCGTGGACAGTCGTGTGTGTCTGTGGATATTGGGGGATCAGCCAATCAGGTTTCCTTGGTGTGGTGTACAGGAACAGAGTGTGGAATCAGAAAATACAATATTAAGGCTTTTACACCATGCAAAGAGAAATAGACCAACACGGGCTTACAAAGATTCCCAGAATCTTTATTGCAATACTGGACAGTTTACAAAACAAAGTGCACAAATAGCTATTTGGCCGATTCAAGTAATCCCCTGATCCTGAGGTCAACAAAGGACAAGGTCTACATGACCCTAACATGTAGCCTGCAGGCAGGTTGGACATTAACTCTCCTACAAAGGTTGAAGAGGTTAAGTTAGAACAAGAGAACACAGGTCAGCCATTTTAGGCCACGGGGTGACTTTGCACGAATAACTAAAATGGCGGCTTTGACCTAAAATGGAGGCTCGATTAACTTTAGGTTATGACCTTGCAATGCTGATTTTCTCGCAGAGCGACTGGGCATAGGCCAACATATAAAATGAGGATGAAACAATACTATATCAGTTTTAACAAGAGGGTAGCAGGAGTTGTGTTTGGTGAGAGCACTGAAGATGGCTATGGCTATGGCTATGAGTTTGAGGAGGCACAGTGTATGGATTTTGGGGGACTCCTGGATCCATTGGCTTAAGGTCTATTCTGAGCACTGTGTATTGTATTGGCTGAAAATCTTGGATTCCATGAATTTGAAGAGTTATGGTATGGAGTCCAAGGAATGAAGTGGGCTGAACTTTTCCTGCTTTGTAACCGAAAAACCCCAGAAATGTGAACATCATTACAACAAACCTGCGTGATGGGTATCAGCAAGGACATAAAGAAGGTTTTGGAAATCTCTCTTGTGTTTTATTTTTCCAAAGTGTCAAAATGTAAGTGAAAAAACTAGTGATATAAATTTGGTGTCTGGTGTGAGAAACATGAAGGTGTCTCACCCGCTAATCCCCAGGGATCTGTCATCCAGGTGGCCAGGACACAGCCATAGCTTTTGGATGCATTACCTGGGGGTGGACCAGTGCAGGAGGATCACCTGGATGAGGAGTCTCAGGGAGTGGAAGTGGGACGCCGGACAGCGAGCAGTTGTATCAATTTCCCTGTAACACCTTTTCCCCATCCTACCAGGTAGGATACTTAGGAACTCAACCCCCCGCCCTTTCCTGAGACAAATACTTTCTCACAGAGAGCTCACTGTGAGAGAAAATGGACTAATATCCGATCCGTATACCTGACATGTCCCCACACAATGGTCAGGCAGAGTCAGGCAATTACTGATCATTACACACACCTGACATCAATCACACGTCATTAAAAGACAAAGCACGGAAGCACACTCTGAGCAAGGCAACGGACACGAGGAAGCAGCCGTTCCAAGAAGGCAGTTTAATACGAGGAGAAAGACGGCAAGACCAGTGCGGGTTGCAAAGAGCCCTTGACCTTTTCAGAGAAAGACTGTTACTTTCATGAGCCTTTGAGAATAAGAAACATAAGACCTGGAATTAAAGCTGGAGAAACCTGAAAATGTTGCAGAGGTACCTGGGGCTCTCCCGCATCGATAGCCAAGGCACGGACAAGTTTTTGTCCCCATGGTACTGTCCTTGGCTGCTACAACAAAGCAGCGCCAGTAAAGTCAGCGCAGCCGGTGAGCCGGGGAGACTGATTCCAGACCTGGCTGTGTTAGAGCTAGGGTTGCAAGCGGCAACATTGTATAGAGAAATCTAAAGAGAACAGTGTGTGAAGCGTATGTGACGAGTGACATGAATAATTAAACAGCAGATGAGTGACTGAACTTTTGAATCCAAGGCAGATACCGTAGACAGAGTGGTCCAGCACCACGGGGGTGCTCATTTGAAGGTCTCTGTTAGGTATCCAACTGAGAGGTGGCACATGTAAAAGGGAATTGTGAAACTGAAGTGGTCCTGCAATGGATCAAGCAAATCTGTGCACATTTGATAGACTTTGATAGTTGATACTAACTGAAATTGGTCCGAACCTGGCTGAGGGAGACTAATTGTGTAAGAGGAAGGATGTGAGCCCAGCAGAGGGGGATCCATGGTGAACCATGAGTTACCCAAGAAAGAAAATTCTATGAACATTGTAAAATGGGATCTGCGCATGGAAGAGGGGGATCCAAAGTATCAATCGTTGTATTAAAGGGATCTGAGCACTGCTGAGGGGGATCTGGGGTGAACCGTGAGTCACTCGAGAAAGAATATTCTATGAACATTGTAAAAGGGGATCTTAGCCTGAAAGAGGGGGATCCAAAATAATGATTTTTGTATTAAAGGGCTCTGAGCCCAGCTGAGGCGGGTCCGGGGTAAAGAGTGAATCACCTGAATTGAGTACTAGAAGGATGGAAAATAACTTTTTGTTTCTTTTGGTACATCAGGCCCTCTGAATCAAGGGACTTTGATAAGTAAAGAGACTTGGGTGCAGAAGACTCTGATGCTAGTGATTGAACTGTATCCTTGTGCATAAGAAACCGGAGATTGTGCTATGCTTGAGTGAACCGCCTTGTCCTGTGCTGAAAACTTGGGAACGAGAGGTCAACGGCCTGAACATTCTGACATATCATTATTGTGAACACGTCTTGCTTTTTCATAAACACTACCCCCACACTATTTGTATTTAGAGGTAAGGATTGGCAATAGCTTTTTTTTTTGTATAGGCCCTTTTATTTTGACAAGACACCCCTAGGACTGCATTATTATTATTTGATGGTCGAAGCTTGCTCCCATCTTTATATTTAGGATTAGATTGGCATTCATCATACCCTTGTTGAAGTTCAATAAACACCCTTGAACTGTGGTCACTTGTGTCTATCTTACTGCTGATACCATGCCTTCCTTACACTGGATAGTGGGCCTGTCCCTTGACAAACGCAAATATGTCCTCTTATGTGCTTATTGGGGAATGCGGCATGGCCGAAGCCCATGCCCCATGGATTTGGAGACTGGCCATGGCTGCAAGCCATGAGCGCTGGCCATTGGTCACATTATTAGGGTATAGTGGACACTGAGCTAGGATGCAGGGTAGGTGCGGTGAATAATAGGGGTGGTTTGGTGGAGCTGGGGTCATGGCTGACCCTCATGCCGTTGGCAATTCAATGGTGATTTGCATCCGCAGCATGCACTGCTGATGACGATTGACATGAGTATGAATTGCAAAAAATATGTTTGTTAAAGGAAGTTTATAGTTCTTTAATATATATCAAAAGAGGAATTACTAATAACTTATATACAGTGATGTAACATCATGAAACATTTTCACTTATAAAAACCTATTCAATTGACAGAAAAAACGTTGTTAAAGGGACGTTATGGTTAAGATGCATCCCACCTTTGGAATCCCATCCCAGCAGTTATCCAGTGGCCTGCCACCTTGGAATCCCTTGGCACTTCCCTCCTGGGCTCCCATGAGCACTTGCCCATCCGTACTGCCCCTTCTATGTATGCACTTCTCTCACTGCACAATGCATATGTGCATTTGTTAAGTGGCAGTTGGTGTGTGGAAGTTTAATATGTTGATATGGTTATATGTATAGTTTTTGGAAATGATTGGTGGATGGATGTGTGGCTGTTCAAAATTAGGCAATGAGAGAGTGTTACAAATGCAAAAGTAAAAAGGACAGAAGGGCTGTCCTGTGCGATGGTGTGCACATGCCATCCGGGTCTTTTAATGATGCATGACCTTGAAAGGGGACTGCGGTACCATGGATAGTTCTAAAGGTCCATGGATTATGGTCCTTATTGTATGCTAGTGAAAAGTATTTGGGGCAGAAAATTGTTTATGTTCTATACCATTTTTCTCTAGTATACAATTGTCCATTATTTCCATTAGCATAATAAAACATGCTAATAGAAATGTTGGAGAATCGTATTGAGTCCAACTGCTCTACTGAGAAATGTAAAGTAGTTGAAGTCTGTAAGAATATTTTATTTAGTTCTATTTTTTAACTGTGGAGCGTGGTTCCTAAAGGAACCTTTTTTGGTGTTTTTTTATTTTGTATTTCTTTGGGTAGGAGAAGCCAGAAAGTAAGGTTGGGGGGTGAGTGAAGGGGAGCCAACCACAGATAATGAGGGGTAGGTGCATAGGGAAGGATGTTGGGTGTGCGTTACATGTAAGGTAGGGGGCAGTCTCCGGTTCCTGAAGCACCGCAAGACCTTCCTCTTTGCTTCTGCCTTTGCTCCCCCACTCCCCTGCTGATCTGCTCTCTCTTGGCACTGTGCACCTGGCCACCCCCTATCCCCTGGGCCCAGGTACCTGCTCACCCTGCCACCCTCCTGTACTGCCTCCTGGCCACCCCTTGCACTGGGGACTGTATCTGTACCCATACAGTCCCTCCCTCCCCCTTTTTCTTCTTTTTCTGCACTTATCAGACTTACTCTGTTCTGCTGCTGTAAACACAGCACTTGCCACTTGCTGGCTGCACTACCACTGTTTATTGCCTCCATTTCTATTTATTTGTATTTATTATTATTTATCTGTCCTCCTCTGCTAGACACTTTCCACTCTCCCCTTCCATGCACTTTCCCCATTTTCCTTTTCCCATGCACTTGTACGTTCTTAATGTCACTGGGCCTAGTAAGATCGTTGTGTTCTCCCCTGTTCCCCTCCCTTGACTTGTCGCGCTCTGAAAAACTTGTGTACAAGCGCGATACAAATAAACTATCATAACATATCATATCATATCATGCTCCTTGATTACAGCCTTGAAAACACTTGGGAACTGCTCCCCACTGCAGAGTGGTGTGTTGACCATATACAGAGTACTGTTGTCTTGGAAAGATATGGATCAACAGCCTCTATTATGGTTTGCAAGGTAGCTGGTGGGATCTTCTGCCCCACAGGAGTGGCCTGTGTGGTGGCAGTAGCGGTTGAGGAAGATGAGGTAGAGGAGGACAGCCTACCACTTCCTGAGAAAGGAACAGCCTTTCTGAGAGCATTGTGGTGGTTGGATTTGGTGTGGCTTCGCATGGAAGTGGTCCCGTTGGAGTACTGCCCAGGTTGTCCGCGACTACTCAGTGCATACAACCTTTGTAGCCTTAGCCTTCAGCATGATTCTCTCTGGGTTCTGGAGGTAGGAATGCCCTCTATCTCATCTTCCTGGTTCTCTTGATTGTTGTGTGCATGATTGCACTTTTTCCATTGTGGAGGCCCTCAAGGTGGTGGTGGCTCCTGGGGAGGAGGGATGGCCATGGCTGATGCCATTTTGGAAGTTAAATAGCAATTGTGCTAATATTGTTCCAAGCATGTGCATTCTCCTGGATTGCAGATGGAAAATAAATAAGAACAGGTCTAGGAGCTGTGCGAAGGTACATTTTCAACTTGAAACTTCAAAGATCAGCTGAAAATGCAGTTTCGAACTGTTAACGAAGCACGGATCATTCACAAAGCACAAACTGCATTTGCAAACACATCATCAAACCGTGCGCACATGCGTGGTCACATGACACTGTCTGGAAAGTCTGTGGTGATGTCAGACGTCCGCCATCGTCCGTGAACATGAAACAGTGCTAAAACGTTGCAGAAAGTTAATAGAAGTGTTACAAATGTTGCTAGAAGGTGGGGCATGGGACAGCTTTTACTGCTGATATATTGGGGGTAAGTATGATAATAGGAAGTTGTAACACATTAGGGCGCACTGGTCAGATTTGATGTCCTGGGTGATGGTATTAGCAGTGCATGGTAGTGGCGCAAGTTATTGTTGCTTAGTTTACCATAACTGTTAGGTTTCTGGGGTTTTTCAGTTTACTTGTAACCATAACGCCTCTTTAACAAAGTTTGCTTAATTAATTTATATATATCCACTATTCTCAAACAAAACCTTACTGCTGCTCAACGTTCAGTGATTGTTGAACTACAAAACCTATCCAGTATTGTAATTAAACCGGCGGATAAAGGCTCCAATATTGTGATCCAATATCGGGTTGACTCTGTCTCTGAAGCTAACGTACAACTTCGAGACCACCTTTGTTATTGTGAACAGTCAAATAATCTGTTTTCCGGAATACAGTCTGAACTGGCTTCTTTATGTGCCAAGTGGTTGGAAAGGGGCTTACTTGAGGATGATTTCTCGTTCCCTCTTGTTACACTACACCCACCATTTATTTTCTACAAAAGACACATAAATCTCTGACCCACCCTCCTGGGAGACCAATTGTGACTCTATGTGGTTCACTGTTAGAGCACTTGGCACAGTTTATAGATGAGACTTTATTTTTATTTGTTTCATTTCTGCCATCTTATTTGCGGGACACCAAAGATTTTTTACAACTTATCACTGACACACCGTGGGAGGAGGGATTTATTTTGGCCACACTTGACGTGGTGCCTTCATACACCTCTATTGATCACAATGTTGGTATCACAGCCTGTAAATACTTTTTGGACACCCGGTCATTGAATCTATTGGGACACAGGATCATGATCTTGGAAATGTTATTGTTTTGTTTGACCAATAATGCTTTTTTATTGGAAGGTTCTTTCTTTCGACAGGTTAGAGGTACTGCTATGTGTAGTATTTTAATGTTGGCTTTATCATGTGAAGGCTTGCGGCTCCCTTAGCTTGCAGCTTCCAGCCAGTGTGTGTGTGAGAGAATGCGGAGAGTGGTGACGTGAGCAGGGACGGCCGGAGAAGGGATGTCGAGTGAGGCTGGAGGTTGCTGTGCGGGGCGCCGGATATATATACATTAAGATATTGTATGCGAATAAAAGAACTAACTTAACTTCCACTGTGTAGTCGCATACTTCAAATGGCGACGAGGATGCCGGCGCCTTGAGAACCCACGGGCCGATTTGGGTGAAAGCAGCAACAGCAGCTGATTTGTATCGAGTTGTAACGTTGCCGGCACACTTCGAGAAACAACAGAGAGCGGATGCTCCGAGCTGCTGCACCACGCTGTGCAGGCTTGTGCTGGGAAGGAGAGCAGGATCACCTTGGGGAACAACGTAGAGCGGATGCTCCGAGCTGCTGCGCCACACGGTGCAGGCTTGTGCTGTGAAGGAGAGCAGACGCTCCGAACCAAAGCGTTGGCAGTACGTTGGTTTGTGCAGAGAATCAGGTCCTATTTCATGAGCTGTGCCCCGCCCCCGCATGACAGGTTGTGTGTTAGTACAGAGAGGAAAGTAGAGGAAAGGACCTGTAATAATACAAGTCACATGATCTGCCTGACATTGAGGCAGAATGACGAGTAGACAGTGATCCACTCCTCCTCCTCACAGTACTTGAGGAGTATTTTTCCGATTTTAGCAAGTTCAAGAGTTATACAAGAAACAGTTGCATAACAAGAAAATACAATAGTTTAATACTTAAGGATGCTGCAAGGCATCAGCATACAACCGCCGGCAAGTTTTCTTCCAACTCCTGGTCAACCAGTGGTTCTGTGGTCAGAATGGAAAGAGTTCTGGTTAAATTACATTCAGGCTGTAGAACAGGAGGAACTCACATCCCGGAAAAAGAAGTTACTACTGCTACACGCATTGGGGTTGGAAGGACAAAGGAAGTTCAGAGAATTGCCAGAATTAACTGTGGATGAAGCTGGTGACGCAGATGAACATGATAGAGCTATTAGGCAATTGGACAAGTATTATGCTCCAGAAACCAATGTAGCTATAAACAGCTACACGTTCTATGCCAGAGTGCAGAAAGAACATGGGAGCATTGAAGAATATGTCTCTGCATTGAGAGTACTGTCACGGACGTGCCAATTTGGCAATGGCATCACCCTGGATGAGTTGATCAGAGATCAAATTATTATCCACTCGAAAGATAATATTATTCAGGATAGATTATGGATGGTGGGCAACCCATCCCTACCAGAAACCATAGCCATAGCAAAACGAGTGGAACATACTCAATTGTGTTCGAGGGAGATGAAAAGCAAGAAAGAAGAAGCTGTACAAAGCATGCAAAAACATAGCCAGAGCAGCAAGGAGATGCAAGAGAAGGAAACAGAAGCGCAAGCTCAGGTGAATGTAATTCGACCTAAAGGCAGAGGTAGGACGAATCTTAAGGACAAAGAGAAAGGTGAAATTAATGCAGGACGAAACAACAGAATGAAGAATTTCGAGCAGAAAGGGAACTCATATAGGGGAAAGAACTGGATGAAGAATGAACCCAGGGTCCAAAATGATCAAAGGGTTCAGTATAACCAACAGAGGGAAGGAGACAGATGTTATAATTGTGGCAGAACTGGCCATTATGCTTATGCTAAGCAATGTCCTGCATTGGGACAAAAATGTGGAAATTGTGGAATAAGAGGCCATTTCGCTGTTACGTGTAGAAGGAGGAAGAAAGTCTCTGCCATTATGGAAGAAGAAGAAGAATCGGATGAAGAAAGAGTGTTCCTTATACGAGAACCACCGGATGAAGAATTTAAATGCCCGAGTTGTGATGTATTCCTGGACAATTGGAAACTCAAGGTGAAGGTGGATAGTTGTTCGCCATGGACAATTATCACAAAGAAAACATGGAAAGATTTTACAAAACGTGGCCTCAAAACTAAGATGGAAGTATCAGACATATTAAATCCTGGGGGGTTTGAGGGATCCAAAATCAAGATGATTGGTTGGTTCTCGAGTAATTCAAAGACAGACGGTCTCAAGTAAAAGTATATGTTGCTGAAAAAGGAGTAGACGTTTTGGGGTGGAGAGATCAAGCTGGACTGAGAATCAGGTTGGATCCATGTAACGAAGAGCAGGTCTTGGTTGTCAATAAGAGTCAAGCACGGGAAAGTAAGGAAGTTAAGGAAAAGGAGCAAGGCAAAGCTGTAAAATTAGGATTGTTAAAAGGTTTTTCACAGAGAATCCACCTCAAGAAGGGAGCGATACCTGTTAGGCACACGAAATCCATGCCCATTCCGTTTGCCATTGCTGAAAAGGTGGAGCAGGAATTGATATTATTAGAAACTGAAGGGGTTATAGAAAAAATTGAGTCATCCGAGTGGGTGAGCCCTATTGTAATTGCATTGAAGAAAAATGGCAAACCTAGGATTTGTGTGGATTTGAGAGATGTCAACAAGAACATTATAACAGATGTTTTTCCACTTCCTATAATTTCTGAGATGTTGAATCGCATTGATAATGCTGATGTATTTTCTACTTTGGACCTATCGAGCGCATATCATCAGATATCATTAACAGAAGATTGTAGAGACAGTACAGCATTTGTTACACCTCATGGATTGTATCGATACAAACGTATGCCATTTGTACTAGCGTATGCAGCAGCAGTATGTCAAAGAATTATGACGCGTGTGTTGAAGGGTCTGAGTGGAGTGCTTGTATATCAAGATGATATAATAGTATTTGGCAAGGGATCTGTGGAGCATGATGGGAGATTGAAGGAAGTGTTGAAGAGGTTGGAAGAAGTTGGTTTTAAAATTGAGAGGTAGAATATTTAGGGCATGCAGTAAATGGTAAGGGTTATAAACCCAAAAGAGATGCATTAGAAGCTATCAAGGAGTCACCAGAACCTAAAAACAAGGACGAACTAAGATAGTTTTTGGGATTGTGTGAATATTAGAACAGATTTGTAAATAATTTTGCAAGTACAACGGAACCGTTGAGAAAATTGTTAAAAAAGGATGCAAAGTTTGTTTGTAATGATGAATGTAGTGAGGCAGTTAGAAGTATAAAAGGAGGAATTTGCAATTCTGTAGAATTGGGAGGATTTGTTTATGGGAGACTGACCAAGATTACAGTGGATGCTAGTGGGAACGGTTTAGGAGCAGTGTTAACACAGATAGATGAGGATGCCAATGAAAAAACCATCAGTCATGCTTCAAGGGCAATCTCAGAAACAGAAGGCAGATATTCTGTAATCGAAAAGGAATTGTTGGCATGTTCATGGGTAGTGAACTATTTTAGAAAATATTTGTGGGGAAACAAATTTATAATTCAAACTGACCATAAACCTTTGATAGAAGTTCTCACTGTGAGAGGAATGTGTAAAGGCTCACCGAGATTAGCTAGACTCAGTTTAAAATTGCAGGATTACAACTTTTCTGTGAGATATGTGCCGGGGAAGAGGAATATAATTGCCGATTATTTATCAAGATTGCCATTAAAGAGTAATGAAGCAAGTGCAGATCCAGATGAGGAAATAGTAGCAGTTATTTTTGAGGTCACGTCCAAGGAGATGTGGATGGAAGAATTGGCTAAAGATGATGAATTGCAAGAGATAAGAAAGTACACAGAGTTTGGTTGGCCTGAAAAAAAGTTATCAGCGAAGGTTGTAGGCGATATTGGGAGATTAAGGATGAATTGTCCATGGAAGATGGATTTTTAGTGAGAGGAGATAAGTTAATTCCTCCATACAAGTTCTGGAATGAACTTATTGAGAAGGCGCACCAAGGCCATCCTGGCATCACAGGCACTAAAAATAATGTGCGGTTGAAATACTGGTGGCCAGGCATGGATATTATGATTGAGAGGTTTATCAGAAATTGTTGGCCATGTCAGAACAGTGATAAGAGTTGTAGGATTGTCAAGTCCAGAACAATTAACATTGACAAAGGTGATGCACCATGGGAGATGCTTGGAATTGACATCATCGGACCATATTTGAAATTGTTTGGAGAGAAAAAGTTCCTTATTGTGTTAGTGGATTATTACTGAGGTTGGGTAGAAGTCAGAGCAGTGAAGAAAATGGATACAAATGAGATAATAAGGTTCTTAATGCAGATATGCAGAAGGGAGGGATTTCCTAAAATAATAATAAGTGATAATGGAGTTCAGTTCAGAAGTAGTGAAATGAAAGAATTTGCCAAGAAGACGGGCATTGAATGGAGGTTTTCGTCATTATACCACTCACAAACCAATGGGTTGGTGGAGAGATACAACCGTGTAATCGTAGAAGCAGTGGAATTGGCGTTGAGTAACAATATACCGGTTGATGAGGTTCTTAAGGATAGGATATGGAGTACTAGGATGTCAGTTAAAAGAGGAATGGAGGTTTCACCTTTTGAATTAATGAGGGGGAGAGCTCCCAATACGTTACTTAATCCAGAATGGGTTAATCGGAGGAAGGGTGTGGGTACAGGGTCACAAAGTCATGGGAAACAGCAAGAAACACATAATTTACATAGTATACCTGTTGAAAAGTTTAAGTTGAAGATACCGCCGGGAGACTTTGTACAAATCAAGTTTGGAAGGAATGTTAAGAAGGGAGACTCTAAATACAGCAGGCCTGTCAAGGTGATACAAGTGTTCAGGAGAGCGGTTAGAGTTGCAGGAGGATCTGTATGGAATATGGATAGAGTTAGTAAATGGATGTGGGAAGGCGACAATAAGGGACACATGCAAGTCAAAGTAGAGAGACCAGGAAGTGATTTATTTGGTGATGAAAATATTCTAAATAGAAACGATATTGTGGATGGTAGTTTGGGAAGACATGCTGGTGAAGATGTGGTTCAGCGACAACAAGGGGAGGGGGTGATTGGAAGCAGGAGTGTACGTAATTCAAGAGAGAGGAGATTGCCGTTTTGGTCTAGCGATTATGACATGTAACATATTCTATAATTGCAGTCAGTCGTGTCATCCTGTTGGTTCCCATACAGCGTTAATTACGCATTCATTCATATAGTAATATTATTCATTAGGTTTTCCACATTTGTAGTAACTTCCTAGGTTATTTTAGGTTTAGTTCATCTTAAGTTTTTTTTTATTCCTTTAAAATGTTTAGGGGGGGGATGATGTAGTATTTTAATGTTGGCTTTATCGTGTGAAGGCTCGCGGCTCCCTTAGCTCGCGGCTTCCAGCCAGTGTGTGTGTGAGAGAATGCGGAGAGTGGTGACGTGAGCGGGGACGGTCGGAGAAGGGATGTCGAGTGAGGCTGGAGGTTGCTGTGTGGGGCGCCGGATATATATACATTAAGATATTGTATGAGAATAAAAGAACTAACTTAACTTCCACTGTGTAGTCGCATACTTCACTATGGGCAGTACCTTTGCTCCACCTTATCCAAATTTGACCATGGAGTGGTGGGAGGCCACCTTTCTATCTGATTTACTTTCTTTGTGTTTTCCAACACAAATTGTGATGATGTCTTTATAATTTGGAAGGGCACTGAAGTAAACTGGTTATCATTTGTCAGGAGCATTAACACCAATTTGGTTAATGTTAAGTTCACGGAATGCCATAGCTACACTGAAATTCTATACCTCGATGTTATTGTCAATCATGATGCATTGGATATTCATACTTCCCTTTACAAAAAAAACCTATTATACTGGCCTTGCATTGCATGCCAGTAGCTGCCATCCACGGTGAATTTATTCTCTTTTGCCGTAATTGCACTGATATCCAGCAATATGATCGGTGTTGTGCTTAACACAAGGCTATGACAAAAAAATTCATTAAAATGCCTATATGAGGGCATGTGGCCTTTCCAGCGATAAACCTTTATATGGCACCGGTTCTGACAGATCAATAAAGAATGATGATCCTCGTCTCTGGCACATACTCACTTTGGACAAGGATCTGTGTCCTTTATATCTACACGTCCAACATTAACTTATTAGCGAGTACCATCCCTCAAGGACAGATTGGTGTCTAGGTTTTTGCCTCCCTTCAACAAGAATTCTTTGACTAACTGGCTTCCAGGTTCACCCTCAGGCTTTACCAAATGCTCTAAATGTAAAGTGTGTGCTCATGCAACGGTGCAAAAATCATTTAAGCATCTAATTACGGATGTGAACTAGGAGATCAAACATTCCATCAATTGTGATACTGCTTTTGTAGTATATGTACTTTTGTGTCCTTGCTTGAAGTGTTACGTGGGCAGTACTACCTGCAAACTTACTTTGAGAATTCCTCAGCATTTGAGAGATATAAAAAACTCCGACCCTATGTACCCTATGGCGAAACATTTCAAGCAAGAACATTGAAATGATTTTCGCCTGTTACCCTTTGTTGCAGTGGCACATGCTCCGATATACTGGAGAGTTGGTGACCGGATCCTGAACTGAAGGCAGTTGGAAACAAAGTTTATTCTTGATTTTGACACTAAAATCCCTAATGACCATAATATAGACGAGGAGCTCTATACTTTTCTGGGAGTGAAAACACCTGCACTTGCTTCACTGCTCACTTCTGCCATGTTCTTGTTTTATCTTGAAACTTGTGCCCTTTCTTGTTGTCTTCATCATACTTATTCCTGTTCCCTTTTTTTTTGGCCTATGGATTTCCATTTCAATTTGATCTCTGATTATTGGCTGCTGTAACTGTCCACACTATTGGGGGACTCCTGCATCCTACCTTTTATTGGTTGATGCTCTGTCTGTCATTGTTGGTGTGGTTTAAATCAGTTAATCTTCCTCAGGTTTCTTTTATGATGCTTTTTGTACTTAATTTCTTGCAAATAATTTGAATTCATAGGTTTCATGTGTTTGGGCAATTTAGATATATGCGTCATGTTATTGCAGCATTTTTGTGATCTACTATGATCTGTACTTTCTCTTTGGCTTGAGATTTGGCTGTGTGTTTCCCATTCTTGTTGGTCTAATGTTAATACGATTCTTGCATTCACACTTGAGTGGCTTTTTGATTTATAGACTTGCTAGTACTCTGGTGGTTCCAGGTTTTAATAAGTATCTGTGCGAACCTTGCACTGATGTACAGGTATTTATGATGGTTTTTAATATCGTCGATAACTTGAGTATTTTAATTGTATGTTGTTGATCCTTTCAAGCAGTTCTAGTATTCACGTGTACTAATTTGGTAGTGCTTATGGTCTGCTTTACTGGCAGGCATTTATGGCTGTTTGCACTTGCATGTCAGTCTGCTAGTACACATACTATGACTTTAGATTTTTTTCTATTAATGGTGTGGTGCTATATCTGCACTTTATCACGATGCTGCTCAACCGTCATGCACTTGTACTTTACCTTGGAGCCATATACTTTGTACTCTACTTTTTACGCTGCCTTACATATATCTATGATTCTCAATTTAGTGAATGTGCAATAATGAATTACTTTGTATTTTCAACATTACTGCTGCTATTTGTATATCCATGACCATGAACTATTTTGCAACTTATGCCCAATGCTGCTTTCTGTGTTTCATAGAAGCCCACTATGCTGTATTCTGAAGTCCATAAGACTTTGATGTTCTGATGAAATTGTATGCCGTTTTTTGCCTCAGACATCCTCTTTGGATGGATTGGGGTTTTTTAGCCAGTGAGAGCACGTTTGAAGATAGTTGTTTGTTGGAATCCACTTTGGGTTTTATTTTCCGCCCTTATCTTCAAACGTTGCCTTTTTTATTTAATTTCTCTTAAATAGCGTATTCCATTTTTGTATCACGCTATACAGGCTTTTCCTATTCAAAGATGTCTGCTGTGCTTTCCACACACCAACTGCCTGGTTGCTGTTAGCACAGTGTCATGAATCATGGACTTCCTGGTCCGTATCGCAGCGAGGCTTGCATTCACTGAAACTTCCAACATGGCCGTCTCGCGTGACACGCCTCGCGCCAGCCTTCACAGCGGACGTAGTATGTCCTACAAATAGGCCACGCCCCCGCGGCCCTGCGCATCTCAACGCTATCACAGGTAGTGACTAGACGTGTGTTTCGTAGCTTGGTGAACTATTCCTCTATCCAATATTCCTGGATCCTTTTTCCCATTCCTTCCACCTTCTCCTTTCCACCCTGTTCCTGGATTCCACGTTCCCCTTTATGCACGCTTCCCCCTTTCCTGGACGTCCTGAACCTCCGAGTATCCTGGAGCGCTGAACGCACGCTGGAGTCAGAAGAGACTTGTGCAGACTTGTATAAAACCCGATCCGTGCGCAAGAAGAATTCCCCGCGGAATCCTGCAAGAAGCGGACTCAGGTGAGACGGGGGGCATTTCATGACAGTTTGAGACGCCATAAGACCGACAGTGAAACCAATATGGAAAAGGCCGTTCAGGATCTCATGTGCGGCATGCAAGAACTAACGCCCGAGGTTCAGAATTTAAAAGCTGAGAATGCTGCATTAAAGCAACTTGTTCTGTCTCACGATTCTGCTACAAAAGAGAGTGTTCTACTGGGTGGCGTTGTAGACAAGAACGATGGGTCTGCAAAAACCCTTCGTGGATTCCTGGACTCCTGCTTGGTTCATTTTACCTTTAAGCCCTATTATTTTTCAACTCCCAGGGCATAGGAGGGCTTTATAATCTCACACCTCGCCGGGAATGCATTGACCTGGGCTACTCCCGTAGTCAATTCTGGAGAGGCCCTCCTGGATGATTATGATGGGTTCATACAGGCCCTCAAGGCCATGTTTGACCGCCCAGAACAGGTTTATAGTGACCATGAACGCCTACTTGACTTTCGCTAAGGATCCCAGGCTAACATATGTCACAAGATTCAAACAATTGGCCAAGGAAGCTGATTGGTCCTCAGAAGCAAGTTTCACTCTCTTCTGCATGGGCCTAAATGAGGAAACAAAAGACGAATTAGCCAGAGTGGCTCGTCCAAGCTCATTCCAGGCTCTTATGGATCTAGCCATGCAGATAGACTTTCATATCCAGGAAAGAAAGGCAGAGAGAAAAAAGACCAAGGTGCCCTTCCAGAAGAGATCCCTTGAGACTTCATTGAAAACTGATCCTACTCCAGCCCGTGACTGTGATCCGGAACCCATGCAAATAGGGGCCTTATGTGGACCCATATCCCCACAAGAAAGGATGAGGAGGATCCACACGGGTTTGTGCATGTATTGTGCCTCGGATAAACACATGGTTAGAGAATGTCCTCTAGCCCCTCCACGGCGTTTGGGAAACGCCAGCTCCCGATCCTAGATGGAGCGAGGTGTCGGGAAAGAGATGTTTGCTCCAGATCTATTCCATCCTTGAACTCTCCTGGACAGAGCAAGTTAGTGGTTCTGTTAGTCTAGAAAAATGGATACCTCTCATATTTGACGGCAAACGTATTTTGGTGGCCGTGGGCCAACCGTCTCATGCACGATATGACAGACATATAGGTTTCCGAGTTTGCCAATGAACGACCATTTTGATGTAACAAGGATCGCCATTTTGTTTTCTAACCATTGCTCATTGCTTTCTGTTCTTATTGCTTCGCAGCACATTTTCTGCTTACACTGCTCGACTGTAAAACATTGTTGTCTGCACGTGAAAGGACAAGGCCGCAGGGCCGCAAGGATAACAAGAGTTTGTTGAAACACAACATAGGGAGCGCCAGGAAGGAACGCCCGGCTCCCTCCCGAATGTAGCCTTGAAGCAGCTGCCAGCCAGTCTCGTTATATGGTAGAATATGTTAGAATAAAGCAGCTAAAGGCTTGAATTATGCTCTTCTTACGGCCCCACTTTACTGAGCCCTGTAGAGCGTGTCGGCTCCCAGGACACGAATAGCACCTCATAGATAGCAGGGTCTGGAATGTGACTCTTCCCCCGTATGTAGCTCACTTCCAAGAACAGAAGCACTGTGTTCTGTTCAACAACTGAAAGATGCCTCCGCACTTGCAAATTGCATATTGTTACTAGAATAGATATTTGAAGGTGTCATAATTGTCGAAAGTGTCCATCATCACACTGAGTTCAAAGAAACCCAATAAAGGGGGGGTGTTAAACATGTCATAGCTGATTGTATGATATGCATTTTGTATATATGTAACTGATGTACGTAATTCACTCTCTTGCATCCCTCGAGGTCTAGAGATACACGTCGCGTGGCGTGAGACTGAGTTGGCCAACTGAGACTATTTGCTTTTCAATAAACCCTAGCTTTGGGAATACAACCTTGTGTCTGGCGTATCTATCGTGTGTGGTGACTTGCCTTGTTTCCATAGACGTAAGGGACCCCTAGGGGCCCCTTTCAAAATGGCACCCGAATAGGGACCCTCCCCCACTTGTTCCATCGCATACGTTGTAATTGAGTCAAGGAGGAGTACGGCGAGGACGGGACGATCGAACCGGGATCAAGAGGTGTTCGGGGCACCCTGTAGAAGTGATGAGAGATTCCTTTGCAGATCTGCACACATCTGATCCCTGATCGACATGCCTGGTTAGAGAACAAGGAGGCGAGGGTCCCGAAACAAGGCGGAAGCCAAGAAACGCAGACACGATGTCATTAGTTGCATCAGTATACAGACGACTTGTGTCCGAAAGGACAAATTGATTTATCAGGTGAGTCATTCCCCGATTCAAAGTAATCCTGATATTGGTTGAGAGTTGACTTTGCAAAATCAAAGGCCCTAGGTAAGGTTGATTAACCAGGGGGAAGGTTGAAACATGCCTGGGGTATTGTACACCCTAGCATGGTTTTTCCGCTGTGGTAGACAATCTTTGGAAAATGGCCAAATTGCACCACCTGGGGGAACGCCGGCATATGAGATGTATGTGAAGTATGGCGTGGGTGCAATAATATTCTGTGAGACTTGGCATAGGCAAGCCAGAAAGCAACAATCAGTGGCCGATTAATGGTAGTTTTGAGATAGCGAGAATAGATAACTTGGAAAGGGTGTTGATATGAAAGAAAGCGCGTCCTGCAGCATTTGATATCGTTAAGGACTGGAGAAGGGAAGCAATGCTCCGATTTAGAAGTAGAGTGAAGCATGCGCGCAGGCATAAATCGAAAGGTGAAGTAGTGGAAGAAAAGGAAGAGGAGGAGTGGACTGAGAGTCTAAGGAGGTCAGGTAGACGTGACCAGTAGAATGTAGAAAAAATATACCCACAACGAGAATTGCACATAGCAGATGAATTGATAGAAAACATATTGACCCATACAAAACAAGGCCCAAGATCAGAAGTGAGGCCAACACATCAGTAACTAGTGCCCAAACCCCGCCCGTAGCCCAAGCTCTCCCTCCTGTAGCTCAAGCCCTCCCACAGCCACAGACCGCGCACGTAACACTTCCTATTAGCCAACCAGGCCCACAGCAGACACTCCCTGTTCCCATTGTCCCATCAGCACCTCCCGCCTTAGATACAGACTCGGTACTGTCCGTCCCTCCCGGGGTTGAAGTTGAAACCACGGGGGCAAGAGGCGGGACTGAACAATGTGGATGCACGAGGGTAACTTGCAGTGCGATCAGCAAAGAAAGGAAGGTGGAATTGCAGCAACAGGCAGAGATGTATATAGACGGGAATGATGGGACGGCAACATTGGCTTCAATATATGACTTCCGAAGAAGCAACGAAAGACAGGTAGTGCTGGAGTGCATGGGTGAATATTTGGTGGAGAGATGGAAACAGTTAATTGGGAAATTACCACCGCAGCGATTGTTGGATTTGAATGCATTAGCACGCTGTAGGGAGAGGGATGAAGAAGTGAGAGAACATGTATATGGACTTTTTGAACTTAAAAATGAATTAGATAATAATTATGCCGAAATGTTTACTGCACCTGGGTACAGGGGTAAGGATATCGGAAGACATAGGAAGGAAGCTGTAGAGCCGTATATACAACAACGACATTCAATGTCGTCAGTGCAGAGGGGCGACAAGTTGAAAGTATGTATACGAGAAGCGTTTAGATGGATGTCGGATCCCAGTATCCCCACAATGGAGATACATGAGATATTTGATGAATATTCCATTCCCATGAAAAGAAAAGCACTGCAGTCGATGGCTGAAAATTTACTAGACAAAGATATAAAAACGATAAGGCCAGCCCACCCGAAATAATGGCAGTATATAAGAGAGCACTAGAGCGAGGGACAGGAGAAACAGCCCTAACGCTTGATCTGGGAATATTGTTAGACATGAGAGAAGGGGGAGGGACAGTAAGTGGGGCATTTCCTATGAGAGAGGTCCCACCTACCTTTGTGGCCAAAGTAGAGGTTCCCACAGAGGGCAACGTAGCGGCGCAGGTAACACCAGCCCATTATACCGCCCAATATGTGCATGTCCCCTTTTCCAGACAGGAGGTGAACAACATAAAGCAGACGATTCCTGATATAAGAAAGAATCCGGGGGAGGGGGAATGGGATTAAAAGATAAAAATGTTGACATCTTTGTTTGCTTATTCTATGGCAGGCGGGGATTGCTGGTGCACCCTACCTTGTATGTACAATGTCAATAAAAAACAAATTAAAAAAAAAAAAGAAAGAATCCTGCAGGGTTTTACAAGGAAGTAGAGTCCTGCCTGCAATCATCGTGCTTACCATGGGTGACATAGACCTAATATTCCCAGTGATCCTGCCCACAGACATATGGAAGCAAATAATAAAGGTGGATGACATAACGACCTTTGGCGCCACATGGGCGGACTTGATAATAGAAGACAGGAATAAAGCCATTGGAGGAACACCGGGACCGAACCTGGTAGCATTACCAGCACGCATAGTACAGAAATTAAAAGAAATTGTTCCAGAGAAAAGAATTCAATGGGACAAATTGACTGCATGTGTACAAGGCAAGGATGAGTTAGCTACAGATTATTTTAACAGGTTTGAAGAAGTATTTACAGACTTCAGTGGGCAGGATGTGAGCACGGAAGCGGGAAAGAGGTTATTTGTTGACAAATATGTGAGGGGGTTAAAACTTCCAATCCAGGACCTAATAATGACATTAGAGAGTGAGTGCATGGCAAGCAAAAACGCTGGGCGAAGTATTACACATGGCCCAATATTATGAGAACAGAGTGACTGCGGAGAAAGAAAAAGAGGAGAAGGATAGGGTAAATCTGAAAACACGGGTGCTACTACAGCAAGTAGTAGGACATAATAGAGGGAGAGGGAATGCACAAGGAAGGAGTAATTTGAATATGCATGGGGGAGCAGTGGGACCAAATCAGTGTGCGTATTGTAAGGAGGAAGGACACTGGCGAGCGTAATGTCCACATCTGCAGAATAGAAATGGGTCTGGTCAGAGGAGACAGCATAGAGGACACCACGGAGCGAATGGACCAAATAGGAATAGTATGCAGCAGCACCACAATAATGGAGGTAATCAAAACCAAGCCCAAAACCAAAGTGCCCCTAACCAGAGTCAGGGACAGCAAAACCAACAGTATGGAAACCAGAGTGGGGGAAATAGAGGGAAGAGTGGGAACGTTTTCGATACACAGCCAAACACGTATTACAGTAATAGTAATGATTACACATCGGATGAGGTGTTATTTCCCCAATAGGACAGCCCAGGACAGGGGTCGGAACCAGTGTCTATTCCCGTGAATCAGAGAGCACCCTACGTAGAAATGAGAGGCGGGAATGAGGAGCACCGCTTTCTTGTAGATACAGGAGCGCAAAAGTGTTCAATAGACCATCACTTGGGTCCGGATGTACCACTATCGGGGCAAAAGAATGTTTCCATTGGGGTCGCAGGTACATCAGTCATAAACCCAGTGTCCCAACCAGTCCCAGTTACTATAGGACCATTCACTGAACATTGTCCTTTCCTTTTAACAGAAAATTGTGGGGAGAACCTGTTGGGATTAAATTTGTTGAAAAAATTAGGTTCCGGTATACATTGCACGGCAGACGGGGTGTTCCTAACGATTTGGCCACAAGATGCCCCTGTGTCAGAATTCATGTCTGAAACTTTACCAGGAGAACTAAGTAAAGTGCCAACCTGTATATGGGCAATGCATGACAACAATGTAGAATGCTTGAAAATAGAGCCAGTAAAGATCATTTTGAAAGAGGGTGTTACACTACCGCAAATTCCCCAATACAGAATTTTGGCTGAAGGTGAGAAAAGATTGAAGAGTATTGTTACACATTTGGTGAAATTAGGGGTAATTGAAGAAATTACAGGCAGTACATGCAACAGCCCAATTATTCCAGTTTATAAAAAAGGATGCAATGAAGTACCATAACGTTTCATAATTGATTTGCGCTCGCTAAACAAAGTAGTAGATCCACAATTTCCTTTAGTGCCAGATGTCACTACAATATTGACAATGATACCTGTTTCAGCAGAATACTTTAGTGTAGTTGATCTAAAAAATGCGTTCTTTAGCATTCCGGTGGACAAGGAAAGCAGATATTTGTTCGCGTTCACATTAGGAGGACGATCATTTACATTCACGCGGATTCCGCAAAGGTTACAAGGAAAGTCTGAGTATTTACAGTAGAGCATTGAAAGAGCAGCTAGACATGCTAGAATTACCAGTGGGTTGCGTACTCTTGCAATACATAGACGATCTATTATTAGCTGCTGACACAGGGGAGATTTGTAAAGAAAGCACTGTATTACTACTGTCACACCTAGCGGCACATGGCCATAAAGCTAGTTTGAAGAAATTTCAATATAATCGAAAGGAGGTGGCCTATTTGGGCTACCTACTTTCGAAAGAGGGGAGAAGGCTAACGCCAGAATGAATAGAAAGTATTTCTTGTATGCCTATTCCAACGACACAGAAAGGAGTCAGAGCCATAATAGGCATGGCTTCATATTGTCGACAATGGATCGGTAACTTTGCGTTAATTGTGAAACCGATGGTGAATTTGACTAGAAAGGATGCGGTTATGCCTCTACAGTGGGATGAGGAATGTCAGAGAGCATTTGATCAATTGAAAACTGCATTCTGTTCTGCTCCAGTTTTGGGCACACCAAATTATGAGAAGGTTTTTAGACTGTTTGTGTGTGAAAGTGAAGGATGTGCATTGGCGGTTTTGACACAGGAACAAGGTGGAAGAAATAGGCCATGCGGCTATTTTTCTTCTGCGCTGGACCCTGCAGCGCGCGCACTACCACAATGTTTGCGATCTGTCGCGGCGGCTGCTGTGTCAGTGAAACAAACGGAAGGGATGGTATTGGGGCATACTTTAATTCTGATGGTGCCACATGCCATAGACGTTCTATTAAATAGAACACAGACGGAACACCTCACCTCTGCTAGATTGACAAGAAATGAGATTATCTTGTTCGCGCCCCATATCCAAATTATGAGGTGTAGCGCTTTGAATCCTGCAGAATTAATGCCACTACCCAAAAAAGAAATTGGTGAGAATGAATCACCCCCCCATGATTGCTTAATGGTCACTGAGGAAGAAACCAAGGGGAGAGTTGATTTAAGTGATACCCCACAGAAAGAGCCAGGTGGAGAGTTACTTTGTGACGGCTCTTGTTTTAAATTACCTGATGGCACGACAACTGCCGCGTATGCTATCACTACCCTAGAGAGTGTTGTAGAAAGCAAAAGAATCCCCTACAACTCGGCACAAGCCGCAGAGATAATAGCATTTACCAGAGCCTGCGAGATTTCTGAAAATTTGAATGTGAATATATATACTGATAGTCAGTATGCTTTTGGGGTGGTTCATAACTTTGGTCGACTCTGGGCTGAGAGAGGGTTTTTGACATCACATGGTGCCAGAATTTAACTTGGCCCTTTGAATGTACGATTGCGGTCTGTACTCACGTTTCCAAAGCGCCTAGCAATAGTGAAATGCGAGGCACACAAAAAGATAACATGCAAAGTAGGAGAGGGATACGCGTTTGCAGACAGAATTGCGAAACAAACTGCCACTGATTTAAATACCAAAATGATGACGGTTCAGACTGAGGAAGTACCCTGTATGATAGAAAATGGAGTTGCCACTGTCAAAGAAATGCAGGCCGAAGCCACGGCCAATGAAATACAAGGGTGGGCAGAGGGCTCTGCTGAGTTAGATCTGGAGGGTTGTTGGGTAGACAAGGGAAATAGAAACTGGATGTTGCCAAATTCGTATGTGACTGCAATGGTCACAATGGCCCACAGCCCTACTCACATCTGTGCGAAAAAGATAATACAGCACCTATCTACAGTATGGCAGAATGTAAACATAAAGAGCAATGAAGAGAGGTTGATACAGAACTGTATCACGTGTTTACAGCACAATGTAGGAAAGGGAACAGTGACTCCGGTAGGCAGTTTTGGCCCACCCTCTATGCCTTTTGAGGTAATCCATTTTGATTTCATAGAGATGGAGAGATGCCAAAATTTGAAATATGTCTTAGTGGTGATCTGTGCATTAAGCAAGTGGGTGGAGGGATATCCCTTAAAAGACTGCACAGCAATGAGCACGGCAAAAGTAATGCTTAAAGAATATTTTCCCGTTTTGGCTTGCCCCGTGTCCTATGGTCAGATAATGGCCCACATTTTGTGGGCGCAGTGGTGTTACAGATATGTGCGGGTCTTGGGCCGGTCTTGTGGAGAGGCACAACGGGATTCTCAAGTCAAGATATGTGGAGGAAGCAAGTTGAGTTGGGTGGATGCATTACCAATAGCGCTATTATGCATGCGTACGTCTGTACAGGCTAAAAATGGGCTCTCCCCATACGAAATCGTAATGGGGAAGCCGGCAAAAGTTTGGTGCGCACCTCAGCCAAAACGACTTAGAGAGGTAGAACATCCTGTGCTTGGTACTTATTGTGGCCTTTTAATGCAGAAATTGCGTTTGATTCATCAGCAGGTGCAGGAGGCTTTACCAGTGAGATACACTGATACAGTGATACAGTGAGATACACCGGTTTGAAAGAAAGTCATCGTTAGCACCCAGGTGGCGCGGCCCCTTTCATGTACTCTTGGCAACGCAGGCAGCGATACGGTTGGATGGACGGAAGTCGTGGATCCATGCCACCCATGCCAAAAAGATTCCAACTTCACTGAAAGACTTGCCTGACCCAGACGACCGGGAAGAGACAGCGGTCCTAGAAACGAAAGACACTGTTGCCAGTAAGCCGCCACCAAATCTGCCCAAGCGAGAAGTGAAACTCGAAACAAAGCCTGAGACGATTGCCAAAAAGGGGGAAGGGCAAAGAGTGCCCCAACGTTGCCCAGCAGAATCTACATCACTGTTGGCCGACATGAAATCTGCCTTGCAAATACCGGTAGAAACTAAACGTGTACCCCTTTGGAGCCCACAAGCACTTGCCAGCACGCCAAAGACCGAATCTGCATCACTGGTACGGGGCACACCAGCACCTACAGTAGTGCCACAGGCTGACTTTGAGCCTGAATCTGGAAGTGCACCGGCACTGTTCACGGATCACACAATACCAGGAGTGAGGTGATACAATTTGCGGCCTCGAAAGACAAAGTGATCCACAGTTCTTTGGTGTTTATGTCAACCTCTGGTTCTGCTCATGGACGGAGAAGGAACTAGAGGTGTAGAGGAGAGAAGCGTGAGAATTCAAGACTCGCGGCTCCTCGGTGCGATCATAAAAAGTACATGTGTCTGGAACCAGAGCGGACATGGTACTAAGGCAATAGATAACTGATCAAAAGTCCTCTGAGCAGTATGAGAAAGGACAAGTGATCTTGCCCAAAAACAAATAAGCAAATCTAGGCTATGAAGGACTGGCAGAACTGAACTGTGACAATTCCGTTGAACTTATTGACATCAGAGCAAGTGCAAGGAAGAGCGATATCCACGACGAACTCTAATAAGGAAGAAGGACGATGAGAAACATGTTGGGACCGGTTTCAGCCTCCTCCTGCACCGCTGCTGAGAATGAGTTAATTGTAAAGACTGTAAGCTTAAGAAAAACGCATGATAAAAAGAATTGTATGCTGGCACTGACAATAATTATGTGCTTTATGAGTGTGGTAGCACCAATAACGACAGCCCTAGTATTATGGTATGTGGAATTGATACACCCATTGGGAATGTTTTTACCAATAGTTAATATATCCACTACTGAAAGCCCGGTTCAGGTGATTACTTATACCTTGTGCCCAATGGAAGAAAGACACAGGGAAGGGTTTGGGAACAACACGTTGTTATTGATCATGAATATGACACATGCAATTCTAAAGAAAACAAATTGCTGGGCATGTGCCCATTTACCGCAGCATGCTGGGAAAGGAATAGGTTGGTATGTACAGCCATTACCATTAAGTTCTGCATGTAGTGCATCTTTAAGAGCAATGTTCTATGGGAAATGGAATAAGAGTAGCATGGGCAATTAGACAGAACAAACATGAATGAGTTTGAGGAAATAATTATGAGGCCTGTGGGTTGTTCCATATTCCATAAAGCACAAATAATGACCCCAGAGCCTACGAGGAAAAGTACGCGAAAGATAACACGACAAAATAGACAAGATAGATTATCCCCACCAGCTAAAACATCTGTGATGACGTTTCGTGTAAGAACAGACGGGAACAAAGATGCAGTTCCCCCTTCTTACACGGTGAATTATAACCCAAGAACTGTCCCTTTTTGTCTAAAAAAGAAAGGCTCCTATTCAGTCGGAACATTTACTGGATGCATGAATACAGTGGTATTAAAATGGGAAATAGAACCAGTATATGTGGGAGATCCAGTTTATTTTATATGTGGAGAGAAAGCATATCCTTGGTTGCCCAGACACTGGGGAGGTACATGTTACCTAGGTCTACTGTTCCCAGGAGTGTTCCTCTTAGAAACAGCAGACATGGTCAGACTATCCAGATCTAGAGCCAAAAGGAGTAGCGAAGGCGTTCTGATAGCGACTGACGTAGCAAAAACATTCATTCCATTTTTGTCCCAAATAGTGAACAATAAATGGATGAGACATTTGGCATACGGCCAAAGGAGGGTTTGTCAGTCTAGAAAAATGGATACCTCTCATATTTCACGGCAAACGTATTTTGGTGGCCATGGGCCAACCGTCTCATGCACGATATGACAGACATATAGGTTTCCGAGTTTGCCAATGAACGACCATTTTGATGTAACAAGGATCGCCATTTTGTTTTCTAACCATTTCTCATTGCTTTCTGTACTTATTGCTTCGCAGCACATTTTCTGCTTACACTGCTCGACTGTAAAACATTGTTGTCTGCACATGAAAGGACAAGGCCGCAGGGCCGCGAGGATAACAAGAGTTCGCTGAAACACAACGTAGGCAGCGCCAGGAAGGAATGCCCGGCTCCCTCCTGAATGTAGCCTTGAAGCAGAGCTGCAGGGCATTTAATCATTTTGCAGCTGCCAGCCAGTCTCGTTATATGGTAGAATATGTTAGAATAAAGAAGCTAAAGGCTTGAATTGTGCTCTTCTTACGGCCCCCCTTTACTGAGCCCTGTAGAGCATGTCGGCTCCCAGGACACGAATAGCACCTCATAGATAGCAGGGTCTGGAATGTGACTCTTCCCCCGTATGTAGCTCGCTTCCAAGAACAGAAGCACTGTGTTCTGTTCAACAACTGAAAGATGCCTCCGCACTTGCAAATTGCATATTGTTACTAGAATAGATATTTGAAGGTGTCATATTTGTCGATAGTGTCCATCATCACACCGAGTTCAAAGAAAACCAATAAAGGGGGTGTGTTAAACATGTCATAGCTGATTGTATGATATACATTTTGTATATATGTAACTGATGTACGTAATTCACTCTCTTGCGTCCCTCGAGGTCTGGAGATACACGTCGCGGGGCGTGAGACCGAGTTGGCCAACTGAGACTATTTGCTTTGCAATAAACCCTAGCTTTGGGAATACAACCTCGTGTCTGGCGTATCTATCGTGTGTGGTGACTTGCCTTGTTTCCATAGACGTAAGGGACCCTTAGGGGCCCCTTTCAGTTCTACAAGCCTTCTTATCATTATCAAAGAAGGAGAACTACCCCATCCTGGCCTTGGTGGATTGTGGGGCTATGGGAATATTCATTCATCAAGATTGGGTCTTTAAGCACCACATTCCATATGAAGCACAGAGTATGATGCAACCTGTGGAGGCAATTGATGGAAGACCCCTCACTTCAGGACCCATATCCTTGCAGACCAAGGAAATACAACTTTCAATAAACCATCACCAGGAATTGATCAAATTTGATATCATAAAATCAGCCCACTACCCCATGGTACTAGGCATGCCCTGGTTGCAGAAGCACAATCCATACATCAATTGGACAGCAGGATCTTTGTTTCTTGGTTCAGAGTTTTGCCTGTCACATTGTCTATCCACGGATCCCTCCTTGATACCATCTGAAAACACTCCAACAGATCAACAAGGCCCACTTATGGTTTTGAACGCCGTACAGGTTCCTAAAGCCTACCAGGGCTACGCTGATGTATTTTCTACTGCTATAGTCCAGGCCCTACCCCCTCACAGACCTGAAGACTGCGCAATTGATACAGAACCTTCGGCAGTGATTCCCTTTGCGAGGATGTTCATTCTCTCCGAACCAGAAAAGAAGGCCCTTAGAGAATACTTGGACACCAATCTGGAAAATGGCGCCATAAAACCATCTAAATCTCCAGCTGGAGCATCATTGTTTTTCGTTCCCAAAAAAGACACCAAAGAACTTAGACCTTGGGCCTCATTACAACCTTGGTGCTAAGTGCACCAACTTTACCACCATGGTGTAAACTCCGTTTACACCATGGAAGATGGCGGATTTACCGCCCCATTCCAAGGTGAGTGGGGCGGTAAATCCCCATTTCCCATTTTCCCTTCCCCATTCCCATTTTTGCCCCATAGGGCATAATGGGAGTGGGGAAGGCGCTAATTACGCCGCCGTAAATTACGGCGGCGTAATTAGCACCATGGCAGGTTAGCGCCATGGATTTTAACGCCTGCTAAAAGCAGGCGTTAAAATCAGAATCAGGCGTTAAGGGTTAACGGTGGCGTTAACCCTTAACGCCTGAGTTGTAATGAGGCCCCTTGTCTTGATTATCGCGGATTGAATCAATGCACCCTCAAGGATCGCTACCCCTTGCCCTTAATATCGGACATCTTGGAAGCGGTGAGAGGAGCTGTAATCTTCACTAAGCTGGACCTCAGGGGTGCCTACCATCTGATCCGTATCAGGGAAGGAGATGAGTGGAAGACGGCCTTTAGAACACCCTTTGGTCACTTTGAATACCTGGTTATGCCCCCACAGTTTTCCAACACTTCATGGATAGGGTGTTTTCTGACATGCTGTTTTTCTTCGTCATCGTTTACCTGGACGACATCTTGATATACTCCAAGGACTCTCAAAAACACGAAGAGCATGTGAAGGCAGTTCTACAATGACTACGTGAACATAAACTCCTGGCTAAACCCGAGAAATGCCTTTTTCATGTCATTTCTGTTTATTATCTAAAATTCGTCCTTAGTCCAGAAGGATTAGGAATGGACCATTCAAAGGTAAAAGCCATGCTATCTTGGCCTGTCCACACTTCTTTGAAACAAATTCAATTCTTTCTGGGGCTTGCCAATTTGTATCGGAAATTCATACCATCTTTTTCTGAGATAGCTCAACCAATTATCACCTTATTGAAGAAAGATACGCCCTTCCTCTGGACTTCAGCCCAAGACCAAGCATTTCAACGATTGAAGACGGAATTTACACAAGCTACTATCCTTGCTCAACCCGATATTAATCGACCATTCTAGTGAAGACGGACGCCTCTAACTATGCCATAGTAGCAGTTTTAAAGCAGGAACTCGAAGACAAATTAGAACACCCTATTGCTTATCTCTTACGAACCCTGACTTCTATTGAGACCCATTACTCCATCTTAGAAAAGGAACTGTTGGCAATCTGCCAAGCCTTCACTGAATGGCGGCATCTACTTCTGGGTGCTAAACATCCTGTCCAGGTCCGTACGGACCATCGAAATCTTCAAGTGCTACAATCTATGGAATGTAGAAATAGTCCACAAGCCCGTTGGGCCTTTTTCTTCGCCCAGTACCAGTTCCACATCCATCATGTTCCCGGATCACAGAACATAATCGCGGATGCCCTATCTTGGCATCCTGACTATGAAACCCCTGAAGATCGGGCCTACCCAAGAATGTTTCCCCACACAATTTTTGTAGCCCAAGCAGTCAGTCTCTTGGCCCAGGATGAAAACTGACATCCAATGCTACATTCAAGCCTGTGCAGTCTGCAATCAAAACAAACATGACAATAAGAAACCGGCAGGTCTCCTACTGTAACCTACACTACCCTCTAGACCCTGGGAGTGCATAGCTACAGACTTCATTGTGGAATTACCGCTGTCTAGGGGCTATACGACGATCATGGTTACCATAGATTTGTTTACTCACCTGGCCCATTTCACACCATTGCACAAATTGCCATCCTCCTCAGAACTCGCTGGCATTTTCCGGGAGCATATATTTCGTCTTCATGGACTCCCTTCCAAGATCATATCTGATAGAGGTCCTCAATACATCTCTCAATTTTGGAAACATCTCTGTCGAATTCTAGGAATACAACGTGCTCTCTCATCAGGTTATCACCCACAGACTAACAGAGCTACGGAGTGTGTAAACCAGACCCTGGAACAGTACCTTCGTTGTTTCGCTACAAAGGTGCAAGATGACTGGTCGCTCCTTATACCTGTGGCTGAATTCGCTTACAACAACTCTGATCATTCGGCACTCAAGATCAGCCCTTTTTATTGCAGCCAAGGTTTCCACCCTTCAGTCCTACCTTCCATTCTACCACAACCCACACCTGTACCAACAGTTGATTCCTGGAATGAAACTCTCATCAATGGTCACAAGGATGCCAAAGAACATCTACAAAAGGCCCGGACTCACGCTAAACATTTCGCGGGCACCAAACGAAGACCAGGTCCTCCGTATGCCATCGGTGATCAGGTCTGGTTATCTTCGAAACTACTGCCTCGCCATTTATGACCAAACAAACTAGCCGCCCGTTACTATGGTCCTTTTTCCATAAAGGAGATCATAAACCCAGTCTCCTTCCGGCTCAAATTACCTGATTCCTGGAAGAAGATTCATCCAGTTTTCCACACTTCCTTACTGAAACCTTACGTCCAATCTTCCGGTAAATCCTGCAGACCCAATCCCGTGCTAGTGGACAACCAACTGGAATATGAGGTATCAAGGATATGTGATTCCAGGTATAGACGGGGACAACTTCAATATCTGGTCGAGGGGAAAGGATACCCTCCAAGTGAAAGAACCTGGGAACCAATATCAAATCTGAATACCCCTCGACTACTCAGAAGATATCATCTCATACAACCGGGCAAACCTGGTGGGACAGGTTTTCGGAGGAGGCATGCTGTCATGAACCACAGAATGCGCCCCTTCTGGACTTCCTGGTCCTTATCGCAGCGGGGCTTGCATTCATTGATACTTCCAGCATGGCCGTCTTGTGTGACACGCCTCGCACCAGCCTTCACGGCGGACGTAGTACGTCCTACAAAAAGGCCATGCCCCCCGCCCCTGCGCGTCTCAATGCTATCACAGGTAATGACTAGATGTGTGTTTCGTAGCTTGGCAAACTATTCCTCTATCCAATATTCCTGGATCCTTATTCCCATTCCTTCCACCTTCTCCTTTCCACCCTGTTCCTGGATTCCACGTACCCTTTTGTGCACGCTTCCCCCTTTCCTGGATGTCCTGAACCTCTGAGTATTCTGGAACACTGAACGCACGCTGGAGTCAAAAGAGACTTGTGCGGGCTTGTACAAAACCTGATCCCTGCGCAAGAAGAATTCCCCCGCGGAATCCTGCAAGAAGCGGACTCAGGTGAGACGGGGGAATTTCATGACACACAGTAATAGGACTACTGTTTGTCTTTTTAGACAGCTTTCCAGCCTTGTCCCTCATACGTGAACAAGCACCGAGTCGAGCGCAAAACGTGTTCAGTACGACATGCCCTACGGAATCCTGCCACTCTTGTTTTGTTCTTGTTTGACCATTTGCCCTTTTTTGAAATAAAACTCGTAATCTATTATGATTTGAGTCTAATACTTTTTTGGGGTTCATTGTTGTGGAGATATTTCGTCGCCCGGAGTGCGGTTTGATTTCCTCCTTTTTCATATATATATATATATATATATATATATGGGTCCCAAAAAATGTTTTTTCCCCATAGACTGAATGGAGAAAACATTTCTGTTGTGCCCAAAACGCTGGACGGATTTTCACCAAATTGGCGCGCCGGCTTGGTCCTGAAAGTGTGTTTTTGTAAATTTGCTGAAAATTTGTCCAGTTGTTTTTTTTAAAACAACCAAAAAGTAGGTCTAAAAAAATGAGTGATATCTATGTCTGCTCCGCGGACACACTTGCCTGTTTGCTCCGCAGACAGGACACCGGTTGGAAAATCGGCTTGCGTCATGTCCGTGGACACGCAGCGTGTTCTCTGATTGGCTGGGATGAAGTGTGAGGTGCGTCAAAGTGTTTCGATGTGTTTTGAAGTTAGAGAAAATTGTTCTATGCATACATACATGTCTTTGAAAAGAAGGAAGAGGGCTGTTGAGCGGCCTATCCTTTTAACTTCGGATAGTTTGTCAAAGAGAATATTGACAAACTGAATGTTGTTGTCACGTGAGTATGTTGGAAAGCCAACAACTGTACCAAGTGTTCCATTAACTAGTCCTTGTTCCACATCAAGATTTCGTTTGAGCATTACTCTACAGTTTAAAGATAATTTTAATAATTTCCTGGCCAAAACTAGACAAATTTCATTAACAGATCAATTCTGCCGCTTCTGCTCAGATACACAAAATCCAGAAACACTTTTCCACCTAATAATGGAATGCAAAGAACTCTCTGAACAAAGATCCAGAATTGGCACCTATTACAAGATCAGAGAACAGACGATGCAGACTGAAGAAAGATGGATGGAGATGCTTAACGGCAGATCAAACAACCTTATTTTCACAATATGCCAATTCCTGCAGGAAATTCTAAATCTTGGCAAATGTGTAATGAATTGAAAGGAAACCCCGCAAAACTGGAGACAAATGGAAAGTTTAAAAATTAAACTATAACATTTTATTAAAAACAAATATATATATATATATATTTTCTCCAAACCAGCTGTGTTTAGCCTTGTTGTGGCTTGTTGACACATGGGTAGTGTCATACCATTTATGTCCAGTTTGTCTGTGGAGGCATTACATTTTGAACAGCTTGCAAGAGTTGGCATCAAGGACATACAATTGACATTTATGTGTGCTAATTCTTCCATGACATCAGTTGCACATGTGTTATGGCCACAGAGTGCATGGATGTGCCTGGTTTTTAATATAGATTGTACTTCTTGATATAGTACACCAACTCTAATACTTTTTAAAATGTTGGCGTATGTCAGGTCTACAGACTGATGCATTTTTTCAGTTATATCTCTTTATTGGAAATGTTGCCAAAGGTTGACAATTCCTATGCTGCCAAAGGTTTTATGGCACAGTTTGTGCTCTACGGTTTTAAAAATATCTTCAGCTTTCACTGGTGTTAATTGAAGAAGATCTCTGAAAACAATCATGTGTTTTCCTCCAAATAGCTCTTCGTAGTCTGTTTTGAGGACCTCTTGCACTTTGAGGTGAATTAAAGCCAACATTAGGTTGGAGACCATGCTCACCTCATCTATTAGCAGCATTTTCATTTGTTTGAAAACTCTGCGTAGTTCCATTGCAGATTGTGTAGAAAGCTTGTAAGAGTCTAATTTGTTTTGGTGTTCTACTGGAAGGCATAGTAATCAGTGTAAAGTGACGCTGCCTATGTTGTAGGCAGCAAAACCTGTGGGGGCAGTTACAACAGCTGACAGTTTGTTGTTTGTCAATTGTTGGAGGAACTTGCTGATGATTTTGATTAAAAATGTTTTGCCTGAACCAGCTTGACCACTCACGTATAGAAGTACAGATTTGCAATCTTGGCAGGTACAGTTTTTATTTTTATGTTGCAGACCATGTTCAATTTGTTTTGTTACTTCTTGGAAAATGCTACGCTGCTCAGTGTTTAGTTGTGATTTCAGTACAGCAAAGTCTTCTGTAGATTGCTTATACTGACACATGGTGTTTTCTACTTCTGTCATGGCTAATTCTGCCTCATTTGCTATTAGTGGCTGTCCAAGTGGTTCTTGGCTTCCTGTTACAGAAGGTTGACTACTGTCAGGAGTGTCCACATCTAGTTGGGCCTGGAGTTCTTCTTCGTGTTTACGTCTGTTATAGTGCTTTCATTTGCATTGAAAGCGTCTTCATAGGAGTGATACGTATCCAGTAACTCTAATTCTTTTCGCCATGGTTTAAAAAGTTGTAGCAGGGACATGTAAAACAGTTCTTTATCTTGAGGAGTTTTTAATGACAATTTGATATGATTAATTAAGCTGCGTTTGGTAAGTTTCACTAAGCTGCCTTCACAATTTGCTACTCTGTATCTACCTTTCTTTTCATCAGCTTTAATATTGTTTTCGTTTGTGAAGTTTTGGGCTACGTGGTAGAGACACATGGTTTCCAAAGTGGTACTCCTGTTAGGGTAGTATGTATCTAGTAAATTGTTTTTCAAAATGACTTGGCTGTTGGGATCATTTTTGGCTATTGTTTCAATGCCCTCATATGATTTGAGAACTCTTTTTCTAGATTTAGCAGGACCAAGACTTAACCATACTATATTGTCAGATTTTCCATACAAGGCAGTACCGGTTAAACAGTCTGCAACTTCATAGCAGCCACATTCTATATGAGAGAACATTTTTATGCCTAAGCTGTACAATTTCTGGGATAGTGTTTTGTCAGATGGTATGCCATCCCAGAGGTCCTGAAGCTCTGTTTTCTCTGCTTTGGTTAAGTAGGCTGTGACATATCGTGCAACTGCAGTGCCATTGTATGCAATGTACTGCACATCTATGTTTTCATTCCATAGGAGGGCAATGATTGCATTATAATCATTGATGTATGTTGATTCTTCTGCTCTTTTTATATAATATGCGTTCTTAGGTGATTTACCTTTGACACTATGTCTAACTGAAGACATGAAGTTGTTTACTTGACCTGTTGTTGAAACTGGTCTAGGGAAAGGAAAGCAGCACTTGGTGTAGTATTTCACTTTGTTTTTATATTTGCGATGACAATATTTCCCACATTTGTGTCTTTGAAATTGTAAAATCTGTTCTTGAAGGTCACTGTGTTGTTTGTTAAGGGATTTCACAAGTGACATATTTTTGGATAAACTGCAAAACAGAGGCATCACTATCCTTACCAAATTTAGGAGCATCTTTAATCCAAAAAGACATGTGGATCTGTGGTGCTCCTCTGGCTTGGTATTCTTTTCTCCAAAAGAAGTGTTGCACTTCTCCGAGGGGAGGAACAGTTTTATTACAAATGAAGTGTAGCATAGCAATGAAGCAATGGTGTTAATATCTTGATATATTCACAGGATCTAGAGGACAGAGTTCTTCTGGTGTTTTTATATCTATGTTTGTTTTGTTTTTGTTTGCTATGTGTCGGAAATTGTGTAAATCTTCCCATGCATATTCTGCACAAGTTAATGTCACAAACCAAGTGGGTGGGCCAAGGTTTCTTATCATACAGCGTACATCTCCGTGACATCGGAACCAGTATTCTTTTGTACCACGCATGTTTGCTAAAAGATTTGTAATGCTTGACTGTAAAATCTCATCTTTTTGTTGCACTTTTTGCAGTAATTCTGTAGCTGACATTTTTTGAAAATGGTTACCTGCACACACACACACACATTTCAATGTGTGTGCAACTCTGTAGCATAGAATTACTAGTTCACTTTCAAAGAGAAGGTGGAATATATATTCCACGTTTTGTCGGAAACTGGGATCTTCAGAATACATTCATAAAGAGCAGTATTTCGATGCTGTTATTTGTGTGTGTCTATCATCGTACCTTCCTCCTTTTCCAGTAGGAAAGAGTAGGGGGAATGCACATACGCTGATTGGAGGTCCTTTGCTTGTCGCATTTGGTACATTTTCAATGCATCATCTATGGCAAGGTTGTCCAACGTCCGGCCCGCGGGACACAATGCGGCCCTGCGAGCCATTTCATGTGGCCCCCGAGGCCATAGCCTGGTTTATTTATGTATTTGCTTGATGTTTGTCGGGTTCATGGACCCGATTAATTAATGTATTTCTGCAATGCTGGGTTCTGCAATGCTGGAAGGGGGCACCAGAGGCAGTACAGGCCATGACCAGGTTTATTTATTTATTTGCTCGATTTTTGTCGGGTCCGTGTACCCGATTAATTAATTTATTTCTGCAATGCTGGGTCCGACGAGCATTGCGGAAATAAATAAATTAATCGGGTCCACGGACCTGACAAACATTGAGCAAATAAATAAACCGAGCCGTGGCGGAGCACTGTTAATGCCTCTGGTGCCCCCTAGAATGGGGCACCAGGGGCAGTAACAGGCCATGGCCTGGTTCATTTATTTATTTTTTCAATGTTGTGTCAGGTCTGTGGACCCGAATTCTGGGCCGTGGCTGAGCACTATTAATGCCTCTGGTGCCCCCTGAAAGGGGGCACCAGAGGCAGTACAGGCCATGGCCCGGTTTATTTATTTATTTGCCCGATTTTTGTCGTGTCCATGGACCAGATTAATTAATTTATTTCTGTAATGATGGGTCTGGCCAGCATTGCGGAAATAAATTAATTAATCAGGTCCACGGACCCGACAAACAGTCACAGGCCATGGCCTGGTTTATTTATTAATTTGTATGGGTGTGGATGTCCTGTGAGTGCGCTGCTTTCCCGATGTTGCCAACCTCTGAACCCTGAAAAGTAGATGTATGCAGACCTGCAGATGAACTTAACTTGTCTGCTGTTAAATCTCAGTTACCAGTTTAATGGTATCCACTACCGAATACTTGCTCATTTTACTATAGCCAATATGATAGCTTTGTGGGTTAAGCGCTCACTGCTGCAATGTGTGTGCTTTCAGCTTTCAGCTTTCAGCATTACATTTAACTTCTCTATGCTGTGGAATGCTTTGTGCTCCTTCAGGATATTTGACACACGCCGATGCCTCTTCAGGCATAATAAGTGGAAAGGTGCTTTCTCTGAAATCATCCTGAGATACACAGGGTGTATTGTTCAATCGAAGATTCTTTTCACCCGAAAGATGGATTTTGATTCTCCTCTTCTGACCCTGTTCTGCTAATCATTCCTCTTCTTGTCGCACATCCTATGAGAATAAGGGCCAGCATTCATCTCTTGCTATCTGAATTGGTTCTATTTGCTTCAAATGTTTTCCAGTAATTTAGTTTGGTGTTTGATGGAAAATTGAAAGCTTGCATTGCTAGGCACATTTTTCCCATTGCTGCGTCTTTCTACTTAATTTATATGACAAAATCATTGCTAACAAAGTGGCATGGCGTGTTGTGTACGGGAGGCATGGTATCACACGTATAACACGTACACAATAGGTACAATATGAAATTGCCTGTGATGCTATTGTGTCAAAGGTCACACACCACCGTTTTTGAATATACTGCTTTTGGTGAGGGCGTTGACTTTTGGCTCGCCGGCCCACCGGGAGAAAAAAAGTTAATGCTTCGGCCTCACATTCAAAAAGGTTGGACAAGCCTGATCTATGGTGTCTTTAGAGTGTAACGGGTGAATTGTATTATGGTCTAAAATATTGGATTCTGTAGCAGGATCTAGATGTTGAAATTGACCAGTTTCTGATGACTCTTCAATTATTTCAGTGGTTTCCCTCAGCTTTCTTCAATATTAATTTCTCAGTAGTATTCATTGTTGTCTTTTAGACATTGCAGGGCTTGTCTAACTTTATGTAAGTCCACGGGTTGTTGCCAAATTTTTTTTGTCTTTTGGAGGTACGCCATTTACTAAAATAATTAAAGATTGATCTATTGGACGCTGCACTCCCAGGGTGTGTACATTTTCTTTAGATATAATGGAAAATAAACTACTTTGCCACAAATTCAGAGGGCGGTAGTTTTGCTGTTTTTGGTTGAAGGTGTATTATTGCTTGAAATGGGTGCACTATTTGAATTATGATGCTCTCATATAAGTTGAGTGGTTGCACAGGTTTTGGTAATGGGAATAATTAAAGTTATTTGTGATAGCACGTGAAGGTGTTTGGTTGTATTAAGGGGTCAGTAATTTCGTATTTGTTTTCTGCTATAAAATAGAGAGCTAATTGGAACCATTTGGAATCTTCATTGGCTTCTATTTTGTACGTTATGTCTATAGTTTTTGTGCTATTTTTATAAAACGTTCTGTGGCAACATACACACAAATGGTTGGGTACTTCAGCAGATGTACTTTTAAATTTCAGTATTTCTTTTCTGAATGTGTGTAGTACAAGGTTGCCATCTGTACAGTTGTTGGTAGTCTGTTGTAAATCTATTGCATTTTGTAAGTGGCTTTCAATTCCAAAATATTTTCTCTGGCTATGGTCTATTTCTTTGAGTAGTTGTTTGGCTGTACCCTGTAGAAGATTGTTATTTAAGTTGGCTAGTGCTAAAGCAGGACTTTTGGCATAGTACAGTTTATGGACCCGATTTCTTATAGTTGTATGGTGTGTTGATATCATTTTGATATGGTGGAAGGTGCTTTTGCAAGTAGGTCCAGAAATGCAGGCTAAATAATGTCCTTGTAGTCTGCACTGGACAGGGGTCCATATTTTGTAGTAGTTTAATTTTGAATTTGTCTTTGCCTTTCACATACTGATTGAACAACTGGCGGAAAGTTTTGAAAGATTTTTTGGCAATGTTACATATTGATGTGCACAGCCATTTATAAACTGGACGTATTGGTTCAGTGGAATGGTCAGGTGATTCTGAGTTTTCTTGGGAAATTGGTGTGAGCAGCGTTTGTTGTTCCATAATGGTATTATTAACTTTTTCATACCCTTGTCCACTGCTATGTATGGGCAATTTGGTTTATTTGCTTTTGTTGTATGCTTCTTCATTGAAATATGGTTTTGTGCTCGTGGTGTTGTGACTCCATTCAGCTCCACAGATATTTGGGAAGTTATCTTTGTTGATATTCCGTTTATTAAGTAGTCTTTTTTGTAGTTTAGTACTTAGTTTTGTTAGTGGTGTCATTCTGTTTAAAACTAAAATAAATATTTTCCTTTTGAGAAGGATTGCACTGTCTATGAGAGCTTCTAGGATTAATTTTCTACGGTAGGTTTTAAGGGTTGTGCGTGATTTCTCTTCTATTTTTATAAGGTTCTGAAGGACTCTGTTGCAGAACATTTTTTGTAAAAGAATTTCTTTTGGTATGCTTACTTGCCGCTACATCAGGATTTATAGGTGCAGTGTTAGCACTAGTGGTAGCTGCAGTCTTGTTAATCACTTTCTGTTTCGTTTTACATTTTGAAAGAGGAGGCAAAGTTTCTATATTGGAAGCTTGTTTTGTTTCGCTTAATGACTGTATTAGCTGTTTTGTTTGAACTTTTTGTACAAATTCTGCTAGAGGTGGATGCTTATTTTGGAGAGTTTTCATTTGATTTTGTTTAATTTTTCGTTGCTTTCTACGCAGTTGCTTTTCGGTAGGCATTCTTTGGGGTCTGTTGGAGACAAAAAGAAAGTGTGGGTTGGGATCTTGTGCAGTGTATGTGTGCTTTGTACATGAGTGTCTGAGTATGATGGTAAGGATGTATGTAGAAGTGTGTGATTGTGCAATGGGCAGCTACATCAGGTTGGGAAGGCTATTCTTGTATTTGTGTATTACAATACTGGTGTTCAGATTGCAATAGAAAGTATGGAGTTTTTGAGGGGAAGCACTAATACTGAATCTAATGTTGCAGAGTAAATACAATTGTTTGTTCTAGAATACTAGAATTCTGCAGTGTTTGAGTGACAGTTAGAATATTATGGCAGTATTGCACTTACTTTTTTGGATGGAAAGAGTGGCTTTCTTCTGTGTTCTCGTTCGTACTTCAGACGCTGCTGCATTTCAGGAGAGTGGTCTTCACTGCAATTCTGAAAGAAAGAAGTTAGTAAATATGTGTGTTCATAGCACTGTTGTTAATGTAGACATGGATTGCTTTGTTTTTGCAGTAGTAGTGCTTTCTGATAATTGTGCGTAGCATGTACATGCACTTTTCTTTGCCTATGTGGATTCTGTATATTTTATTTAGAATCTGTTAGTTGAATGTGCTTTAGAAATGAGTACAATAGTAAGGGCACAGAGCACACTTGTAAGGAAGTGTTATTGATGTTAAGAGATAGAAGAAATAATCGTATGCTTTGTTTGCTATTTGTACAGGGTAAATGTCAGGAACTGTATGGAAAAGTATGCAATGTATGTATTTGTGAAGGTGTGGGAAATAAATCAGAAGGATTTGATGGAGTCAGCAGCTTATTACTCAGTAGGTGAATACTAAAGTACTGGGTGATTCTGTGGTGCTTGAACATGCAAGAGTCTGAGTCTGAAATAAAGTAAGAGTTGCTAGAAAGGACCTGGTGTTTGTGTTGCAGACTGAAGGAAAGGGGGGAGATGTTGTATGTGTTGCTTTACAACACTGCACTTAGTTGTAGATGATGTGATAGATATGACTGCACCTGTGCATAGTTGAATGATGTTAACTAGAACGGAATGGGCAACAAGGTGGAATGAGAGAGCTGTGTAGAATGGAAGAACAGTTGTAGAGGCAGCAGTGTTGTTTCAGCTGGGAGCCTTTCAAATGATATTGGATATCTCTGTGCATAAATAAAAATGCATGTACTCATCCTGGCTGCATGTAATTTTATAGCACACTAGAAAGCCTTTTTCCATAATTATACTGTTATTTCTTCCATCTTTTAACATGAAATAACACTTTGTTAGATAGCTGTGTGTGTTGTGTCTGATTACTAATACAGTCATTTGTAAAGGAAGTTGAAACAAATGTTTGTGAAATATGCAGAATGTATAGAAAGGAAATTGTATTTATATCTTATGCACTATAATGCATTAAATGCTATCATGGTTGAAATGTGGTTAAATATGTGGCAGTGGTCACAGAAATTATAGAATAAATGGAGAAAATAACAGTTTGCACATTGCAGTAAATAATATGGGTAAATAAAAATTTGGAGAGCAGACAACTTTGCATGTGACACTTGATTATAGTAGATGGGAGAAATGACAGTAAGCTTGTTTAACAGATTACACAGGGTAACTGGCAGTTACTCTGTTTACATGTATTTATACAAGAAATGTACATGTACCATACATGCCAATCCTCACGATATCGGTGGGAGACTTTGATTTTTCACATTCTCCCTCTGAAAATGCATCTTTGCCCAATGTATTCTTATGACACAAATGTTGTCTCCCGATTTTTCGGAGCAAATGTCCCTCCCAGGTGGGTCGGAATGTTGGCATGTATGATGTACTGTGCAAAAAATATTCATACCTGTTCTTTGTGTTCACGCATGTGGATGTGCATGAATCTGCAAGTGGATATTTTGGAGATTTCACTAGTAGTTGCTGTAGGTGCTTTGCAGTCCCAGCGCAATAGTACTCGGAATGATCAACAGTATATTTAAAGTGATGAATTTTGATGATGGAGTTAGATGTAGAGGTCTTGCATGTGATTGGTAGATGGTTGTGTGACTGCTTAACAGTAGCCAATGAGGGAATTGTGCAGAGAGTGAAGTGGAAAGGGTAGAAGGGCTGCTCCAGTGTTACTTATGTGCTCCGCGGACAGGGCGGCTGTTCGCAGACAGGACATGCCACATCCGGGCCTTCTGAGCATGAAATGGGAGTGTATTTTGAGGATTAGCCAATCAGGTGTTGAGGTTCTGCTTCGTATTGAGAGAGGCTGTGTGTAGTGAAGATGGCGGAGGTGAAGAAAGTGAGGGCTGTGGTGCTTGGAGATATGTTTGTGAATGGTTTGGAGCAGTATGCTAAATCTAGGAATGCGGCTAACCATTTTGACATAAAAGGAGTGGAGGTGGTGTGGTGCACTGTGCCTGGTTTTAACATGCAGGCAAAGCTAGAAGTTTGTCAGGATATGGCTAGGTATATTAGCCCATATGTGGTTGTTCTGCACTGTGGTGTTTTGCATTTGGGCAATTTCAGTGCCCCTACTTTGTTGCAAGATCTGCAAAACTTGGATCAGGTGGTAATGAAATGGAATGAATTTTTTCTGGTTTGATACCTAGGCCAATATGGGACTATAGTTCTGTTTGTTGTCCTCAGCAAAATGTTGGTAGGTGTTTAATCAACGAGGCATGTTTGCTTGTATGACTAGAGCTGGAATTTTCTTTTGCAACAATGAGAACATTGGCTCTGGTAATGTTTATTACTTTAAAGAAGATGGCATGTCTTTATCTTTTATGGGAAATGCCATGCTGTTTTGGAACATAAGGGTTGCTTTGGAGAAGGTATTGTGAAGAGTTTTGGAGGAAAAATACAAATGAAAACCCCCATAAATACAAAATAAAAGATGTTTCTGAAGCATCTGCAAAAAAACCAAAAAAAAGCTATTTTCAGAGAAACCTCAAAGGGGAAATGTGGCACACTAATTAAAATGTAATTCCCCACGCTCAGATTTTTCGATTTGTCCGCGGACAGCACGGTTGTCGTTGGCCAGTGCGCATTACATACAGGATTTTTGAGGTTGAGAGGCATGCAAATAAGATGTAGAACAGCAAGGGATTGGACAATAGGGTTTACTGGGTGTGATGTGTTAGCAGAGAGTTTGTCAGAAAGTCTTTTTCCTGAGAGGAGAGGAGATAGGTATGGTGTGTGTTTCAGAAAGCAGATTGTCTGGATTTTGGGAGATTTGTGGATAAATTGGTTGGAGGTGCAGGCAGATCACTGTGGAGTTGCTGTACATCTTGGATACCCTCATGTGGAAGTGCACTGGCATGGAGTGTGTGGAATGAAGTGGGTGGATTTGATACCTCTCTGTGCTTCTTTGCTGACACAGCGTCATCCAGACATTATTATTATTCATTGTGGAGGGAACAGTTTAGGACATGTGTCTGGAATCTCTTTGCAATTTGCAATGTAAGACGGACTTGGGAAAGTCATGCACATGTATCCAAATTCCAGAGTAATTTTTTGCCGTATTGCGCAGAGACAAATGTGGCTGCAGTCTTCTTCATTTGGTCCAATGTTAACAAGGCTGTCTGTGCCTTTTTGAGAGATGTTGGTATGTCCTCTTTTCACAATGAAAACATTGTGTTTCGTAGTACACACATTTTTCGCACAGAAGGAGTACATCTTACTTATGCCGGCTATCAGATTTTTTTGCAAAATATACAGTATGCATTGCAACCTTTATTGGAATTACAGCAATCCATTTTGCTGTAGGTGTTGTCCATTTGAAGTTTCCAAACACAAAAAAAACCCACAAAAAGGCTATTTTCAGAGCCACCACTTCCTCCCAGAGAAAAGTGCAATGGTTGTGACAGGCAGAACTGCACAGATTTTAAATGTCTGTGGACTGTCCGCAGACTTCTAAAAATACACAGGACCCTGTGCATTTCATTGACACTTCTCTTTTTAAACTGTGAAAGGCTGCTCTGAAAAGAGCCTTTTCATTTTTTTGGTTTTTGTTGTTTTATATTTTTTTGTTTTTTTTAAACACGACACACAAGGAAAGGATGGGAAAGGAGGGTAAGGAAGGGACACCAACCATGGGGATAAGAAAGGGCAGGTGGAGAGAGGAAGATGTAGGGTGGGCCTTATTTAGGTAGGTAGCAGTTCTTCTCATGCTCCTTGACCACAGTCTCGAAAGCACTTCGAAGGTTCTCCCCCCTGCAGAGTACTGCGTCACAGTACATGCACAATGCTGTGACTCTCGAAAGGTAAGGATCAACAGTATCATGTATGGCCTGGGAGGTAGCTGGAGGAATGCGCTGCCCCACACGAGTGTCTCTTGTGGTGGCAGGAGTGGAAATAGAGGATGCCGCAGAGGAACTCAACCTACTACGTTTATCACAAGGTACAACCTTACGAATATCCCTACCATAGAACGATTTTAGGTGTCGCTTCATTGAGGTAGTACCATAGCTGTACAAACCCGGTTTCCCATGACTCAGCACCATCTTGCACTGATTGCAGGTCCCCTTGTGTGCACATGCTTTTGGTACTCCAGCAAAGGTGGTAAATAACCTCCACACTCAAGATTCACGCTGAGAACTAGTAGTACGGACTTCCAGTACCTCATCCTTTTCATCCTCTTCATCACTCTCCTCTGTATCCTCATTTCTGTTCCTCTGTATCCTCATGTCTGTTCCCCTCTGCAGGCCCACGGGGAGGTGTTGGTGGTGGAGGGTTTGGGGGTGCTGCTGAGACAGCAGTAGCACCAGCACCAGCCATGGATGCCATTTGGACAGCTGTTTTAAAGAGCAACGGCAATCCAATGCAAAAAGGAGCAGTCTCTGTCCTGGAAGCCCAAAAGCAGAATACGGAGCGGCTCTGGCGTGTGGCCTTTTATAGGGGTGCTGGAGCGCGCTTCGCGGACACCCACGCTCTCCCAGGACACTTCGAACACTAAGAAAGGACTAAAGAAAATCATAAAAGAATGCGGATGGCCAGGGACATAGTGTGGGACTTGTGCAAGGGTGAACTTCACCAGGAAAATACCTTGGATTGCTGAAAAAACACTTTCTAGGTGTACGGGGGCCCGGACAGTGTTCATTACGCTTAGCGCGGGTGCGGTCACATGATGACTTCGAGGACATGATGGCGAATGGGACGGCTGTCCGTAGGACACCAAATGCGTGGAGTCGGGTCTACGCATGCGTGAGGGTGTTCTACAGACAGCATTCCAGTCCCCGAACAGATTAAAAGTGCGACACACGTGCAGCGGGCAGTGGCGCACAGGCACGATGTTCCAAATTCCCGGTGTTCAGATCCCCGAACAAAATAAATGTGCATCACAACTTTGCGGACAGGCGGACGGGCTATGTGTTCTACGGACAAATCCATTCTGATTACGGACAGTGCGAACAGGGTTAATGTTCTTAGTACACTTTATTTTGCATAGCTATGAACATGCGGACATCTTTAGTGTTCTGCGGACACCCCCATTTTGACAACGGCCAGTTCAAACAGGTATGGTGTCCTTAGTACACCCCCATTTTGGTTAATTACGGACAGGTGGACATCTTGTATGTCCTAAGGACATGCCATCTTGATTGAGGACAGTGCGAACAGTTACAGTGTCCTTAGGACACCCCCATTTTGGTTAACTGCAGACAGGCAGACATCTTATGTGTCCTAAGGACACCGCCATTTTAATTGCCAATAATGCAAAAAGGTAGAGTGTCCTTAGGACACCCCCATTTTGGTTAATTGAGGACATTCCGGACAGTCCCGCTGTCTGCGGAAACCCTAACTGCGTTTTTTACAAAACAACACACAGAGGAATATACTAACAACACACCTAATATTTTATTACTTATAAAAGTATCAAAATTATGAATGAGAGGGGAAGCAGAAACAGATACAAATATAGGGGAATTAGGGGTTTTGACATGATGGGTGGTAGGGGAGGAAGGGAGTGAAGTCTCATTGTAATGTTGTTCTTGCTGGGGAGTTTGTGAGGATAGTTGGGTGGAACATGGAGAGGGATACAGGTACATGTAGGACAGGGATATTTATTTTTTTCTCTTATATGGTCCTCCACAAACTTTTTTAAAGATTGAATCTTTCCATTAACATATCCATTTTGAGTTCCATTTGTTGCAGAGCATCTTCTAACGTCTCTCTTGGTATATTATGTTTAATGTCTGTATGGTCTGTTAAAAAAAATAGGTACACATAAAGTAATGGTTATGAATTGGCTTATATAGAGAAGTGCAGTGTCTACCATTAGTATCACTGTCTTCACTCATTTCATCCCGAGGAAAATTTTCTTCCAGCCATTCCAAAGTACTAGACATTTTTGTGTAAAAAAAAAATATATTACTTTTAGTGTACCTAATACAGAAAGTGTATAAATATATACAATAAACGTAGTGTACTCACTCATTTCTTGCTAGGTTTTGCTGTTACTGCTGCGTAGGTGTCCTGTTGATTTTTGCTGTGCAGTTTCTGTGAGGTTATTTTGTTGCAGGCATATTTATTGTGTTTTTGTGTATTCCACTATGTTGCGTATGCTATGTAATTGGACTGTTAGTGTCTTACATACACAGTTTCACTTCTTATTTATTATTGAATGTAATTTATTAATATGCTGTTTTTTAAACATGTTTAGTGTTTTTTTGGATGATATAACAATGTAAGTTACCACCTGAGTTTTTGGATAGTGTTGATGCTGTCTGAGTCCGTCCGTGAACAGGAACATGGTCCGCGGATATCAGACCCACTAGCGCAGGTAGGGGGTTCAGTATGTTCTATGTTACATGTATATAAACTAAGGGAATCCTAGGAAACATTTATCCAATTTATATGGTCCATATCTATATTCAGTAAAATAAACTTTGTTAAAGGGACGTTATGGTTAAGTTGCGCTACTAAAAACCCATGAAATTCAGTAAAAAAACATTGTTAAAGGGACGTTATGGTTAAGTTGCGCTACTAAAAACCTATGAAATTCAGTAAAAAACATTGTTAAAGGGACGTTAAAGTTAATTTGCGCTTCTAAAAAACTATGAAATTCAGTGAAAAAAATGTTGGTAAAGGGACATTATGGTTCCAAGTAAAACCGAAATCCCCGTGAAATTCGCCAGTTAGATAAAATAAGCAACAATAACTCGCGCGACAATCACACACTGCTAAGACTAACACACAGGACATTAAAGATGACATCAGAAATGTCATTGTTGACATCACTGATGACATCATATGTGCATTTACTTTTCATACACAATTGCATTATTGCAAACCAAACACAAACAGACAACAAAACATACAAATATGAGCATATACAGGGAAAATGAAATAAACAAAACAAACAGCAGTATTACTTCATAACCTAACTGGTTATCTTGATGCACAGGAATGATTGCTCTGCTTCAAAACTACTACTTCCCTATGTATAACTATCACATAATGTGACTGGACTTTAAGGAAAGTAGTGTGAGTACAATGTATAGAAATATGCGCATATCCAGGGAATGTACAGTAATAAAAAACAACAGCTGAACTATAAGAAAGTGTTGATAAACTTGCTGATCATCTTCATACATAGAAAGCATTGCTGTCTTCCAAGTCTTTGTTTTCCCCTTTGTATATGTTTCATATGCTGTGAGTGAACCCCAGGCGAATTAATGTAAGAACATATTTGAAGTATAAGTCTACATATATAGTACTTTTTCAATTTTTAGTTCCTGACTGTTACTGGCCTAGATATGTTAGTAAAGGAAAAAAGAGGGAGCCAGGCATGTGATGTCATCAGTGATGTCATCAATGACATTTGTGATGTCATCTTTGATGTCCTGGGTGTTATTCCTAGCAGTGCACAGTGGTGGCTCGAGTTATGGTTGCTCAGCTTACCATAACTGGCGAATTTCAGGGGGTTTTCGGTTTTACTTGGAACCGTAACGTCCCTTTAACAACGTTTTTTTACTGAATATATATATCCAGGCCATAACAAGGGTGCGACTTGGGACTCCCTCCTTTGCTCGTCCACCTCCCTGACACTGGGTGAGTCGGAAACACCAACAGCACTCTTCTGACTTCTTGGCCACCAAGCTCACGGATCTTCTGGGCTCTCCCTGACAGGCCCTGGGGTGGGCCATCAGCCTCCATGTCTGCACCGCCGGCCACAGTCTGCCCCACTCTAGCTGGGGAACCCTGACTTCACCCAGTCCACTATCCCTACGTGGCTCCGGGCTTCGCTGTCTTCCGGCCTGTCCCGGCTGCCCAGGATACGCTTCTGTTTCTGGGCTTCCATGTACATGTGGCACAGGCCTCCATCTACTGGGACTGCCCAGCCTGGGCCCCAGGTGGCCCAACTTGCAGGCAGATTCAGAGCTGTAGCGGGAATGCATCCCAAGGCTCACACTTCACTCCCGCCTGCTCCTGGCATAGCTCCTAAAGTTCACAGAGGCCCTGGGCATCCAGTCAAGGCCAAGACCCCCAGGGTGCCTTATTCTGAACCCCTTGCTTCTCTTTTCACTCTCCCTTCTACTCAAACCTAATTCTCCAATGATTATTATTTCAGCTCTCTGCTTTATCTTCCAAGTACTGTCAATTCCTTCCAGAAGGAAGGCCTGACCACCGTTCCCTCTCTCAAGGTCCCGTCCAGCCCTGGGAAGGCGCTGGATTACACAGGTAAGTGGTACCCACCACAAACACATTCACTTGAACATAATAAATAAAGTATCATCTTCTCTACCCTGGTGCCCGGGTATCCCTTAAGGGGTGAGCAAAGTAGCCCTTCCAGCTAGGCTCCTATTGGTGCCAGGGGCTACACCTTTTCTAAGCTGGAGGACATTGGCCTTATTCCGAGTGTGGAGGTTAGTTAAATAAAACTGGAGGTGACAGAATGACCCTCAGTTTTTTCAATCCTCCAAATTCTAAGTTGCACACCCAAAAAAGGCAATATCGCTGGACGGTATGCCGATACCATGCCGGTATCACCGCCAGTGAAATCATCTACAGAGTCCCCAGTGCAGCCCTCAGGCACCCCAGCATGTGGACTACCCACAACTCAAAATCAGGGGGCAATGACACAGTTACCAGTGGGGGTAACTGTTATTCCTTGAAGAGGATTTAGCACCACTAATACCGCCAAACTCGTGATGAGGCCCATAGACTCAAAAACCAAGCACATGGCATTGATTGGATGTCATGCCATCCAGAGCAGAGAGTTTTACCCCCTACCTTCCAACTGAAGGTCTGCTTTAGTTGTGCAATGACGTACACTCTTAATTTCACCTACGTCGCCCGGGGCGCTCGCTGTGCCAATGCGGTCAGAATGCAACGCAGCAGTGTGCAGGGGCGTAATTTTAGTTGGGGAAACGAGGGCGTTTGACCCCCCCAACCTTTGTGCCACAACATTTTGTCCCACTCATTTGGCAGGGCCCCCTTTCAGTTATATGTCATGTTCCCCACCCAACAAACATTTTCAGCGAAGTTACTCTTTGCCGCTGGGTCCTTGCACGTGGAAAGTACTGCCTCTTTGCTATGCCGGCCCACATACAGCACATTTTTCTTTTTTGACAGCCGCCTCAAGCTATCTTTCATTCTGTAATATTGTTTTTATGTAGGATTTTTATGGGGCATAAAACATGAAATACTGCACCCTTCAATAGCGATGTAACTTACATGAAGACAAGTTGTAAGACTCGGAAGTAAACATAAAAATATGTGCACATACATGGGGCAACAAAATTTATATGTGTGACTTCTGAGCATCTAAAAGTGGGCAGACTTCTGACAAAAGTGACCCCGTCCACCCACGTGTACCCTCGTCTTGAGCCCTGCATGAAGGGGTCAAAGTGTTGCCGGTCCTGAAGCAGTGGAACTAGTGTTTAGAGCAGGCAGCCATGTCTGATTGGTTGCTATTGTGAAACAAGGTGCTGTCTCTTTAAATAGGGGCTTGGGACACCGGATGCTAGTCCAACGGGACCCGCCCCCTTGGTCACGGCCATTTTGCCGCATTTTTCGTTGCAGTTTTTCGGGGGGCCGGATTATGGTACTTTTTGTTATTGATGTTTTGAATAATGGAGGGGTTCTGACGTGGGAGAGGATTATGGGGTATTTGCAACGAATACAAAAATGCGACGAAAAATCAGCAAACTGACACAGGGGTATCGGATGTCCCTGATCCATTCCAACAGGTTCACAGGCCTTTTCAAAGTATTTTCGATCAACATTGCATTCCTTTTGAAAGTCTAATGTTCGATGCAAGAAATGGACACGTTTAAGCATTTTAATAATAATGTGTTATGATCTAGTGCTCCATGCCAGATTCCTCCTGGTTGCCAGCGCTATACTAAGAGGTGTACTATTATTACCCAGGTTAATGGGACACGTGTAAGCAATTTAATAATACTGTGTTATGATCTAGTGCTCCATGCCAGATTCCTCCTGGTTGCAAGCGCTATACTAAGAGATGTACTATTATTACCCAGGTTAATGGTACCCAATATATTGACCGCAAAAAAATGATGAAGACCACAGCACAGCTGCCTGGGTATGAACTTGAACAATGCAGGTTGTCCCCATGGCAGAGCTTCCAATATGTGATTTTCAACAGAGGCAATTCAATGGCTATTTATAACCTTTGGCTCACCTTTTGGTAGCATGGCTGCACCGCAAAGCAGAACTATTTAATAACTACTCTAGAAATCGTATGTGCTGTGTTTAAGTCGTGTATGGCAGAGGTGCTGGCTCTATTGAGATCAGACGGTTGTGGGAGTATAGAATGTGTGTGTCTGATTCCAAGAGAGGCGGTTGAGAGAGGCTGGAAGGCTGGGAGAGGGGGCACATGAAGCAATGGACAGCATTAAGCTTTATTTATTATTTATTTATTTTAAAAAAAATTTATTGAGCTTGACATTGCAACAGAGAAACCGAGCAGTATATAGGTAGTCTGTATAATTCCACGTACATAGTCTGGAGGGAGATTATACAGAACAGTAAAGCACCAATTGGGGGTACAGTAACCAGAGATACAGGTAAGACAGCGACAATCAAAACACATAAGTTAAACGGAAATGGGTACCGGGGAAAACCGGTCGCTGGCATCATCTTCGGTGATCATGGATAAGGAAGAAATATAGGAGCGGAATGGGGCCCAGATATTTCTGGGTCTAGACACCGTTGGTTGTAGGATTGCCCAGCACTGCTCGGTATCAGGGGCCTAGGTGACAGCCCAGAGCCACTGAATGTGTGTGGGGGCCCAGGGACGAAACAGTACAATACAGCGGGTCACTAGTAGCATACATAGACCAGCCAATTTCATGGAGTCTCGCCCAAGCTGGGAAAGCTCATGAAAAAGACATGTCAGTGGGGATGGGGTAATAGTGCAATCCAATACTTCAGATACGGTAGTGCATACCTCCTCCCAGAACAGGGAGAGGCGCGGACAGGACCACACCATGTGTATATAGTTTGCGTCATCTGATCCACATCTTGGGCACGTGGATGCATGTCTTTCGACATGCAATGTGATCTAATCAGGGTGTAGTGGAATCTATGGAATACCTTAAATTGAATCAGTTTAAATCGAAAATTAAATGAGATTTCGTGGGTACGGACACACATGCGATCCCAGCGGTGGTCTGTCATTTCACACATGGATCCTTAACACAGGAGTCTCTGAGTTTAACGAATGGTGAGGCTGCCCTACTCTGGTAGAGGGTGTTTAATCTAGAGACTTTTCCCTTGAAGGTCATGGTATTCAGGATTTCTGATAATATCGAATCATCTGGAGGGATTGAGGGGAAGACTGGGCACCTATTTTTGAGAGAGCAGCGCAGACATGCATAGTGGAGCCAGTGGGAGGGCCTCCCTTGCAGGGATTCTGGTAAGTCAGACCATTGAAGGAAGATGCCCTGGTCAAAAACATCTCGGACAGTACCGAGATCTGCACTAGACCAACAACGTGTTGTTGTGGTGTCTACACAGGGAGATTCTGGACAAAAAGTTCCAGAGGGGAAAGTCACCATGAAAGGGGCGTGGGGTTCAAACAACTTATTCAGGGCTTGTGCCATGGACCCAGCAGGGTCAAGGGGTTCAAATTTGATGCAATGGGAGGGGAGACTAAAGAGCAGATATCTCGACCATCCACGGCAAGGCGTTCGAGTTTAACGTGAAGAGGGGGATCAGTAGATACGAACCAGTGTGATGCATAGTGGGCCTGAGCAGCCATCCAGTACCTCTCAAAGTTAGGGGTGCTGAATCCACCCCTTGAAATTGGGGTGGTGAGTGTTTCCAGTTTCAGGCCGACCATGCCAGAGTGCCACAAGAAGGTATTGATGGTTCGAGTCAGTGCTTTAAAGAATTCACGGCCTGGCCATAGGGGGACATTCAGGAAGCTGTATAAGAGTTGGGGCAGCACCACCATCTTAAGGATGGCGATCCTACCAGCCAGATAGATCACTCTGTTCATTTTCGGATAAGAGTGGGCAGGTTCTTCCCAAAGTTAGCTTCATACAAGGAGTTCTGCTGACGTGCAACCACTGCTCCAAGGTAGGTAATCTCGGATTGTGCCCACGCAAATCACAGAGGGTTTGGGGGAGGAAGGGTAGTGGCTTTGGTGAATGGAAATAATACAGATTTAGAGCGGTTTACTTGGAAACCCGATAGATCACCAAAGAGTATGACATCCTCTAATACTGGGGCCAGGTTTATGTTTATGTTTATGATTTGATAATGCGCACAAAACCCAGGGGTAGCCGGGCGCAGCAGGTACAAGGTTACTTAAGCTTGGGTTGCATACAGAGTATAAAAGTACATAACAGTGCGGTACATACATGTCAATGCAAGCAGTTGGAATGAGACACTAACACGTTACAGTATTAAGAAAGCAGAATCATCTTGGACTGTATTACAAGGGTGTCATGGCCGTTGGGTGCCACTAGAATTAGTTGTCGTTCGACCAAAGCCAATTTTTTACCTTGCATCTGAAGTTGGAGTAGGGTAGGTAAGCTCTCAGTGCGAAGGGCAATGCGTTCCAGGCCTGGGCAGCTCTGACAGGGAAGCTTGCTCCGCCTGCTTTGGATCGTCTGAATCTAGGTGTTTCGAGCAGGTAGTGGTTGGTGGCCCTAGTGTGGTGGCTGGATGATTTTCTAGTCAATCTGGCTGAGATGTAGGGGGGTGCTGTGTTGTTGAGCCCTTTGTGGGTAAGTGATAGTGTCTTGAGCAGGACTCTGTCACTGATTTTGAGCCAGTGGTGATCTTTCCTAACGTTAGAAATATGTGCTCTGCGGGGTATGTCAAGGGCTGCTCTAAGAGCATTATTTTGGAGGATTTGCATTTTATTGATAATGGATTTGTTGGCACCTGCATAGAGGGCATTGCAATAGTCCAGTTTGGAAATTACTAATGCGTTGGCTAGCAAGATGCAGTTAGTTTTAGAGAGGTAAGGTCTACAGGTCCTGATTAATTTACAGGTGTACGCTGTAGAGGATGCCAGGGTGTTAACTTGTTTTTTGAGAGATAGAGTGGAATCGAGGTAAAAGCCTAGAGTTTTTACCTCAGTAGCCACCTTGATTGTGTTACCATCTATGTTGAAGTTGCGATAGTTGGGACTCAGTTTTTTTAGGTTGGAGTCGGAACCCAAGATCAATATCTCAGTTTTTTCGTCATTTAGGCAGAGGCCGTGGGAGGCCATCCATGCCTGAATGAGGAGGTAAATTTTGTTTACTAAAGCTGTGTCTCTGACAAAGTTGCCTGATAGTGGTATGAGAATCTGCGTATCGTCCGCATAATTCGTATAGGTTACCCCTAATCTGTCAAGTTTGTCAAAGAGAGGCTTAGTAAAGATATTATACATAGTTGGGGAGACACATGAGCCTTGTGGGACACCACAAGTGATCTGGATTGGGTCCGCTGCTGCTACAGGGGAGAACACTCTCATCGTACGGTTAGCTAAGAAGGATTGTACCCATGCTATAGCTTCACTTGAGAAGTGAGCGGCAGACGCTAAGTGGTTGCATAATATTGCATGATCCACCAGATCAAAGGCCGCTGATAAGTCAAGGAGGAGGAGCATAGCTGTAGTACCTTTATCCTTCAACTCTTCGATTTGTGTCTTGAGGTCAATGAGGGCCGTTTCAGTACCGTGCAATGGTCTAAAGCCAGATTGCCGAGAACCTAATAGTTGGTGTGTCTCCAAATAGTTTTGGATTTGGAGGTAGGCTACTCTATCGATGATTTTAAAGAGAAATGGGACCGTAGTAATAGGCCTGTAGTTAGTAGGGATTGCTGGGTCGAGTGTCTGTTTTTTAAGTAGGGGCAGAACACAAGATTCTTTAAGGTTAGTGGGTACAGTACTCGTGTTGAAGGAGGCGTTGATGAGTTTCGAGATGAGGGGTGCTAGATCTCTGGCTGCATCCTTGATGATTTGCGCAGGGCAGCTGTCACCTTGGCATTTCAACGGTTTAAGGGATAGAATGACCTTTTCAGTTTCCAATATGGAAATATTGGTAAACCTGAAGGGTTTACAGTTACTTTGGGTGGATATGCTGGGTATCTCCTTCAGTGGGGTGGTATGAGTTCCACTAGGGTTCAAGGAGGCTTTTTTCTTAGCAGTTTTAGATTGAAGGGTTGTGATTTTGTTAGCTAGGGCATTTTGGATGCTGGTGCACCAAGATTTGTCTTTGGGGACATTGTCTATAGGGGCAATAGGATTTTCCAATTCACGGAGAATGGTGAAGAGCTCTTTGGAGTTCGAGTTGGCTTTACTAATTCTATCATTGAATGAATCTTTTTCAGTTTGGATTATTTCCTTTATGTATTTTTTGGCAAAGTTGGCAAGTGTGGTTTTATTGTCATCAGAAGGGGTATGCCTCCAAATAGCTTGGAGTTTGCGTTTTTGGATGCGCATTTCTTTGAGATGGGGGGTGAACCAAGAGTTAAGGTGAGTTTCGCGTTTACTTTTATGGAGTTTGATAGGGGCGATCGAATCTAGCGCTTTGGTTATGGAATTGTTAAATGATTCAACTAACTTGCTAGGGTTGGATTCATTGGAGCTAGCTGTGAGAGTTGGTAGGAGAAGTGGAAGTAGTTTTTGAACTATGATTTCTTTTTTACTTCTTGTTGGCATGGGGGGTGCTATTTTATTCTTGTTAGGTTTGGGAGGCTCGATGCTAGCTGTAAAGCATATAAGGTAGGGGTCCGTCCATATTTGAGGTAGGATACTAGAAATGGTGTTGTGGTTGGCTATCCAGTCTAGTGTGCGTCCTTTTGTGTGTGTAGGAGCTAAGACATTTTGGGTAATGTCGTGATTAAATAGAATGGATTGGATAGCTTGGGCATGTTTGTCTTTAGCGTCATTAAAGCCTAGGTTAAGGTCACCTAGTAGAAGGAGCTGAGTGGAGTCTTTAATGCTGTTAGTGAGGAGGCTGGATAGGTCTTCCTCAAAGTTGCCTAGTGGGCCTGGTGGTCTGTACATTAGGAGTATCGTTAGTGTGCTATTATTTGAGATAGGTATTTTTGCTGAAAGAAGTTCGCACAATGTGATTGCTGGGTGAGGGGTTAGTCTGGCAGCTAGCTGCGTTTTGGTTATGATGGCCAGGCCACCTCCTCTGGTGTTAGGCCGGTCGACTCTTAGGATATTGTAATTATCCGGTATGGCAGTCATGAGGGCAGGGCCGGCTGCATCGTGGAGCCAGGTTTCAGTGACAGCAAGGATATCTAAGTTGTCCATGGCCAGTATATCAGCTATTTCAGTATTGTGTGCTATAAGGGACCTAGCATTAATAAGGGCTCCTGATAGTGTCGGGGTTGTAGTGTTGTCTTTGGCAGATCTGGGATTGGGGTTGTTAGGTCTCCTCTGTTTGTAGTATAGGTCCTCAAGTGGTTCAGGACGATTTGTTGTCGCTAAGTCTAGGAGGTTAGGATTATTGGCAATAGAGGTGCATGTGGGTACTGGTGGACTGGTTCTTCTATTTTTGGTGTCATAAAGTCGTGGCATCCTAGCTCTGTTCAGGTGAGTGGGTGAAGAGGACAGTGTTGTCCGCGTAAAGGGAGATGATCTCGGGTGGAGTGCCAGTTTTATGCCTCTATGCGCATGTCTACGGCGTATCCTGTCGGCCAAGGGCGCAATGGCTAAGGCAAATATTAGCGCCGAGAAGGGGCAACCCTGCCTCGTGCCTCCGGCTATTTGGAACCCTGGCAACGGGAGAGGAGTACAGGAGTTTAACCCAGGATCGGAAACAAGGACCAAAGTTGCATTTTTCAAGAACCTGCCGAAGATACCTCCAGGAAACAGAGTAGATAGCTTTCTGCATATCAAGATTGGCCGCGACTGCCTGTGCACCTGGGTCGACCCGGACAAGTATGTTGAATAGCTGGCGCAAATTAAGAGAAGTAGAGCGCCCCCGGATGAAACCCGACTGATCTGGGTTAATAATGTATGATATACAGAGCCAATCTCAGGGCCAGCACCGTAGCGTAGATTTTGACGTCACAATTGATAAGAGAGAGGGGGCAGTATGAGCCACATTGTGTGGGAGGTTTGCCTGGTTTAAGTAGAGCCGAGATTAGTGCCGCTCGAAGAGAGGGGGGATGACTCCTGTCCCGCAGGCCTCCTCCCATAGGGCCGACAATTGGGGGACCAGGCGGGTCTTATAATGTTCATAAAATTCAATAGGAAGTCTGTCAGATTCAGGGGCCTTTCCAGAGGCTAGAGAGTCTCCAGCCTTGGATATTTCGCCGGGTGTGATCGGGGTGTCCAGGGCATCCCCTGGTTCTGTGGAAAGGATAGAGAGCGGAAGGCTATCAAGGAATGTCTCTATGTCGGTGGTGGGGGCATTATCCGTTTTTGGAATATAGAGTTTCGTAGAAAGAGTGAAATTCAGCATTAATATTATGCAATGATGGAGCCAGAGTGCCATCAGTTCTCTCGATAGCCGGAATATGTGACGTTCCATTCTCATGGTGAATCAATCTAGCCAGGACGCGACCAGGGTGCTCACCCTCCCCGTATCCACGAGCGGACTGGGGGTCATCAAGGAACTTCCGTTCCCACCCCGTGTGGGTGCGGAATGCATCCAATTCCGTGCCTATTTTGGAAAGAGTGTCGGACGACTGAGCGGAAGCATATTGGGCTTCGAGTAGGGCAAGTTGGATTCACTCTCCGCAATTTCTCTCTGGATTGCTCTAAGAATCCCTGCCTCTTTGGAAATTACAATGCCCCTGATATAGACCTTGAATGTCTCCCAGGGGGTGGCTTGTGATTTGACAGGACCAGTGTTTAGTGTAAAAAAGTCGTCAATGCTGGTCCCCAGTTCAGTTTCAAAAGCAATATCTAGTAAAGAATGCGGTTTCAACCTCCACAAGCGGGCCCTCGGATTGTCTGCATTCCAGCTCAGGGAGACTTTTACAGGGGAGTGGTCCGAGAATGTTTTGGGAAGGATAGACATTTTGGTAATGGTTCTAACTAGTATATCCGAGATAAGCCATCTGTCAATGCGTGAGTGTGAATCGTGTACCGAGGAATAAAAGGAGAATATTCGAGAGTCGGGGTGGATCAACCTCCATGCATCAGACACTTCTAACTGGGCCTGCAACTCTATGATGGTTCTGGCTGCTTTGGAAAGTTGGCAAGGCCTGGAGCCCGATCTATTGATATTAATGTCTAAAATAGTGTTGAAGTCCCCGACCCAGAGGATAGGGACAAGAGGCAATCCAGATAGCAGGGAGTAGAGATGCATATTGAAGTCAGGGTTGTCGATGTTGGGGCTATATATGTTGAGTAACATGACTTCTCTGACCAACAGGATCCCATATAGTAATACATAGCATCCCAAGAGGTGTACATGAGTCACTTTATGCTGGAATTGAAGACTTTGTGGATTAAGATCATGACTCTGCGGTTCTGGGTGGAATAGTCGGTGTAATAGCGTTGGGAGCCCTCGCATCCGCTGGAAAGAGTGTGTGCTTCTTGCAGGAAAAGCAGTTTAACCATGTGCCATTCAATATATAACTGCATCTTACGCATTTTAGTGTGATTACCCAGCCCTCTGACATTCCAGCTCATACATACAATACAGTCATCAGCCATTTGGACAGTAAACCAAATGCCCCAACCGGAAAATGAATTAAAGGGCCCAGACCAGACGTACCGAGGTCCCAATCTGACAGCACCAATCTGGAACCATTTAGTGACTTGAGTTCCCAGTCGCGTGTCAAGCATTTTTTCAACTAAATACCTCTCCCAACGCACCTCCTCCCCCATTCGTCCCCCAATCAGAGAGGTGATAACCCACAAAACCATTAACCCAACCACAAGTAGCAGCGTCATCGCCTGGGAGGCCATGCATTGGCCAGGAGCGGCAGTACATGTGAAATGGGGTATGAACTAGGCATTATGTGGTGCACAATGTGATAACAATACAGAAGGAGCAAAAGAACCAAACCTGCGGGTCAGAGCTGGATTTCAGCTGATCTAATAAGACTAATGGTCTGCAGATGTATCAGTCATCCAGTCCTCGTTCCACACTAGGGATTATTAACATTGTTCAAAGACCAAAGCCGTGTCCGCATGGACAGAGTCTAGTTTCGATTAGACAGGGACATTTTCGTCGATGAATTTGGAGGCCTCCTGAGGGATGGTGAAAAAGAAGACTTGATTTTAGTGTTCAATCCTGAGTTTAGCAGGGTTCAGAATAGAGGATTTAACTCCCAGGTCTCGCAGCCGTCTCTTGGTGGCCAGGAAGGTTTTCCATTCTTGTTGAATAGCCACAGAGAAGTCTGGGTAATGGTGAATTCTGGATGAACCCAGGAAGAGGTCGCCTTTGGTTCTCGCCGCTCGAAGAAGAGCATCCCTGTCCCCGTAGTTTAGCACTCTCGCAATGATGGGGTGGGGAGGAGCACCAGGCCTGGGCTTCGCTGTTAAGGATCGATGGGCTCTCTTTATCGCGAACTGCAGGGAAAGTTTCAGGGAATCCAGAAGCAATAGCAGAATGCACTCGACATAGTCTTCCATGGGGCCTTCAATCTTATCCTCTGGAACTCTGATGATATGTAGGTTATTGCACTTGGAACGCGATTCCAGGTCCTCATTCTTCTTGCTGACATCTTGAACCTGTCTGGAAAAGGCAGTCATTTCAGCCCCAAGGACAACAATGTCGTCCTCAGCCGCCCGAATCTAGTCTCCACTTCCGTTACCCCGAGTATCCGTTTTTTCAATATGGGCTTTGAACGAGCATATGGTTCCACTTGTAACGCTCACCTGATTCCCACAGAGGCGCCGGTCTTGACTGGGTGAATGCCGTATCTTCAAAGGTGATGTGTAAAACACGGTTGGCTCTTTGGGCTGGACCTCTGTGCACTGTATGTCTGACTCGAAGAGTAAGATGTCTGCAGATAGAAAATATGGGATTAATGAACTGGGGTTATTGGGTGCCTCTCTCCTCTTCCCTTTCTCTTCTCCTGTAGAACCCCAAAGGTTAACACCCTCACCTTAGGTAAGTGAACGCCGAGCTCTCCATCTGCCTCGGGGCAGGGTGCCGTAACCAGTTTCTTCACTGGATAAGGGTGCAGGCCTCTTGACCTCAGAGGACTGCTGTCCGTCGTTAACTGCACGAACGGTAAGTTCTGGGCACTTCAAATGTCTTAAAAGTCTTTTGTAATGATATCTCTTGTTTTGCAGGGTTCCGGCGATGGCGGATGGCGGGCTGATGAGAGTTGAGGATCGAACCCGCGTGAGGAATAGAAGCGCCTGGAAGCACGTAAGTAAGCGCTTGCAGCCTGCTTCACGATGCGCACTAACTGTCCCTTTTATCTTGCAGGTACAAGTTCGGAGCTTTAGAGAAGCTGAAGGGTGCTGGAATACCCACTGGATTCGGCGTGGGAAGGAGTAATGGCACGTGAGTAATAAAGTTGCCCAATGTCTTTAAACGCACCTTCTTTTGTCTTTCAGATGCGGGATGCAGCGCCGAAGGCCTCCGGAGCGTGCGAAGAGCTGGTAAGCTTTTGTCTTTCAGATGCCGGAATGCAGTGCGAAGACCTCCGGAGCATGCGAAGAGTAGGTAAGCCTTTGTCTTTCAGATGCCGGAATGCAGCGCGAGGCGTTGGTGACAGCCGATGGACCAGGTAAGAGATGCGCTGCCACTGAAGACCGTAGTGCTAACCTGTTCTTTCTTTGTCTTTACAGGTGCTGCTGAAGACTGGATTCCAGGATGGTAAGCCTTTGTTCCCTTAGGCCCAGGATCAGAAGCAGAAGACACGATGAGGGTTCTGCTGCAGAGAATGCAGAATAACGCAAAGCAAGATTCATCCATCGGGTGTGGTTTAAATAGCCTCCTGTAGTGCTTAGGTGTCTCCTTCCACAGCCACGCCTAGGTAAGAAAAGAGTTCCTGCTTTCCAGAAGAGTTTCAGTGTTCTGAACCTAGGGAGTGGCTCCTGCCCCACCCAACAGGAAAAGTAGTCCCAAACAGAAGAGGATCAGGGGTTCAACTGGCAGGTAAGTAAGCAGCATGGTCTGCTGCAGGTAAGTCCACCCAAGCATTATGAGCCCGGCGCTTCCAGCACTGGGACTGGGCATCTTTATGAGCCTGGTGCCACTGGCGCCAGGACAGGGTCCAAAAAGTCCCAATTGGGACTGGCTGGCACTCGGAACCGGGGTTATGGGTCTGCTTCCAAGGGAGTCGGGCAAGTCCTGATGTTTTGGAAGCAGAGATCATGACAGCACCCCCCCTCAAGGCCCCTCCCAAACCGGGCTTCTCCGGGGGTTTGGGCTTGTTAGGAAATGTTCGATGAAATCTTTTGATTAGACGAGGCGCGTGGACATATTCTGCAGGTTCCCAGGATCTTTCTTGGGGACCGTAGCCTTTCCAGTCAATCAGGTAAAATAGTTTAGATTTGGAGATCTTGGAATCCAGGATGCTTTTGACTTCAAACTCGAGTTCTCCATCAACTAGAATAGGTTTTGGAGATGTAGTTAGTCGGGTTTGAGGTTGCACGGGTTTTAATAGAGAGACGTGGAAGACCGGATGTATCTTCATGTGAGGGGGAAAGTCCAACTTGACCGCTACTGGATTTACTATGGTAGTGATGGAATAGGGACCAAGGTATCTTGGGTTGAATGTGCGTGGTCCTTTTAGAGGTAGATATTTGGTGGATAACCAGACTTGATCTCCTACTTGATATTGGGGGGCTTCCTTCCGATGTTGGTCTTCTCCTTTTTTGTATTGTTCTTTAGCCCTTTGAAGGTGAGAAACGGCTTCCTTAAAGGCTTGGGTGATTGTAGAATGCAGGTGGTCTACTGCTGGTGTTCCAAGATCTTGGAGTGGATCCAACTCCGAGGTTCGAGGGTGACTACCGTATAAAAGAAAAAACGGGGTCTTCCCAGTTCCCGAGTGGACAGAGTTATTGTAGGCATATTCGGCTATCCAAAGGATATCGTTCCAAGTTTTTTCAGTTTGTTGTAGCATGCAGCGCAAATACTGTTCCAGAGTTTGATTGGTCCTCTCGGTTTGTCCGTCGGTTTGAGGGTGGTGGCTGGTCGAAAGTCTCAAATCAATTTGAGCCGACCGACAGCAACTTCGCCAAAAATGAGAAATAAATTGACTACCTCGATCCGAAATTAGAACTGAAGGAAAACCGTGCAGTCGGACGATGTTTTCGAGAAATTCTCGGGCCAGAGTTGCTGCTGTTGGTAAGCTTTTGAGTGGAATGAAATGCGCCATCTTGGAGAATAGGGCCACGATTACTAGGATCGTATTGTATCCGGAGCATGGAGGTAGATCGGTGATGAAGTCCATAGAAAGCGTATGCCAAGGGCGAGGCGGGATGTCAATAGGGCGTAAGAGGCCGGCTGGTTTTTCCTTTTGACTCTTGTTTTGGGCGCATACTCCACAGGACATTATAAAGTCTCTGATATCTTTTTTTTAAGACGGCCACCAGAAGTAGCGCTTGATCTTTTCCGAGGTCTTGGTCATACCGGGATGTCCTTCCATTAAAGAATCGTGATAACAAGAGATTACCTTTTTCTGTAAATCTGTGCTGGGCAGGTATAACCGTTCTTGGAAATATAATAGGTTGTCCTTCACCGTAAAGTCCTTTCCCTGCAGATGCCAATTCTGTATGTCTGCTGGAGTTACCAATAGCCTGGCTTTATCCTTAACTTCCTCTATGGATTGTGTGGCGATTACACCTAGAATTCTTGGTTCGGGAATAATAGGTACAGGTTTAGGATTGATCAAATGTTCTTCCACTCCCATCCGAGAAAGGGCATCAGCTTTACCGTTTTTTGTACCAGGTCGATAGGTAATTATGAAGTCAAACTCAGCAAAGAATAGTGCCCAACGGAGTTGCCTAGAGGATTGAGCTTTTGTGGTTTTCAAATATTGCTGGTTTCGGTGATCTGTAATCACAGTAACGGTGTGTCGGGCCCCCAGAAGATAATGCCGCCAAGCCTTAAAGGCAGACTTGATAGCTAGAAGTTCCTTATCAGTAATAGTGTAATTGATTTCAGGAGGCAAGAATTTGCGGGACCAAAATGCCACGGGATGCAACTGATTGGTTACTGGGTCCTTTTGTGATAGAACTGCCCCCATGGCAAGGCTCGAAGCATCAGTTTCAACGATGTAGGGGAGTTCTGGGCGAGGATGTTTTAAGATCGGTGCAGAGATAAATCTAGTCTTCAAATTCTGGAAAGCTTGTTCCGCCTCGGTAGACCATTCAAAACGTTTGTTTTTCTTTAACAAGGCGGTGATGGGCTGGACTATTCGAGAGAATTCGGGGATAAACCTGCGGTAAAAGTTAGCGAAGCCTAACATGCTTTGAACACCTTTTACGGAGGATGGCGATGGCCATTTGAGAATTGCATCGACCTTCTTTGAATCCATACGCACTCCGCTAGGTGATAATATGAATCCCAAGAATTCAACTTCAGTCACGTTGAAAACACATTTTTCCAACTTAGCGAAAAGTTTGTGTTGACGCAATCTCTCGAGGACCATTTTCACGTGTTTCCGATGTTCAGTTTCAGATGAAGAATAAACGAGGATGTCGTCAATGTAAACAACAACACACACATCTATGAGCTCTCTGAGGACATCGTTCATAAAATATTGAAAGGCGGCTGGGGCATTGCAAAGTCCGAAGGGCATGACCTGATATTCAAATAGCCCATACTTGGTGCGGAAGGCCGTCTTCCATTCATCGCCCTCTTTTACTCGTACCAAGTGGTAGGCTCCTCTAAGATCCAGCTTTGTATATATGCATGCTTTTCTGACTTGGTCCAGGAGTTCAGGGATTAAAGGTAACGGATATCTATTCTTAACGGTGATCTGGTTCAGGGCGCGATAATCTATACAAGTTCTAAGGTCCCCTTCTTTTTTTGGAACGAAGAACAAAGCTGAGGAAGTAGGGGACTTGGAAGGACGAATAAACCCATTCGCTAGGTATTGATCCAGGTATTGTCGGAGGTGAAGATTCTCAGGCTCGGTGAGGGCATAAATTCTACTACAAGGAGGAGTAGATCCAGGTATCGGTCTATCTGGCAGTCATAAGACCTATGAGGAGGTAGAGAGTTAGCCTGATCCTTCCGGAAAACATCTTGGAATTCTAGGTATTCAGGAGGTAACTGAGGAGCCTCCGAGGAAATTGCTGCCAGTGCAACACCAGGTCGAGGGTGACAAGTAGAGACACATTCTGGAAACTGAACCGTTCTTGCTCGCCAATCGATCTGAGGATTGTGCTTCTCTAACCAAGGAATTCCTAGAATAATCTGGAACTGAGGGGCCTTGATCACATCGAACACGATCTTCTCATGGTGTCCATCTTGACTTACTAGCGTCACTTCTTGGGTGGTATGCGTTACTGGTCCGGAGGCTATCTCCGTACCATCCACCGTAGTAATGACGTCCTTTACAGCCTTTGGACAAAGAGTCAGATTCATCCTCAAAACCATTTCATGATCCACATAATTGCCGATGGCACCGCTGTCGACGTAAGCTTCAATCGCATGTAATCGATCCGGATGTTCAGGACTAATGAGGACCATAGGTATCACGAAATGCGAGGTCACGGAACTGGTTTTAACGCTCGGCAAGAGGACCTCTATTCTTGTCGGGCGAGGTCGTTTCCCTGCTCAGAGTTTGTGACCCTGGTAACTGCAGCTCCTACTGCCTTCTTGGCTGGTTTCACCGGACAGTCTCGAAGAAAGTGCCCCGAGTTTCCGCAATAGAGGCATAATTGCAGCTGTTTTCTCCTTTCCCGCTCCTTTTGTGTTAGTGGTCCTTTCAAGCCCCCTATTTGCATGGGTTCCCCGGAGTCTACTCCTTTGGTAGGAGTTGGTGGTTTGGAAAATACTCGAGCATCAAACTTGGAACGATCGGCCTTCCTGTTCTGCAGTCTGTGGTCAATTTGAACGACTAAGTCAATATAGTCCGAACAGTCTTGCGGGGGATTCACTACTTGGGCTAACACATCTTTGAGCTCTCCACGTAGACCTCTATAAAACAGCGTAATCCTTTTGTCCTCAGGCCATCGAGTTTCCACTATCAGTCTGTTGAAAGACGCAATATAAGCCAAATGGTCTTGATTACCCTGTCGCAATGAAAGGAGCTCATTGTCCAAGGCCTGCCCCTGTGAATGTCTTGCAAACAGTTTTTCCATACTGAGCTGAAAAGCTTGAAAATCATGGAGAACCGGATCATCTTGATTAACTAGAGGGATCGACCAGTCTGCCGCATTGCCACTAAGGTACGAAAGCACGAAAGCTACCTTAGCTTGATCAGTTGGAAAGGCTGCTGGCCGGCATAAGAAGTGCAACCGGCACTGATTAATAAATACTGCAAACCTCTTTGGGTCACCAGAAAATCGTTCGGGCGGAGCCAGAGGTACATTCCCAGGTAAATTGATCTGCACTGGGTTCGTAGAGGATGTTGAAGGAAGATTTGCCCCTGATGCGGGTAACGGAGTTTGTCCGGCTTGTGACTGTAGCAATTGTCTAGCGAGATCGTCTGTTCGCTCCTTGGAAATAATGAGTTCCCTTCTTAGAGCATTCGTTTCCTGACGGGCTGCATGCACTTCTGCTCTTAGTTCCCCAAGTAACTGGGCTAGCTGGTCGGTATCCGAGGTTTCCATAGCGCCTGGGTGGGAGTTTTGCGATAGTCTTTGCGTTCTGTAACGCTCACCTGATTCCCGCAGAGGCGCCGGTCTTGACTGGGTGAATGCCGTATCTTCAAAGGTGATGTGTAAAACACGGTTGGCTCTTTGGGCTGGACCTCTGTGCACTGTATATCTGACTCGAAGAGTAAGATGTCTGCAGATAGAAAATATGGGATTAATGAACTCGGGTTATTGGGTGCCTCTCTCCTCTTCCCTTTCTCTTCTCCTGTAGAACCCCAAAGGTTAACACCCTCACCTTAGGTAAGTGAACGCCGAGCTCTCCATCTGCCTCGGGGCAGGGTGCCGTAACCAGTTTCTTCACTGGATAAGGGTGCAGGCCTCTTGACCTCAGAGGACTGCTGTCCGTCGTTAACTGCACGAACGGTAAGTTCTGGGCACTTCAAATGTCTTAAAAGTCTTTTGTAATGATATCTCTTGTTTTGCAGGGTTCCGGCGATGGCGGATGGCGGGCTGATGAGAGTTGAGGATCGAACCCGCGTGAGGAATAGAAGCGCCTGGAAGCACGTAAGTAAGCGCTTGTAGCCTGCTTCACGATGCGCACTAACTGTCCCTTTTATCTTGCAGGTACAAGTTCGGAGCTTTAGAGAAGCTGAAGGGTGCTGGAATACCCACTGGATTCGGCGTGGAAGGAGTAATGGCACGTGAGTAATAAAGTTGCCCAATGCGGGATGCAGCGCCGAAGGCCTTCGGAGCGTGCGAAGAGCTGGTAAGCTTTTGTCTTTCAGATGCCGGAATGCAGTGCGAAGACCTCCGGAGCATGCGAAGAGTAGGTAAGCCTTTGTCTTTCAGATGCCGGAATGCAGCGCGAGGCGTTGGTGACAGCCGATGGACCAGGTAAGAGATGCGCTGCCACTGAAGACCGTAGTGCTAACCTGTTCTTTCTTTGTCTTTACAGGTGCTGCTGAAGACTGGATTCCAGGATGGTAAGCCTTTGTTCCCTTAGGCCCAGGATCAGAAGCAGAAGACACAATGAGCGTTCTGCTGCAGAGAATGCAGAATAACGCAAAGCAAGATTCATCCATCGGGTGTGGTTTAAATAGCCTCCTGTAGTGCTTAGGTGTCTCCTTCCACAGCCATGCCTAGGTAAGAAAAGAGTTCCTGCTTTCCAGAAGAGTTTCAGTGTTCTGAACCTAGGGAGTGGCTCCTGCCCCACCCAACAGGAAAAGTAGTCCCAAACAGAAGAGGATCAGGGGTTCAACTGGCAGGTAAGTAAGCAGCATGGTCTGCTGCAGGTAAGTCCACCCAAGCATTATGAGCCCGGCGCTTCCAGCGCTGGGACTGGGCATCTTTATGAGCCTGGTGCCACTGGCGCCAGGACAGGGTCCAAAAAGTCCCAATTGGGACTGGCTGGCACTCGGAACCGGGGTTATGGGTCTGCTTCCAAGGGAGTCGGGCAAGTCCTGATCTTTTGGAAGCAGAGATCATGACACCACTCATGTCATCCAGCTTTGAATGAAGAGCATGGGCCTCATTCCGAGTGGGGCGGTAAGGGTTAACGGTCACCCTGGGTGACCGGTGCCTTTAAACCCTTACCGCCCTACTACGAGTTCCCTTTGCGGGTCCTTCCTTAACGCCTGCTTTTAGCAGGTGTGAAGGACGGGACCCGCAAAGGGACTTTAGAGCTAATAACGGTACCGTTATTAGCGCCTTCCCCATTCCCATTGAGCCCTATAGGGGCTCAATGGGAATGGGGAAGGGCCCTGGTGAATGGGGAATTAGCGGTCCCGCCAACCTTGGAATGGACCGGTAATTGCTCCATTCACCAGGGCGGAATCGGAACGAGTTTGGAGCCAGCCATGCCTCAAATAGGCGTGGTTACCTCCAAACTCGGAATGAGGCCCCATGTATCCATCATTTTCTGTGATTCAGTAGCTTTGGGTGGTACTGACATGGGTGCCTCCGGCTCCGGCAGGGGTTCACTCGGTTTCAGCGTTGCTTTTGCATACATGTTGATAGAACTTTGCTTTTTGTTTGCTCCTTTGGTCATGATCACATCGACCTCTTTGAAAGCAGAGCTCTGCAGCGCCCACGAGATCGGTAGAAGCAGTTCTGGGCCAGGAAGATTATTCGAGCGAATAGTGATGAATGCCAAGGAAATCCAAAGTATTCCCTGGTTGAGTGCTAGGGTGCAGGGTCACGTGTCTCAGAGTGCTGCTGGGCTAGGTAAGTCTGATGTGGAGGCGCGACAGTGGTAGACCAGTACGACCAGGGGGTTGACTAAGCAGGCGACCAGCAACACAGGGTGAGAAGGCACAGTCCCATGCACAAAGTCCCACGAGATAGTCTTAATAAGGATGAGGCCCCCCCCCCAGAGCAGAGATGGGTCACGTGGATCGATCAGTGTTGATGATGTGACCAGTAAGACTGCCCATTCTACAGGTTGTGGCCTCCACTTATAGTACGGTGATAGGCGGTGACGAGTGTGGACGAAGTAATCAACGCAGTAGCCGGGCGTGGGTTGCAGCCCACATCAAGATGAACATAAGCAATCACACTTTAGGTGGATATTGTGCTCAAAGATGGTGTAGAGTTAGTCAATAAAGGGGGGGGGGGTTATGCAGCGGGAGCACCCCAGACAAAGATGGTATTCAGGGTCTCTCCAATACTAGCAGGCTAATCAGCACGAAGTTTCACTCGCTGGATACCAGGACATGCATATCCAAGGTGTTGGCTGTCGGGCCTGATGTGGGGAAACCTGTGGGTCACAGGCTTGCACGGCCGCAGCGGTCAGTGGGATAACACCGTGGTAACGTCCAGGCTTTTTAGGCAATGCATGGTTTAGCAGGGGCCTGCCAAGCAACCCCCTATTATGTGGGAAACGTATCCCGTCTTCCGCATCCCCCGGGGGCCGGCCACACAGCAGTGTGATCAAATATGTGGGTGCGCCAGCATAACGCGTGATGTTATGCGCTGCAGGCTCCATACCTTGAGTCTCGTAGGAGGGTTGGCACCACACCACATCGGGCTGCCCCGCCGAGGATCAACAGGGCTGCCGTTCCAGAACACAGGGCGACAGCGCTGGAGTCGTAGGGCACTCAATAGCAGTCAGTGTAGAGCCGAAGGAGCCAGAGAGGTGTGGGCAAGGTGTCCATGGGCCCCAGGATCACCGCCCCAGATCGGTGTGTTGCAGGCTGGAACTCGGTGGAAGTTGGCGGCGGGATGGGGTCGTCACAGGGTGTCCAAACAGTTGTCCACATTATAGGAGACTGAGGGATCTGCTACACCAGCCACTGCCTACAGAGCAGCACCAGGCAAGGGCGCGTACCGCTGAGCAGCGGGTGCCTTCCCAGCTGGGCCCGGTAGCCCTGTTGCTCGAGTCTGCAGGAGTCCGCTCCCTGTGGAAGCGTGATGCAGGTGTTAAGATGGATTTCTGAACTCTGACCTGGTGGACAGAGGTTCAGAAGGCCAGCCTAGTTTCTTGGAACAGGGTAACCTTCTGGACAAGCCAGAACAATCAAGGTAGCATTGGCGGCGAACATCACACTCTTGTTTCTGCTAAGCAGTGTATTCATTACACCACCCCACCAGTCTCCATCATGAAATGCTGAGGGAAACTGTATAGAAGCATTACCGCTGCATCGTTCCTTAGACGTAAGCTCAATATGAATGCACTTTTCAGTTTATTTGTTGGCACCAATCAGCCACTAACAAGTATTGTAAAGTATAAATAACACGTTACATGGATCAAACACCATCATAACAGCTTTTCACATCATTATTATACTCTGACAGATACCACACGGACAGGGTTACCCTTCGCCCCCATCCTGAAGAAGGCCACGCCAACAACTAGCTCCTATCAACTGCTACTGTTGGCCAAACACTACAGTGTCGATCTGTGACACAACGCCTTGTCCTACCTTTCTGTTTATACATGTTGTTGTGTGTTATGTTTTACGAAACCTATGGACCACCAGTAGTCCTTGGCAGCATTTACTCCTTTTTGTATTGAAATGTCTAATTGTTTATTAGAGATTGTGCACTAATGTGAGGCAAATACCCTCAATATTGAAGAGGATGTTACGCAGCAGTACCCCCATTGTTAAAGTAAAAAACTTGTCAGTTCACTATTGCTTTGTGAATAAGTAAAACCTTAGTATTTTGTTACTATTTTGAGATTAAATAAATTAATCCATAATCTTGCTGTCTTGATCTCCCATCCTGATTTTTTTCTTACTCTACAACTGTAAGGGACTCAAAACACAGCCAAACATGCTTAACAAATGTAAAAATAAATGCCCAATAGCATCTTTGTTCGATGTTGTTGCCTGTGTGGGACCCCTGCATATCTTGCAATGAGATGTTCTTGCGTCGCAGTGCAAAAGGCACGGACTGAAGACAATTGAGGCAGTGCTGTTGCAGCTGTGATTTCTCAGCTCTTTACGGAGGCAGCCTCTTCAGTTTTGTTCAGGGGCTGAAGAAAGATGAAATCAGAAGTCACAAAAAAAGAAACTGTATCATAACATGTGGTTCACGTGAATCAGCGCCGATCACAGAAGTAAGTGCCTGTATTAAAATATCCTGGCCTCAGGATTAGAGCTTGCGATGTGCTGGCTGCCCTCTTATCATAGATAAATGCTTTACCTGTGTAGCGATCCGCCATTTGCCTACGTTCAGGTGAGGGTTCCCTATTGGTGCGGTCAGGTATACCAGAGGTCTACGGGTTACTTCGATCTCATCCGTTCAGCTCCCAAGGGCCCAACAACCCTGCCCCCCAGAACAAACGAAGGGCTCAACCAAGGGCAAGTTAGAACTGTTGTTTTTACAAAAACCCACATGGATCATACAGGACATTCAACAATCTCCAGAATCACCATTTCCAAACCGGTGTCAACCCTTTTTGATACCAAATGACGTTAAAACCTGAGCCCTCCCCGAAAAACCTATCACAACATCTTGTTCGGTGCTTGGAGTGGTATACACTATGGATTGCCCTATACATTTTACTCAATTGGCCCTTGCATTTCAGGTTGCTGGCCTGCCCCTTCCCAAGAAACGATTACATTGTTGCAGGGTCGCAGGATTACCGTTGGCCCTTGCCACCTGCCATCCACCCCTGGATTTCTGTCCCCTAATTGGGTGGAACTGGTCTCACAAGGCCCTGGACCCAGCTCGGCTCTCAGCGCTCTGTGCACCTCTTCAAGGTGGTGAGAATGACTATCTGTGCCCAATGTATCTGATAGCAGTACCACTTTTGCCTGTGAGAGTGCTCTACATGTTGCAACGTTGTTAACCTGTTCATGTTTCACTTCACGCCTGTGGTGCTAAGAACTGTTCGTCTTCCCACCGCGGGTGAAAACCAATTGTCTAGCTTGGCTGCCTCACATGGTTGAGGATGACGAAATCAAGCTCTTCTGGTCTGCTATTTTGAGAATTTATTCTGTTTTTTTTGCAGATGGCCCCTTTGTTGTTTTAGGTTTGGAATGTGCTGCCTGTCTCTGACCTTGACTGTGAGCCTGACCTATCTGCTCTGTGCAGCCTGGGTCTGCTTTTCTCTCGTCATTCGTCCTGCAGCTTGAGGCCTTGTGTGATCTTCGTTATTCTTATACTGTGATTGTTACACAACTACATCATGCTATGTTTCCTATAGGTTAGTCATCTTTGGTCCTGTCAGGCTCCTTATGTGAACCTGTGGTTCCATAGGGTTAGTTGCCATAAGCATCTGCAAGCTTGAGCTGCATCTCTTCGTTGCCTTGTGTTAAGTATTTCTGCATTTGGCTAATGAGGTAAATAATAAAAGATTTTGACAATATGTATATGTATCTGTCCTCTGTCTACAGAACTGTGTACGCATGCTCTTTTTGTATATAAGTGTATGTTTGTTTACCATTTTGCATGGTTGAGAGTGTGCTTCATGGCAAATGTGGCTACGTCGTGGTGCCAGTAATGATGTCAGCACAGTGGTTTCTCAGCATTAGTCAATGTCATCCATCACGGCATTTGGGTCTATAACTACTGTTGACATACCTGTATCCATAAAGACATTCACTGAATAAGGTTTGAATGGCTGTCTGAAAGAGTATTTCTCTGCATACGTGTCAGTCACTGGTGCTCCTGGATGCTGTACGAATAGTGAGTGACTTTGTGCGTTCTTGACTCTTTGGGCTGTCATGTTCATGGGGATGAGGGGGGAATTCCTGAGACCCTCTATTCATCCCCATCTCCCCCTTAAATCCAGGGGGGTTTGTCCCCAAAGCTAAACCATGATACACGGCAGGGCCCTTTTAAGCACTTTTGGGGCCCAGGGCACAGACACCTTTGGGGCCCCCTTCCACCGAATCAAAAGAATTATGGAATCAGAATATCTGATCACGCCCGCCTCATCACGGTCCCCTTGCAGCAATCAAAATAAGCATGGGTGCACACTTTCAGTGCCATTGCCCCCTTCATTCTTTCTGTAATAAGATTGATAGACACATAGCATGTCAAGGGCAACATTCGAAGTCCAAGTACTGGGGCTCTAGCATCGGTAGAGGACACTTTCGATCAATAGCAGTCACAAACAAGGTATACCGATCACAGTATAAAGCCAGGATACTAATTGTATGAAAAAGGTGCACATAATTCAGAATAGACAGACAACTCAGATTAGCTGCCTCACAAAATACAAAAGTGCTCAAGCATGGGCAGAGGAGAGCAATTGGAAACCATGAGAAAGCTATGCATACCATAGCATACGTTGTGTATGAAGATTAGAAGTTACCACAAAGGTGTTGTAGGGAAGGCATGGTATCAAACAGTGATCTCAGTTCAAGGGTGTTTATTGAACTTCAATGGGTTGGTTGAATGCCTTTCTAACCTAAATCTAAAGATGGGAGCAAGCTGCGTCCATCAAATAATTATAACGCAGTCCTAGACGAGTTTCTGTCAAAATTAAAGGGCCTATACTAATAAACCTATTGCCAATCTTTATTTCTAAATACAAAAGGGTGTGGGACAAAAATGTATGCAAAAAGAAAAGTGTTCAAGAAATAATATGTCAGGACGGTTGAGCAGTTGGCTTCCCTTCCCCACGTTTCCCACACGGGGCAATGCGGCATGTCTGAGCTTCGTACACACTCTGGCTTCTCGGCCATGAGGACACAGTTCAAAGCATAGATATCAGGGCCTTCTGCCAAAGTCTCTTTTCCAATAACAGTCTCTTACTGCAGAGGGCCTGTCGTAACAAACAAATATCAAAATTCAATTTCTATCAGGATCTTCACATACCCAAGTTCTCGCTTCCAGTATTTATCATGGGCTTCCGTCCTTCAGGTGTGGACCCCTTTATACCACAATGCTTACTCTGGGTCTCCCTCATTTCGGGCTCGGATATTCTTGATATCAAAATCAAAGACTTTCGAATGTGCGATGGGTTTTGTTTAAACCATCGCAGGACCACTTGGATTCACTTCACACAAAATTCTCATCAAACTTTTGGCTTTCATTTCTCTTGGCGGGATACCTTACAGAGACCTTCGATTAAGCACACTCACAGTGCTGGATCACTCTGTTAACAGTATCATATCTTTCCGTCTCAAGTTCAAACACTCATCAGAAATTTAGCTTTACTCAGTTCTTTCATCACACACATTTAACAATGTTCATTCCAGTGCTCGTTATACAATGCTGCCGCTTGCAACATTGACTTCAACACAGACCAGTCCTGCAACTGTCTCCCCAACTCAGCGGCTCTGTTGATCTCTCCGATGCTTCTTTGTCCTTGGATCCAAGGACGATACCTCAGTGGCTGCTGCTCCTCCCAACGTGGCTGGATACGCGGGAGGGCCTTCGGTATCTCCGACACACAATGCAGGATTCTCCAGTCTGGTTTCCTGGCCTTATGCTTTCTGCTTCAAAGGTTTCTTGAAAGTAATGGTTTCTTGCCAAAAAGGTCAAGGGTATTTCCCTCCTTGCAAACCCTTCTTGGTTTCCTGTCTTTCACTCCTCGTTCAGCTGCCGAACCGAAACTGCTGTTCCTTTGTGTTCGTTGCCTTACTCAGAGTGTGCTCTTGTGGTCCGCCTTTTATCTGTGTGGGGAAGTTTAACGGAAGTCAGGTGTGAGTGATTGTCAGTAATTAGCTGACTTCGCTTGACCATAGTAGCGGGACATGTCAGGTACACTGCTCGGGTGTGAGTCTGTTTTTTCCCAGAGCGGGCTGTCCATGTGGAAGTGTTTGTGAAGGGAAACGGGGTAACATTCCCACATATCCTACCAGGTAGGATGGGTTAAAGGTGTTACAGGGGGAGGGATAGCATGTCTCACCATCCGTGTCCCACTTCCACTCCCCAAACACCCCTCACCCAGGTGATCCTCCTGCACTGGTCCACCCCCAGGAACTGGATCCAAAAGTGATGGCCGTGTCCTGGCCAACTGGATGACAGATCCCCAGGGACTAGCGGGAGAGACACCTTCTGGTTTCTCACAGTGACCATAACCAGACAGACTGGGATTAGAATAGGAATATGGTTTTCAAGTAGTGTTGCCATTAGAGAGCAAAGCAATAAGTGGCTGTGGTGTGCAATATATCGATGTTCACTATTCTTGTAGAGGAAGCAACACTATTGTCAGTGAAACCATGAGTGAGGCTTTTTTGAAGATCCGTGAGACAAAAACACTCTGAAGTGTGGCAATTGGAAAGGTTTAGGGACTAGTCATTTTTACAGGTTAGGCAATACGAAATTAAATGAGATGAGGATCACACATTGGTTAAGAGGAGATACTGGCATTTGCTTCCACTCTGCAATTACTGGAATTTACCACTTTATTTTCCAGTTCGAACTATGAACCAAAATAATCCAATTTTATAGAACTGACTTGGAAAGTACAGTAATTGCATAACCCAACATGATCATTTTTATTAACAAAATCTTATAGAAGCTCTTTATGCAAAATGGGAATGAGCCTAGCTTCATTGTCTCCATCATCAAGGGAAGTACCAGGAGGCTACCTGATGTGATCTTAAAAGATTTTTATCTCAGTTTCTCTTTTGTGTTTTAACGCTTTAAATATGCTCAAACACAGGCTTGTGAAATTGTTATTCATAAACATGCAGATAAACATTTGAATTGTACAAAAAAGCAAACCGTTTTCTGTGTCAAATGAGCAGACCATAAAATATGGGAAGAAGTACCTAGGCTAGTTAGCCATCGGTATGGGCCGCACACCCTTGTACCCTCTTGGGGTTTATCAATCTTTTGCAGTATTTATCTTGTATAAATAATGGTGATCACTCTCTGCTTGTTCTGTTATTCAAAAATTGTGTTTTAATTCCTTAAAAGGAGTATTTCATCAATAATTTCTGTCAGGCCAATGCATTTCGGACATGTGTCCTTCGTCAGGGCCCTGTCTAATCAATAATCAATAACACGTGGTCATGCATTGATGATCAATGCAAAATAAGTGGAATAAGTAAAGCAAAATGTCAAACAACCACATGAGAATATGTAAACAAAGCATTTTGATCATGGACAGGGTACCCATGGGACACACACAATACATTTAGAGAGGAGAACATGTAGGAGACAACATAAAATACATGTACAACAAAACTTTGAGTCAAATATTTGCAGTAAGCATATTCTTGCAGCAGTTCTCATTGTGTACCATGACCATGATGTCGTATGTGCGTAGTTTTGTGTCGTGCCATTCTTAGGTTAAAAAATCCCTGGTTGGCAGTGCTATTATCAAGTTTGCGTTACCTTATGGACTGAATAGTATGCACTGTATATTCGCTGTTGCTCGAACAGGCTAATGGTGATAACAACAGAACATTTGTCTGATATTGAATTGACTACAAAGACTATAAGAAAGGAGCGGTGCCCACTCAACTATTTCCATCAGACCTATCTGGTCTGCTCTGCTCCTCCAACCTTAATCTATCTGCTAAACTAGCAGCAGGGGGAGTTATCCCCTTCCTGCTCTCTGTTTTCAACCTCTCGGTAGCCCTAACCCTTCAAGGAGTTACCCTTCCACTTTCCTCAAAATCCCAGTTCTTGGAAATTGTAACTGAAGGAGGGGTTGCCTGTGTCCGTCTTGCAACCACTGGAGTAGCCGCTGCGGAAAATGGTGGTACGAACTCAGGGTCTGTGTACCCCTCTGTGGGCAATAAAGGATAGCAACCATATGGGGGCATCACGAGAAATTCCTGCACACTGCTTGTATGGCCCTTTCCCCACATTTTCAACATTATGGTCCTTACCCCCTTTTTCATACATCCTACATAATTCCAAGATGTTTAACCGCTTCTCTAACTTTGAACCCTTGTGCTTTGTATTTAAAAAGGTATGCAGGTTCTCCAATATCCCTGTATCATAGTATCCCTCAATAGGCCAAGAATGTATAATTTTCCCCTTACTCTCCCACAACCATTCTCTATGATAATTTACATTTTTCGCTTTATAGACGGGCAGCACATGGCACAAATGATTCAATGGAGTCTCCATTCTCCAACCCAAGTTATCAAAAAATAATTTCACAAAAATCTGATACCGAGCAGAACCTGCAGCACAAAAATATGTTCACCCAAGAGCTCCCTTTTTACCCTTACTCATTTTCTTAGTCACACTTCACACTCATTCACTATACTTGTCTATACTGCAATTACCTCACTTCACTATTTACTCCAATTCTACTTCTTAAAAAACCCTTACCGGCCAATATTTCTGAGATATCCCCACCACTCGAGCATAGGAGGGGCAGACTGCTTTCCAGTACAGCACCGCTGCTCTCGCTCTCTTTATCACTAGTATGATTTTCTCTGCTACAAAACTGTGTTTTCCTGACTACAGCAAGCTTTCCTTCACTACTTCAACTAACCAAGAAAATTGAGGTAAGGGGCTCTGCCCGCAAGGCAGATACAAAAGAATGTCAAGGCCTACTTCAGAAAGGTATCTACGATTGAACTTACCCTAATATACCACCCCATCTTCAGGTGAGGGCTCCACACAAGCAAACTAAGGCGTATCAAGACAAGCCTCACACTGGACGTGCAGGGTAAGGTACCCCCCTCACACCTCTATAATAACAAACTAGGTAAAGAATATATACCGGGACTTACAACGCAGAATGGTTCAACCACTCTATCAAAACATCCACTTTTCCAATCCCTGAAACCTCAACTAATTTCACAACCACACTGCAAGTCTACCCTTACCAAAATAAATCTTAATCAAAGAAGCAACCCCTTTTTTACCCCTATTTCCCCCTTGCTTCATACTCCCAAATGTGTACTCACATGAATCCGATATGCTCCGATATGGTGCTTCATCAAATCGTCCTGCACAGCTAGGCCACTGCACCAAGTCTCTGGGGAGCAGGCAGACCTTTAACCAATATGGGACCTGTAGACCTCTTTTTCATCTTACATGGAAGAATGGTCTCCGCCATGAGGGACCGCAGCTGAGAGGTGTGGACAGAAGACCCCCAACATCTCTGAATGCCTTTGCTCCTACCCTGGCCCACCAAATGTGTGGATGGGCCTTTAATCACCTCAACCCAAACAGGACCAACACTTAAGAAGCGAGTACACGGTTGTACGTCAAGCATGTTTATTGTACAAAGCTCCGGGACGTGGTTAGCTGGTGTTGCAGGACCAAACTAAGCCAAGTCTCAACAATCCCACATCAGTTAACATCTTTTATACAGTTTTCCAACAGTTAAAACACTCCCAAATACTTTATTGCAGTCTACCCTTCAAATATGATTGGACAGAAACATCTTCAAAGAAATCCCAGCTTTTCCCAATTCTTCATTTTTCATTGGCCAGTCTTATCTTGATAGTCATCTTCAGATCATATTCAGAACACACCTCTTCTTAGGATTCGTCCATAGTAGGCCATGACGTCAGCACATGGTTAAACATTGGTATTGAAACATAATTCATTACTAGGAATAACTGGCATAGGGACTTTAACTTTAAGTGTGATTGAACATGATCGGCTTACATATTTTAGCAAAAACGGGGAAGGCCTGAATAAACAGGATCTTCTTTGAACTACTCTTTGAACTACTGATTGCGATCTCAACTACCCCAGACTCCTACAGCTTCTGAAGACATACTAATTAATTCAACCAATACTCCTGAACATACATCCTCTGGTTTCGACCTGTATAAACAATTGACCACCGGAAACCCTGGCCTCGGGCCCCATTTTATTACCAGCCCAAACAAATGATCAACCCCTCTAAGGGACTTCAATACAATGAGCAAAATAACATCTGTTCCCTTGCAGAACTATTAAATCATAAACCTTTGTCGTGTTTGCAAGCCGACCTTCTTACTAGATGACTCATTCTTCTTTCTGTCAATGAAGGACCCTGCTACTTAAAATTCTTGTGCGGCAGTTAACCGCAAAGGTTAAAGTTACTGATTTACTCATTTTCTGCCTTCTGGAAACCTGAGAAAATCAGTTTGTCAAAATGCATTTTTCACGAGAGCTCCCAACTACCATGAATTTTGCAAAGTACCCCATGTGTAGATTGTGTTCATGTTGCATTTGCAGTTTTAATATTGTATCTTTCTATGTGCGTGAAGATGTAATATGTATACATTCTAAATAACAGTGACACTAAAAGTAGCATATCCCATCCATAATTAACTGCACTGATACATATGAATTTGCAACATTGTGCCCGGTTCACTGCCATTCCCCCGTCATCATTTCGGCGTGTGCAACATGAACCCCTCGCAATCATGGAGACCCTTCCTGATCACCCCAACATTTACACAGGTAGCAGGGGGTCTCTACGTTCGACATACAGAGATTTCATAGAACATCCATCATCATACCCAGATCACACAGGTACCAGAGGGTCTCTACATTCTACATACAGAAATGTCATAAAACACCTATCATTATACCCAGATCACACAGGTACCAGGGGGTCTCTACGTTCTAAATACAGAGATTTCATAGAACACCTATCACCACACCCAGATTACACAGGTGCCAGGGGGTCTCCACGTGCTGCATACAGAGATTTCATAGAACACCTGTCATCATAGCTAGATTACACAGTATCCAGTGATTTAAACGAAAAGAAATTCAGAGAGGGCGGTTTTACTGAGAAATAAAACACTGAAAAAATTAACGAAGTTTAAAAAATATATATGGGTTTGGGGTAAGGGTGTAAAATGGGTGGTGAGGGGGTTGGGTGGTATTAAAATCATAGGGAAACAGCGGTTCAGTGATTATTTTCAGTAAAACATCCCTCTCTGAATTTTCTTTCGCTAAAATCACATACACAGGTCCTACATACAGAGATTTCATAGAACACATCTCATCATCATTCCCCATTACACAGGTTCCAGGGGGTCTCTACATTTTGCATGCTGTAGAATATATTTATTGGGGCGACAATTGATTCAGGAGTTTTGATCCCCCCCCCAATCACGAGTGCCACACCAATTAATAATTGAATTGGATTCTTGACTAACTCTGCCTTTGATGCATATAGAACCACTCAAATCCCTAACCCCTTAGAAAGAATATGTGTTCCTTTTTAATGAATAGATGGAATCCTTATTCACACTATCATTATCAAGATGCGTGCCACATCACTCCGTGGCACAGCACTTTTCGTTCCTGACAATCCTTGTCACTGCAAACTGATTTTTGAAATGTTTTTTATTGTTTCAATTTATTCAAACCTTATCATAACAACCCGTAATTCATCAACATCATTCACAAAATGTAAAATCATACATTTGTTAAGTACATCCTAAAATTAAAATTAAAAGGAATATTAAAACAAGATAATTCATTCCATATGTAATCAAACCTTACTGCAGTGCCTGCTTATGACGGCACAGCATACAACTTAACTAAATTAAAAAACTTCAAATATTATGCCATTTCCAACCCATCTGAGGTATTATTCCCCCTTTTGACTTTACAGAACCTAGAGAGGAGAGAAATAGCACAAATATCTCAATAAGGAGGTAACATTTGTACATATAAAGTGAAGGTCAAGTTGCAGTTTGTTCCCTGGTACCCCCATCCTCGTTACCATTTATGAGAGAACACAGATCTAATGACTACTCATATAAATGGGTCGCTTACAAGAATACCCATAATGTGAAGAGAATTAATGCAGCACCCTGGAACACGGCAGGACGACTTTGTGATACAATGGGCTTTGTATATGGTTTAACTTACATACATGTAGCGCTTTTCTATGGTGCAAAAGAATTGACATGACCAGCAGCGTTTATCTCAGACATACCTGCACACTTTCCATTTCTAATAATATTCTAACACAACACACATTTAATGAAATACTCTTTCAGCAGATAATGAAAACATTTCCTTTGCCACTATCCAGTGAGACTGTCACCTTTCACTTTGGAGTCACTTACTCACTTTCTACAGAAATGTGTGCTCTTAATCAGCTGCCCTCCTTTTCACTAACAATGAATGCACTTTTCTGCACAGCACAGACCCAGGCCCAGAGATTCGGTTTGCTAGATTGACCATTTTTGCTTTAAGGCAGGGTCCGGGGAGTATTGAACAGTTTGGAAGTTAGTTAAGGAATTCACCCCTCCATTTTATGGGATTTTGGGGTTGGCAAATAGGATGTAAGTGATCCAAAATGACTTTAAAATACTATATCATTATTCATACTTAGAGAATTTCAGAGATTTCAAATCTCCCTAAGATCGACCCAGTGTCCTTTGGCTACGTGGGAATTAATTTAATTATTAATCAATCAGGAAATGCTAAAGATCTACTTCTCAATGCCCACCACATTCATTTATATATAGGGGAAGAATATTACTTCTAATAGATCCCCGCCAATAGTTTGTTTTGTTGGAATAATGTACATACTTTGAATCTCTCTGGGTTCTGCATAGGTGCAGTTATCATGATAGGGCCTGGTTGTACTGCCTTCCCCTTCTGGCCTCTGTTATGGATGGCACTCCAGCCTCAGCCCTTCTCCTGTTTTTCTCTCCAGATTTTAGTTCCTCCTTGCTTGAACTTTTAGTTTCCCTTTTCCATTGTGCATCCAGTTTTAAACCCTCCTAGCCACACCCTAAAATATCTAAATTAGTATGTGACGGCTGATTGGCTAATTAATCAAATTGGACACCTATTGCTCTCCCCACTAAACAAGGTCTAGCTTCTTCCCAATGACTGGTAATCCAGTCCCCAGCTCCATTTCTGGGAGTTTTTATTCCACCCATTTGAAATCACATTTCTGACCAACTCTAATATGAAGTTAAAAATCAACATGGTACTTTTCTCCAATTGGCAAATAAGGTCACAACCCATATATTTATAAATTGATCTGATTACACTAATTGTAATGAAAAATGTCTGGTGTCACCAGGTGATTGCCTGTGCAAATGACAGATTTTTGCGATTTTCACTGACAGGATCACAGTTAGGATCATGATATTTTATGGACAGGTATTTTATTCAATAAGCTACCAGATGCCTGACTCTCCTATCTGTAATTTATTCTGGGAAAGTGAAATCAAACTGTGTCTTCTAACTTTGGTTCCCAGAGTCAAATTATAAGGGGATTACTGTCAGCAGATAGTGTTCTCTATGTGCTTTTCGGAAATGTATGAACCATCTATGTGTCAGTCATGGTTCCCCAGTTTATGGGCAAAATATGATTTCCCATAGATGCCTGTTGTAATCTCTAATCATATGTATACTTTTAGCTCAATTAAATGGCACATTTCAGTTCCCAAGACCTGGAGTCAGGTCTTGTTATCACTCGTCTGTTGGCATAGTCTACAATAAAACCATTTTCCTTCTTGCTAGGCTAATGGCACACCATGTGTTCCTTTATCTCTTTGGGCAGAATGGAGCCATGTTGCCTCCTGTTACATGTGAAACTGGCATTAGGCCCTGGACCCCACCAGAAAACTCAACTATATTTTGGGTATTTTAGAAAGGTTGGAATCCCTGTACTGTGACCGCCATACAAATAGCCTCCTCTCGCAGGCCCAAAATCAGCCTCCTTCCAGCTATGCTAAACTACAAAGGGATTGACAAAATGGGGATGTGAAGAGTGATTGACCTTTGATCTGATGGAGGGAGGTTTTGCTTGTGTAGGCACAGATTTAAGTCAGTTCTTGTGAACAGAAAATTGTGCTTTTCAATGGTGTATTTGATTACATTAGGCCTGTTTCAATATCTTGTATAACATACTATACATTTCATCCCATCTTCATTCTTGCTGCTCATTTCAAAATGTTGTCCACTTGCTAACAGTGTCAAATCCTTCATTAATGTGTGCCTTTGAATTACTTCTGGCAATGTCGTTTTCTTTTTGATATGGTATTTGTCCAATCAAGGTTGCAGGATGAACACCTCCCATCATACCCAGATTTCATGGTTACCAGGGAGGTCTCTACATTTTACATTCACAGATTTCATAGAACACATCTCATTATACCCAGACTACAAAGGTATCAGTGGGACTCTACATTTTACATTCACCGATTTCATAGAACACAGATCATACCCAGATTACATGGATACCAGGGGGTCTCTACATTGACACCCACAGAGTTCATAGAACATATTTCATCATACCCTGATTACACGAGTACCATGGGATCTCTAAATTTTACATTTACAGATTTCATAGAACACATCTCATCATAGCCAGATTACACAGGCGCAAAGGGTCTCTACATTTTACATTCACATAGTTCATAGAACACATCTCATCATACCCAGATTACATGGATACCAGAGGGTTTCTACATTTGACACCCACAGAGTTCATAGAACATATTTCATCATACCCTGATTACACGAGTACCATGGAATCTCTAAATTTTACATTTACAGATTTCATAGAACACATCAAATCATAGCCAGATTACATAGGCGCAAAGGGTCTCTACATTTTACATTCACATAGTTCATAGAACACATCTCATCATACCCAGATTTCATGGTTACCAGGGGGTCTCTAAATGTTTTGTATTAACAGATTTCATAGAACACATCTCATGATACACAGATTACAACGGTATCAGGGGATCTTTACATTTTACAAATGGAAGCAGAGATCAACAATGTACAGTACCCAGACACCACAAAACCTGCCAGGTCTCTTCATCTACAGAACCCAAATAAACGACACACTCAGGAATTTCTTTCCACCCTTCCAAAATTAAACCTACCCACGCATGTACCTACATCCTCCAAATCCTGGAATATTTTGATTTAATTTACCCAAGGGTCTATAGTAACCAAATTATACCCCTCTTCGCCCTCTGCGGGCCTTTAAATGTATAGAACTAACACAAGAAACAGACCTCAGGTCTTGATACCCTACGTTATACCAGACCGCATATATAACTTCAGAGGCCTCTTCGACCTATTGTACACAGAATATTAACACCCTGGTGTACCCCTGCTTTGACAGCATTAATAGTCTACATAAACAAACACACTTGGCCAGTTCTGTGCTCTTACAACGTGTAGCGTGATATGGCGAGACCACCCTTAATCCCATCAGGAAGCCCTACTATACTTCGCTTCAGTTTGTAAAGCCACATAAATCCCCTCCATGCCCCCGTGCCCACAGTGAGCCAAGAAGCAGGCCGTGGTATAGAAAGAATATATATTTATTTTAATTATCAGCTCAATGAATAATAGTTTTGTTCAATCACAGCCGCCACCTTCTTTGGGGCAGAAAACACAGCTTCATTCACATAACACACTTTTTCTACATTTACTTTTGTCTCACAAACATGGAACACACGCTAAATAAACTGGTCAAAACTCTTTTTCCATGAACCCAGTTGAATGTTGAATTTCAACAATAATAATATGGCACAATACTAGAACATAATCTTCACATTTCTGGCTCAAAGTTGTTTAGTGTCACACATTTCATTTTATGAAAACTAGTTCACCTTCAAGGCTTGAGATATGGAGATCCCTGCGCACTGCAAAGGCCAGTAGCTCAAATTACAGATTAGTAAAAATGCCTGTGGCAAATATTACACCAAGCATTTGTCTAGGAATAGACACTGGGTTCATTTAAAAACAAGACACACATAACACGTTCAGTGTTGGATACATGAGGTCTCACTTTTGCAAAGCACCTCTCTCCCGAACCCCAAAAACCCAAGCATCAATTACATGCAGCATCCTTCTGTTCAAAGGCTAGGTCTAGGTAGTGGGGACAATTTAGAAGTTTTGTTTTCCCAGACCCTCCTCCGCACTTAAAGGCCTGTGTAGGGGAAGTTGTACAGTAAAATGGGGATGATTATGAATTTTGTTTTTTCAGGCCCTCCCCCTTCACTCAAAGGCCCATGTTGGGGAAGTTAGACAGTAAAATGGGCATGATTATGAATTTTGTTTTTTCAGACCCCCTTCACTTAAAGGCCTGTGTTGGGGAAGTTGGGCAGTTTAGAATTTTCTTTTGTGGTGCCAAGGGCACCCCATGATTAATTACAATGTTGAAAGAGTGCTGACAATTGGAGATTTAGTTTTTAAGATAAGAATACCTTTTATTTAAAAGGAAGTTTTGGGGAATGGGTTTCAGTTGGGAATTTTCATTTTAGGGACCATTATCTTTTGGTTTGAAAGGCAAGGTTTGGGGATGGTGACAATTATCAATTTCGTCTTGGTGGAAAGTATATCTTTTGTTTAAAAACAAGTTTTGGTAAGAGGTTCAGTTGGGAATTTTTTTAGGATTTTTTTAGGAAGGGAAACCCCTTCTCATGAGAGAAGTCCGGGGTTAACAGGAAAATCAAGGCACCCCAATTACATTAAATGACCATCTTGTATCTTCCTGTTAGGAGAGAGGGTGAAGTTTTGAATTCTTCCAAGCTCTCCCAGTATCAATCTATTTGGAAGTTAATTAAATTAATATGCAGTCAGATATGCTAAGGGTCTACACAATTGTACCTCCCACCCACTAATGGAAAAGAACCCACTATGAAAGGGAATGGGTTAATTAAATAGATCCCCATGCTGATATTTCGTTGGACAATCTACTTACTTTTGAAAATGTCTGGGCTCCGCACTCATGGAGACTGAGCAAGAATTTGCTCTTAGGGAAAAACAGGATTCTGGCCTGCACGTCAGTCACTGGACTTCCACAGCAATTCTCCCTCTATGGTCCCAGGGAAGCCTTACAGTCACTGTTTTCTAGTCTCCCCAGCAATCAACAACTCCAGCCGTCTTCCAATATTTCCACCCAGATGCAATTTTAGCAGATCTCCTTTAGTGATTTTTGGCAGCTGTTCCCTCTTCCATAGTGAAATACCTCTTTACTCTATAAGCTCCTGCCGAAGAAAGTGAACATTAGGCGGTACTAACTCATGATCTCGCAACCAGGATTGGACATTTACATTTCTCTCCACCACCAAGTTCAGCCTCTCTCTGGTTCAGGATTCTAGAACAGAAATATTGCAACTCCCTTTTGAAATTCCCATTTTATTTTCCATGTGAACTTTGTGCCAAAAAAGTACCTCCCTGGTAAAGTTTGTAAATTACTATTCAATGCTATGATATGTATATATTCTTCTTCAGCTAATCATGGGGGATTTGATAAAATGACAGCCATGTTCGCACCATGTTGCATGAACGTGTGGCAATTTTTTGTCGCTTATACAAAATGTATAATAGTTATGAACATGCAAGTTACTCTCCAGATACCTAATTTTATCCTCCATCAGCTTGCCAATTCTTAAAGTTGGGACATTTTCAGGGCAGCAAGAAACAAAAAATCAGGTGATAACATGATTTCCAAAAATCGGATGTGGATCAAATTTACATCAGAATAACCAGCTAGTTACTAGCTTTCAAAAGACATGTGAAATTTGACATATGAAATGATGAATGACAAACGACACCCCACGTGGTGTGGGGTGAAAAGACAGCCCCAAAGTGACAGAGATGGAGAGGCCATCCTAGGCCCTGTTGTGAGAATGAAACTGGCTAATATGGAGTTCCATTGAAATATAAAAGTCAGTACAAAACAGTGATAGTGAAATGGAAAGAAATGGGCGTAGCCAACTTAACAAAAGTGGACCACTGCGCAAGTGAAGGGGAATCTACCTGAGAGCTTCAAACTGATTGATATGCCCAATGAATGGGAAATAACCTGTGGTGCTGCAGATGCTGACTTCGTTTAAACTGGGACAAGGCACCTTTTGACAGATGCAAAACAGCAGCAGTACACATAGGAAATTCACAAATAAACTGACATTCAAATGGAAAGGCCCACTTGTTGGATTTTTCTATGTAACTGTGGCCTATGTGTGAATAATACCTAAAGTGAATTTATATCTGTCCAAACCGTCTGTCAAGAAAGATTGTATTTTGAACAACACGTCCAGATATAATGCATTCTGAAGTATGGATGCAGCTGGTGTTTTTTCCCACTGAACTGAAAGGTCTGTGCCTATGAAACTTTGACCTCAAGACCTGTGGGCTAGGCCCAACAGGAATAGCAGGCCTGGTTCCGTTATAAATACAAATAATTAACAGAGAATTAGATCAAAATCGTTGGAGTTGCAGATAACACAGCCAGCAGAAATGACCTTAATGGTCATGTCTCCCCATTAGCTGTGCATTAGTGGCCAACAGAACTGACCTTTTCAGGGCTAACTCAACCTCAAGAACTGGCTTCAAAGCAACTAATGGTGATCAAACATTGTGTATGAAACAAATTGCTGATAAGCAGATGATCGGGTCAGGTGGCAATGGAGAAATGCAATTTAGGAATAGGTGGGGGCTATGTGAAACTGAGGGACCCATGTGATGTCTTGCCATATGATTAACATTGAGCCACCTTTTCTTTAATAAAAAAGAGAATTGTATGTCCCAGTGACCCCATCCCAGACACATATCAAAGGGGATAGAAAGCCTGTCAGTACCATGTAAATATGAATCCTGTGTGATGTATACAATTTAAGTTATGGAGACAATTATGATTCCGGCCTTCTCATAATTCAGAGGGAATAGAAAGTCGAGTGATGATAGATTATGGAAGTAAGGTTTGAATCAGGGAGGGGCAGATTTGTAACTATTTTAGCTCAGGAGTAAACCAATAAAAATGGTAGCTCCTCCCAGGAAGGGCATGCCGAGATACGATTAGTATTTTTCCGACTCACCATAAAATATAGAACTCAAAAATATATATGTGCCTGCAGTTATCTGAAAAAATAAGGTAGCTGCCAAGTTGTTAGATTTTAAGGACACTGAAGAAGTTAAACACACTTGTTATTTTGGGAAGATGAATCATTCTCCCCCCTCAACCTCCATCATTCACACCCCCTAACTCCTTGTCCTATTAGCAGGCAGTGGTTGTATTGGGGGAGGGAGAGGGAGAGAGCTGGCCAACCTGTAGCATGGGAATTATGATATAAATGGAGTGTCACCAGCCCTATAAGAGATCAGTTTTCAATCTGAGAGGGATCTTTCTTTGGTTTTTCAATTCTTGTGACCTTTCTTTGGACATTTGTTTTTCCCTTGACTTTCCCACTCCATTGCTGGAGGTAGCCTGCTTCTAGACTCTTGCACAGAACTAGCAGCGGGGCAGGAAGAGCTACCAAGGCCTTAAACATTGCAGTGGAGACAGAGACTGGGAAATCTAGAAGTTAGCTGGGCCTGCCATTTGAGGAGCCAGAAGAAGTCTGGGTGCTGGGGACTATCCTTGACTGAAGCCTTTGACCAGATCTGTGCTGCCCTCAGAGGAGCCCTGCTGTTTCCCTGGATGGCCCATAACTAAGTCCTCCAATGTATTTAAATTAATATAAATGCCAACAAATGTGTGGGGGGGGAATCTGACAGCCTTAATCTCTGTCTCACATAGCAGGTAGAGGGGTGGGGGTGGGACTAGGGTAAACCTTGGCACATTTTATTGAATCCAACTCAAATTAATTCCACTATAGAAAATCCCCCTACCCATTTAAATTGAATTGTGTTGGGAACTGCCTGCCTTAATCCTTTCCATTGTGAGAGGGGGGAAGCTGTGTAAATCCATAGCACCTTGAATTGAAGCTAAATAGTGTTGTTAGAGTTTGAAATTAACAAATTTCCTTTCCAGTGTGTTAGAGCCGGTATAGACAATAAAGTACTATGGTGACTCTCCTTTTCTGAAACCCCTGTCTTCTGTACAGAACGGGGGGTGTCCATAATCCCAAATAAGGAACCCTAAAAAGCTGCAATTCAAGTGAATGTAAAGTGTGCAAAACGAAATTTCCTATTTATTTACTTGCATCCTAAAACAATTTTCACATTGAGTTACTTTCCTGACTTTGCGTTTCAATAAAAAAAAAAATGAAATTATTGTTTTCATTGTGTCTATTTGTCAAACTCTGCCTTTTAGTAAAAAGCCAAAATGATTTTGCTACTGTATTCCCACTCCCTGTACCTTACCTTCAAATTAAACGGTCATATATAACTGATGCTTGGGGGTGGGGGTTGCTGGGAGAGAAGAGCATTGTGATGGCCCAAGCAATCGCTGGAGGCTGTTCACATTTCATAATTGTTAATGTGCAAGTATTCCCCTGTGTATGTTTGATGTACAGTCTCTAAATTTTACCCGTGTGTTCTAGTATCTGTACATTCATTAGAAATACAATTGGTACAAGTAATTTGAAATTGTGACATTGGGTAGTGCCACAGCGTTGATGGCAGATTTTTTGGTTGCTATTCTTCTTTGTCAAACCTTAAATAAATATATATTCTTACTATTCACTGGCTGGGTTCCTAGCTCATTGGTGGTACAGAGGGTATTTGCTGGGGTGGTGCAAAATTGTTTGGAGGCATCACTAAAGTTGAATCTGGATAAGCGCTTTGCGTGCGTCCCACCTTGCTTGGGGGGGAACTCCCTGAGTTGAGAGTGACCACCTAATGAATCATGAGAAAGCTGGGGGCTTGTGGCTGGGATTTGGTTGAGAGTCTTCACTTGTGACAGTGCAGTAGCAGCAGACTATTCATTTGGGTGATATTGCATTGCAGTGGACGGAAAGTTGTGTTGCATTGTGAAAATGCCATTCAGACCTGTACCCTGGGTTCCAGGGCGGTCTATAGATAAAACAGTGTTGATTTTGAGTTGTCATTGTAAGTGGAAACTAAGCAGGAACAGGGTTGAGATTTTTGCCCTTGCATAGAAACTATATCAAGTGCTGAACACATTTCAGAATGGGCAACGTAGAAATCAATATGGCCAGGAAGCACCTCCTATCCAAATTGTTTATTAAAGGTAAATGGGTAGAACAAGAACATGAAATATGGCAAGCCGGAATGATGCAGGAGGTTACCCCTGCACATTTTGACAAGTGTAAGGATAATGGGCTGTTACATCAGGACCTGAAAACTTTGGCATGACACAAACCAGCAAAGATGAGCAAATTAAATGGCTCAGCTCTCAGCATGCTTGTATTTCCATATGCATGGAAGAAAGACACCAGGATAGCGTGGCCTCTGTGCAAAATCAGGCTGAGCTTTTGAATCAAGCCCAGAAAGAGATGAAACAATTAGAAGTGAGAGCGCAACAGAGCCAACATTTGAAGTTAAAATTAGGAAATATTATTGAACAGCTAAAAGATGAGTTGAAAACACAGCAACAAGAAAATGGAGAGTGAGAGACTGTCATGATGCCTACCTCCAAGGAGCCAGGTCCGACCCAGCAACCCCAGAGGCAGGCATCATTCCCCCCAGGGAAGTGCCAGCGGGCCCAAGCTGGGGCCCTTTGGACACAGTCCTGGCGCCTTAGGCGCCAGGCTCATGTTGGACCCCTGTCCTGGTGCCTTAGGCGCCAGGCTCATAAAGCTAGACATGTGTTCAAGTGTTTTAATGTGCACTTACCTGATGCAAACCATGCTGCTACATCCAGGCCCTCTTGAGGCCTGCATGGAACTACTTTACCTGTGGGACTACTTTCCACCTGGGTGTGGTCGGGGAAGGATACATACCTGATCGGTGGAAGGATACATACCTGGAACTTCTTCCAAAGCTATTTAAACCACGCCCGATCAGCAACTCACGCTTCGCGTTGTTCTGCTCCTCGCAGCTGGACGCTCACCGTGTCAGCTCCTGCATTTGGACTTCAGCCACGCCTGTCAGCATCCTGGGTCATCTGCTAAGAGAGAATTGGAGAGAAAGAAGACCTTACCTGCTAAAGCTGCATCACGGAGACATCACACCTACGATCCTGAAAGGGAAGACATCATTTTTAAAAGCATTTCGCTTCGATCGCTGCAGCGCTGCATTTCACTCACCTTTCCTGGGCACCTCCATCTTCAGCAACGATCATCCGGATCCGCAGCCACTTCCCAGAGTCTAGAGAGAAAAAGACAAGAACACAAGGTGAGAGAAGGAAGGGAATAGGAAAAGCTCAGTTTCCTTCTAAGACTTACCCGTTGGGTCATTCCCATTTCATTTCGAGTCCTGTCGCTTCCTGGCATTCCGGACCCCGGCCCCTGTGGGGAAAAAAGACAAAGACATTGAATGAGCGAATGCAAAGACATTACCCGAACTCTCATCCAGAACTTACCTGTCATTTACTGGAACTGCACGTTTCACTTCGGGTCGGCGCCATATCTCCGGCATTCCGAACCCCGGCCCCTAAGGGGAAAAAGACATAAGCGTTAGCGCTTGCTGCAATAAGACTATGAACATTATTATTAAGCTTGAACTTTTGAACTTGCTACAGAACTCTTACAGCACCTTACCTGAATAGTCAAGCTTATTTGAACTCCCATCAAACCTCAATCCAGTGAAGTAACTGGGTTTCAGCGCGCCCCTGCATCAGAAGCAGGATGGAGAACTCATCCTTCCAGACCCTAAGGTGAGACTTCACGGGGAATCGTGGAAGGGTATCGTGGAGGGTTGGAAGGGAGTGGGAGGCTTGAGCATTATTCCGTCAGTAGGTAATACTCCCTTTTCACGCACAGGGGAATATTCCTGCGAGCAAGAGAAGCCAGTGTAGAGGGGCCCTACCTGTCCATCCTCAGAGTCCTGAGCTTCACCATTGAAGAAGCATCAGCACTCAAAGCCAGAGCTGCGCCTCCGTGGGAATCAGGTGAGCGTGACAGAGACTCAATTTCCAGCACTGAAAGGGGAGTATAAAAATGTGTTGAAATCTGAGCACAAGTCAACACAAATTAAATGAGCAGGTTGTTCATATTAGAGGCTGCCTAGAGGACATTTTCACATTTTAATTGCAGGTAAAACAACTGAAAGCTGAAAACAGGCAGTTAATTATTAAGAGGATTGATTCTCAGGGTGAGTTTGATCAGATGTAACAAGATCTGAACCCTTTCAAACAGCGGAGAGAGAAGTCAAGAGAATAGTTCCCTGTTTCAGGAAGTGTGTCAGTTAAGGATGGACATGGAGAAAAGTGAGTTATGTTCTCAGGAACTGACTGACAGTAGGTTACAAAATGCACAATTAACGAAACGCAAGCAGAGATTGACCTAGAGCAGGCAACACAGGTCGGAATTGCGCAAGGGGAGAAGATTAGTCTCCTGAAAAAGAAATGCTCTGAATATGCGCAGACAATGCAAGCCTCACAGAAGGAAAATGAGTCCCATTGTGAAGAGAACGAGGAACTAAGAGACTGATTAATGGCACAAAATAAAATACTAGAAGCCACTCAAGCACTGGTGTCAGAATTGAAAACCCAGGCCTCTGGATATGACCATGAGATAGGGACTGAGAGAAACAAATGTGAGGGATTGGAAAGTGAAATAGCCAAATATAACAAAGGCTTTGAGGCACCCTGACCAGTCAGGGTATGGAAAAGCACCCTCGGATTGCGAGGTGATGTCCTCTCTACCAGGGACCTCAAGCTAACTCATCACCTCATATGCACAGAATGCAGCTGACTTCAAGAACAAGAAAACATGAGGCAGCTCGACTCAACCAGGTCTAGTCCAACTGATCTAGAAGGTCAGTCCTTATCTTACATCGATGAGGGTTCAGAGTTACCGGTCTCTGGTAATTAAAAATACCCTGGCATGTACTTCTGACCAGGAGGGCTCCTATGATGAAAGGATCAGTCAGTTGGACTGGCAGAAAATTAAATTACAAAGGGACCACCTGGTCTGCTTTACAGAAAGCGTAGAACCAGAGTTTAGGCCTCAAAAGAGCATCTTCAAAACCTTCACACATTCAGGGAGGTGGGGGGAATTCCCCACCATACCTGGAAGAAGGGATGAGGAGGATGAGTACACTCTAGTGCAAAAAGGGGAGTATAAGGGAAATTACCCTGAGAAACCACAGCACCACAGGAGAGAAGAATCCAGACCCCGTAATTCTGGGAGGTATTCCCGGTCTCATAGAGGTAGAGAGCATCTAGAGGACAGGGAATGGACCACCAACAGTGGAAGCTCTGGGTCAGAGAATGAGCAGACAGCAGAAAAAGAAGGCTGGCAAGCAGAAGAAAGGTCTGGTGAAAGACCCAATTCAGCAGGTAAAGGCCATAAAAAGCTTCATGACTCCCTACCAAAGAATGCAAAATACTCTGTATGGGAGCATCTAGAGCTTTATGACCAAATGATGACATCATTTGGTATTAGGAATGATGGGAATTTAATAGAATTCGCTAAGTGGACATTCTCCCCTGAATACTCCAGCTTCTTTGCAGGGCTGGAGGACCAAGATCACCAAAAATGGTCCACCTATAAAGCGGCCATTCTGAAACACTTCTCTATCCATCGGAACCCGCAGGAGGCCTGCAAGGCTGCATACAACCTGCAGTGTACGGAAGACCAAGCGGCTAGAAAGTTTGTGCAGGAGCTTAAACAAGCATTTGCTCAGACTTATAGGCGGGTGAACACTGATAGCCGGGAGTTCATCAACACCTATTTTCATGCGCTCCCAAAATACATAATGACTCAATTAGTAAGGGATTTCCATGAGAGTAGGACCCGGGATCTATGAGGTCCAAAGGCCTTCTGAAAGTAAGAACAATAAACAACAACAACAGAAACACCAGCCGCTCCAAAGGTAGCAGAGGTGAAACATATTCCCCCATTGGACTTGGAGATGGGGGGCCTAAAAATACTACTCCCACCAATCAGCGGAACTAGAGACAGAGGAGACCTTTGGATCCAACCCAATCGGGTGGTAGCCAGGGAAGGATACCAGAACAGCACTCCATCTGACCCTGCCTCCTACATCAGTCCGAGATACAAGGGCAACAGACCCATCCTGGGGTATGTTTACACTCCCCCAGCGCAGAAAGGGGGGCCCGACCAGGTAAGTACAGCCCCGGGAAACTTCCCTCAGACCTTCCCTTCAAACTTCCCTCAGGAGGGAAGAAATATTCCACCCCCTAACCTATGCTTCTTTCCCAGATACCCTTCAAACCCTAATTTCCAGAATAATCCTCCTCTCTCCCCCCGCTTTCAGGACAATAGATTCCCAAATCTGGAAGAAGGGAGACGTAGGATGGAAGGTTATCAGGGAACCTTCCAATACCCAAGGTACTCTGGGAGAAGGAACAGCTACCCTGTCCGGGAGCAGCAAAGGTATGAATCTAGACTGCCCTAACACCCAGAACAAATGTCACAACTGGTGCGACAGGTCCAACAATTAACCCATGACCTGGGTTGCATGTTGAGGGCTCAGCAGAACCTTCAACTGGAAACAACTGCCCAGAATAACCCAACACCGAGGTCTGGTGACATGGGGCAGCAATGACGGGAAGAAAAGTCTGACAATCAACAGATTACAGAGGAGGGGGCCTGAGTGGAAGGGAGATGCAAAGCCCTAGAGGAAGCTTCCTTTCCGACAAGAACAAAACCCCTGGAAACCTATGAGCCTGAACATAAATCTTCTAGCCGCGCAAAGCTGGTACCAAAAGAACAGAGGGTAAGTAGGAGAAAATGAATGCCAAAGAAACCCACTTTGTGGAGGAAATCTGCATCATCCCTTTTAAAGGAGAAGAATCCCTGGAGCATTCAGGGAAAAAAATGTTCTCTTTCAGAGATGGAGAGATCCCTCCCAAGGAACAATATGTCCCAATAGACCCTGCTTTTGATGGAGTAAGTATGGAAACCGACACAGAGCAAGAAGCTCTTAAACCCAAACAATATCACCCAGAGGATCCAGAAATCACAGAGGTATCCTCCCCCCAAACAGGTTTGGGTAACTGTCTCCAGGAAAAGGGGACAGCAAAGAAGTGGGGGAAAAAGGGAACTTCCCAATCCCACCTGTTTCTGGGTGCACATTTTTTTTTACAGATTCTTGGACTCTGACACAGAAAACTGTTCAAGATCACACAGTGTACGAGTTCAGTATAAAAAAGTTAACCGCCAAGCTGGCACAGAATGCACATTTTTTTTGCCCTATTGAGGAGAGAGAAGGAATATGTTATGCTTCCGTCAAGGTACAGGGTCAGTGTGCATTTTCAACGCTGGTGGATACTGATTCACAAGCCACTCTCCTATCCAAAAAGACCTTCGACCAACTAAATTCAGGAAGGGGGAGCATCACAAAATTCCCTTCAAACCTCTTCCTGGACAACTCCAAAGCTTTGTTGGGAATGATATTCTGTCGAAGGGACTGAGGATCCGGAGATAGAAATTGGGTGTCATAGAGTGAAATACCCGGTGATAGTCGTGATCCCCGAGGGCACACCTTGTCTATTGGGTATTGACCTCCTCCGGAGATTATCATCACTGATTGACTGTGTGAACAAGGTCCTCTGGACTCAGACTTACCGGCCAATTAAATTAAAACAGAGCTCAAATTATGTGAGTTTCAATGGCACATGCCACATGATTGAACAACGGTCTGACGAAATAGAATTCCATTTTAGGAACAATCAAGTCCCAGACATCACCGTCATCTCTGTGAGAGAACAAACTGGGGATGGGAACTCTTTTCCATTCTTGAAATTCAACCTCCCTCCCAGTTTTAAGTGGCATTTAACACTGGAGGGAAATACTCTGAATTTGTATACCAATCCACAATCAGAGGAAAACCCAAATCCCATGATAAGAGATGGGCTAAAACAAGCTCAAATTTTGAACGACATCCAGATAAAGGGTGAATAGCTGTTTTCCCCCATTCAGATAAATGAGGGGGAGGAGCCTGTTCTCCCCAGATTATGCCTGAATAACGGAAGATGCTTCATCAGCAAAGCATTATTCAGGAAACTCCCCAAAGATCAGACCATCCCCACATTTAAATTGATTAGTACGTTGGAAATGGGCCTGGAAACTCCAAATTCCAAACATCTCCTGCCTAGCAGGTGTATGCTAAAAATGTCCATTGGCTACAAAAGCATAGAACATAATTTTTCGGCCATGAGAGATGTCCCTTCTGCCTTTTATTTAGGCAGTGACATTCTGAATCGATTTGCAATTAATTTGGACTTAATTAAAAATAGAGCCTGATCCCGACCCATGGGCTTTGACAATACTGAAAAAGCATTTTGGTCAGCTCAATTGCTGCCTTATCCTTATCCAGTTGAAGTTCAAGTGAGAGAGGCGGTTACTATCCCAGGACAGGGGCGACAATTCCCCTAAAAATGTCCCTAAAAATGGAGCTAGGAAAATCCCTCAAAAACAAAGATGCCTATATAATTTGAATGATCATCTCCAGCAGCAAGGTTTGTATTTACATCTTACACCCCTAATTGACCTAGAACATGACACCATTTGAATATTGGTGGATAACAGCATCCATCGAAGTATCAATTTGGGCGCAGATACATTTATTCGAATGGCGGTTGATGCCCAACATTATTCTATTGATTTAGGTAATGAGATCATTGGACCAATTCCAAATGACTGTTTCCATATAGACGGCGGTATCCCTCCGGAAAGGATTTTCACCTGGCAAGGGGGGATTTCTTGCTGCACTCTTCCTGCACTTATGGTGTGGAAGAGGTGACCTATGACATCAGGAAGGATCAGGTGATATTCCGAGTCAACAGTGACTACCTCCCATCCTTGGAACCTCCCATCCAGGCCAGCACCATCACAAGAGATCTCTCTACCCAACTGGAGGATTCTGCCAAAATTGCCAAGCCTGAGGTATTTCCAGGCTTTAAGCAGATGGTTGAAGAACAAATCAATCTCGCTGATGCCTGTTAGACAGAGGAGCAAAAACATAAGCTGAAACAGGTGTATCTGGATTTTCAGGATATCTCTGCAGGTGATTCATATGACTGTGGATGCACGGAGAAACATTCAACCACCATATCCATGGACCCCGAGATGGCTCCATTATTTGTGAAGCAGTACCGGTTACCTCGGCTCATCCATGGTGTCACTCACTGACATTATTAAAAACGTAAAGTCCAGCGGAATAATTTGTCCAATCCACAGTACCTTTAACATCCCGGTTCTGGGGATACTCAAACCCAATGTCTAATGGAAACTTTGCGCAGACCTAAGGGAGTTAAAATAAATGGATACACATGTCAAGCTGGCCCCTTCCCTACATCAATCAAGGACTGGCCCAGATCCAAGGGTCAAAGGGGTATACCGCCATTGACCTAACCAACTGTTACTGTACAGTACCCGTGAGTAGGGAAGACCAGTACAAGCTTGCCTTTACCTTCCGGGGGCAGCAATACACATGGACCCAAACCCTCTTGGATGCATAAACTCTGACAACAAATTCAACATCTTCCTAAATTGGGCCATGCCCGATTTGGGTGAAAGGGGAAACCTGGTCTATGTAGATGATGTCTTAATCAAGAGCTCAACTGTGGAGAACTATATAGCGGAAATATGCTATGTTCTAACCCAGTTGCAGGAAGCCAGAGCAAAACTGTCCTTTCAGAAGGCACAGAAGTGTAAGACCTGCATGAACTTCTTAGGGCACAAAATCACCCCTGAGAGTCTAACTACCCAGGTGAAATAGGTGGAAGCAGTATTGAAATTGAAAGACCCTACTACCCTACGAACTAAGAAGCCTAATTATAGTACAAAGTTCATTGAAGACTATGCAGAGGTCACTCGACCCTTGGTCCATTTATCAAAGGCCGGGGTCAAGTGGGAGTGGAGTCTGAAACAATCTGAGGCAGTCAAATAACTAAAGAGAAGCCTTTCCCAAGCCCCTTGTTTGGCTTACCCCATTAAGAACAAGGAGTTCTTCTTGGAGATGGGGTTCTCAGATACTTGCTTAACAGCAGTATTGTACCAAAAGCATGACATGGTCAACAAAGTAATATCGTACGCAAGCAAGACTTTGTCCTCTGTGGAGGAAAAATTCAACGATTGCGAAAAGGCACTCCTGGCAATGGTGTGGGCATTGAAGAATTACCACCCATTCATCCAGGGGGAGCACATCATTGTCGAATCTCTTCACCAACCCTTGCAGTACTTGCAAAGCAACCGAATCCGAACAGGGAACGTAAATAATTCCAGAATTACTTCCTGGATTCTATCCATGCAAGGCTTTCCTGTAGATATCAGATATGGCCCAAAACAAGAAGACTACCCTAGTGCAAGGGTTGGCTGACTTGCATGACTGTGCTCAAGAAAACTTTCTCGAGGACAAAAGTCTAAGGACTAATGACAATATGGAGGTGTAACTTACTGACCTGCACAAAGTCTATGAGGAAGACATGTGTCAAGGGATATGTGGATAGGTGCTCCTACCATGTTGACAATCATGGGAAAAAATAATTAGTGGCTGGCATTGGGAATGCCTGGGTGAATGATGCCCTGAAACCCTCTGCTGGGTACAAAATAGGTCCCTGAAGTAGTCAGGTAGCAGAGTTGATGGTGGTACATCAAGCCATCCGCACTGCAGCACACCACCAACTCAAAGAACTGGTCATAATCACTGATTCAGATTATGCCAGGAATGGATTCGTGGAACACCTGATTCATTGGAAAAATCGGGGCATGCTGTGTGCAAACGATAAACCACTAAAGCATGGGACAGTAATTCAATCATTTGATGCTCTGGAAACCTCTAATGAGATAACATTCTATTGGAGAAAGATCAGAGGTCACTCAAAATAGAAGCACCAGACAAAACGGGAAATGACTTGGCGGACCAGTTGGCCAAAACCTAAGCCATTCACAGGGATCTCATAGAAACCGAATCCCTGTTGGGGGAAATCATGGTCACTGCTGTCACCGGGTTCCAAACCCATACCAATAATTAACTTTCAAATGCCCATTGCAGTAAAAAAATCCCCATATGCTGATTTGATTACTGCACAAAAAGAGGACTCAATTATTGTGAAATGTTATCAACATATGAAGACCCTGTGAATTTTCCTCTGACAGAATCCGAATATATCAGGAAGGAGGATCTTCGGGTGTTGATGAAGTTTTCCAAAATGTCCCGATTCCAAGACGGTTTGTTGGTACGGAGATCCATATCTGGATGTAAACAGTGGATGGTCCCTACCTCATTCCGAAGCATGATGTCAAGTCACGCCTATGACGTGGCCACTGACGGTCATAGGGGGTTTCATACAACATTAAAAATCTTGTTGAGGTCACATATTGGCCACATATGGGTCAGGACCTCAACATCTACATAAAGGGGTGCCTTGTGTGTGCTCAATATCAGCCAAGATCTCTCACAGACAGAGCTCCCCTACAGAACAGGAGAATGACACTGCCTTGGTTGAATTTGCAAGTTGATTTTATCGGGCCAGTGATTCGCTCCTCTAGAGAAAATAGGTACATGTTGACCGTGACATGCTTGTTACCCGAGTGGGTATAATGTCTCCCGGCCCCGAATTGTAAGGCGGAGACAGCTAACGCACTAATGTGCAATCATATTGTACTGGAGGGCGGAGCGACCTCTGAACGGGCCCATGAGATTCAGAGCTTGCCCTCCGGCACTTTAAGTCGAGATAGCTGCACCTTGAGGAGGATGGGATGCAGGATTCTCTTACTCCAATACCACTCAATAAGGACAAGTCAATGGTTTGGCAAAGGGAAGTCCGTTTAATGACAAGTACAAAAAACGGGGAAACAAATGGAAATCATCAGAGCTGCGATCGCCTGTCTCGCTTCAACTTCCCAATTCTTCATGCAAACAGTAACTTTTATAGCAAATTCTCGTCATCATTGACATGTAAAACTCATAAGTTTGACATGCAATTATATTGGTTGGAAAAGGTAACTTAAGCATAGGTACTATATCTGTATATGGTAACAGAGTGTGGGGATTGAATAACTCTTATCGGGTGGGCGTCTATGCCCATCCCTCTACATCACTCGTGATAGACGTCCCTAAAAGTACGACGTCTCATTGGTTCTACTAGCTATAGGACCCTAGATTATTTGGTCCATTGTGATTGGGTGGGTTACACCCCTAGGCATAAATCTTCACTTTAATTAGCAGCATGCAGAATGGTCACCCGGGTGCGGGATGGCCCAAGATTCACCCTGCCTGCCTTCCATCAATCACTATCCTCAGGCCCATTTGTCAATTAGTTGGCTGAGGATGGCCTCGAAACTGTAGCTTCTTATCGGGGAAAGTTATGGCATCCTTCGGTTTTGGGTGACATCAGACGTTGGTACCTCTTCACGCTTGGCTGGTCACGTGTCAGTACACTGCGAAGCTGCTTAATTTTCCATCGATCTATTTGCGTATTTCATTCTTTGTTCAGCCTCGCCACCTGCCTGGGCCTCCTTATCTCGACCTTCACAGGCAGGCTTTTATGCTCTTAGGTTTCAATTCTTTGGAGTTGCTGCTCTCCTCCCTTCCTTGGGTTGACCTCAAATTCATAGCCATGAGCTGCTTCTTGCTAAGTTTCGATTCCTCTCTTTCGTCCGACTTTGTGCTGGTACATGAATCCTGGCCTGTTAGGCCCCTACCATCCTGGGCTTCATTCTGCTTTCATAAAATGGAGTCGCACTTGTATAATGTGCTTCTTGAGGTAGACATATAGTTGGCGCTTGCCGTTCTATCCTCCTACTAAGCATTGCAAGCAGTACCGTTTCCTTCACTTCTTGCGTTCTAAGCCTATTTACAAGCATTTGGCCAGTTACACATTTCCATCCTGCTCTCAATGGTTATGTTTCTTTAAAGTTCAGCATTGTTTCTTCTTCTATGTCCATTACATCATGGTTCACAACATTTCGTCTTTGTTTTATCTCCTTTTTGGTTGTCATTTCTTTCATCTGACCGTCTGTCCGGGCCATTGTGTCGTCACCATTCACCTCCAATAAGAGTCCTTTGGGTCTCCTCAGGGACAGTTTGCAAGTGGTCTTCATTTTGCGTCATCTGCTGGTATGGTTGTCTTAATGGGTACCTTGCAGTCCATGGTTGTCTGGTTATTGGCGCTTCATTAGGTATATTAGTCCTTCTGATGGGTACTGGACAGAGCCCCACTGTGACTCTCTGTTGGTTCATTTGCTCCTTATACGTCACGTATCTTGGCGAGTATGCTTCTGGTATCTCGAAATGGGTGGCTGGAGTGCAGGCCATATTTGGGACCTCGTCTGCACACCCTCCTCTGGTCGGTTTATCGACCACTTCATCTTCCTCTTTTAAATTACTCTTACTTGGTTCTTCTATATCCAATTCTTCATCTTCTGGGTTTGTAAATGATGGTGTGAAAGTGTGTTTCTTTGGAGTCCATATTTTTATCACTCCTTTCAGGCTTCCTGCTGTTCTTACATGTTCGTCTTTGTTGCAGGTCATAAACTGACATTGTCCATTTGGGCTGCAATAGATCCATTTTCCTTCATAATGTCTACGTCTTCTGAGATACACAAATTGTGTTCCTTCTGGTGCAAATTCACTGGCCTTCACAAAGGTTCTTATTTCTTCATCAGTCAGGTCTCTGGGCTTCCATCCTGGTTTGACATTGATCATGATCTTCATCCCAATGGCTTTCTTTGCACTTTTCTGGCATTGTGTGATGATTATCTTGATAACACAAAACCCTAGTAGTATCATCAATAGTAAGGCTCCCAGAAACTTGAATACATCTGCCATCCATTGTGGGACCCATGAGAATAGTGTTCCAAACCAGCTGTCATCATCTATCTCGTCAGTTTCGTAGATCATCTTGTTCTGTAGGTTGGTCAGCATACTGATGGCTTCTGTGAAGGTTCCATTTTCTTCATCATGTGAAGGTATAAATGTGCAACATGATTCTCTGATTTTTGCGCAAACACCTCCATCCATCGCTGTGATCATGTCAAGTACATATCTGTTCTGGAGAGTCATCAATCGGATTGCTCTTAGTTCCTCTTTAATCGCGTTGAATCATTTTATGGTATTGTTAATGGTCTGCAATAACTCCCATCTGGTTATCTGCAACCATTTAGTGTTTGCTCCATCCTGGAATCTTGTCATGAGGATTGTTGCGAATACTGATGAGGTAAGACCAAACAGCCTGTGTTTGTATGGGATTGCATGAAATGCTTCTTCTGATTTGGCAGAAAGGTAGTTCTCTCTCTTTATTCGGGATACCAGTTCCACAGATCTCCTTTTCCTCAGGTGAGCATCTGCTTTCGGGAAACTGTCGATATTCAGGTCACTCTTCGGGATCATTAGTGCAAGAACGTGGACGTTCACTATTGTGCATATGCCTAGCCAGTTTTTCGGCAGTCTTATGTATGCTTTGCATCCACACACCCAGTAATAATCCATAATTACTGCAGTTCCATGAGGCATGTCTGCAGCTTCAAAGATTTGTCTGCAGTTCTGATTCTCTCCCATCTTCCTCGTGCCATTGTTCCTGAAGCACAATTTCCGGCTTTCCAGCAGCACTATCTGCAAGGGTCCTCCTCTGTCTTCGACCCATGTCAGTAATCTTGTGAGTTTCGGCCATAAAGGTTTGCATAACCTCTGTGAGTTCTCTATTGCTTCCTTATAAGCTTCATAGTCCATCCATACTCGGCAGATCACCACTCCTTCTTCCCATCCGTTTGGTAAATGCACTGTTCCCAAATCTGCATTTGGCAGCTGTTCTTCCGATTTTTTGCCTCTTCTGGAGTTTTTCCTTGGACATTTAACTTTGGATTCACTTCCCATCTGATTGCTGTTCCTTTAACTCCAGGCTTCTCGTACCTGATCACATGATTCCTTGTATGGGCTCTATTTCTTGTCTTAATGTCCTGTGTATGATAATCTTCATCGGGGTAATTTGTCTCGGTTGCCCATATCAATGAGGCGTCTCTTCCCACAAACTGTCCTCTGGTGTTGCACATTGCAATGTGTGAAAGACAGTGTGCTGTCGGGATGTCAATTTCTACAGCCACGAAGAGCTTGGATTTCCCCATGCTGTACGGTAGAAGTGCACAAACGAAGCATTCTCCTTCAGATTTTCTTCTTCCAACTTCTTTCATGTGCTGGTACCAAATGTTGTTTCCTAGATGTGCTGTGCTGTCTAGGTAGTCGTTCAGTTCACGGTTATCTTCATGCAGGATTCTCTTGATTCTTAGTGTCTTCCTGTAGTTCGCTATAACTACATCTCTAAACGCGTCTGTGTGGCTTTTCCTTGCTGGGGGAATCTGGGGCATTCTGGTCGATGGAGCAGGTTTCCTTCTCTGCATAGATGTGGTTGGTGGAGGTTTTGCAATTCTCTCCTTCTCTTCTTGCATCCTTTTCCTGCCCTCTATAAGTGTCTTTATAAGCCACCAGCCTGTCACCGGCCCCGTGTATTGCTGCATCATGGGCCTGGTACTTGCTCCTTGTGTTGGAACTTGTGTGATTGTCAGTACAATTTCTTTTTTTTTCAGTTCCTCAGGTAGTTTCTTCACTCTAGCTATGAACGGGAATAAATGATCTATCAACATTTGTGTCCTTGCAGTGAATCCCCTCGTAGCCACTTCTGTCTTCTCAAGGGCTTTTGCTATGACTGCATTAGTCGGCCTTCCATTAGATTCCTTTCGGTCTCTCTCCTTGTTTTCTGGGGCTGATTGTTCGGTAGGCAGTCTCGTGCTATCTGCTGCCTTTGCTTGAGGTTCTTCAGCCATTGACACATGCTCTAGTTCGTGTTCATTTGGTCTATGGGTGTGTGTAGTAGTTAGTGCTATGTTTTCATTCATTCCGTGCTGACCCTGTCTCCACCTTTTCTCTTCATTCGTTACCTCACGTGTGTGTGTATTACTGCTAATTACATTACATTTTAGTTCATTTACCTTACCATCAGATTTGCTTGGGACTGGAATGACTATATAGGGTCTGGGTGCCTTTGTGGGACTCATGCGTACATCATCAGGTGGATGCACTGCAATTGGACCATTTCGTTCACCAATAACGAATGCAGTTCTGATTGTTAATGACAGAAAGTCAATGATAATCGCCATGCATATACATATAATCGTGCAGTATGAAAGGTGGCAGCATTTCCTTCCAGGGAAGCGGGGGTGCCCCTCTGCTGGTGGGATGACCAGGTTACTGTTCTGGGCCCCCATTTCGATCATCACAAAATGTCAATTTTTATTCTTTTTTCCCCAATTCACTTGTTCTCGAACAGTTTGTATCGTAAAGTGTCTGGTGCTTCACAAGTGTCCCCCCTCTTGTGGGTGATGATTGTCTCTTGATACAGGATTCAGTATCCCCACTAGACTATGGAGAATAGGTTAGACTAACACTTAGATAACTCACTTTTACTTTATATATTCAAAATAGGTAAGTTCCCAGTCCACCCCCTAAATCTGCTTCAGTCTTGAAGACATGCTGGAACCTGTTCAATGTGAAAAAATAGAAAACATGGAAAATCAAAAATCAAATCAAAATCAAAAATCAAAAAATAACAGGTGAGGTTCTTGTCTCGGCTCTCTCGATCTGCCCCACGGCGGAAAGATGAAGTGCTTTGACTCTGTCTCCTGGATCTGTCCCATGGCAGACCGTTTATCTGGAATCTCCTCATGTAGTCTCTCTGAAAGTTGGACAGCTCCACTTGCAGCATGATTCCGTGGAGGAGCGTTCCCATCTGTACGACGTTAGCTGGATCTTTGATGAAAGTGAGAACGTCAACCTCGACAGGTCTCCCCACCATTTCCGGAAAGTCAGTGACTAGGCAAAACAGGACGTTTTGTGCCAGTCGGCTGTCCTCGGGCGACAGGGACATTTGTCTTGCTTTGTTGAATTCAAGATTACAAGCCCTTCTTTTGACGTGCACAGTCCTTACACTTTCCTGCCGCGTGGATTGCGACCAAGTAGTTCAGCTTAGTCCACAGTTGGTTCAAATGTTCAGTGTTCGTTGGATCTCTGATAAATGTAAGAGTGTCTGTGGTTCTCCCGATAAGAGCTGGGCACTCTTCGATTATGGGAAAGAAAAGTGTATAAGTGAGTTCATCTATAATTGCCTGTCGTGGAAACATTTGTGACCTTATCACTGAATTCTGGCAACGCAATGAAGGCTTCCGCAATGACAATGAGCAGTTGCCAAATTACTTTCTTGTTGGCAGGATCTTGGATGAAGTCTGTGACACTGGTGACTCTCCCTACAAGTGATGAATATATCTCTAGCACTAATTGGAAACAGGACAGCACATCCCTTGTGATATTTCTGCTGGGTGACACTGTAAATGCTGCAAGGCGACGTCTTGCTCTTTGATGAGTCAGGATGCTGTGTTTAGCTCTTGGCAAAATCTTTGATCACAATTTATTTGAGTCTTGTTTTCACCGACGCTTCAGTGTGTTTGATTTACAAGTTCATGTCAACAAACGTGTTGTGACTTAGATGCGCAATTGTCTTCTTCACCGTACAACTGAGATGCAAAGAGTGTCCGTTATGTCCTTATCCCCTTTTTGCTTAGAGGAATGGTCTAGTTTAAGCCACAACTTGCAAAAGAGTTCTTTGTCTTGTCTTTGCTGCTCATGCGTCCTTCTTCCTGGCCATGGATCTCGTCTGCACATGCTGAGGTTCTTCCCCGTTGTCTGTATTTTTTTTGCGGTGGGGTGCAGCTTGAGGGCTTTCTCCGATGCAGTGCTTAATGTCATTGAGAAAACTCCATGCTCTCCTGCCCTTCAATTTTACTGCTGATGGAGTGCAGTCTTCTACGATGAAAGGACCATTGAATCTCGGCTCTTCCCACCTTTTCCTCGTTTGGTTCTTGATTAGGACTGCGTCTCCAGGGAAAACGAGTGGAATACAAAGACCTTGAGCTGAGTCTGTTGCAGTGTCTTCTGCAATGCTTTGTGCTGTGCTGCACCCTTTTTGTCGTCACTGCAGTTGGTCTGAAGTTACAGTAATGCTGGATGTCATGCAGTTCAGGTACTCTTGTAACTCGGTTCCCAGTACCCCTCGGGTTGGCTGGGCATCACAGCTAGCTCTATTTTGTGGGGTAAGTGGGGTATTCATTCTCCTTCTTGTAACTATCTTGTGCGGCGTAAGATGATGGTCGGAGCCTGGTTGGTTCCGAAGAGCATACGATGCCAGTGGAAGGCAGTGCAACCATCCCCTCTTTAGTGTAAGCTTCCACTCGGCTATCCTTTCCTTTAACAAGCCGTTGAGTCTCTTGCAAATGCCATTACCTTCCGGATGATACGCCGACAAGAACTTGTGCTTTATACCAAGCAACAAGCTGATCTGCTCAAAAACTGTGTTAACAAAATGAGCCCCGTTGTCTGAACTCATCACCTCGCATACCCCCCATCTAGGGAACACTTCCCTCACCAGGAATTTGGCCGCACAGGTAGAGTCTGGGTGTGTACATGGTCCTGCTTCTATCCATCTAGAGAATGGACACACCACTACAATTAAGTACCTGTACCCGTTACACACTTGGATCATGTCGATGTAGACAATATGTAAGTGCTGAAAAGGCCCATTTGGCTGGGGGAGGTCTCCTCTCACTACTTTTAATGTGTGCCCAGCGGTGAATTGCTGGCAGATTATTCAGTTCACCATAAAGAATGCAACATGCTCTGCTAAATTCAGTATAAACCAGTCTTCCGCAAGCATTGCTGCTAAGTTTTCCTTTGTCATATGTATGGGGAAATGTAATTGCTCCAATGCTATTTTTAGTAGGGCTACAGGCATGACTGGTTTACCAGTGCTGTCTTGCCGCCACAATCCGTCAGAGGGGTTTAAAGAACACCCTCGACATTTCCAAAGGTTCTTTTCATCTTGAGGTGCCTCCCCTTGAAGTTCCATTAGTTGCATCTGCCCCATATTACTATAGGCTTCCTTTTGTGTGGTTCGTGCTACCATCATCCTTTCATGGGTTCACGCCACTTCCACTTCCATGATTGTCTCATTTTTGGATGCCATACACTTCACTTCCATGTCTGCTGTGTGATTTCCGCTTGACACAAAATCTGTCCCGTGGATATGGGCAGTGCATTTCACGACCGCTTTGCCCACTGGGAGCTGTAGTTCCTTAATCAGCCTGTCCAATAAGGCTGCGTGAGTGCTGCACTGGCGTGCTGTCCGCTCTGAGGTAGCCCCTCCTTTTCCAGCGTGCTAGGGCTGCGTGCACTATGGATGTCACATAGGCGGAGTCACTGTACAATGTTACTTCCTGGTCTGCGTGATTCTCGATGGTGAGTATCAATGCCAACAACTCTGAAGCCTGTGCTGAGTAATGAGATGGTATTCGTGCACTGACGAGTACTCGAAATTCTCTGTTTGCTATGTGTTTCGTCACAGCTACGCCTGTGTATCTGTGTCCGTCTTCTTGGTCGATTCTCGAAGAACTGTCAATGAAAACGATCTCTCCTCCTGCTAGGGCATTTTCTTTCACCCTGGGGATTTCATCATAGAATTTCTCATAGTTTGCACAGTCATGTATTGGTTCTCCGTCAGTGAATAGGCCCGGCTATGAACAGAGCTGGGTTTACTGTTTTACTGTTTTACATCAAAATTTTGATCGATGGATTAGATATAATCACCTCATAGGGAGAAGCTCTTTGAGATGTCAACGTACCCTTTGGTTTCTCTAAGATGGAAATAATGAGTGCTCGACGTATAACGTCATGGAACATCCCATTCCAATGGTTGTCGCCGTCTCTATGGCGAATGCTGCGGCAGCTAAGCTTTGTTCGCATGGGAACTGGCCTCTCATTACTGGGTCCAGATTCCCACTGTAATATGCCAGGGGCTTGTACCCCAACAAGGTTCTCTGAGCGAGCACTGCCGTCATAACGCTGCCATCTGTGTGCGAGAACAGGTAGAATTCCTCTGCATAATTAGGAATTCCGAGAACTGGAGCTGTACAAATCACTTTCTTAAGTTCTGTTAACCCCTTTTCCATTGTCTCAGTCCATTCAATCTTTTCCTTTGTCACCCGTGCCTTCTTTAGGGCCTGGATTAAGGGCTTGGTATATGAGCTGTAATCGAAGAACCATGCTCTAACATAATTGCACAGGCCTAAAAAGCTCTGCATTTGCTTTACCGTGAATGGCTTTGCAGTGCTCAAGATAGTTTCAGCCCTTTCTGGGGTTACCTTTTTCCCCTAATGCAAAATTAGCTGGCCTATGTACAGCACCTCTTGTTGACAATATTGCAGTTTTTCCTTGTCAATCTTATAACCTTTCTCAGTCAGTATAGTCAGTAGCTGAACTGAATCGCACCTGCATTGTTCTTCTGTTGTGCTGCAGATTAGAATGTCATCCACATACTGCAAAACAATGCTTTCTACTGCAATATTGCTCAGGTCCATCTGGAGGACTCTGTTAAAAATGGACGGGGACTCACAGTACCCCTGTGGCAACCTCGTGCTTTTCAAACGCATTTGTCTGAATGTGAACGACGTCAGATCTTGTGAATCACAGTGCAACGGGATTGAGAAAAAGGCATTTTTCAAGTCAATCACTGTGAAATACTTTGCCTCGACTGGTATATTACATAAAATTGTAGATGGATTAGGGACTAGAGGGAACTCGGCTTCAACAATATCATTTAATGCTCTTAAATCTTGGATTAGACACCAAGACCCTCCCTTTGACTTCTTGACAGGATAAATTACTGTATTACATGTTGACTCTGATGTCACTAGGATGCCCTGTTCCATCATGGTGGAAATGGTCTTCGTGATCCCTTCATCTGCCTCCCTGGACATGGGATTCTTGCTCTTGGTAAAATTGCTTCTGGTTTCAGCTCAATTTTCACTTCTCCCACCCCCTTCAGGAGGCCTACGTCATAAGGTCCTGTCGTCTATACTGAGACAGGCACTTGGGCCATGTCATCATCAAAGTATTCAGGACGTACCAGTGCCAACATCATTCTCTGAGGCACTTCTCTTTTAATCACTTTTACCCAAAATACGAGACTCACTTCCACCCTTGTCTCCTCTGAGTCTGGTTGTTCTTCAAACAGATCGTCATCGGTGATGTCAGTCACTCGATACCCTTCTTCAATGGCGATAATCGCACACCATTGTCTGCCTTCGTCATCGTAGCCTTCAACTAGTGCTATCCTACCTCGCACTGCTGCAGCATGTATCATCAAGGGAAATATTTGCCCCTCCTCTTCATGCATTGGTATTCTCGGGCTGAATAGAAATTCGTCAGGGGTTCTCCTGGCCTTGTCTGCAAGGCCTGGTAATCATGCCATAAGTACATGTATGCCATATGTGAAAACCTCATGTTCCAGCGGTATAGCTCTCATGGCTCTGTGCCCTGAACAGGCCTGATCATATCGCACACATTCGAATAATGCATTCCCGGAGTAGAGCATACTATGCCCTCCTCTGTAAACGAGATGGTCATATTCAATTTTGTCATTAACTCTAGACCCAGAATGTTTACTGGGGTCTGACGCGAATACAACGAAGGTACATTAATTTTGCATTCCCCTATGGAGACTGCGAGTGCGTCTGTAAAGGGAACTCGACTGTGAGCTCCTGTAAAACTCTGAGTATCTATAGCCTCGCTGGACAAGGAAAACTTGCCTTCTCGTATGCACAAGCGTTTTGCCCCTGTGTCAACTAAGAAGGAATATTCTTTACCCCCTATGGCGACATTCACCCTAGGTTTCCTATTAGGGTCTGGTGTCACTGATAGGATAGAGCACATCAGGGTTCCCAGTGAGCTGCCGTAGTTCTATATGAGTTCGGTCCACTGTACACTTGTGGATTCTCTCCATTTCCAGGGTTGCCTCCCCTTCCGGAGTTTGTGCCCTGAGACATTTGCGTTGGTGCCTGTTGGAATTGCTCTTGTGGCAAGTTCCCCATGCTCTGGGGTGAACACCCTGCTGCGCACCCTGCTGCATGTCTGGTGCTTGCTGCTGCACTGTATGATTCTGTGAACCGCCCTGTTGGGAGATTGCAGGCAGATTCACTGTGCCTGCTCCCATTCCTTGGCTATTTTGCCACGTGCCTAGGTTACTGCACGAGTGAGCCAGATGCCCCGTCATTCCACACAGCCAGCACACCGGCGGTGGTCAGGCTATTTGTCCATTTGCCTTATCTGTTTTGCCCATTTGCACGTTTTGAAAACCTCCTTGATTCCCTTGGAAACCTCCCTGATTACTCTGCCATCCCCTTCCTCTAAATCCCCTTCCCCTCGGGTACAATCCTACATTACCCTGGTTGTTCTGTTGTGGGTTAGTCGCCTGTTGTGCGTTCTGTTCAGCTGGGCTAGTCAGCATGGCTCCTTCCAGAGCATACTTTGATAATTTCTTTTGCACCAGCTTTGCTTCCTCACCTTTCCACCTTGCCTCCTTTTTCCGATTCTTTTCTTGCAACAATCTACGGTAATGTGCAATAGTTAGCTGTATGTCAGCGCAAGGTTTAGCATCAACTCCTACCAATTTCTTGAGTTTTTTCTGCACTCGTTCTGGCAATCCTTGGCATAAAATGTGGTAAAACACAGGTATGGATTTTGTCCAAGATTCATGTGTTTCGAGCACCCACGCGTCTTGGAAATAAATTCTGGCTATAAATTAACAGATCTTCTGACTCCTTCATTTTGCGAGTCATTATAGCTCCCATATTGTAAGTGTCTGGGTAAAGCACTCGTAGTGCTTTCCATACTGCTGCTCTCCAATTGTTGAATGGTGCTCCATCGTGAGCAGTGTTAATTAGTGTAACACCAGGGTACCCAGCCCGTGCTCATACATCGTCTGCTCTCTCACCGAGTATGGCAATCAGAAGACCTTTAATGTCCCCTATAGCTAACGTGACACCCCCTGTCATCTTTTCTAACTTGTGTATCCACTTCCCGGCTCCTGATGTCAGCATTGGAAGCTTATTCTTCAGGTTTTCTCAATCCATGTGTGGCCATGGAATATATTGCGGGTTTGCTCCCCCCTTTTCTAGCAGCAAAAATTGGAATGCGCAGCCTTCTTTCTCCTTCCCCATAGTTCTTCTGTTTATAGCTGGGGTAACATTTCCGCATTGCCGTCTGCCTGGCAACGTCCTCAACCTGTCCACATAGGCGGGCGCCGTAACCCCCCTCTGACCATGGGATGTTCCTTCGTGTTGGTCAGACTGTGATGTAGATTCAGATGCCCTTGTGCGGACTCGCTAGCATCTGACCATCTTACCCCTTTGTCCCTTGGGAGCCACTTTTCGCGCTGTCTCCCTTCTTCATTTATCTCGCACTCCATCTCCTCTCCGGAGTCGGACAGTGATTGTTCCCAATTCACGCAACTCCTTGTGTCATCGTCGTTCTTAGTGATTTCTAGCCTATCCAGGGACAGTCTCCTGCTCCCACTACTTCGGGTGACATCCTCAGTGTCATAAAGCTGAGTGCTTTCCAAGCGCTCGTCTTCCCCTTGGGATATTGGTTTTAACTCCATTTCATCATATGTTTTATCGATCATTTCCCCGATGCTTCTGGTGTCAAAGTCATCCTCAATATTCACCCCACTATTGCCTGTACTGAATCATACGCAGGGAAAAATTCTTCAACGTCTTCCCATTCTACAACAGGATTGGGTTTTTTAACTTCCGGCTACAGATATTTGAGATCACGTGCCCTCTGTCTACGCTTACGTTCAATATCATCATCGAATTCTTTGTGCTTCCTCGCTTCTTCTCTGACCTTATCTTCTTCCCTTCTCCTTTCATTTCTACGTTCACTTGCCCTTCTAACTTCCTCCTCCTTTTACCTCTTTATCCTTTTTTCACGTGCTCTTTACTCTTCTTCCAGTTTTTCCTGGTTCTGCCTGACTGGTCATAGGATGTGCTCTGTTTGCGACTGACCTGCTTTCCTTGCTCTTCGCGATATAGCTGTTCTCTCCGTAGCCTATCTTTCCTTCTTATTCATTCATACCTTATTTCCCTTTCCTTCTCCTTCTCCCTCTGTGTCTCATCAGACTTTTCTCTCAGTCTCACATAGTCACCTCCTTTACTATCGAGTTTCAACAGTATCTGTCCTCCCATCCATTCGTCTTTCGCAAATGCTATCTCATCAGTTCTGTCTTCGCTTCCTTTCCATTTCGTTCCCTCTCTATCCTTATCGAGAGGTGCACTTGTCTGTGCTTGATCCTTCCTCTCATCATCGCGTCACTCTTTGTCCTTCGGGACTGTGGAGGTGAGATTCTTATCCTGATCCTTCCCTTTATTTTCATCACTACTGTACGTAGGCGACTCATATGCAGGGTTTCTGTACCTTGATCAATTTCAAACAAGGAGACACATTTCCTTACATGTGACACATCAACAGAACATGTATGACAAACGTTAAACAGACTAGACAGACACCAGCTGGACACCGATATCTCTGCCTTCTAATCAATACCCCGACATGGAGTTTAAACAAACTCCTTTTACGACGTCTTTAATCGTCGTAGTAGCCTAATCTTTCCCTATTATGTGGGACTATGAGTTCACGTTTCTTCTGACCGCTATATTAAAGCGCAGGAACAAGGCGTATCCTTTACCTCGGGTGTCCTTCCCAGTATCCTCTCTCTTTATCTCGGGTGTCCTTCCTGGTATCCTCTCTCTTTATCTCGGGTGCCCTCCCCGGTATCCTCTCTCTTTATCTATTCAGTTATTCTTGAGTCATTATCCCCCTATATATATACAGTCTTCTCTACTTCTGATTATTTTGTTTTCTCCACCTCCCTCCGTTACCTTTCCCCTTACTTGTTCTATTGCTTAAGGGCATTTGCCAAAGCATCAATTTTCATTTCACTCACCGCTTGCATCGTTCTCTCTGTGTCTTCGGGATCACTGCCTTCTTTACCGCCTTCTTTTGGTCTTTCGTCTGATTCACTGCCTGTAGGAATGGAAGGGTTTATGTTTTTAAACCGGGTGCCTTCAACCCACTGCAGTTTTGTTTTGTCCACAGGAAGCTTCACATTCTACTCGGCCAAAATGGCGAAGGACTCGTGATATTGCCAAAGACTTAGAGTTACTTCGTGTCGACGGTCAATAGGTGTCTTATAAATAATCAAAATTCAATAGTTGATGGTCAAAACCATCCTCTGCTACCAAGTGTACTGGAGGTTGGAGCGAACTCTGAACGGGCCCACGAGATTCAGAGCTCGTCCTCCGGCACTTTAAGTTGAGATAGCTGCACCTTGAGGAGGATGGGTGCTGGATTCTCTTACTCCAACACCACTCAACAAGGAAAAGTCAATGGTTTGGCAAAGGGAAGTTCGTTTAATGACAAGTACAAAAAACGGGGAAACAAATGGAAATCATCAGAGCTGCGATCGCCTGTCTCGCTTCAACTTCCCAATTCTTCATGCAAACAGTAAGTTTCATAGCAAATTCTCGTCATCATTGACGTGTAAAACTCATAGGTTTGACATGCAATTCTATTGGTTGGAAAAGGTAACTTAAGTATAGGTACTATATCTGTATATGGTAACAGAGTCTGGGGATTGGATAACTCTTATCGGGTGGGCTTCTATGCCCATCCCTCTACATCACTCATGATAGACATCATTAAAAGTATGACGTCTCATTGGATCTACTAGCTATAGGACCCTAGATTATTTGGTCCATTGTGATTGGGTGGCTTACACCCCTAGGCATAAATCTTCACTTTAATTAGCAGCATGCAGAATGGTCGCCCAGGTGCGGGATGGGCCAAGATTCACCCTGCCTCCCTTCCATCAATCACTACCCTCAGGCCCATGTGTCAATTAGTTGGCTGAGGATGGCCTCGAAACTGTAGCTTCTTATAGGGGAAAGTTATGGCATCCTCCGGTTTTAGGTGACATCAGACGTTTTTACCTCTTCGCGCTTGGCTGTTCACGTGTCAGTACACTGCAAAGCTGCTTCATTTTGCATCTATTTGCGTATTTGATTCTTTGTTCGGCCTCACCACCTGCCTGAGCCTCCTTATCTCAACCTTCACGGGGCAGGCTTTTATGCTCTTAGGTTTCAATTCTTTGGAGTTGCTGCTCTCCTCCCTTCCTTGGGTTGACCTCGAATTCCTAGCCATGAGCTGCTTCTTACTAAGTTTCGTTTCCGCTCTTTCGTCCGACTTTGCGCTGGTACATGAATCCTGGCCTGTTAGGCCCCTACAATCCTGGGCTTAATTCTGCTTTCGTAAAATGGAGTCGCACTTGTATAGTGTGCTTCTTGAGGTAGACATATAGTTGGTGCTTGCCGTTCTATCCTCCTACTAAGCATTGCAAGCAGTACCGTTTCCTTTGCTTCTTGCGTTCCAAGCCTATTTACAAGCATTTGGCCAGTTACACATTTCCATCCTGCTCTCAATGGTTATGTTTCTTTAAAGTTCAGCATTGTTTCTTCTTCTATGTCCATTACATCATGGTTCGCAACATTTCGTCTTTGTTTTTATCTCCTTTTTGGTTGTCATTTCTTTCAACTGACCGTCTGTCCGGGCCATTGTGTCATCACCATTCGCCTCCAATAAGAGCCCTTTGGGTCTCTTCAGGGACAGTTTGTAAGTGGTCTTCATTTCACTTCAGCTGCTGGTATGGTTGTCTTAATGGGTACCTTGCAGTCGATGGTTGTCTGGTTATTGGCGCTTCAATAGGTATACAAGTCCTTCTGATGGGTACTGGACAGAGCCCCACTGTGGCTCTCTGTTGGTACATTTGCTCCTTATACGTCACGTATCTTGGCGAGTATGCTTCTGATATCTCGAAATGGGTGGCTGGAGTGCAGGCCATATTTGGGACCTTCTCTACAACATCTTCTCTGGTTTAGGCCTTCCCCAAAGGATTGAGTCAGACCGAGGAAGTAATTTTACCAGTGAGATGATGACCAAGATATGGGATGTACTAGGGATAAAGGGAATGATCCACTTTGCCTACCTCCTACCCTTGATCGGGGGAGTTGAGAGGTTTGGCCCTCCGAGGTCCAACTTGGGTCCTTCCTCTCCACTATCTTTTTCTCTACATGTGGTGTCCCCCAGGGGTCTACCTTCTCTCCCTAGCTGTTCAACCAATAACTGGCACTCCTTGCCCACCGCATTGCCGCTCTCTTCCCCAACTTTCAGTGCCATGCGGATGACACTCAGCCCATTTTCAGGCTACCTTCAGCCACCTCTTCTCCTTCCCTCATCTCTGACTGTCTGTTTGCTATCCAGGAGTGGTGTACCGCCAATGACCTCTGCCTTAATGCCACTAAGACTGAGATTCTCCTCATCGGCACACCCGCTTCCTCCTTTCCTGTCACTCTCAGGCCGGCCTCTCTTTGCCCTCTTCCTGCGTCCACCTGTAAGGCAAAAAACCTTGGGGGTCATCTTTGACTCCACACTCTCCTTCTCTCCTCACATCTCTGACATCTCTAAGAAGTCACACTACCAGCTGCATCTCCTCAAAGGTATTCTTCCTTTCCTCTCCTTCCCCCAGAAGCTCACTGTCTCCAGGGCGCTGGTTCTCTCCAGGCTGGACTACTGCAACAGCCTCTTTCTAAATCTGCCTGCTTCTACTCTCTGCCCTCCGTCCTCTGCAACTCATCCAGAACTGGACTGCGAGACTTGTCATTGGCCTCAAGGCTAAGGATTATATCTCTTCAGGACTGAAATCTCTGCACTGGCTCCCAGTGGCTGTGAGGATTAAGTTCAAAGCCCTCTGCATTGTCCACAAGGCCTTCTAGGGCATGGGGCCTTAATACCTTCACCTCTCTCTTCCTAAATATCTTCCCTCTCAAGCTCTTTGCTCATCCGCCTCCAACTCCTTCAGAGTCATTTGCTTCTCCAAGCAACGAGTTGGTGGTAGATATCTTTCTTCAGCTGGGGCCTCCCTCTGGAACAGCCTCCCTGCCTCCCTGAAACTTGAAGAGAACCATCTCAGGTTCCCAAAGCACCTCAAAACCTTTCTCTTTGCATCTGCTTTTTCTCCTCCCCTCCCCTGCTGACCTCTGAAACCCCTGTCTTCTGTACAGAAGGGGGATGTCCATAATCCCCAAATAAGGAACCCTAAAGCACTGCCATTCAAGTGAATGTAAAGTGTACAACCCAAAATTTCCCATTTATTTACTTATTTACATCCCAAAATGATTTTCCCAAAATCCTGTATTTCATGCAAAAAAGCTCAAAACGATTTTCCCATTTAGTTCCTTTCCTGGCTTTGCCTTTCAATTAAAAAACACAAAACGATTTTTTTTCATTGCTTTTATTTGTCAAACCCTGCCTTTTAATAAAAATCCAAAACAATGTTACTACTGTATTCCCATTCCCTCTACCTTGCCTTCAAATTAAGGCGTACTATATAACTGATGCCTGGGAGTGAGGGTTGCTGGGAGAGAAGAGCATTGTGATAACCCAAGCAATCATGGGGGCTGTTAAAATTTCATAATTGTTAATGTCCAAGAAATCCTCTTTGTGTGTTTGATGCACAGTCTCTAAATGTTACCCGTGCATTGTAGTATCTGTAAGTTCATTAGAAATACAAGTCAGTCAATTGGTGCAAGTCATTTTAAATTGTGACATTGTGTAGTGCCAATGGCATTGGTGGCTGATGTTTTGGTTGCTGTACTTCTTTGTCAAACCTTAAATAAATATACATTCTTACTATACTCCGGCCTGGTTCCTAGCTCATTGTTGGTACAGAGGGTATTTGCTCAGGTGGTGCAAAATAGGTTGTAGTGTGGTGCAACTTATTGTTGCTGAGAAAATCACGAATTATGATAGTCCATTTGAACTAATGGGAAATCTTCACAATTAGGCAAATCTTAGTTCTCATTTCTCCAGGCCAGTTTCATTTCTTGGCAAGCATGTTACCAGAGCCTCCTGAAGTTCACCTCACTGATGATGCCCAACAAGGCTGAAACATGTGTATGGGGTTGCTGTAGGTACTCTTGTTCAGAGAGGAATTGCCATAGCATTTTGGTGCTGGACTGCCCATGTGGGCGGGACAAAGACTGATATGCAAATGGATATTTCCCATCTGTGAAAGGTACATTGAGCAAAAAGCAGTTGGCTGCGAACTCTCAATGTGGTTAACAACCACTGAACAGGTTATCATGCCTTGTTCTTCTGAGAGAGGGGCGACTGCTACCTTTGTTGAATATTTTGAAGGAACTTGGGGTTGGTCACCCTAGGTTACCTGGGGGCAACCAGACTTGGACTCCCTGCTCACTGTGCTTAGAGAGGCTCAGCTTCACCTCACTGATGATGCCCAACAAGGCTGAAACACGTGTATGGGGTTGCTGTAGGTACTCTTGTTCAGAGAGGAATTGCCATAGCATTTCAGTGCTGGACTGCCCATGTGGGCGGGACAAAGACTGATATGTAAATGGATATTTCCCATCTGTGAAAGGTACAGTGAGCAAAACGCAGATGGCTGCGAACTCTCAATGTGGTTAACAACCACTGAACAGGTTATCATGCCTTGTTCTTCCGAGAGAGGGGCGCCTGCTACCTTTGTTGAATGTTTTTTAAGGCTGGGGTAAAAGCCATTAGCTTATTTGTTGTTTGAAGGTTGGTGGGCTGATGAGATCCCTATCATAAAGCAGACAATTCACCTCTGTCCTTTGATGCCATAAGGCCATGCTGACATCTGGCACATTGCCCTGTTATCTGAAATTGACCACAATGTTGATCTGAACACCACCTATTTTTTTGGTTTTTTCCCCACCTAGAGCTAAAAGTCACTTTATTGCAGTTATAAATAACGGGTATGCATGAGCCTCAAAGGGATCCCCTTTCCAGATCTGGAGACCAACAGGCCTACAACAGGAAAGTAATTTGTGAATTTTGCCCAACAACAAGCAACATGGTCTGCCTCGGCCTAAATGAAATTTACATGCGACCCATGGAAATAAAGAGGCCTTTTATTTTCAATTGCTGACGGTATTTTGCATGTGAAGAATTATATATATATATATATATATATATATATATATATATATATATATATATATATATATATATATATATATATATATATATATATATATATGTTTACTACTTTTTTTTTTACTACATTCCATCTTGTCAACATATACCAAGGGCCTCTTTACGAGTTTGGAGGCAGCCAAACTCTGGTCCGGGTCTGTGGTCCCTGAATGGGGAAATACCAGGCCATTCCGACTTTGGAGGGCCCGGTATTTCCCCATTCAGGGAACCCGGACCATCCCCATTCCCATTTGAGCCCTCATAGGGCTCAATGGGAATGGGGAGCATGCTAACAATAGGCCCGTTAATGACGGGCCCATTGTTAGCATGCTGGTCCGCTCGTGGGACCCACAAAGGACGTCTGGTCTGACCAGACGTCCAGAGCGGGTCCCGCAAGGGGACCTTGTAATAGGGCGGAATGGGTTAAATGGCACCGGCAGCTCTACCGGCACAGTTAAACCCATTCCACCAGGATCATAATGAGGCCCCAAGTCTTTTCCCTGATATCCTTATAATAGCAGGGGAAAATTGTTCTGTCTTGCTTCACAAACTGCATGCAAAGCCATTTTAGTTTCAGTATTTGATAAACCCTGCTTTTCATGTAGAAGGGGCCTTTGATTTTCTTCTGCAAATGTGGGTTAAAGGCTGTTTTTAAGTTCAACATTTCCTTTTGTAATGAAAGATAGGCCTTTTGATTACCAATGCTTGGCCATTCACTTAGCTCTTCCTTGTGTTATTTGCAGTAACACATGCAGTCTGCATTAATAGGTCCATTTTCATTGTGGATGGTTTTGAAGGCTGGCAGGTCATTTTTCCAGTGGGCCTTTCAGTTATGTTTGTTTGGCCTTTGATTAAACCCCCCAAATACCCATATTGCACCCACTGCAGCACATCTGTGCGTCCTAAATTACACAGAATGCAAACACACATCAACCTTCACAGGTCCGCTCATACCACAGTACACAGTTTACGCACAGCATTTTATCTGTCCCCCAGTGGCGCAACGACCATTGGGCAGATCAGGCTTTAGCCCTCCCTCTCCCTGCCCCATCCCAAAATTGTGGGTTATGTTGACTTGACCTACAGATCTATGGCAGGACTGAACCTGAAGCAGACAATAAACTGTGCCTCCAGCTGCACAGTTTTGATATGATATGATATGGCATTTGTAACGCGCCTATACACAAGTGTTTCAAGGCGCGTTACAAATGCCATTTCATATCATATCAAAGGCCCTGCAGTTATTAGCCAAAAGCATTTCATAGTTAGCAACTGTATTCGTATTCATACATTTTTAGGCAATTGAAATCATGATGGGGTCATAAATGAATATCATGTGAGTTATTGGAAGGTTGGGGGAGGGGGCAGGGCACAGCTCATTCTCACAGCAGTCCTTACATTTCTGGTTTCAGACATGAAGGAGAGAGTAAGCTGCTTGTAACCTTGAAGCTGCACCAGAAGTCTCAAAATGTGTAAAGTAGTTAGATGATCTCGCACAAGTAGGTTTTACCCCTCCCTCCCCCAATCTCTGAGGTTAGCCCCTAGTCCAACATTTGAGGGGTTTATTTTTTTGTTCATGTTTCGGGTATTTATAATGCGCCGAGGCACAACAAATCAAGAGGGAGGGGGAACTGGGAGGACAAACCAAAAACGATCCTACTAGTCCTTGTGACATTCGGAACGTGCAAGTGCATCCTGGTGCAGGGCAAGGGGCATCCCCATCTCCTCGCCATCACCCCCAAAATGCTTGCCTAGTTGCACCCCTGCTGTGCGCAGTGTACAATACCAAGATGACTCACGTCCTAGCAGGTCCGAGCATCATACAGTACGAGATTTCTCTCTCACACACACACACACGCAGGCAGGCACACGCGCGCGCGTTGCCTGCACCCTAACGTACTGGTAGTGTATTCTCTCACTCGTCCAGGCTACCCAAGGTACTCGGCGGGTCTCAGTGGCTACCCACAGCACACACCCTGTGGCGGGATAAGCGAGCTTCCTCGTGCTCTGCCCGCGTGCCCGGTGCACGCGGAGCCGTGTGACACCGGCTGCATCCCGCCGGCTGGGGGAGCGTGCTCTCCGCGCGCTCTGAGCCGAGCCCCGCACGCAGCCCGGCGAGGGGCGTGCGGGCCCGCCGAGAGAGTGTGCCTGCGACTGGCTGCTGCGTGGGATAACCCCCGGCCATCCTGCGTGCAGGCTCCCCTGGAGCGGCAGAGCTTCGTGGGCGAGACCTGCAGACGTGCCCGGCCGTGTGCGATGCCACTGAGAGGTGCCTGGGGGAGGACCTGACTGCACTGGAAAGCTGCCTGCGAGCTGCCTGCTGACGACGCACTGGGGAAGCGCCTTGGCGTGACCTACCGGCTCTGGAATCGATGCACTGAAGGGTTGCCTGTGTAGAGAATCTGCCTGCACATTGTGCACTCAAAAGAGCCTGTACACTCGCCTGCTCTCGATGCACTGGAAAGAAGCCTGTAAACCCCACCTGTTCGTGATGCACTGGGCAGATGTCTGTATAGGACCTGCCTGTTCATGTGAACCCCGCCTGCTCATGGGGCACTGGAAACATGCCTGTAACCCCCACCCCCTGTTCGTGGTGCCTTCGGAAGAAGCCTGTAAAACCTGTCTGCTCATGATGCACTTGAAATACGGCTGTAAACCCTGCCTGCTCATGATGCCTGTAAACCCTCCCTGCTCAGGATACCTATAAACACTACCTGCACACGATGTACTGGAAAGGAGCCTGTAACTCCTGCCTGCTCATGATAACCTTTAAAGGTGCCATTAAACCCTGCCTGTTCATGATGCACGGGAAAGATGCCTGTAAACCCTGCCTGCTCACGATGCCTGTAAACTCAGCCTGCTCACTATGTACTGGAAAGGAGCCTGTAAACCCTGCCTGCTCATGATGCACAGGAAAATGCCAGTAAAGTATGCCACGTCATGACGTACTATAAAAAAGCCTGTAAACTCTGCCTGCGCATGATGCTCTGGAAAGAAGCCTGTACCCCCTGCCTGCTGATGATAACCTTTAAAGATGCCTCTAAACCCTGCCTGTTGATGGAGCACTGGAAAGATGCCTGTAAACTCCGCCTGCCATGATGCGTGTAAACCCTGACTGCTCGTGATTTCTGTACACCCGACTGCTATGATGCCTGTAAACCCCGCCTGCTCATGATGCCTGTAAACCATGCCTGCTCATGATTCCTGGAACCCGGATTGCTTATGATTCCTGTACACCCGGCTGCTCATGATGCCTGTAAACCCTGCCAACTCATGATGCCTGTAAACCATGCCTGCTCATGATGCCTGTAAACCCTGCCTGCTCATGATGCCTGTAAACCATGCCTGCTCATGATGCCTGTAAACCCTGCCAGCTCATGATGCCTGTAAACCATGCCTGCTCATGAAGCCTGTAAACCCTGCCTGCTCATGATGCCTGTAAACCATGCCTGCTCATGATGCACTGGAGGAGTACAGTTTTGTGAGACTCCCTGGGGAGAGACAGTACATGGCCCTGGTCACCTGTGCCCATAAATTGGAATAACCAGTTTCAGATCAATACGCTTGCGAGATCGTCTGGAATCCGGCGAGATCTCTTGGAATCCGGCGAGATCTCTTGGAATCCTGTCATAAGAGTATCTAGAGATGTCTAGGCGGGAGTTCTGGGCCCGTTGGTCTGTGCGTGGGTCGCGGGGCAGGAGTGACTTGACTTGAGGGATCTGCCCTTGAAGGATTCCCCGAGGTGATCTGGTGTGCCGGGTTCCTGGGATCCGCCTGAGTGGGGTGTATCCGATGTTTGCAGGATGGCATGGTGGGATCAGGCGATGCTGGGATGATCGCTGGAGAGACCTGACTTTGCAGGTTTGTTGACAGTTTCTCCGCATGAGTCAGGCTATTCAGGGTCCTGTTGGGGGTCTGGGGATCCCATTTTCGGAATCCATTCAAGAGTCGAGGGGTTTGCAGGATGATGTGAAGAGCTTTAGTTGGGCGTGGTGTTAGGGGCGAGGTTTCTGTGCGCGGAGTCACGCGGAGAGATCCCCTGTGACCAGGGATCTGTTTTGCAGGAGTGGCTCGCGTCACTTGATCACTTTTTGATTCGCACTGTGTGGATCTCTGCTGGGCATATTGAATGGCTCTGGCCACATATGCTGGCAGGGGGGCTCCGCCCAGAACACTATTTGAAAAGTGTAGCGCTTCGTGTGGTGCGCGATGGAATCGCACCGCTGGAGGCACAACGCAAGCGTGTGCAAACTCAGGAGTGTGTATCCGAGAGGGCACGTCTGAGAGGAGGCGGGCTACTGGGGCACATGCACATGTAGGGTAGGTTCACCGGCAGAATGAGAGGCACAGATCGAAGCAGAGGCCACGAGGCGCTAGAGCAATATGCAGCGAAGACTAGACAGAGTGACAGAGAAAGACTGCCCCAGACTGACCTGCCACGAGAGTCGCATGTGTGAGAGACACGTGTGCCATTCAAAGGGAAGAGAGAGTGAGGGCTGCTCCCATAGAGGGGTAAAGCGTGGACTGGGAAGAGAGTGGGAAAAGCGAGGACAAGCAGACCAGACGCAGGACAGGGAGGTTCAGTGAAGAGTGGCAGAGGGCGCGAGAGTGGACACAGGCGGAGAGTGGGCAGCGGGGGGCAAAGAGAGTGGGTACCAGAGAGTGAACAACGGGAGTGGCTGGAGCGGGGAAGAAGCGTGGGCAAGGAGGCACCCTATGGCATTCAGATGGGGGAGGGAGAGAGAGATGCCAGGGGCCATCCCGCTAGAGGAGTCACACACAACAAGGCAGGGTGACTTCTCTAAGGAGGTACGGCAGAGTGACTAGCACTCACAGGCGACTGATTGACTGCCACAACAGAGTGACTGTGGGAGTGACTGCCACACACACACGGCAGAGGGACTGGCATTCACTGGCGACTGATTGACTGACGCGGCAGAGTGACTGTGAGAGTGACTGGCACGCATATGACGCTGAGTGACTAGCACTCACAGGCGACTGATTGACACAGCAGAGTGACTGTGGGAGTGACTGCCACAAACACGGCAGAGTGACTGGCATTCACAGGCGACTGATTGACTGACACAGCAGAGTGACTGTGGGAGTGACTGCCACACACACATACCGCAGAGTGACTGTCACTCACAGACGAGTGATTGACTGACATAACACCATCCACAAAGACATACACAAGACGGGGTGACTGGCCTAGGGAGATGCCAAACACACTGGAGAAAGTGACTGGCCTTTAAAGATATATTGTCACATTGACATAAGAGATTGACTGGCCTAACACGATATCCTGACACACAAACACAACAGAGTAACTGGCACAGTGAGAGCAACACGAGTGCCACTGGGGAGATGTGCCGCACTGGCAAGCACATGCGAAACACCTTCGATGCCAGACATGCCAGGGCAGGCTGACTGATGGGCACAGAGACTGGCACGTTTGGCTGAGGGTGGATGGCGTCAGGGGGGCATCGTGACTAGCACCAAAAGAGGTCGAGTATTTGTGGCACAGGGTGTGGACATATGACGGGCTGCCTCAAGAGACTGGGTAAAGGCTGGCACAGAGGAGGCATAGTGACCTGCGCCGTGGGCACTTGATGACTGCCACAGGGGACAGAAGGTGACTGGCACAGGTGGGTCAGTGCGACTGGCACGGAGGATGTATGGCGACTGAGAGGCGGCTCAGTGTGGCTGAGAAGAACGAGTGACTGGCAGAGGTCGGGCTGGGTGGCTGGTACTGACAGCACGGGGTGACTGGCAAGGAAGGAACCGAAAGTACAGGATGGTTGGCATGGAGCAGGTAGCGTGACCGGCACAGTGAGGCTGGCACAGATGCACCACGATGGTTGGCACACAGAGCAGAGTGATGTGGGCACAAAGCGAGGATGCTCTGGTAAGGCACCTGTGCCCCTCCTCTTGCGCACGTGCCTCCAGCAGGGCAAGTGGGACGGAGTGTGTACTGAGACACTCCTGGGCGGGGGGAGCGTTCCCTAAGCACGTGGCAGTGTGTGTAAGAGAGCCCCTCCCTCCCACCTCCATCCCGCCAGTAAGCAGCCCCGCGAGGGTGCCCCCGTCCGCGCCACTGGACACACCTCTCCCCGAGCACCAGTTCCCGGCGCATCTGGAAGGGACGCAGGGCAGCAGGTGGGCAGCAGGTGGGCCGCCCGAGAGCAAGGACCCCCAATGAACGGATTGAAAGGGTGAGGGCAGCGGCACTCGGGGGGAGTCTCGTGCGCAGGAACTGGGGCGACGAGAAGCGAGGGGCACAGGACAGCAGGTGCCCACCGTGACCGAGGATGGCACCCCCTCCACCCCCGAGATGGACACACAGCAGAACTTCCGCCCCCCGGGCATGAGAGAGCACGCAGCGCCCAGTGGGTGCCAAGCCTGACCATGCCACATTAGGATCCCGGCGCGGGAAGCAGCTGTTCGCATTTCATTTTGTGACAATGGCATTGCCCGTAATATAGGTAAACTTGGCGCACTTGGGCACTGAGCGGCACGGGGGTCCCCGGCGCCAGCTGGGCGCAGAGCCTGCCAGTGTAAGCTCCCAGGGCACGTGCGATGTTCGGCTGTGCGGAGCGCCAGCTGCGTGGTCCTCTACGGGACAAAGGTGCAGCCAGTCTCTGGAACGTGGTGCCCCGTGGGCACTTGAGACCAGGCGGTGCCAAGGGGCACAGAGTTGGCAGCGGACTTGGACACCGAGACGAAGACACGAGTTTGGATTCAATTCTGGGACCCCGTCTCACAGAAGCGCCCATTAGCCCACCATGCCCAGCCTGGCATGGTTGCAGCGCTAGGTAGGAGGGCACGTGCTTGTATTCTGCACTGGGTCGGGGGCAACTAAAAGTCTGGCAATTAATTAAACTGGCACCCTCCTTGGCATTAAAGAGCTGATGCTGCTGTGCGCCCGAGCCTGGCATTGCTGCACCATCAGGGCACCTCGTTGCGGTGGGCACGTCTTCTGGGCACACAGATGTTTGGATTTTGGCCGGAGAGGAGCGCTTTAAGGCGAAGCCACACTCTGCCACGTGGTCCCGTGGGCATTGCTGGACATGTGGTGCCCAGGGGGTTGGGAGCCCGGCGTGTGTGCGCTCTGGCACGGTTCGCGGGGCAGAACCCGGTGAGGGGGACACAGGTGTGGGAATTGAGGACGGCAGATGTTGGGGTTTCGTGTGGGGTGAAGGACTTTAAGGAGAAGCCGCGTTCTTCGGCGTGTGTCACCTGGGCAGCGAAGGACCTCTGGTGCCCGGTGGGGGCACACAGCCACGCACTGTTACCGGGTCGTCGCAATTACAAGGGGGCACGTGTCTGAATTCTGTTTTGAGATAAAGGCGCCAAAGAGAACTTTTACAGGTCCTACAACTCGGATGCCCTCTGCCTGGATGGGCAGGGGGTGCCCAGGTGCCATCGGACAGCTACTCGTCGCCCCTGCCTCCTCCATGCCCCCCGCCCCCGGTAGCCCCCATGCAGGCTAAGAAGAGGTACCTGCTGCTGCTGCTGAGCCTGGGAGCCTGTTGTTGCCTGTTGCTGGGGGGCTGCTACTTTCAGGGGGCCCGGGTCCTGCTCCCCACCACCACCTCCTCCTCCCAGGACCCACACTCCATGCCCTGGGTAGAGGCTGCCCGCCGGGACCCTCCCCGCTGGCCCCTCTGGGACGCCCCGCTGGGCAGCTACGCGACAGAGGACCCCCAGGCCCTGGCACCCGCCCCACGGGCACAGCAAGAGGGCACGGATGGACGCTGCCGCATGCACACTTGCTTTGACTTCAGCCTGTGCCAGCGCCGGGGCTTTTGGGTGTACGTGTACCCACCGGCCGGGGACGCCCCTCTGCCCTCGGGCACGTACAGCAAGGTGCTGGGCGCCCTGCGCGCCTCCCGCTTCTACACCCCGGACCCGGGCCGGGCCTGCCTGTTCGTGCCCCCTGTGGACACCCTGGACCGAGACCGGCTCTCGGGGGAGTATGTGGCGGGGGCACGGGCACAGCTGCAGAGCCTGCCACTCTGGCGGGGCGGCCGCAACCACCTCATCTTCAACCTCTACTCCGGCTCCTGGCCCGACTACGGGGGCGAGCTGGGCCTGGAGCTGGGCCAGGCCATGCTGGCCCGTGCCAGCCTGGGCACCGCGGCCTTCAGGCCGGGCTTCGACGTGTCCCTGCCGCTCTTTCCCCGCGAGCACCCGGAGCGTGGGGAGCCGCAGGGGGCGCCTGGCCTCCTGCCCGCGGCGCGCCGCCGCCGCTACCTGCTGGTCTTCAAGGGCAAGCGCTACCTGACGGGCATCGGCTCCGAGACTCGCAACGCCCTGCACCACCTGCACAACGGCCGGGACCTGCTGCTGCTCACCACCTGCCGGCACGGCCGTGACTGGGAACGGCACCAGGACGCGCGGTGCCCGCGGGACAACGCCGAGTACGCCAGGTAAGGCCTGTGCTGGGCGGGACATCTGACCCGCAAGCTGGACTCTAGGCGCTTCACCGGGGAAGGGGCTGTGACGCTCGCCACGTGCAGGCCCGGCTGGCGGTGCAGAGTACAGCAGGCGAGAGTTAGGCATTGCATCTCACACACATGGCATCTCACACGCAGGATGGAGTCTAGGCACTTCGTCAGGGCAGGGGCAGTGCCGCTCGCCACACGCAGGCACGACTGGTGGCGCAAGAGCTGGCATGGCATCTCACACGCAGGCTGGGGTCTAGGCGCTTCACCGGGGCAGGGGTTGTGCTGCTCACCACATGCATGCACCACTGGTGGTGCAGAGTGCAGCAGGCGAAAGCTAGGTATTGCATCTCACACACATGGCATCACACAAGCAGGCTGGACTCTAGGCGCTTCACCGGGGAAGGGGCTGTGACGCTCTCCACATGCAGGCACCACTGGTGGTGCAGAGTGCAACAGGCGAAAGCTAGGCATTGCATCTCACACACACATGCTGATGTCTAGGCGCTTCACCAGGGAAGGGGCTACGCCGCTCGCCACATGCAGGCACTACTGATGGTGACCCCGGGACGGGGGGGGGGGGCATGGGCAAAGCAGAGTGCAGCGGGTGACAGCTGGGCGTGACATCTCACACAGATGCTGGAGTCTTGGGGATTCACCAGGGCCGAGGGTAGAGGTTGTGCTGAGCCCCTAAAGGCACGAAAGATGGTGGCCTTGGGGCAGGGGTGACACATGGACAAAGCAGAGTGCAGCGGATGACAGCTGGGAGTGACATCTCACACAGAGGCTGGAGTCTAGGCGCTTCACCAAGGAAGCGGCTGTGCTGCTCGCCACATGCAGGCACGACCGATGGCGACCCCGGGGCAGGGGGAGAGGGGCATGGCAAAGCAGAGTGCACCGGGTGAAAGCTGGGCATGGCATGTCACACGCATGCTGGTGTCTAGGGGATTCACCAGGGCCGAGGGTAGAGGTTGTGCTGAGCACCCACAGGCACGTCTGATGGTGGCCTTGGGGCAGGGGTGACACATGGGCAAAGCAGGGTGCAGCAGGTGCCAGCTGGGCATGGTATTTCACACACACATGCGAAGAATACAGGGCAGGCCCTCTACAGAGCACTGTTGGCACTCATCGCCTGCTGGCGTGACTGGGGTGGCACAAGGACAGGTGGATTTCAGAGTTATCCAGGTAGGGGTTAGGGCTGGTATCACAGACGCACATGCTGCAGCCAGGGCTGAGGGCACTGGACAGACCATGGGCCTCTGTAATGTATTGTAAGGTCAAAGTGCACCCAAGTCATACTGCGCTGGGCCCAATGTTCTTTTTTAGAATGTAATATTCTGGTGTCATTACAGTTTTCAAGTGCTCCCAAAATCACGGAGTTTCATGACTTAAGCCAACAAGCGTCTCGACCAAAATATCTTTTTTCAAGGCTAATTGGTGTCTTGTTGAAGTGGCAGGTGGGTTTGAGCTGTCCTAGAACAGGTCTGTTTGGAAGTTACTTGGCCGCAGATGTGTTTAGTGCTAAGTAAGCGTTTTGCAGAATAAGATTTAAAGTCGTTTTCAGGAAGTATTTGTTTTCCTAGGATTGTACCGAATGTTTAATCTCTTAATTGAAATTCTGGGGGGCCTTGTGTGGTGCCTCCGGCCACCTTCGGTGACTCCCAGTGAAGTCTCCTCTCGGAGTCACCGAACACGGTTTTCCTTAAGAGTTTAGGGCATTTCCTCTAGAACACCACAGTACGCATAGGCCAACTCTTAAGAATTCTCTATCACTCCTATACCTCAGCGCGTAAGGCAATTGGTTGCCCTCAAAACTCCCTGTGGAGTATTGTTGAGGTTCCGCCCGCAGGCAGAGTTGTGGGTGGCACCAAGGATAGTGGTGCCAGGAAAGCAAACAGTATTTCAGCCAAGGCTCGACATGCCATATGCCTGCAGTGTGGGGTCTTCAGCAGGGCACAGGGCAGACCCTCTGCAGAGCACTGATTCTCCTCCCTAGCCCCAGGCACGGTTCTGGCTGGCACCAGGACAGGTGGTGCCAACAGGGCAGTACTGAGTATTGTCATATGGGCTGGCCCTTCGCGTATGAGTTATTGATTTACAAGATAAGGAAGATCGGGACCAACTTATATATAATAGAAGTTGGACGAGACAGAGCAATGTCCGGACGCACTAGAATTTCCCGAAAAATTGAGGTATGACTCCAGTTTGTATCTGTTGCAATGGTCGTTTTATATTTTTAAAATGTGTACCACTGTCAGGGTGGGGCTGCTAATAAATGATGACCCCTTTATGATCAGTTTATGCATTTTAGTAAATGATCACATCATATTGACATCAATTCATTTAACATACATCTGGCTAAAACCATAAAAAAATTACAATATTACAAATCACAATTAGAAATCTCCTTTTTCCAAAACAACTTAAAACATCTAAGTGCCAAAGTGACTCTGATAATTCCTTTGGATGTAATGCCTATCTATTAATTATAGATCAGATAGCTTCAACTGAATATCAGACTCAACACTATCTTATTGATCCATTTATTGCTCTACATGTTTCTGTTCTTGCATCTTTTAATTGGTGAACATTCTCCAGGAGATTTTCTATGCATCACTATCAGTATGTTCAGTTATTATTTCTTTTTAAAAAACTATTTCTCCAACAACTATTCCCAATCACTATCGGAACGATGTTTGGCAGTCCCTTCTTGAGATCTGTGTATGAATCACAGAGAACTCCCTCCTGGGTCCCCTTCCACCTCTCTTCACAATATAGTGGAACAGTGTTTTCAATTCTTCTAATCCACTCTACGTGGATACCGTTACGGTTATTGTGTGTTGTTCTAGTGTCCCTCTTTTTGGGTCGTAGTATCTTTCAGATACTCTGGGATTTTCTTGGGGTAATCTGTCCCTTTAATCCAGGCACTCCAGTTATTCTGATCACTCATTACATTTATCGCTGACCTCCCCAGTATTAGTCCCACGCTAATGTCTCCCTCTTTCGTGTCGGATTCCGACATGAATGAGGGAGGCATTAGAGCGGGGCTAATACCGGGGAAGTCTGCAACAAATGTAATGAGTGATCAGAATAACTGGAGTGCCCGAATTAAAAGGACAGATTACCCCCAAGAAAAACCCAGAGAGTCTGAAAGATACTACGACCCAAATGGGTGGACTCTAGATCAACAAGCAACTGTGACAGTAAGCAACTAGAGTGGACTAGAAGAATTGGAAACACCTTTCCACTCTATTGTGAATAAAGGTGGAAGGGATCTCAGGAAGGAGTTCTCTGTGGTTCATACACAGATCTCAAGAAGGGATCTTCAAATGTCTTTTCTGATGAGTTATTGACCAACACTGGGTAGTGAGGCAGCAGTGTATAGGACAGGCCAGATACGGGTCAGCTCTCACGGTATAGGTTCCCAACCTACTCTGGGCAAGGCTGGTGTGCGGGCACAGGAAGGCAATGATCCGCTCCAGATTTTCCGAGGGCAGGGTATTTATCACTTATAAAGGTACTCAGTGTACTTTTGGAGAGAAAATGGTATGTTCATGATATTACCAATGTACGGCTTTAAAGTGTACACTATTACAAGTGCTAGTAATCTTTGAAGTCTGTTGCAATCTCCATCGCCTCCCCACAGAAATGACTTCATTCGTTTGAGGCTAAACTTGTGGCCAACAAGACAGCTATTGGCGCAGCGTAAAATGATCACGAGCACAGCCAATTACTGTCGCTTCTGTGAGAGACAAGATCACAAAGAAACGCTAAGCCATCTCGTGACTGAGTGTGATGCACTTATCGATCAGTGACGTACACACTTCCAATATTTGACAGAACTTTTTAGTCTCTCAACCCCTGAAATTCTATGGAAGTTAATACATTCTGGAACTTACACGCAGACTAGACTAAGGGCAATTGCGTTTCTTCGTGGTCTGAAACTACAGGAGAGCAATGAGACTACTGTCAATGGGACTATCCCAACCCAGGTATAAGCGTGAGATTAGTGCAGTGGATGTGTGTGTCTTTGGACCATGAATGCAGATGTTTGCCCAAGAACTGTTTAGACCTCACTAACAGTGGTGATAAGTTGATTTGAAAATTGGTTGTGTTAACTTTGGGTTTTGTGATTTGTTTTTTTATGTATGCAAGTCTAGCATGTTTGTTCTAAAACAAGTTTCTAATGTTTTTCTTTTTTAATTTTCAATTGTATAATGGATTTCACTATGTTTTCCTTTTATGATGATATTGTAAAGTTGATTTATATCAGCTATGTAAAAAATAAAATAAAGAAGTAGTTAATACAGAACAGGCACCTGCTTTAAACAAAGAAAGTAGAGCAAAGCAAACACTGTTCTGTCAACCTTCAGACATCTGGGACTCTTTGCATTAAGTTGATAGCAGAGGTAACTAGATGCATCCAAGGCTCACATGGCATGCCCCGCTTTCATGTATGCACATTGGCAGGAACATAAAAAACGAGGAGATAATGGCACATGACTATGGCCGATGTGGAATCACGAATGTTTGCCACCTGCCCCTGGTGCTAGTGTCTTTAGCTTGCCTAGGACTCATCAGTAATGACATCTCTGAACAGCAATAGAATAATGAAATGCCAGCCCTCCCTCTCCATGTCAGGTCGCCATCACACATTTGCTCAGAGCCCCAGGGTGGGCTCAGGGCCAGGAAGAGAGCAGCATGTGTGCTAGGAACATGGCAATTCCCTCCTAGTGCCATCACTGTGGGTCTCATTACGAGTTGGCGGTATTCTGGCGGTAAATCTGCCAGAATACCATCCGATGGAATTACCATTATTGCTGCTTGGTTCTGGAAGAATTACCACCGGTTTACAAGTGGCTGTGGCAGCGTTCATCCCCATTTTTTGAGAGTCCATTGGACTCTGGGGTATTTTTGGCAGAATTACCACATGCTGAATTACTGTCATGGTAATTCTGCCGATTTTGCCAATTTTCAGCTGAAAGCGGGGGATTTACTTCCAGCATCCCCCACTCCAGGGCCTTACTCATACTATAGTGGTGCGGGGAAAGTGGCGGTAATTCTGTTACCGCCAATTGTTTCCCACACCGCCATACTTGTGATGAGCCCCTGTGAGTGTTATAGCGAGCATAAACATAGGGTCATGGAATAGCCACACATTTTAGCTCATAATGTCATGCAAAGACACGGGAAAATGCAGTACAATGCTATTAAATAATTAAATTTGTAATTAACAATTGCTTATTCTGCTTTCCGAGTTACTTCACGCTTCACAATTAAGGGTTCCGCTTTTGTGGTATTTATGTAGTCAACCTTTTTGTCTGTATTTATCACTATGTATTTTTGGCTTATTACATCTGTATTCACCCACACGTATTTGTTTGCTGTGTAAATGGTCGCACCTAGAATTTTTCAGCATTTATTAAAATGAAAACATGTAGCGCTTGGATGCCTGTAAGGGGATGCTCGCAGAGCTGGGTTCATGCACATCAAGCCACCATCGTGTTCCACCTTTAAAACAAATGGCCCGCGATTGCTGCTGAGCCCAGAAACACATCCCTGCAGCCATTTAATCTTCTTGAAAAGTAATCCATTTTAAAAGTCTCTACGTTCTGTAACTTTCCACAGATATTGGACTGAAAGCCATGATTACCTGGAGAGCCAAGCAAGACACCTTAATTCCCTCTTCTCTGCTGTTTTGTCCAAATAAATACTGAAAGGAGAAGGAGTGGTTTCCGTCTGTATTTATGTGCAAACATCACTAACAACAGAAAACTGGGAGCCTTATTCATGATGGTCGTACTCGTGGGTTTCTTCAAGCACCCCTCTCCCCCCACCCAATGCTGGTTGCTTCAGGGTTCATCCCTGACACGCATTCATTCAATCCTGCATGCATCCTCGTGTCCTTTGAAAAGCGCCTAGAAGGGATCCTGTTCACAGAGGAGCACTATAGAAATGTTGTCATATATTTTTTCATTCATCCAAAGAGAGGGTCTTTGTTGAGGCCCTCTCTGTGCCAAGTAATCCGGCCACCGTGAAGCGTAAAATCGCATTCCATCTGTGTTGACTGTTTCTCGTCTCCATAGCTTTAAGTAGGCCAGGTCCCGCCAGGTCTCAGATCCGGCAAAGGCTCGATGGTTCCCAGCCAGGTCCTGTTTTGCAGTCAAGACTTGCGCTAGTAGTTGTAGGCTGAAGCTCTCTTTTTCACATTTCTTCATTACGCTGGCGGCACACCCTCTGCCCCCCACTCCTCTCCCTATTGAAAAGCAACGAAGCTCGCAGGGAGAGGTCCATTAAGCACGCATTAAGTAGGAAAAAATAATGCGTGTGCTCAAAACATCGTTCTACTGCTAACAATTAATTGGAGAGCAAATGCACCGAACTTGCTTTTAAGTCTTAACCAGCGCTTCCTTCATATTTAATGCATGCTTACAACTTCATGTACTGAATCCCCTTTACCCCCCATCCGCAAGCAGCTGGTTTTGCCCAGGAGTACAGGGTATCTCTGTTGCACTCCTGCCCAGCACCGATGCCCTTCTTCCACTGTTTCTATTTCATGAGTTGTTGTAAGAGATTTGTGGGATATGCAACCATGAGACCAATCTCGGCTTCCTCACACCAATGAAACGGTTTGATCTTGGACACTTCATTGTTACTAAGCAGCACCCCTAGCTCGTAGTTTTGGAGTCGCGTTTGCAACCCCAACTTTTGGCATTCCACTTGCACTCCGTGACCCTAAAAATCAGGCTGCAAGTAAAAGGTGACGTAAACCCACCCACAGGGCACTGGTCACAACTTTGCGTGCGACAAGGGAGGAACATCGCGATATCAATGCGGTTGAAGGGCAAGCTAACGCCGTCCCTCCCATCCCAGACCCCTCCTTGGCAGCTCCATTTCACCTGGGTCCGGGGGTCACTTCGACTGTCCCCCGCACACAGTTCCTTAAGGTGGGCCAAACATTGTGTGAAGAACAGCGAGAGGAGGCAGTGTACGTACCAGACTTAAACTGCAAACATCAGACTCTAAATTAAATACATTCAAACTGCGAGAGCCTTAGACTGCATAGAACGAGTTCAGGACTGCAGCGCGGAGGCAAGGCGGGCAGAGGGCTCCACGAGAGCCACTGGCAAAAAAAAACAGCCACCAGTTACAAAATTCCTTTGGGAATCCCACCGCGGCAATCAACACCACCGTTCACCCAAAGAGTGCTGGCAAAGGGAACATGTGTGCAACCCGGGAGGGGGCGGAATGAAGCAAGCTAAAAAAAAGGGGGAGAACAAGAAGGAGAGAGGTGGACACGTGGGAGAAGGAGAAGGAGTGGGGGTTGTATGGGGCGAGTCAATATCAAATGGCAAAGTAGAATTTAAAACAAGGAAAAGAACGACATGATGGCAAATACAGCACAATTCCATTAACACGCAATGTGCGACTAAGACATAAACCCACTGGTCAACCGCAGGGCAGGGCAGGGCTGGAGCAGGGTTCAACTGGGAGCACAATGAGGGCGTGGCTTGGACATGGCTCCAATGAGGGTACATGGCTTCCTTGGCCCACAGCCCTGCTGTCAGGGTTCTCTGACACCTGAACCCCACTGCTGGAATAGGCCTGGATTTGCTCCAGTCCTGGCTACTGGCACAGGTCAGTCATAGCGCTAGCCCTTCCTGCTGGCTCAACCCAGGGCTTTGTGGACTCAGGTGTTTGCCCCTGGCACATATCTGGTCTGTCTTAGCTCTAGTCCTGGTCGCTGGCACTGGTCAGAGCTGTGTGAACTCAGGCCTCCACCCATGGCACGTAGCAGGCCTTTCTCAGCCCTAGTGCCAGCTGCAGGCTGCAGGCACAGGGCAAGGCTGTGTGATCTTGGAGACATTTATGCGGCAGCAATCAGTCCAGGGAGTTAAGCCTCCGTCCACATCCCTTTTAAGTTCAATCTATCCCTGTCTGTGATTGATATAGAACCGCCTAGGTCCCTCTCCCCTGCCACAGATAAAACAAGCACCAGGCCGCTGTATAGAAATATTATACATGTATTACAGAATAGGACATTCACAGATCACGCCACCTCACTCTGTGGCCCACATTCTTTTCTTTCCTATTTGTTTTTTTTGCATGTTGAAAATCCTTGTCGTTTCAGGGTAACACAGATCACACACGCTTTAGCCCCAAAACCTGTACATTCTAGACACGTTGCCTGGGGTTCACTTTTACTAGAATCTAGCACCCTGCAACATGACATGATCATACACTTGACCCTCTACTTTATATGAAGTGTCATTTCAATAATATGCAACAACTTTCTATTGGCAAAAACAATTTCACCCATACAGCGCTCTGACTTTTTAATCTCCGTGCACACTTGGAAATGCTTGCTTTTTTGTTTAACTTAATCACATGTAAAACGAATTTTGACTGGCACTGCGCTCACAGCAATGATGGCAGTCTCATAGCACAGAAAACCTTTCAGAACAAACACGTTTTATTTATATTTGAAACCCTTTTTCTTTCATCACTATGCACGACAAAATCTCCCTTCTACCAGGAGACCCTTCCCTACTCGAGTGGGGAGTACGCTCTTCAATCTGCGGCTTCACTTCATTTAATTTTGACAAGACGCTGTTCTGTCCCAGCACACAGGAATCCAGGTGTTCATTCGATCCTTTAGAACCCCTGTGCTTTAATACAGGGTTCAGGGGAACTGTAAGCGGTAGGGGATTTCGTGTTTAATGCATCCCTCCCTTTAGGAGCTGGCAAAAAATAAATCGCAGTCCCCAAATACTGTAACAGACAATGGGCCTCATTACGAGTTTGGAGGCAGCCATGGTGCTATTAGCGCCATGGCTGCCTCCACACCGGGCTCCAATACCGGGTTCCTGCAATGAGGAATTACCGGGTCATTCCGACATCGGAGGACCCGGTAATTCCTCCTTGCAGGAACCAATCCCCATTCCCATTTGAGCCCCCATAGGGCTCAATGGGAATGGGGAGGTAATAACGGGTACATTACAAATGGCCCGTTATTAGCTCCCTCTTCCCCTCGTGGGACCCGGAAAGGACGTCTGGTTTTACCAAACGTCTGTTCCGGGTCCCGCAAAGGGAACCTCGTAATTGGCGCTCCCGTAATGAAGGGTGCCGGTCCCGTACCGGCACCCTTCATTACGGGAGTGCCAGGGTCGTAATGAGGCCCTATATATATTTTTTTTTCACAATGGATGCAATGTTATTGAGTTTGTATTTCAACTAAATCACCCTGTGTTATTTATTTATTTATTGCTTTAACGCACAGAGCCCGTGGGCATGGGGGTGCTAAAGAAGACATAGGGCCTCATGACGAGGTTGGAGGTAGCTCCATGGCTGCCTCCAAAACCCTTCCGACTCCGCCCTGGTGAACGGAGCAATTACCGGTCCATTCCGAGGTCGGAGGGACCGGTAATTCCCCATTCACCAGGGCCATTCCCCATTTCCATTTGAGTCCCCGTAGGGCTCAATGGGAATGGGGAAGGTGATAATAACGGTACCGCAAATTGCGGTACCTTTATTAGCTCTAGAGTCCCTTTGTGGGTCCCGCCCTTAACGCCTGAAAAAAAACAGGTGCTAAGGAAGGACCCGCAAAGGGAACTCGTAGTAGGGCGTTAAGGGATTACCGGCACCGGTGCCCTTACTAGTGCCGGTAATCCCTTACCGCCCAACACGCAATGAGGCCCATACATACAGAAAACAGCAAGAAGAGAAGCAGGAGATGATAGCTGTGGAACTGCTAGCTCAAAGGAACTTTAGCAAAAAAGTACTATCTTCAGGCCCTCCCTGAAGGCTGGAGGGGAACCTCATTCCAGAGACTAAGGGCTGCATGTGGGAATGACCCCCTTGTCACACAGGAGCGTCACCAGGAGGGAGGTGTTGTTAGGGAGGCTGTGTGCAGGCAGCCAATGGAGATGTTGGGCTAGATATTCTGGGCCCAGGACATAGAGGTATCGATGTGTTACGCACTGCACACGGAACAGAACACGACTGTTCACTGGCAGCCATTGCAGGGCCCTTCTGGCTATGGAAACATGATCTGCCCTGCCCATCCCCATTACAATGTTCTGAACCACTTGTAGTAGGAATAGTTAACCCCAGCAGAAGGCTAGCGCAATAGTCAAGCTTGGCCCCTATGATGGCATGGTCAATCATGGCACAGTTGGTAATGCTCAAAAAGGGGCGAAGCTGGGATAGTAGTTTAAGGTAATAGGAAGATCAGGAGACTAAGCTACTTACATGTGCCTTCATTGACAGGTTTTGGTCAAGAGTGACGCCCCAAGGTCTTGATCTAAGGTTGGGTTTTAATCGGGCATCCGGCTATGTTGAACTGGCAATACTCTTTACCCATGTTCCGTAGTTGGGGAGCAGTACCCACAATCATCAGTTCAGTCTTTGACTAGTTTAGAGATAGTCTATTCACCTGCATCCAAGCTTGTATTCTCCCATAGATAAAATTCAGGGAAATGGAATCGGTGATGTAGTCAGATGATAGTGGCATAAAACACTGATTATCGTCAGCGTAATTAGCATAGGCGATCTCTGCTACATCCAGTTGTCGGAACAAAGGGAGCATAAACATATTAAATAGTGTAGTTGATAAACAGGAGGCTTCCGGCACGCCGCAGGGGCCCCGGAATTCCTCTGTCAGTGAGTCCTGAGAGAAGACTCTTGCAGTACGGTCAGATAGAAATTATTGAACCCAGTTAGCTGCTGCGGAGGAAACATGTGCATTGCTACATAGTCTGTCCGCAAGGATGATATGATCCACAAGATCAAATGCTGCAGAAAGATCTAGTAGCATCAGCAGAGCGAAGTTCCCCTTGTCAAAGATATTAAACATAATGGTCTTAAGGTCAAGAAGAGTTTACTCGGTGCTGTGGCCTCGCCGAAAACCTGTTACTTGGCTATAACAGAATTAATTAAATTATTATTTCATAAAAATACAAAGGATTTATTTTAACTAGCCCACACAATCAGTATAGAGACAAACTACATCACCCAGATCTCCACAAGACTTGGTTTGGTTGGGCAAGTTAACTTACATAACTATCTCTGGGTTTCTGCTCAGGAAAAAGGACATCAAGGCTCAGGTCATCTTTCTGTTATGATACGCAAGTCGAATGCACTAACCTGAACAGATGACAGCAATGAAACGGATGACAGCAAGGAGTGCCCTGAAACATCTGCGTCCCCGATTGATAAAAGGCAGGGACAACAGAAGTCTCAGGGAAACCCTCTGGGGAAGAAAACCATAACGATGATGGCAGAAGACCTCAGTGGAGCAGGACCCGGTATCGTAGATGAAGCAATGCAGGTTCAGGTAAGCGGCAGAGGTTGATAGATCCAAAAGGTGCTGTAGATAACACAAATATAGTCAGCATAGACAGAGCACTAGGCTCTAGAAGTGACAGGAACACAAGCAAAGTATATAGAGCAGACCAGAAAGAACAAGGAAAAAAGCAACCAAGATGCAAAACTCATAAGAGCGCCAGTATTAGAGAAATAGCGATGCCTCAGTCTGCAAGGTTTCACTGTATTTGATGGTTTCCTCATTCGGGAGACAACACTGGATGACATCAGCACGCACAGCTGTATTAACTAGACTGCTGCATTTTAAATACGTAGTCATGTCAGGAAAGACTGTCATGGAAGGAAGAACAACATACTGGATCTGCTTCCACTGGTGCCAACTGACCAGCGCTTGTGATAGGTCATGACACTTTCAGGTACAGGACAGGGACCATCAGAATCCAACATCAGTCATGGATATTCTCCAGGCTCAATCCCTTTTTTTTCCCTCTCCTTGGTCATAGAACGTCCCCTGGTTTCCTCCAGCAAATTTATCAGCAGTTCCAACCCAGGTAATTTCAGGCAGACCTGTGATCTCCATTGTGGGTCTCCTTATCACACCTCAACTACCCTTCCCCAAAATGTCTAAATTATGAGATGGCAGCTTATTGGCTCTTGTTAGGGATTGGAGAACTATTTTACACCCCCTTACACAATGCTGACCCTCTTTTCTTTGACTGGTCTGGTCAATTGACAAGCCCAAATTATGGGAGGGATAAGGCCATCCACTTTCATTTACATTTTTCACATTTCATTGTTTCACTGAAAAACTCTAACGTGGAAAATACATTCAATTTACAGTTAAGCATTGCAATGTATATATGCTGAAATGGCCAGCCCATGCCAGACCTAATGAAATAAGTCTTATGACTACACAAGGTTGCAGGTTAAAACAAGGGCTTTTCTTTATTTATTCAAAACGTATAACAGTTATCAACCCACACTTTTCTGTACAGCTATCTAAATATACTAAACTATCATCTTGCAACATCTCTGCTTTGTGACATTTTCTGGGAAGTCATAACCACATTTAAGGTTGTAACTCTTGTTCCAAGGTTGAATTTTTATGAGAGTTCAAACAACAGAGACACCTTTTTAATAAGCCTTTCAGTGATATTTGTCCCATTACTGTGTGGCTTATGGTTCCTGATAAAAATGAACAAAATGTGATTGTCCATCTAAACTAATGGCAATCTCAAAACATATATGCATACTTTGACTTCAATTGCACATTAAGTTTTGCTTCTCCGCTCAACCTGCCATCTGAACATCTGCTTTCTATGTTGCTGTTGCATGCAATTAATCCATTAGCATTCTTTCTCCCAAGGCCAATAGACCAATTGCTTATCTGTGAGAACAGGCCCCAACCCATCATAGATTCCTTCTTGGTCACAGCAGTGTCTTCAAAAGATGTTTTAGATAGATAGGAGATAATGGGTAGGCAACTGTTTAAGTGTTCTGAACAGAAACTAAAGCCATTTCTCCGGAACAGAAACTGAAGCTATTTCTCCTGAACAGAAAACGGATGATTTTACCTGTTACAATTTCTTTTACACAGAAGGCCCTTTAATACTTGTGCTCAATCATAGGTAGATTTCTCCTGCACCATGCCATCAGTTTTCATCTTTAAATTATACTTCATATTAAACTGGCATAGGCACTGGAGTTTCACTGGTAAACAACTCTTTACAGTCCCAGATGCAAATGTCTTTAATTTTCAATGCTTCTCACTTTTAATGAAAATTGCCTTTCATTTTCTTCATATGTAGTGAAAGGTCAGCCTCTGATTGTAGTTCTTTCTCCTTCACAGATATGGAACACTTAATTTTAGTCTTCCTTCATTCAAAACAGTGGTGACAAGCCACCAATTCCCTTAATATATATCATTAAATTGTACCTCTGGCGTGTTGTTTCATTTTCCATGTTCCTGGTCTCAAGTTGCAGAATGCACACATTTTCCATGATCTCTCTGGTTTATCAAAAGAAACAGCGTTTTCCTTTTTTTGCTATTTGAAAATGAATTGCCGCCCTTTCAGTCTGCAAGTCAAAATTGTACTTTCACATTTCCAAGACAGTATTTCTGCATTTTTATGCCCATTTAATTTATTTTCTCTGGAAACAGCATTTTGATGTGGCAGTCATCTTTGTGCGTTTTCAATGCTCTGCATTTTAGGCCTAACATAGCCAAATGCAGTTTCCATTTTGTCTGGTGGCTGCCTTTGTAATTCCCCAATGTTCACCATACCAGGACTGTCTTAGCTCCAGCCCTGGCTGCTGGTACAGGCACGGGCTGTGTGGGCTCAGGTGTTTGCCCCCAGCACATATCAGGGCTGTCCTAGCCCTAGCCAGGCTGGCTGGCACTGACCAGGTGGTGTGAAGACAGCATGTCTGTAATGTGCTGCTTATAATATGTATGAAGATCACTTAATGTCAAGCATCTGAATGCACTCTGTGCATTAAGTGCTGTGTCTATTTGCTGACTTCTTTGAAGGGCTGTTTCTTGCATTGTGATACGCCCCTGGGCCCACCTCAATGTGTTTCAAGCCGCCAAATCTGCGCATTTTAGTGGCTGCCCTCATTGTCTCTAGTGATTTCAAGTTTTGGCTGCATGCACCTCGCTTCTTCATTCAGGAACCATGGCACCAGCTCTTTCGTCATTCATGCCAAGGCCGTCAAAAGCACCTGCCAGGCCCAGCAAGAACCAGCTCCTTGGTAAATCTCTTACAGAAGTACCTCAGGAGTGGCCTACGGCATTTTCTGTTGAAAGCCCCTTGTGTAAAATGTGTAATAAGTGAGTTTGTTAAAAGGTAGGCATTTTATTGATGAAATACACTGTTTTAGAATTTTGCATTATTTTTTAATAGAAAGTGACACTTTTGAACAATAGATATTGGTTTTATGTTTTGATAATGGCAATTTGGGAAAGAGATCTTGTTTTTATATATAGGGTTTATTTGGAAACTGAATAATACAACAATCGTTAATTGTTTTGCTGGAATTGGTAGCATTTTCTGTTCATAAAAACTCCAAATGCTCCTTTTTGAAAGAACTATGTACCACCGTGGCCCTCCCCCCATGCTCTCCCGAGGGGGCCAGACCCAACCTTTGTAGAGCACCGGGGTACAAGTAGCGATTGGTGGGTTCAGTAAAATAAGTTAGAAACCTGGGAGATGATTCTTCACACCCATTTCAGGAAAGCCCATAATCAATAGGTCATATGTATAAAGGGCATAGATTAGTTATGGTGCGGTTCCAAGCGAGGGTGTATGTGTGGGTGAGGGCACATGAGTTGGTCACTTAACATGTGCATGCCAAGCCAGGGATAGAGAATAGGATGCCATCAACCATTCAGTATTCCCAGTGGTTTCCAGAGAATAGCAAAACCCCATGGAGTCCTTAACCTGGCAAGCAAAGCGCGTTCAAGTGCGCCAGTTGTGCAATGGAAATAGATGCAGGTGAGGAATTGCACATTGATTTCAAAGATAAAAGAATAAACAAAATTGGTCCCAGTCCTGAACTATATACATGGTATAGACAGCAACAATATATTGGGGCTCATGTACAGAGAAGCTACTGGCAGCTTTTCTGAGGAAAATAAAACGAACCTGACCAATAAAAGAGAAACAATCTGCACCAAACTGGAAACCTATAATGATAGGATCAATAAAGCCAGCTCAAGTAGGAAGGGACTTTTCACCATTCTAAGAGAAATGGAAGCTTCCATACCTCAGACAGATGACTGTCTGAAGGATAAACAATGGTGTACTTACATACAGAACTCTCTAGCGAATAAAATCACCCTCACCCAGAACAAAATGATAGACAAAAGAGCGAACCTACCTAACACAGACCCACAAGCTACATCTAAAACATCTCTAAACAACCCCCCCCAGCCTTTCAGATTCGCACACGTTTCTATCCATGAGGTAGAAAAATCATTGCCTCCCTCCAACCTTCAAGGTGTCAAGGAGAAAGTTGCCCAGCCCAGATCATCGTTCGCCTCTGGCACTGTCTCCAGTAACCTAAAGGAGTAATGGGTACTACGCCTCCTAAAAAACAATCTCTGGACCCCACCATCCTCACTAACTATAGGCCAATCACCACGGTACCATTCCTTCTCAAAATATTAGACAAGGTGGCTTACATACAGCTTCAGGACTAACTAGAAACGAATCACCCCATGGGAGTCCAACAATCAGGCTTCAGGCCACAACATGGCACTGAAATAGCACTATTAGATTGAAAGATTCAGATCGAGGAGCTTAAAGATAAAGGAAACATGGCCTTGCTACTTCTCTTGGATCTTTCTGCCGCCTTCGATCTGGTGAACCATAAAGTACTCTGCACACACCTTGCCTCAGCGGCTCACGTTTCACAGGATGCCATCACCTGCATCAAGTCATTCTTAAACAACAGGAGCATGATAGTCTTCTCGCCTTAAGCGGCTGCTGAACCTATCCCAATAACCTGTGGAGTGCCACAGGGCTCGTATATTTCTCCAACCATGTATAATATTTTCACTAAGCCCCTTTTCGACGACTTGGGCCATCTGGATGTCACCTACATGAACTATGCAGATGACACCCAGATCCTCATACCGCTTTCTGGAAAAGTACGAGGAGGACCTGGCATTAGTGAATAAAATATACTTAATCATTCAAGCATGGATGGCCTCTCATGGCCTATGCTTGAATGACGATAAAACGGAGCTACTCATACTCGGTACCACTGCCAACCTTAACATACTAGGTACTAAATATACGTCCTTCAATATCGTTGGAAACAACATTGAAGTAGCTAAAGACGTACAAACTTTAGGTTTTTATCTCGACTCAACCCTCACACTAAGGAAACAAGTCATTGTTATGGCCTCCTCCACAGCATACACTTGCAAACTGATCAGAGCCTGCAAGCCCTTTCTCACTAAAGAAAGCTGCACCACCCTAGTGAGAGCCCTTATCCTCTCTAGGCTGGATTATTGTACTGTACCATATTTAGGGGTGAGTAAGTACATTGTCAACAAAATCCAAATCTTGCAAAATAATGCGCTCAGAACAGCACTTGGGATTCCAAGGAAAGAGCATATCTCAAATCTGAGGAGACAAAACAAGTGGCTTACCATTAAGGACAAAATTATGCTGAAAACCGTCTCATTAACGTATAGATGCCTAAACCAAGCAGCCCCTATCTATCTATCTGAGAGAATCAATTAAAAATCCACTTCACGACTTACAAAGACAGTCGACTCATTCAGCCTGGTTGTCCCAAGATTTAAACTAAAAAAAGTAGGGGGAAGTAGCTTTCCAGTCATGGCAGCACAAGCCTGGAATGCCCTTTCTCCATCCTTGAAAGCTGACCAACCATTTCACAGTTTTAGGCGTGACACGATTAACTGGCTGGTATGTAATGACCAGTAATACTTCAGTCCTAAGTTGGATGCTATTCCTCTGGATAACACAACCATTGCCGCAAACACCAATGTATGCTAAATACCACTGTATGACCTGTACTTCATGTACATTTCTCTCTTATATTAAGTTTAATCATTTGTAAATATTTGTAACATATTGTAAATAACTATATCAATATTGTAACCCATGCTGAAAGTATACTTGTAATGCCTTGCGCCTAGATACCCTCGGGTTTGGTGCGCGTTATAAATCAATACAATAAACAAACAAACAAAACTGGTAATAGCCCTGACTTACTCTTGACTTATTCCTAGAGTGAGAGAGGTTACTCTATTCACAAAGACTCTGTTGGTAGTAGCCCTGACTTACTTTATTCCCAGAGAGAGGCTACTCGATTCACAAAGAAACTACTGGTAGAAGCCATGACTTATTCTTGACTTATTACCAGAGAGAGGCTACTCGATTCACAAAGAAAGTACTAGTAGTAGCCCTAACCTACTTTTAACTTATTCCTAGAGAGAGGCTACTTGATTTACAAAGAAAGTACTGGTAGTAGCCCTAACCTACTTTAACTTAGTCCCAGAGAGAGGCTACTCGATCCACAAAGAAACTACTGGCAGTAGCTCTGACTTACTCTTCACTTATTACCAGAGAGAGGCTACTTGATTCACAAAGAAAGTACTGGTAGTAGCCCTAACTTACTTTTAACTTATTCCCAGACAGAGGCTACTCTATTCACAAAGAAACTATTGGTAGTAGCCCTGACTTACTCTTGACTTATTCCCACAGAGAGGCTACTTGATTCACAAATAATCTATTTGTAGTAGCCCTGACTTCCTCTTCGCTTATTACCAGAGAAAAGCTACTCGATCCACAAAGAAACTACTAGTAAGAGCCCTGACTTGCTCTTGACTTATTCCCACAGAGAGGCTACTTGATTCACAAATAATCTATTTGTAGTAGCCCTAACTTCCTCTTCACTTATTACCAGAGAGAAGCTTCTCGATCCACAAAGAAACTACTAGTAATAGCCCTGACTTACTCTTGACTTATTCCTAGAGAGAGTCTACTTGATCCACAAAGAATCTACTGGTAGTAGCCCTGACTTTCTCTTGAGTTATTCCTAGAGAGAGGTTACTCAGTTCACAAAGAAGCTACTGGTAGTACCTTTGACTAACTCTTGACTTATTTCCAGAGAGAGTCTACTTGATTCACAAAGAATCTACTGGTAGTAGCCCTGACTTAATCTTGATTTATTCCCGGAGAGCGGCTGCTGCAGTGCGCATAATCACAAAATGGCTTTAATTTGCTAATGCGTTCAAACTGTGATATTCCGTACTGTAACACTGTATTGACAGCATACTTAAACTTTCTGTATGTACATGAAGAAACCACATCTTGACCCAGTACTCTGCAAGTTTTGCCAATAAATACATTTTCTTTTAATTGGTGTTTCTTAAATTTGAATTACTGCATTGCCCTTAGGCTACTGGCTAAATCTAATGCTAATTGTATAAATAATGTAATTGTGTATGGTGTGACATCACAGGTTGTCTTTTATTCATACGGCATTCACGTGGAGGTGTCTGTGTTTCCCACTATCTCTTGAAAGCCTCTGTTGTGAATAATGGTTGTTTCTGCATAACAATGTGTTATAAAAAGAGCTCTTGCACATGCTTATTTAGTCCACACACGGCAGTGTTGTGCTGTGCTCATTCTAGCCCAATGAGCATGTCTGTCCATTCCCTTTGTCTACCAGAACATGCCCTTCAAGTTTCTAGCCTGAGAACACAGTGTGTTATAGTTTCTCTAAAATGTTGCTATGTGACTTGATAAACCTATGTCAACTCAGTTAATCAGTGCACCATGTCATGTCCTCGCCTCTGGGGTTACTATCTTTTTAAAGTTTAATTTATCGTTCACTGCTGGGAGCTAAACTCCTGTGGCAAAGGGCTGTGTTCATTCTCAATTGTTGCACTGCCAATTCCTGTGCAACATTAGGCTTATCTGTGCAATGTTGCAAGCTCTGGAATTAATTGCCTAGTGTCTTGCTCTGAGACAAGGATCGTGAGCTTGAAGAGGGACAGACTAAGCTCTGGCCTGTGTGTGCGTGTGTTGCATTTAGCTAAAGTGAAATAATGAATGTTCTTCCTACAGACTTTTCTAACTAAAATGGTATGATGCTAATTGAGCTAGAAAACACATGAGTATATTATATATGTAATATATAATGTATATCATGTGTGTGTTTCATAAAAGCCTGCCCACTATTTCATGCTCAGAGTGAGAGAGAGAAAAGCTGTCTAAGTTTGTAACTCTCATGCAACGTGTTTAGCCAATGTAAACTGGCAACACTCCCATGTTTCATAAGTCTAAACACCTGTTTCTATATTTCTTAGGCCGGTGCAAATTGCTACTTTGTGGGTTAAAGCACATGTATGCTTGTTTATAAAAGATTTGTTATAGCTAAAGAAATATGTAGCTGTCATTTTCCATTGGGCCTACATATATTGCCTGTCACAAAATGGGCTTGTTTATTTTTTTTTCTCTTCTCTTGTGTGTCTATTTTAGAGGGGTTTCTGCGGGTTGTATTTTTGTGTAGGTTTGATGTGCTAAGGTGTGTCCATATTCGCATATTCCCCTACAGGATAAAGTGGATGATGGGTAGAGATTTGCCTGTTCATCATTTCATTTGTACCCTTTTTTCTTAAAGTTCTATATGTTGTTGCGATTCATCAGATCTGTAAATGTGGTTTTAAATTGCTACACAATTTTATTACATTCAAATGCATTTCACCAAATTTCACCAAATGTTTTGCTATTTCATGGATAACACAACCAAACTCATTCTGCAGCATGTCAGATAATCCTTCAAAGTCTTCATGTTTGAACCTTTATAGCAAACGTCCTTCCTTGACTGCTCGCCTTTCTGACATTGGGGGTGGGGGGCAGGTTGCTCCGAGCCATGTGCACCATTCACCAGAAGAGCACTAGTGGTATACCCTGGCTGGGCACACGATTCTTGTCGCACAATGCTAATTTGCCGGATCACTGGGAAAATGTGTTTTGTTCTGTACACAATTGTTAAAAGGGCACATCATCATCTTCATTGGGGCTTAATTAGTCCATGGTTGTCAATTTCAGAGAAGAGGGTTGTGCATGCTGCAAATTAGCTCTGATTTCTGTTCTTATTTCATCCCAGAAGAGATAATATTGTACAGAAATGTTTTCACTAGCTGATAACTGGTCTCGTGTCACCTGAGTCATCTTTATTCAGTCCTGGCTCTTAAGCCAGCACCACTTTCCATGCTGTGTGCCTCGAAGACATTTGGCAAGTAAGGGGGGAAGATTGAACAAAAAAATTGAAATGTGCCCTGGAAAAGCATGTTGAACTGTCTGGGGGACCTCTCAGTGTTGTACCAGGAACTCCTTAAAAGTTCCTTCGGCTCACCCTTGGGTAGCGTGTGCCAAACTAAAAGCTTACTCTGAGAGAGACACTGGGGTGTGAAGAAACAAAGCATTAGCTAAAAAATCAATACAGTACGTAAGGTCCAAAAGGATTACCTAATTACGACAACACATTACATGAAGCACGGTAAGAGGAACTATGCAGGAAAATGAACTAAAATACACTCAAGGGTGAATTTAATGTCGTTTTCGGAGCTATAAATGCACTTATTGGATTTTTTAAATACTTCCAAGAAGTTGTCAGTAAAACAAATCTTTTCAATTACAGTTGTGGCTTCCAACTCATTCTGCAGCGATTGACCACTGACATTTATTTTGTCTTGCGTTTACACTTTATTAAAATTGCATACAAGAAACACAGCAAAGGCCCAAATCCAGCCTGTGGTTTGAAATTGGCACATTTAAAAGCTATATTACAAACACCGACCGTGGGATTGGTACAACTGCACAACCCCCTTTTGTTTATTGACTCACCTTTGGTATCCTCCACCTTTCCATCTCCTACTCATATCTCACATGCACCCTCATATGTCACATGCACCCTCATTTCTCACATGCACCCCCATATCTCACATTCACCCTCATATCTCACATGCACCCTCATTTCTCACATTCACCCTCGTATCTCACATGCACCCTCAAGTGATCTTTTGCTTGTGGCACGCCGCGTATACATCACAATGAGGATGGTACAAAGAGATGCGACTGTCATTGAAGAAGCTTTTTGGTGGTATTGCCTGGACAGGGGTTACCACCCGGCACATCACTTCTGATGGCCTGGAGTTATATCATGAGAACACTAACCCCGGGGAAGAGTGGAGTACTTGGGTGTTGGGGAGGCACCCTCAGCTTAGCGTTTAGTTACACTCAGGCCGGGGTCACTCCGGATAACAAGCGTCGGCTTCAGCTGGATGAAGGTAGGAGAAGGCGACCCCACAGGTGGGTTTGGTCCTATTAACTAAAGAAAGGTGGTCCATCTTTCCTTCATTACCTGAGACATGGCCGAGGCTTGTTTAGGGGAGCTGGGTACAGGTAGAGTAAAGGATTTGTAACCCCACACCCTAGTCGGCACAGGTAGCAATGATTCAATACTTATCGAAGGTTTAACATAACAGTGCACAGGGGGCATCTTGGCGTTATTACCAAACTTAATGGTACTCATTTTATCGACCTCGGAAGGATGAAGGGCTGAGTGGACCTGCCAGGATTTGAACCTGTGACCATGAGATGAAACACAGGCCCCTGTCCACTGAGCAACAGACCCAGCACGAAGAGTGCGGTCCCCAACTACTATAATTTAAAAACATTATCACAATTTGCAGGATCGTAACATAAATGGAGAAACTTGCTCTGCGTAAATTTAGGGGTCAAATTCAGAACCTGTTTTCCCTCTTTCTCTGAAATGGCAGTGACTCGTTTCCTTGTTCTAGAAAGCAGAAAAACTGGCTCTAAAATTTGACTCCCGAATTTAAGTAGTGCAAGATTCTGAATAATACTAGCAACTGCCGATGGAGTCATCCAATTGGAGGCAATGAGGTCTGCAGCAATATTCATAATAGTCAGACTTGCAGCATTTCTGCAGAAGAGTGTGGAGCAGGGGCCTCCAGGTCCTGTCCTCGAGAGTCCGGCCACACCAGGTTTTCAGGCTAACCGCCGGCTAGGGAATTGAGAACCACTGCATTCAGATGTATTTTGTGTGAATACCATGAAAACACGGAGTGGATTTGGATCTTGAGTGCCTCGCTTGGAGGTACCGGTTCTGAAGGGTTCGTGTGTGATTGTAGCACCCAGTGTGCCCGCTCTCCAGAATATTCTCTGCATAATACAATATAACATTGTTTAAATTAACGCCCACCGGGGTGCATCTTAATCAGTAACATTGAATGTGGGTGGGAGGGAGTGTGAAATTTTCCAACAAGCAGAGGGCTGCACTCAAATAAAGAGGTTAGCAGCGCAAGTCGGTGACTGGCTCCTCATTCTGAACGTCTAAATGCAACAATGGCTGCACCCATCCAGGATGAATCTGCCTTCACAGGTATCTGGTCTTTCCATCGAAAGCCATACCATCGAATACCATACCATCGAAAATGATTCATTGAATTGCCTTTCCATCGAAAAGCATATTCATTTAATAATTTTCGATGGTTAATTTCGATGGATAGGGTTAGTGTTAGGGTTAGGGTTGGGGCTAGGGTTAGATTTAGGGCTAGATTAAGGGTTAGATTAAGGGTTTGATTAGGGTTAGGGTTGGGGCTAGGGATAAAGGGTTAGATTTAAGGTTAGGGTTTGGGCTGGGGTTAGATTAAGGGTTGGGTTAGGGTTGGGGCCAGGGTTAGATTAGGGGTTAGGGTTGGGGCTAGGGTTAGGGTTAGGGTTAAGGGGGATGGGTGTGGCATTTGGGGGGTTGGAGGGAACCTGCCCCCCAATATATTAAAAAAATAATGTTACAAGGAACTGGCCAGTGCCGAAATTTCAGCCCTGGACAGCTCCATGTAACGTTTTAATGTAGAAAATAAAAGCATCAAAATGCTATTTTTTACATTTAAAAGTACATATCAATTTGATGGAAAAGTTTACATGGATATGTACTTTTAATGTAAAATATAGAATGTCAATGCTTTTAGTTTTGATGCATCTTTTTCTATGCATCACTTTTGATGCAATGACTATAAACCGCCTTCACACTTTCCATTAGTTTGCTCTGCATTTGCAGGATGTAATTGACAGTCATAAACAGGTGGGGTTAAACCTGTTTGAGGCAAGTGTTACATCCGCCTCGCGTCTCGCATGCGCCGTGACGTGAGGCGTAATGAGAATAAAGGGCCCGCCCTGCCGGAAGGCAGGCAGCTCCGGGCACTAGCGGATACTGTTGTGTTGTGTCCTGTGTAGCTCCTGCGCTGCGCTCCAGCTGGGCCTACTATGCAGCCCCCCCATTGGTCTCTCCCTCCGCCGGCAGCACTGGTCAGAGGAATCTAACACTGGCGACGAACCACTCGATTTTTGGGTGGTTCGAATCTCCTGGAATGTTCACACTTTTTTGTGTGCTCAAAGAAGACAATGGGCCTCATTACGACCCTGGCGCTAAGTGAAAAACGATGGCGGTAAATGGTTACTGCCATCGTTTTCCGCTAGGTTCGATCATGACCCGTGACTGTTAACTACGATGCCATTAGCGGCATCGTAGTTAACGCTGCCGCTAACTGCGCCAAGGGCGCGCACACGCGACCTCCCACACCGTACTTAGCGCCATGGTGGAAAGGTACGCGAATGCCGACCCAAGCGGACATGCACCTAACGCCATCACCCAGCCCGTTAATTACCTTACCGCCATGGTGCTAATTACGCCATCGCGAACCAACCGTAAATGGCCATGTAAAGTGAATGCAGCTGCCACATGTGCACAGAAACAGCACAGGTGAAGGCAATACAGACTCAGGAAGTACAAAAAGAGCACACCCCACCCCTTCCCACACCCACTCACACTCCACAATGATACCAATACGACTAGCAATGTTGGGGCTGGAGGACCTGATAGCAATGCAAGTGCTACAACAGCAACAACAACAACAGGCAGCACAGAGGAGATGCGGGAGGAGAAGGAGGGCAAGGCAGGCCCAGCAAGCCTCACCAACACAGCCAGTGCCACCACGCAGGCAGCCCCCAATCCCACGCATCAGAGCCAATCCATTCAACCTCACTGCTGAGCAGATCCACACCCTGTACCGTTTGGACCGGGACACCATCACCACCATCGTAGACATGACACACAACGACATCGTCAGCATGATAGAAACTCCAACCGCCATCCCACCCCGACTGAAGGTAGTGTCTGCACTCCACTTCCTGGCCACAGGCACCTACCAGCACACAGTGGGGCACTTGCATGGCATTTCACAACCATTATTCTCACGAACACTCATCCAAGTGCTCGATGCCGTCCTCAAGCACACAGACGACCACATCTCATTACCACGGACTGCCCAGGAGATTGCAAACACCAAAGTGGGTTTCCATGCACTAGCCGTCATACCTGGTTGCATTGGTGCCATCGACTGCACCCATGTGGAATTGCTGGTTCCATGTGCCATGGAGGTACCGTACCGCAACCGGAAACAGTTCCACTCAATCAACGTGCAAATGGTCTGTGACTCCAACAAGATCATCACACATTGTTGTGCCCGATTCCCCGGAACAACCCATGATTCTATGGTCCTGAGGAACTCCACAATACCACGCTACATGGAGCGACATGCAGGGCCAAGATCCTGGCTACTCGGTGAGTCCAATGTCATGATCATGGAAATGTGAAGTGGGTAGGTGAATGACGTACCAATGCATACTCCACCTGGCTGAAAGGGGGGGATGATGCATACTCCACCTGGCTGAAAGGGGGGGGGGAATGATGCATACTCCACCTGGCTGAAAGGGGGGGAATGATGCATACTCCACCTGGCTGAAAGGGGGGGAATGATGCATACTCCACCTGGCTGAGAGGGGGGGTGATGCATACTCCACCTGGCTGAAAGGGGGGGAATGATGCATACTCCACCTGGCTGAAAGGGGGGGGAATGATGCATACGCCACCTGGCTGAAAGGGGGGGAATGATGCATACTCCACCTGGCTGAAAGGGGGGGGAATGATGCATACTCCACCTGGCTGAAAGGGGCGGGGGAATGATGCATACTCCACCTGGCTGAAAGGGCGGGGGGGAATGATGCATACTCCACCTGGCTGAAAGGGGCGGGGGAATGATGCACACTCCACCTGGCTTAAAGGGCGGGGGGGAATGATGCATACTCCACCTGGCTGAAAGGGGGGGGAATGATGCATACTCCACCTGGCTGAAAGGGGGGGAATGATGCATACTCCACCTGGCTGAAAGGGGGGGAATGATGCATACTCCAATTGGCTGTGAGTAGCAGAGAGAACGGAGACAGATGATACCCTAAAGCAACCCAAACTCCACCCAACACCAGTAAAGCCAATACCCAATGTATGCAGCCCTACCATGTGAATGAGGTTGTGTCCCAACCATGACACAACCATCTGCAAGTGCATTCTACCAATTCAGACCACATTGTCAACAATGAAAAGGACCTACATGCACGTCACCAAACACCATCAACCGATAGGCCTGTCCCCCATAACTGCCCACGAAGGAGGCACATGACGGACAGAAACATCAACACACCATTACACAGACAGCAGGGCCCCCGAAATGTCCCTGTCTACATCAGCATTGCTCACTGGGGTCATGATGAGGGCCACAGCAATGTTGCAATGATGTGCGCATTGCCATCACAGGACATGTGCCAGGCCAACTAACCAAACGGCATGAACGGACATAGTGGATGGGCACTCACAATGCACTCCACCCTCTGCATACATTGGGTGTTGGCATGCAAAACAGGCCATGGGAGCCATGAGCATATACTGGTTGCATTGTGTGAATCAATTAGTGCATGTAGAAGTGAGCCAAAGTAACAGTTGGATGCAAGCCATGGTGGCACATCATGTTCTTCATCAGACGTCATGACTGACACATACATTCTCGCCTACATACAGGTGATGCAGGCTATCCCCTGAAGAGGTGGCTCCTTACACCAGTTCGGAACCCGCAGAACCAGCACGAGGAGGACTTCAATCGTGCACATACACGTACCCGTGTGGTCATAGAGCAGACATTCGGCCTATTGAAGGCACGGTTCCGATGCCTCAGCAGGTCTGGTGGGGCACTCCTGTACCGCCATGAGAAGGTGGCAAAGATCGTCATGGCATGTGTCATGCTACACAATATGTGCGTCAGACGGAATGTGCCCCTGCCCCCTGACGCAGAACTGCAACCACCTGACGATGAGGATGAGGAGGGTGCAGATGGGGCGGCACCCCATGGAGGAGGCGATGCACAGAGGGGCGTGAAATGCGTCAAAATATCATCGACCACTGCTTCTAGCACACACGGCTGGTGTGTATCACATGGAAGCTGCACTTGGGGCACTCTGTGTCTCTGGGACATGCACACTGTGGACTGTACACCAATAAAGCACACATATGCAATGAAAATGTCCACACATTTCATTTCGGAAAAGGAAAGGAAAAGGAAAAAGTGTATTTCAATCATAAAACGTCATGACACACCCCCTCCCACCTCCCCCCTGCACACCCCAACACACCCCCTCCCACCTCCCCCCTGCACACCCCAACACACTCCCTCCCACCTCCCCCCTCCCCCCTGCACACCCCAACACACCCCATGTAAGTGTCAACAGATGCCTGTGACAGTGGCCACAGGCTGTTACAAGCCCCCTCTCCCGGCCCCGGGGCACCCCTGGCTGTGAAGCGCAGGTTCCGTCCGGAACGTCGGACGGGGCTGCTCTGTGCAGAACTGTCAGCAGAGGATGTCCCTGCCTGCTCCCGTGCATGCACGTCCTGTAGGGTGTGGGTGAGCTCAGTGAGCGCACAACGCAACCCGGCAAGTTCACCACAAATGTCCCTAGACATGGCCTGCATAGCATCCCTCAGGGTGGCAGTGCTCTGCGCAATTTCGGCCCTTAGGGTCTCCGTGGCCTGTTCAATGGTTGCCGTAGCCCCCACACATTCCGCAGCATGCTCAGTAAGCATCGTGGACAGATGTTGCTGCCGTTGTATGATGTCCTAGAGGGACTGCTGCCCCTGCTGGGCCATGCCCAGTGCTGGTGGTGTGATGGAGGGGCTGCTCCCCTCCTGTGGACTGAGAACTGGGCATGGGGTAGAAGGCCACTCCTCTTCCTCTGTGTGCCCCTGTGTGTGATCCTCATGGGGGCTGGCATTTGACAAACAGGGGGAATGTAGAAGGTCAGTGGGGCTTCTGACTTCGTGCTCCTCAATGTCAGAGTCTGAACATGCGGCAATTGCAGCTGTTTCACCCATGTTGCTGCTGGCCGCAGACCCGGTGCCTTCTGTGGCAGGCAATGTTGGTACAGGTGGAGCTGCTGCTGCTGGCCTGCTGCCTACATGGGTGCTTGCCAGTGGGCCGTCCGGTTTGCTTGCAGTGGATTCTGCTTGTTGTCGGGTCTGCCTCACTGCAGCTGAGGTTGAGGGTGCGGGGATGGTATTATTGGCCTTCTTGGCTCTCTTCGTCGCAGGGGTGTCCTGGTCCTCGGGGTGTGAATCTGTGCCTGTGGTGGAGTAAAGGAGGGAGGGCGTTATTGATAGGTCTGCGGACTTTGGAATGACAATGATTGACATGATTCTGGTCAGTAGATGAGGCAGATTTCAGGCAGGGCCATGCAGGTTGTCTCCTTTTTGTGTGGAATGTGGATGGAGGTATGTGGGTGCCAGCAGTGTATACAGGGTGGAGCTCGCATGTGGCTATGGGCAGTGTCGAGCTAATGTGTTGCATTTACACTCTAGGGCAACATTGTGCTACACATGAATGGACTGCAGTGACTATGGCATGTCTTGTTTGAGGCACCTACCTTCATCGCCTGATGTCGGAACTCCCCTTTCCATCCCTCCGACGCCTTCAATGCCTTCCATGCCAATCGTGGTTGCACATATTTCCTCCCACGGTTGGAGTTTCAGTGGAGATTCCGAACCTCCACCGTACCCAGGGCAAGATTGACGGCTCTGACCCGTATGCGAAGGTCATCCCAATGCTTCCTCCACTGCTGTGGGGTGCGGGGTACGGTCCCCACCGCGCTGACGCACTCGGCCACCAGGGCCCATATGGCCTTCTTTTTTGCTATCGCCGGCCTGGTCATTTCCGGCGAGAAAACGACAGCTGCATTGTCTTGCAGGGTCTCCGCAAGCATGCAGAGTTCCTCCCGGGTAAATCTTTCCTGGCGCAGGCGGTCACATGCCTTCTTAACAACTTTAGGCATTTTTGGGTGGTTGAATGGGTGGGTGATGGGTTGGGACAGGTGTCAGGGTTGGATCTGGTGTTGTTCGGAAGGATGGCAATGGATTGTGTTTTTAAAGATGGCCAACGTGCTGTTTCCCGTTCCGCCGCGATGACGCTATTTCCGGTTCTGCTTTTTACGGTAACCGCTAATTGCGGCCACCGCTAATTACGGTGGCCGCTACTTACGGTGGCGGAAGTGCACCTTGCTCGCCCTACGATGCCGGTAGGGGCCCTTTCCGCCATGGCGTTATTTACATTACCGCCATGGCGTAATGCTCGTGCGCGATGGGTCGTAATGTGGCGCTCTTTGCGCCATCGGCCCACGGCGTAAACGCTCACTACGCCATGGCGGTAATGTCGGCAGATTACCGCCTGGGTCGTAATGAGGCCCAATGGCCTTGCAGAGGAGGGCAGACTTCCATCTCTCGCTGGGTCTTGTTTTTTTTATTTTGGGGCGGGGATAAGGGAGGGGGGGAGGTTTGCAACACTCCTAACCCCATCCTTTCATGCCCCCTACCCAGAATGCTGTATGGGCCTCCCCAAGCCTTCCCTAACATTGTAGTATCATGTATTTCACACCCATGTGAACTCCTGGTACCTTCACTATATAAATGAGCATTATTATCCTGCATGGAGCAACACTACAGGCTTTTACACGATGCAGGAATAAACCTACTGGTATAGTGCACACTGAGCAAAATTACATAATGGAAATAAAGTGCAAAAACGTAAAGTGATATGCCCCAGATCACATACTTTGATCAAGTAGCTTGGCCAGGGATCATGTTTCCGGTTGTCACATTTTGCAACTAAAGCGCTACTCTAAATCTAACCCTAATCCTGCCTGTAATTTGGCATCAGTGTGCAATGCTTTCTTCATAGTTGGCTTTCAAAAACCAAACACGTATTCTGCGTTCAATAAAGCAACATAAAAAGCGCTAAACCACATGACAAATATACAGACATTCTTTATTGAAACGTATTGAATAAAATAAGTATAATTCAGACTTGAAGGGCCAAGGGGCACAGCAGATAATGTCTATCTACAAAATGATTACAAGGCAACATGGCAAACTGGATGCATTATAACGAAAGTATGAAATTCTCTTCAATGTTTGTGAGTGTGTGTGTGTGTATGGAAACCACGAGATTTTGACAAACTTGGTGATTTCTTTAAAAGTATAAAGCAGACAAAAGTGGCTTTTATACACACACACATTAATCAATTTGCACAGATCAATACCATGTCATACATTCCGATAAACATACAGTAAAATAAATAAGTAAAAAGAATGATGCAGTAATACCATGTCTACGTATAATGAATCAGAGTGTCTATATCACACCATAACCGGGTCATGTGGTATAGTACGTTCAATTAGCACCCGCGTAGGGTGCGTCAGCCAATCAAGCTGCTCCTAACGATCCAAGCCCGGGTTCCTAGCAACCTGCTTGCTTGGCACCCACATTTAGGCGCTATATAAATAAACTATCATATCCTATCACACATGCTGTAACCAGTGCTGCCAGGCTAGGGTGACCAGATTTCGAAAACAACAAAACCGGGACAGGCCACTGATATAGAAGTAGGACTACAGCTTCAGCTGTGAAACTATAGTCCTACTTCTATGTGGGTGGTCTGTCCCGTGTCCTGTTGCAGCGCCCGGGTGGACCCGGGATGATTTTAAGTTTAAAAACCTGTCTTGGATTTGGGGACCGGTTGGATACCAACCCGTTTTTTTGGCAAACTGGTGGAAAAATCATGATATCCGGACAAAAACCGGGATGGTATCCACCCGATCCCCAAATCCCGGAAGTGGTTTTTAAACTTTAAAAAGTCTCGGGACCCCGGGATGGAGCTGAAAATACCCAGACAATCCCGACAAAACCGGGATATCTGGTCAGCCTACGCCAATCCGGCCTCCTATACTCGCCTCCCACCCACCCTTAAGACCCTCCACATCCTCCACCCCCACACCGCTCTGCTTCCTTCGCCACTCCTTCAGCCATGGAAATGAAATAAGGGCTCCCTGCTGGCGCACCCCCGCTCGCCACAAACCCCATCACCACGCCCCTCCCACACGCAGACCAAACCCCCAAACACACCTGCTCTTTAAGGGACTGTTCAGTGCAGTGCACTGAAGTCAAGTTTCAACTTCTTCCTACACTTTTACTTTAAAACTATTCCGGAATGGTTTCTTTTTAAAATAAAAGTATAAGAACAGTAAAAACTTTTTTTTTTAAGTAGACGAGCACCGCTCCCCTCTGCTGCCGCCCACTTCGAACACTGCCTCCACGCCACCTCCCTGAAAAACAGACGTACACCACATCACACAGCGCGAGGCTGCCTTATTGACATCGGGTCTTCAGGGACAAGGTCTACAAACACAATGGCATTTCAAAGAAGGGTTAAAGTGGAGCACAGAAAGCCAGTCCATGACTAATACCAGCCCCCTCACCACGGGGGCCCACTTTTGATTTTCATTAGGCGGGTGCGAGAGTTTTTGTTATTTTGCACTTACCGAACACTTAACCCTAATACTGCAAAGGTTAGGACGATTTGCAAAAACAAGTTTGCACAACACCTTAAAATCTTTGGTTAAAACATTGGATTGTGGTGTAAGGTGTGTACAGGACGTCAGCATAGCACAGCTGTGCGTGTCATTCAGGACACGAGTACAAACACTCCATTCTGAATGTAAAACACCGTTCATTGAAATGAGCGTTATTACAGGGAACCGTTCCATGCACCTGTGTTCTCACGTACACCGGCCGCCGGATAAATTCATCCGTAATGGTGACCACGTCCAAAAGGTGCAGTATATCAGAATGAAATTCTAAATCAAGAAATGCTGGCGACCCAAAATCTGCCCAGGGGAGTGGAGTGGGGCAGGCCCTAATGCATGCCCATTCAAGCCACGGCCTCTCCGCTGAGACAGCAAACAATGAGGTTCTGGTCGGCACTAAAGGGCTGTGATTTGATATAAAGCACAGGCCTGCACGCCGAGAACAGAGACTTGTGCAACACATGGAACCATTCCGGAGCTTTCCTCAATACCTGCATGAATCAGAATAAAACCAGCTGACATGGGGTGTCAGGTCATGAGAGGTAGGAGAAGTGAATACAAAGCAACATGTAACTACAGGGCCGTCTCAAAATGTGTCGTTTCACAAAGATGTTTTGGAGACTCTTTACCTACAGCTAGGAAAGCACAGCCCAAAGCACCTGTGGGGTGCTTAAATTATAATGGCGTCAAAAGAAGGCAGCAAACGGGTTAATAGCTACAGGTTATCATGGAAAGGCAGACAGCAAGGAGCTGAAACACTAAATGGCCACTGAAAAGCTCCTAATAGCTTTTTGACATTTGGGGTGCTAATGAACAGGACACTGAAGTAAAAATGCAGTGAGTTGATAAGAAGGTTGTTGGATACTGCAAGAGGCCTGAGAGAGGTGATGGCCGAAGGCGCCAGCAAACGCAACCTGTAACGTGTGCGCTTCAAAGCACACATGTCATTTCCCAAATTAAAGAGGCACGTTGCCGTGTCAAAAAACGACCAGCACGAGGCCCATCTGATGCTCAGGGATCATTTCAACAAAAATGTTTGACAGGCCCTGACGCTGTCCTTGGGAAACTTACAAAAATTCTGTGCACATCGGGTGGGGTGAACATCATAATGATTGGTTGGTGTTTTCTCAGCCCTGTTAAAATGGGGTCCCCACGGAAGCGTGGCGCTTCAGAGAGCTTTTGGTTCTGCTGCACTGTTTTGGAGGATGGCAAACCCCTTCCTGAATCCTTGCGGCCTCTGCAGGGGGTACTCATTACTTTTCTGTTTCACACCTTTGTTTCTCAGGGTTTGTGTCCGTGTGTAAATGTCTGAGGGCGGAGTTCCTGCACCATGAAGGCCCACTTCACTTATATACACAATCCCTGTAATTGCCACTCAGCACTCACATTCCCTTCCCACGCCCCAATCTCAGCCCTCCTTCGATATCCCTCCATCCTCCCACTGCTACCCTCTACCCACTCTCCTATCTTTTCCCATCTGTCACTCCCTCTTCTTTCCTTTCCATCCTTCAGATGCTTCATTTTGCATCCATTCCCTCTCTCCAACTCACACTCTCTGTCTCCCTCCCTCTCATCTCTCCTTCTCTCTCTCCACACATTACTTCCCGATCCCTGCCTCATTCGTAATTCCTTGTTCGCCCCTTCCCAAATCTAGTTCCCCACTCTCCCTTCCCCTCCTTGGCCTCCTTCCTCTACTCTCCACATTTCGAGCTCTTGCCCACTCCCTGCCTTTCTCCCCCTTCCTCTTTCTCTCCATAGCTTCACCAACCTTGCTCCCTCTCTTACTTTTCTTCCTCTCCTCTCCTTATTTCTCTCACTTCCATTCCACTCTGCCAGTCTTCTGCAGGTACATGGCCATGCTGAGCTATCTAATTGAGTTTGAGTAAGTGGTCTCTGGTTTAAAACAGCCAGGGACGGTGAACTGGGAGATTGCGGGGGCAGAAGCAACACTTAAGAGAGGGAGACAGCAGCAAAACCGTGGAGGTGTGTTGCGGGGGAGAGGGGGTGGAGAAGGGGATGGGAGGCAGATGGAAGAGTCAAAGAAAAATGGAGAGCTGGCAGGTGGGCTGGCTGGAAAATAAATTCAGAAAGAAAGAGAAAGTCAGGAAAGAAAGAGTGGAAATGGAGTGAAATGCAAAAAGTCCCCTTTGCGGCTGACCCCCTTGCCCCTCAACCTTTCCACCATGCTCTACGGGCATATGCTTGCAATCCCCCTAATTTGAATATGCATTGACATCACTATGGCATCAGAGAAAATGACGTCACACGTCTTTTAGAATTACTTTGATCTTGATGTTTGCGGATGCTGAGTGGCGCGAGTTGACAGGCTGTGTCGTCCCAAAATGAGTTTTGGTTTGTGCTATTCCCATATAAACTTGTTGGAAGTATGATATGATATGATCAGTGGTGGAAATGGAAAACAATTGGTAAGTGATCCCACAAAGGCCAGGGTGGGGGCGGTGTTTGGGGGGCGCTGCCCGAGGAGGTGGGGTTTAGGGGGGCGGAGCTGGCAGTTGACCTCCGATCAAAGGAAATGTCCAAAATAATAGTTTAAAACGGCAGTTTTATTGAGTAAATATTCTTTAAAATGCACAATTTGCATTCCATTTTATTTTTTAAAAAACTCCCCCTTGTGTACTATTCAAACAGGGTGTTTTCTGTTTGCCATAAGCAACGTTTTCCTTTACTTGAACCCCGCCCAGCAAAGCTCCTGCAGATCCCATCTGAAAGCAGTTGAGTGGCTGCATCTTGTGTGATAGTTTCAATGTTAATAGGGCTATTTATTCATGCAATATTTGGCGGATACCTGTATATTTATTTATTTATGCAATGTTTGTTGGATATAGCCATCCGACAAACATTGCATACATAAATAATCTGGGTTGTGGCTGAGGACTGTAACTTCCTCTGGTGACCCCTTCCACTGGGTCACCAGAGGAAGTTACAGTTTGCTAGCGGGCACTTTCTCTTTTTTTTTTCAGCACTGACTCTGGTCAGATCCCAACATCCGGCTACACATCTGGTGAGAGCCGGCCCAATCGTCAGCGCTAGATATGATAAGTGATTTATAATGTGCCTGTACACAGGTTGTTTCTAGGCGTAACAAGACACGGGACCGACCACCAAGGGGGACAAGACAAACGATCTTACTAGGCCTTGTGCCATTCAGATCGTACAAGTGCGAAAACACTAAGTGCAGGGGGAAGAGAGAGGGGGAAGTGTCAGGTAGAGGGAAGGGGGAAGTGCAATCAGAGCAGCGTTGCTCTGAAGTCTCGTCTGGTTGATGTTACCATGTGGGGGTGCCAATCTTATGATGTTTTTCCCTGATTTTTTGCTGGTGTCAGTTGAGATAGCTTGTACGGTGTTTTATTATTCATTTGTAGACCTTGTTAGTAATGGTTCTTGACATTCTGTTGAATAGCCACTTAATAATAATAATAATAACAATAATAATTAATAATAATGGCAATAATAGTGTGTAATGATAATACCATGAGTGAGGCTTTTCCTGAATAGTGTATAGTATGAACTGAATCAGTTTTAGGGACTTCTAATTTTGACAGATAAAGCACAGTGAGGCAATATGGTTTGCCCAGGATCACACGCTGCAGGTAAGTGGTGAAGCCAGGATTTGAGACCAGTCTGCAATTTAGGCACTTGACTATACATGTTCCTGTCTTTAGTTGGCAATCATATGTTTTGTTTGGCTTTCAAGAATACAATTTTTTGCAGCGATGACTTGAAAAGTAGGCAAAACATGATAAAACAAATATATAAATCCTTAATGGAAATATCTAAATCCTTAATGGGGTATGATGGTCGCTTTATTTCCCCGATGCTGGATGAAAGACTACAACTCAAACAATGCAAAGCAGCACGAGACAATAACAGCATTTCAAGACTTCGAGATGCACAGCAAGAGGTTGACACGGTCTCCTGCTTGTAGTCATGGTTTGGCACAGGTAGGCTGCATGTCTCATGTGAAGAACTTGTAAAAGGGCAAGGCACTTTTTCATTGGGAAGCCAACTGAAGATTTGTGCAGGCTTTCATAAGAAAGCTTCACCTATCACAGTTCTTATCACAAAAACGCTGAAAATGAAGGGCCTTGTTGGGAACAATTGCTACTCCCCTGAACCAGGAACTTCCTATTTAAATCCCCTTCCCATAACGAGAGCATGCCAAATATTAAGGATATGGGAGGCGGCCTGAAGGACCACGCCTTAAGGCCAAGCAGGTGAAGAGGTGGTGTGGGAGAGGCCCCTCTGACATGGGGATTTGGGGCGTGTTGGCAGGGTCCATCATGGAGTAAGAAGAGCCTCGCAACCCCTCCAGCCTACAGTCTTGAACCCAGTTGGTATTCAGGTGGTAGTTGCTGTCTGCGGGACCCGATTTATTATTTTATTTATTTTTCGCATGTATTTACAGCGCACATAACCCGTATGTATCTAGGCACTAGTTTCATTGTGGAAGGGTAGGTTTTTTTTATAATACGCTTGTTTTTTTTTTCCCAAGCGCAGGTCCGGGATTCGAACCTGTGTTTGCTCAGCGTGGTCTTGCTTCAACGACCCGTGCATTGCCACAGAGCTATCCTCATCCCATGCAATGGGAAAGAGTGTCCTAGCCTAGGACAGGTCTGGGGTGTTGGCCCGCAGTGACTGTTGCAAGTCAATTTTGCAGCATTATTTTATGGGAGACAAGGTCCTCATTACGCTTCACACACCTACACCCCCTTCTGCCGCTCATCCCACTATTATAAAATTCAACAATGTATGTACCCTTACCCATTCCCCCATAAATGCCATGAAAAATGCAGTGAAACAGCCATTCACCAAAAACGGTCAAACGACTGCGACGAGGAGGGCGGGCATCACCTTGGACAGTCCCTAACGGTTTGGCCAGAATTTATGTATTTAGGCTCAACATGTCACCCTCAGGTGCCCTTGGCCTTGTTTGCTGGCAGGCCATCATATTCTGCAGTCAGATATCAGAGAAGTCAAACAGGCAGTGGTTACAAGTATATGATACAAGCCCGCCTTCTGAGGAGCCTGGGTGCTGCTGGCCAGCTTCCCCTTCACTTCCCCAATCCTCCTTCCTTTCCCCTCCCTCCCCCTCACTTCTTAGCAGCCACGAGGTTACCTACTTATCTATTCTACATGGCCGGCACCGTGCCATGGTTCCTGGAGTCCCTTTTCAATGTTGATGACATAACAGTCATCAACATTGAAAACGGACTGTGAACCAGGACACGGTGCTGGGTCACGCAGAAAAGTTACTTTTTTTTTTTTTTTTTTTTTACAGTAGTCACCATTAAAACCCGCACAGGTAACTGCATGGGTGCTAATGGCGATATTACCCTAGGCAGCGGGCCGACCCTGTTGTGAACAGCACTGCCACCCACGTTAAAGGACCCTTGCTTCGCTCGGGCCCTTAACTTTGTCGGTGGGCCCTTACTGACAGGTTCGGCCCACCGCCTTTGGTAATATAGCCTCAATATTACATCATTAAATCGATTGTTCCATTTTTCATGTCGAGCAGAAATATCAAAACATATGTACAGTTATGCAAAGTTTCACTGGCCAACTGGGTGCTGCATACTGTAAAGAATACTCTCTCAAAACGAAACATGTCTGTCCTCCAATATATTCAATTTTCAGGGCACACTGTCCATATTGAGCGCATCCCTGATATCTCTTTCACAACTGATAAGGGAAATCTTCACCAAGTTTAGTATGCTACAAGTACGCCCCTTGCCGGCAACTATGGCCGGCACCAGCAGTGCCAATTTGTAAGCCATGGGTCGATGTGGTAACGGTGATCTCTTCCTGAGAGGAGCTGTGATGCTCCAGAAAGAGTCTGCCCTGATTTACTAATGTCCGCACTCATCATTTCTGCTCCAGTCTCCAAAAAGTCTAATTCAGTTTCCTTCAGGTAATCAGGGAAAAGGTAACACAATTCCTCACAATCGTCAGAACCAAATGGACAGCTCCAGTGCTGCTGGTGTGAAGTGGCTGAAGGTCCACACACCACTCCAGTTACCTACCATCATTACGTCCTTGTTTTTAAAATGTATTGCCTGTTTGGAATATATGTTATGTGTTGTAAAGTTATAGTTAAGTAATTTAGTTACTTTTTAGTTGTTATTTGTGAGGGAGAGTTAATGCTTCAACAATGTTGGTTTTAATGTAGTTTTTATTTTTGTATTATGATGTTACTTGCATATTTAGTATGTTAATCCACAATGGTGATATTTCCAATGTTTGTCGACTTTACTTTTGAGTTAGATAGTAACCTTAACTTTTTTTAAAACCATCAATTTTATTTCTATACTTTTTTTCAACAACCGCTAGAAACGCTAAAACTGGTGGCTTTGCCAATGGTTTTTAAATGAATTTGCCTGTCTTTTGCTTGTATGTTTGTAATTCATATTACAGTTTAGAAAACAAGACATAAAGATATGACTATGTGTTTGTCAATCAACAAACAAAAACGGCAAAACAAATGGCTTACCCAATGCTTGTTATTTCAAACATGTTTACACAACTGTTTGGTCACAGTAATTGGAGGTATGGTCAGTAATGTATCAATGAATGAGTCCAAATGGCAAAAGGTTTGTCTATGCTAATGCCTGTTGTTTCGTACATTTCACCATGTGAAATTACCGCTACGACCATGTCTTTGTCAATTAACAACTGCAATTGGTAAAACTATTGGCTTTGCCAATACCTCAACTTGTGTACATTTTCACACAAGTAATTTCTTGTAGTAATTGAAGCTTCAGCCATTTCTATGTCGATGAACAATTAGAAATGGCGACATCTCGGCCTATGTCAATGGTTGAGATTTCATAAATTTTCGCACAAGTGATCGGATGCTGTATTTGAAGCTGCAACCATTTGTCAATGAACAAGCAAAAAGGGTGAAAATGTTGTCTTTGTCAATTCTTCTTTCATATTTTTTTACAGAAATGATTGATCATACTTATGAACTCTACCGTTAATTGTTTGCCAATAAGCAACAAGAAATAGCAACACACTTGACTTTACCAATGCTTGTTATTTTGAACATTTGTATAAAGTGATCGGTTGTAGTAATTGAACTTATCATAATTTGTCAGTGAACAACTGTGATTAGCAAATCTACTGGCTTTCCCAATGCTTGTTCTTTACTAAACCTTCACATGAGTGATTGGTCGTAAAATCGAAGCTACAAACATATCTTTGTCAATAAACAACTACAAAAACAATAGTTTTTTTGCCAATGCGTGCTGTTTCCTACAATTTTAAGTGTTGGTTTGCTCATAGTGAATGATGGTAAAAACATTTATTTGTCATTGAACTACAAATGGCAAGAATATTGAATTTGTATAATATTTATGCAACTCGTAGTAATTGAACCTAAGGCCATTTGTTTGGCAATAAATAACTGAATATAGCAGAACCATTGGCTTTGCCAGTGCTTTTTATTTCATACATGTTTACCAGAGTAATTCATCATAGTAACTGTATCTGGAATTGTACTTGTGTATTGAACGAGTCTGTCATATTTTTCGAGGTGTCTCCGAAGGATGACCATTTGGACGCATGCATCCATCGTAGACATTTAATTACCCACTGTCCTTCATAATAAGGGGTACTTTGTGAAGTCTACATTGCTGTTATGCATATTTTGAAGTTTCTCAAATCAATGTCATTATTTCGTAATTGTTTACGCTGTGCATGGCAAAAATATAGATATATGTACATTTGTTTTCCTATGGACCTCCCCATTCTAAGCAACTAAACAATGCACTTTGCAACTTCTTATAATGTTTGATCATGCGCATGGATATCCATCCCATGTGACATGCTGGATTGTAATTGACATGATCAGTTACCTGCCAAATTAGCTGAAGATCCCTCCACGGGTTGAAAAGCAATAGGGGAAAGCACTGTTTAATGTTCCTATGTTACCTTCCATGTAACCTTAACTGTAGAACCACGGCCGCATTATCTGTGATTATATAAGCACCATTTACCTACATTCAAGAAGCAGTCAAGTGCTGCTTGGAAAAAAAGGGGTTGAAAAGCATTTTCTGGGTGAAGGTGATGTGGCACGACTAACACATCCTGTATAAGGGCCCCTTGGAGCAGAGACACTTGTGTATAGGCGCCTTATAAATGCCATATGATATCATATCATATCAAGGCCAGGGTCAGAGGGCAATGAGTATTAAGTGAAGTGAAGCCTGTGAGGTCCAGCCGATTCTCGGGCGCGGAGTGAGCACAGACTTCATAGGAGAGGATAAGTAGATGCGGCCTGAAAAGAGTGGGGTCATTTATAGGGCAAGCTACTCCGAGCTAAGGGGCCTCTTGACACCCATTCTGAATTGTGAGAGTTGAGTGTGATTTGGTTATATCCTTAGGGAATGGCAGGAGAAGGCTGTCCTTGATGCTCCATCTAGCAACTTCTTGGCTTCTAGCTGCTTGATTGATCACCACTGAAGATGATGAGATGTTCCTGCAAGTCTTTAGGCGATTTCGCCATGACGGGTGCGTATGGGGCGCAGAAGATGGGGAAAATAATTCCAGGTCATAGTAGGAGCTAGTTGAGCATGTTTCGAAACATGTGATGTGATCGTTGAGGGGGGATAGCTCAAGGGCAACGCGTTTGTCTTGGAAGCAAGACAACACAGAGCAACACAGGCTCGGATCCTGATCCCGCGCTTAGAAACCACTTACTGGTGTTAAGTGCGTTACAAAAGAATAAGTATAATGATGCTTGCATTTCCCTTTGAGAAGTCATATCACAGCACAGAAACAGCTTTGATGGGGGTGGGGTGGTCTGACAGCTGCTTTTTCTACTAGGAGGGTTCATATTCTGATGCCTTACATGTAATCTTGTGATTGTGCCAAGGCAATCTTTCAAGACCCGCCCTGAAGCTACTGCCTGCCCTCTGCATCAGCTGACCTGGAGCCAAGTCCTTCTTCTGTGCCTATCACCATAAGGAGTCACCCTGGCCATGAATGACTTGGTTCCTGGACATAGGTCATTGCAAGGAAAAGACCTTCATTGGTGCGGCGCCGCACTCCCCCACCCCCACTCCTCCTTCCCTTCCTGCTAGCTGTTCACTTGCCTGATATCACAAGGAGTGGCGGTGGCACACTTTCTCAGTGCCACCCATTAGAATGGAAATGGGGCCACCCAGTCCTCTGGTGCCATCATAGTACTAACGCAGACCTGATTGCGGTCACAGTCATCTGAAACAGCCTACTCCTCCCCATGGTCAAGCCTTTGAGTCCCAAGCACTAGTGTAATTCAGACTAAGCATCTGGCAGGGGTCAGGGGTGTTGGTACCGCCTCTCCCAACCACAACGCTGCACTTTGTTTACCCCTTTCAGGTAAGCAGCATGGAGCAGGGAGCAATGGGGTGGGCGGGTGTAGATGGTGGTAGTCATAAATGCATGTGATGGGTTTCCTTTCCTCCAAACCCCCGTTTTTGACCCTTTAAAATCCTCCTGAACAAAAATTAACCCTTTACCCTCCAAAAACATGCATTCAATGCACATGTTTTAGATGGGAAAAATTGTGATGGAATGGCATTAGATGCAATGACCAGATACCGCATGTGATGGGTGAGTGCCGGGGTGGGCATGTGACCACCTTGAAGAAGGGCAGTGGTAGGCCCAGGAACATTCATCAGGGGTGGAGCATGAGTGGTGTAGTCAGCCAATGGCAAGGTAAACCAGTTTCTGACAGCACAACATCCTCTGCTCATTACTGCATGCTGTGGGGTAATTCCTCCGGGTCATTTGGTCAAGGGGGACTTGCGTCCACTAGATGGGCTGCTGAAGGGAAACTTCATGGGGCAGGGAAAAGCTCCATACTGTTACAAAATGACTACTGCCCTGCAGGAACACAGGGATGAGCAGTAACGCGCATACTCAAACCCACCCTACTATCAAACCAGCAGGGATTCCAAACATAATGGTGAAACAGGCACAGCCCGGGCGAGATGATCGCAGCAGCAACCCAACCAATGTACATTCAGTAGTCCAAAATAAAAGAGTGGGCAATCAATATCCTAATTGTTGCCTTGATTTTAGGCTGTCTTGGCTTGGGCAATGCGTGTAGGTATTAGTTCTTAATAATATCGTCCCATCTGGTTGCTGGGTATTCCACAAACTCACACATTTAAAGTTGCAGTCATTTGTTTTTGTCATATAAAGCATTCTCTGCTTTTCAATAGTTCCCTATTCAAAATCAGTTTTAGAACCACTTTCACACACACACGCCAGTGCTGCTTACTTGGCGAACGCATACCTTGAACACGCGGGTGGGTGTGGAGCACTCCGGGGTCGCTACCAGTCTGTGAACTCACCGGGTAAGACGTTCGCACCCGATCCCCTTGCTGCTCGCAGAACATCTGCTTTTTTGGCACTTCGCGAACAGGCAAAGTGCTTCTCTTAGTCTGCCGTCGCCCGAGCCATCTCCAACAGGAGCTCCTTTTGCTCTTAAGGCCTTCCGGTGCACGCCAGCCACCGGAGACTGCCTCCTGGGAAGGAAAGCTTACCTCGCTTTTGCTTCCCACTGCGCACCCTCTACTGAACAGTTCCCCAGAAGGAAAGTTTCACTCTTGCACGCTTCCTGCTGCGCAACCTCTGCACTTAAGGTTTCTGCAGGCACAGAACCCCTCAGGATCGGCAGCTGATTACTGTCGAACAGTGGTCCTGGCGTCTTCTCCCTCCTCTAGCCTCTGCCTAGGCTGCCTGCACAAATCACACTGCTTCTGCTTCCTTTCACATTCTCTCTCTCTCCCCCTGCACCTAAAGGGGTCTTTTAAGTCTCTCACTCTCTCTCAGGCAGCATTGTACCTTTTCAGCCTCTTCCTCGTCCCAGTACATAGGGAATTATGGGACTTGTGGTCCCTAATGCGAAAGTTAGTTTTTTGGTTTTGATTTTCTCTTTTAAACTCAAGTCTGTTCCTCACAATATTCTTTAAAGGACTGTCGTAAGGGCCAGCCACCAGATTTGAGTGAAAAGAGGAATGCAGTTCTTTTAAGCTGCTATTATTCACAGATTTCCTTTCACTGTACCTTTGAGCGTTAGGGAGGTTTATCGATCTATACGTCTTCAGGATTTCGGAAGGGTTTTTATTTCTCCCAATGCCTAGGAGTTTGTGATTGTTTTCACCCAAATTTACATGTTAACCTCGTGGAAAAGAATGATGGTTATTACAGCCAGCCATTACATACTTTGGCATTGAGGAGCCATCCTCCCTAGAGAAAGACAAATACTGCGGTCCCCCAACGGAGTCCTCTCATTCCCCTGGTCCCTTTCTTCTCCCAGGTGATCCTCCCACAGTACACCACCCCCAAGGCCAGGATCAGAAAGCGTCTGCCTTTCCCTGGCCACCTGGGAGGAGACTATAGGCAGAGGTTTCGTGCGGAGTCCGTAGTATTCATCACACTAACGAGTGAAATGAAATAATGAGTCACATCCTTTGAGCATCACAATGAAGAAATGAACATGGTCGATCTTGAGCTTCACCTGCTCAGTCACGCAGCCCTGATGTATTGTATCCAAAGAACTTAAACCTGTTCAAACCTGAGCCTTGCCAAGTCACTGTGGTCTCAAATGTTAACCACGGTGACAAGGCCTCTTTACAGTACCTTATTACTTTCTTTGGGTCTCAACAGCGTTGACCCAGACTTTCCAGTGGGGGATTTCAGCAGCCCGCCCGGGTTGAGTAGTTGTGGAGAGGAGGCAATAGGTCCCAACAATGCAGTGTTGTTCAGCAGGGCGGTGGTTTACGGGTCAAAGACGCTGGGAAGGGTGGGCAGTGTCAGGTCAGTGGCGCTTCTAAGCTCGGTGACCTCAGGGTTGTCAGTGAGTGTGCTCGGCTGTCTCAGAATGTCGTTGGTTCATTACAGCGGCATCGGCTTGGAGCTCTAAGAATCTGGTGGCATGTCGAGTTGGGAAAGCTAGAACACTGTCTTGGTCTCAAATGCAGAGAGCGCAGTGCTGCGGCATCAGCGTTGAGTTTACCTGGCAATGCAGAGGCGCTTGGGTGTCGAAGTCGAAGAAGACTCCAGCGGGTTCCGTGCACCAGCTAGGATGGCATAGAAGGTGCCCAAACCAGTGTTGATGCAGTGCCGAGATCCAGGGGTCACTTCCCAAGTTCTGCAGTCCAAGGCGCAACAGGACAGGATACGTGCTTTGGATGCATTCCTGCTGTATGGAGCTTGGCTGACTCCTACAGGGGATCCTTCATCTCCAGTGTGCAAGGTCCTGGTTCCAGGGCAGCCAGCAGTTGAGACTGTGGTCCACAGCAGTTCACCCCGACTGTTCCCAGGGGGCTGAACACCCTTCTGCCTTGGATGCCTCCTTGCTTTACCGCTAGGGTACATGATTCTGGAATAGACTGAACTCCCAACAGAGGTACAAAAGTGAATTCATTTTCTTCCTGATGTTCAAAGATGAATCAAAGAATGTGGGGGTGGCTCTCTTCTTTTATAAGCAAAATGCCACAGGTGATTGGACCAAAGCAAGCCCCCTTTAATGGGTCAAATCCCTATTGTTGTAACAAGTTCCCTTTGATGCGTGACAGCACACCCAGAGTGCCTTTCCTGGAGGACATTAAGGGGCTAGGAAAGGTAAGAGAACCCTTACAAGCCTACCTTTTCTCCCTGGCTTGTAAGAGGATTCAATTCAGCACTACAGCCAAGTTAACGCCTAGTCTAGAATACTGAATGAAAACCCTTATTGATATATCTTTAGGTCCAGTTCATGCGTTCTGGATGACTACCCCTGTATAACACCCCTCTCTTGGAATCCCCCTGACCCCACTGAGCCAAGAAGTAGTTCTGTTTTGCAAGTTTAAAAGGTTTATTTGATAATTTAAAATAGATATATATATATCACGCTTTATAATAAATTAATAATTGAATAGCACACTTAATCTGATATGATAAAGATCAACAACGGAGAATCTGGCACTAGCACACTTCTTTATAATTACTAAGGAGTTGAGATGAAATGGATAAGGTAGCACACTGGTAAATAGGAACAAAAGAAGAAGGTGGTACAAAATGCTTTATAGAGTTCAAATGGATGCAATATTCAATGAATGCAGTACAGAAAATACTTAATATGATTTCAACCAAACAATGTAATCACTCTTCTCTGGCTATTCACTCCCCCCCCTCTTTATGCAATGCAAGGAAATGGGAGGAAAACACACAGTTCTCAGAAATGCAATCAATGTAATCAGTTCAATCCCCCCCAAGCTTAGACAACAGAAGTTTAAAACACAGATAGGAGTTTTGAAAACACAGGCCCAAATGCTTTGATATGTGCTAGCAATGGATGAGAAATATGCTGGAAATGCTTTTTAATTCCCTTTTAGAGGTTCAGGATGAGGGGTATCTAGTTAATATTAGTCCAGGCTCACACTAGCAATGATGCAGGGATAGTTAGCAGGTTAAACGAATTTCTGGCCAATGGAAAGCAAACAGCAGCAGTTTTTACATGTGAAGAAATTGCAAATCGCGGTAAAATTCGCGGATGCGCCGAGCGCTATTACAGAGGAACCGCAAGGACTATCTCTACCGTTTTGGGGTCTTAGGAAAGCCTAGGATCTCAGGTTCCAAATGAAAGTTATTGCAAGTCTCTAGCCCAAACGGTTGCGGAGATATGAGTAATTTAGTAAAGGTCGTTTTTGGTTTTGTAAATTTTAAAGTTCAAAAAGACACATGCAGCTTTTGCAGCTAAAATGACAGGTGACAGTTAGGAGGCAGTTCTACTTAGGTTAAATAGATTGAATTATATGATTTTAACTAGGAGATTGGTTCTGCACAGTTTTCTAGGTACTCACACTATATTCTTGGGTGAAATGGGCCTCGCCATGGATCTGGTCAGGGTTTTAGACTGGGCTCTGGTCACTCTCTGGGCACAGCACTGCTTTCTCCCTCTGGTCTGGTCTCTTAGTTCTGGATAGATTGAAGTCTCTAGTTTGGCTTTCTGGAGGTTGATGGAGGTAAGTATGGATTTTTCCGGCAGAGCGTCCCGCTGCAAATGGATTTGGAAAGTCCCTATCTGTCCTGTCTGTCTGCTTTTATGTGTTTAGAATGTGGGTGTGTTCTAGCATCACTGACCCTACCTCTCTCTCAGCTTCTAATTGGTCAAACTTCCATTCCTCCGCTTGATTGGCAAACTGAACTGTGAGTCAGATTGATGTCATTTTACAGCCTGCAGAAAGTCCACTCCTCCTGTCAACTTACACACAAATCTAGATTTGAAACAAATACATATTTGCAGAGGTACATATTGTTTTAAAATCATATGCACCCATCATGCATTACAGGAGGTATCCCCTGTTCAAACTCTGCTCTTCCTGGGAGCTTGCATTCAGAACTGGCACATATTTCACTTTTTAACTGCTTTTTCAATTTCCGACATGGACCCAACTTTACATACATGTGTGCAGGGGGTAGGGACATTAACTGATGAAGTTTCAGATTTTTAACATGCACACATTTAGAGTAATATCCACTTTTCCGCTAAAACCCCCCTGAACATACCACCGGTTCCTACCACGTCTTAAACTGTGGGCAGAAAAATCACAAGAATTATGGTATCATTTATAAAATTTTCACATGTCCGCTCTATGAATTATCCCCCTTTTTATAAAACCATATCCTTGCTGCAGGGGTGTGTCTTTTCAGGTCACATGGTACAGAAACCAGTCTTTCCAGTTTCTGCCAAGCCAGCTTGCTTCTCACAGGCAGTGCTCCTCCCAGCTTCTCCAGGAGGAAGCCACTTTTTACGACGTCTGTAATAAAAAACCTTTGCCTGAGTGGAGAGGGCTTTGTTCACTCTCTGGCAGAGCACAGGAAATTCAATTATCAGATAGATGGCATATCCTTAGCCTGGGCAGCAAAAGGAAGGTTGGCCTGGGAACACAGTGGTGACTCAAGTTTCACTGCTGATGGGTAGTTGCTAGGCAAAATCAAGTTCCTTAAGCCAGACCTTCAGCTAACTTTTTGTTGCTTTTAAAATAACTTGTAATTTTACACATGCAGCTAGAATGCTGATTCTAAGCGCAAAACTATGACATTTCAACAGTTACAAAGGCATGTGACACCAAACATAGGTCACTCATTTAATTTAACATTTTCGATTTTGGTGGTTTTAAATCCAGTTGTAGTTAGGCTTAAGCTGCTGACTCCATAGCATTTTTGTTATAAGCATTGTTTTTGGGCTCTTCATTTCCCAGATTTTGTAGGCACACAAAACTCCATTCTGCCAAATGTCTGCTGGTGTTCAGTAAATATTTTGCACATATTGCAATGTTTGAAAATAGGCATTTTGACTTGCCTTCAGGGAAACAGAGTGGTTTTAAAACGCCGGCTTTTGGATAGTGGTGAGTACTGGTACTGCACCCATTTTTGGGATTTAAGAAATGAATTCCCCACAATTCTAGGTTGCATTTGGCAATCAGCATTGCCATTCCCAATGGTTTCAGACTACTGTGCGGGTAGTCCAATGGTGGTTTTAAAGCGCTTTGAAGCTAACCGGCGCTACTGTTTTTCCTTTGGCAACCCATTTCCCTCATGGCAACCCGGCCTTTCATTCTCGCACTGGTGGGTGGCAAGTGAGGCAACCATTTTGGTGGGCGCACAAACTGCGCAGCTTTCCTGGATTTCAGCGCACATGTGGGTTTTCCGCCATCTTGAATTTCCTAAGCCCACAGCACCAAATGTTGTAGCAGGATAGCTTAAACGTGGGTCAGGACACCCAACAGGCTACTGTAACTCCACCCCTTACCACGCCTACTGAATTAAAAGGCATTCCAGTGATCAGCACCTTCCAAAACAGCAGTCCCAGGAGACTGCCTGGGGGAAGTTTCTATGCCCAAAAAGGAGGTGTGTCCATTCCTACTAGAGAATCATAGGAGGCAGCATTCTGGCCATTGTTCCACAAGACAGCTGTGGAGACATTCAGCCTAGACGTCAATATACAACACATCTGAACACTGTTTACAAGGCTGACACCAGTGTGATATCAGATTCTGGATAAAGCACACAGAGACCTATGGGCGTGTTGCGCAGTACGAAAATGTTATAATGATAATGATAATATTAATAATAATAATAACAATAATAATAATAATAATAATAATAATAATAATAATAATTGGGCGCTTTTATCAATACGCATGCCACAAACAGGCATGACTTATATTTAGAGATTTACCTGCCACCAGACTAATTACAGGAAACAATTATCATGATTTAGATCTGAGGTGCAGAAGTTAAATTGCTAACCCTTCCTGCAATTATTTTGTGTCCCAGCAGCTGCCAGGGATACACAGGTGACCTTTGAACCTGCCCTGTGCCACAGCAGAGTTGGCACTGTCATGTCAGTAGGTTGGTTACAGCAAGGCACCCATGTGCACTACAATTTTGGGATGGATTATTTTAATAGGGGGGGGGTCTGATTACCCGACCTTCCTGTCAGAAAAAGAATTAACAGAATCATTTTATTATTAACATTTTTAAAAGGTAGGGCTTTCACACCGGTGCACCGGTAAACATAGTCTATTAGACCTATCGTTGTTGGGAGTGGGAGGGATGATGCCATTCAATAAGAAAAAATTTGACGTACATTGCACAATTTCTGACCGAAACAGTTTTGTACAGGCATACAGCTTTCACCTCTTAAGAATTCAATATAACGTTTTCAATACCTTTGATTTAGAAGCATCATTACTAATGAAGAAATCACAAAGGGGACGAAGATAGCTCAAGTGTAACGTGCAGAACAAGACGATGACGTGTGACATGGGATCGGTGCCACAGTCGGACCAGCTCAGCCTACACTCCAACAGCCCTCATGTGATAAACAGAGAAGGGTAATAAGTAACATCAAACTGGATTCCTGGTGATAGCGGTACCGACATTTCAATCTAGGAAATTTCCTCAACAGACTTTGGACACAAAAGCCCAATGAGTATTAAAGACAACACATCTGCAAAAACCTCTGAAAGTCCAGGAAAAATAATCTTTTTTGTCCATTAATTCTTTAACAGACATTAAGGATGTAATACAAAGTCTTCACGGTCACTGGTAAATATTGCAATTGGATACCGAACAAAGTCATTATTTCAGGAACCACCAATGACTGCCCATGAAAGACCTTGAAACATGAGAGATATGTTAGCTAAAGCAAACTTCGACATGGTGCCGCGTACATTTCCATCTTCCGTACAATGTAGTTTTATGGTTGAGGGGTCGGAGACAGGTGAAGTGACATTTGCTCAGCATTATACAGCGTGTAATAGTGATCATGTAATGTATCTCATAGAATGCCAGTGTGGCCTTCGATATGTTTGCAGATTGTGAATAATGAAGACCTGCATCATTGGGACACTGGCGAGGCCGGTTTACTCGTGCTACTCCATCTATCAGCTGCATTCCACATGGTCGACCATGAGGTATTTTTAAACATTTTATCCTGCCTGATAGGTTTTGTGGCTGGTCCTTCCTGGGTTCACCGCCTTTTTGAATGATAGGTTACTTTTTGTGCAGGTGGGCATGGCTATGTCAGGGTGCCTCGGCATGCATTCTGGGGTTACTCAGGGTTCTATCTTCTCACCAATGTTATTTCATATCTACATGTAAACACTGGGAGATATGGTCCTTAATTCGGGCTCCAAGGTGCACCAATACACAGATGACAGCCGGGGATATCTTAAGAAGTCTTTGACACTGGATGTCCTCTGCCATCCAGGAGTGGATGTCTTCAAACTCTTTAAATCCATTAAAATCTGAATGATTGTTGATTTTGTCTTTGACTTCTGATTGATCACGTATTGAAGAATGGATGATTCCGCTTTCTTCAATTGGCTTCACTCCTACCTTGGTGTCTCCTGTAAAATCCTTGGGTTTGATCCTGGATTCTAATTTAAATTTGAAACGAGATATTGCCTCTTATCCCAGACCTGCTTGTTCCACCCTAGTCTTAGAAAGCTAAAGGCTTTTTTTGCCTCATTCAGTTTTCGGTACAGGCGCCCAGGTACTGATTTCATCTCGCCTGGACTCGGGCAATGCTATTGTGTCCGGCTTGATGGCTTCTGCCCTGGAAGTCCGCTCTGCCTTCCACTGCCTGTCTTATTTCCAGTGTATGAACTTTCGAACAGATTACATCCATTCTGATTTCTCTTCTCTGTCTTCCTATTCCTATTCATATTATTTCAACATCTGGAACATTACTTATAAAGCTGTTGTGTTAGGCAAGCCAGAATACGTAGCCGCTAAGTGATCCGTTCCTGCAGGTATCAGGACTACTGGGATTCAGAAACTATTGCGTCCCTCTATTCTTATGTTTAATGGGTAATTGTTTGCTGCCCAAGATTTCTGTTCTGCTGCTCCCAGTACATGGAATTCCTTACCTCCTCAAATTCGGCTTCTTCCCACCCTTAACTCTTTTCAAAAATCTTTAAAAACATATCTGTTTTCTTCTGCTGATGTGTACATTTAAATATTTATTTTTGGACCTTAGGTTTCTTATATTTTATGTGCCTGCTGCTTTTTAAAATGTTTGTTTGTTGTAAACTGTGGTATTTGATATTTTAAAATCTGCATAGGTTTTACATGTGTGCTGCCTGCTGTAACTCTAGGGTGAGGCTGCACTTTATACATTCTATAGATAGAATGAATAAATAAATAAATAAGACATGTGCCGGAGAAACAGCATGACCTGTAAAAATTAGGATAACAGAGCACTAACCGCCAAAAACAACAGCCACCACCAGCAAGAGATTTCATTCAGGGACATCATAAACCGGCAGAGGTATGGAGATGATCACACAATTCTCAAGAGGAGGCAACATACAAGAGGTATTGAAACAGCAGTGAAGGATTCTGGATCCGGAAATTGAATTCATAGACTCCTCTGGGATCGAATGACAGTGTTGTGCCGTCTTGTTTTCTTTAAACAAAATATGTTTTAAAATATGGTCTAGTTGTTACCTAACGCATGTGGAAGAAAGACTTGGCGGTAAGTTACCGCCTGGGTCGTACCCTTACCACCATGGTGTAAACTATGTTTACACCATGGTGGTTGGCGGATTTACCGCCCCATTCCAAGGTGAGTGGGGCGGTAAATCCCCATTTCCCTTTTTACCCTTCCCCATTCCCATTTTTGCCCCATAGGGCATAATGGGAGTGGGGAAGGCGCTAATTACGCCACCGTAAATTACGGTGGCGTAATTAGCACCATGGTCCCTTAGCGCCATGGATTTTAACGCCTGCAAAAAGCAGGCGTTAAACTCACCATGGCGCAAAGGGACCTCGGAATCAGGCGTTAAGGGTCGGCGCCGTTTACGGCGCCGTGAACCCCTTAACGCCTGATTCGTAATGAGGCACAGTGTGTTTTTTACCCAATAAAAAACAGAGGCTACGCAGCAAGGTGGACATAGAAAAAGAACTATTTCATTTAAAATGTAGAACGCTACAGCATCTGCAGTGACACGCGGACAATGTTGTGCATTTAGTAGATGCTGCCCGGGAACGCCCTCCTGAGCTGATACTTATACACTCGGGTGTGGTGAGCAAATATTTCTCTTCTAGAATATTGGAGGAATTACACCGGGTAATACCTCCAAACTCGTCGACTGTTACCATATGCAGTAATTACCCCGGGTGGGCTGGTAGGTCTACGTGATTACAAGTCATGCGGACCATACCATTATTACACATTTGGTAGTCCCTATAAGACTGCGTGGTGGTCCTGCAATTACTGCATGCGATAATATTGCAGCCGGTCATGACCGCATGGGGTACTGCTTTTGTGTAGCGGTTAAATTCCTCCAACACAAAAGCTGGTTGAAAAATGTCTTTCAAATATGAATCTCATAATTTGCCAGAGTGGTAAAACACGCTGTAACAGCAATGACTGCTTTTTACCAATAACTTGTAATTGGGCCCTTAGAGTTAATAGGAGACTACCATGTTTTTTTTTTCAGTCATGTGAAATGTTTTGGTTAAGAGCCAAGACCGAAACGATGAAACAATGCATTTAATTATAACTCAAGCATAATGATAGCTAAATTAATCTTCAATTATAATGACTACTTTATGAATGATTTCAAAGGAAACATTAGTTAGTCAGCCAGTATTAACTATATTTCGGTTAATAACCACAGAAGTACAAAACCATAAAATGTGACATTAAAATATAACAATAGTACACATCTTTCCTACATAAATACGATAATCCAAAATGATTAGTATAAAACAATTGATAAATACATTTATATAATATTCTTAAAACAATTGGCTTTCAAGTAGGGTGACCAGATTTTTTTTTTTTTTTAAACCCGGACGGGCCATTGAAATAGAAGTAGGACGAAAGTAAATGCACATATAACTTTAGTCCTACTTCTATGTCGCTGGCCTGCTGCGGGAGGCGGGGAGGGGGTGTGCTAACCTGCACACTCCTCTCATTGGAGAGCGCCGGGGAGGGGAGTGGGGAGGAAATGGGGGCATCAAAAGCATTTTACGCCCCCATTCGCGCTGGGAGAGGTGCCCCAGGACCCGATTTTGGGATCCCGAAATCGGGTCGAAAAAAGGCACCATGACCAAAACCCCGGATGGGGTTTATAAAATAAAAAAAAAACTATTGGGACCCTGGGACGTCCTGTGATTTCCCTGGACTGTCCCTGGAAAAACCAGACGTCTGGTCACCCTATTTCAAGACAATCAAACCTTTTTAACTACATCTACTGGAATAATTCTCTCTTTTCCACCATGCCGTACCAAGATATTGCGAGACAGGAAGTATAATGTTCTTAGTGTTTGTCGATTTGCATATTTCTTCAGCGTTAAACTGAGAAAGTAATGGCCTTTTTTCCAAACAAGGTTTTAACGTGTTCTTACGGCTGTCGGCATAAAAAGCTGCACCGTTTTGATAAGAAACATTACATCGACATTAACGCCAGATAAAACTCGAGCGTGGTGCGATTTTGGGTCTCAAAGATTTCAGGCCACTGGCGTTGAGGTAGTCGCTTTAGAGCATTGATCAGTTGGCAATTATGGACTGGCACCGATACCACACAAGGACTGTTTCTACTTACCTTTAAAATCAAGTGCATTACACGTTACTTAAAAAAGAAGGATAACGCAAAGTTCTTCAGGATGCAAATCTACTATGTGAACACTGAGGGCCCGATTCGTGTGGAAAATAGGGAACTTGCATGCGTGTGTAATCCCGTTCGTCGATTCATGGTATCAAATGTTCAGGATTTTCTTTGGATTTACGTGGTTTTCACTGCAGCCCGGCCCACCACGGGCAGGTGAGAGGTCGAGTGAAGAGCATGGGCGTGGCTTACGCAGAGGGCTGGGAAGGGGGCGGAACACAGAAAATGAGAAAGAACGTGTGAAAAAGTGGACGTTACGAGGGATGGGCAGCAAGCAGTCCATCGCACGCCCACAATTGCACGACACAACACATAATCATGGACCCACCCACGCAGCCTCTCGGCAGGGAAATGGCCCTGCAAAGCCTTCATAACATTGGCCACCTGAAGGCAGGTGTAGAGGCACTTGCGCATAGGAATCACCTCGCAGTGGTGGGATTGCATGTTGGATTTGGGGATGCAGCCGTGGTTCCGATGTAAGTTAGGGGAGAGCATACGCAGTGTAGCGGGGTGCAGGAACAGATTACAGGGGTTCACACGCACAATTTCCGAGTTTTATTTGAGTTATGAAAAATCCTATGCCTGTTGTCTGGGTGCAGTTGACAGTTGTGAGGTGCAGGCCTGCTTGCGGGACACCCCAGGCACTGTTTACATGGGTAGCTGTTTCTTGCTGTTTTGGATTTGTGTGGGGGCACGTCGGGGGCGTTGCAGCCGCGACTTGCATATATGCTTCATTTGCATGAAAAATTCCATGAATACACAGAGCGTGCAGAAAAACCTCTGCACGCATGCTCGCGCAGAGTCAGTCTCGGCATGCAGGCTTTGTGGGATAAATGCGCACTTTTCCATGAATCGGGCCCACAGACAGCAGAACACACACATATAAGAGAGACACAGGGCAAGCCATGGCCCTGGCACTTGGCTGGCAATAAAGGCATGATACAGAGAATAGTTGCTACATGTTAAGATTGAATCCTGCCGGTCCTTGGTGTATAAATGATGCCTTATAATAAAAATAAAAAATGTACAAACAAGCTTTGGCAAGACTTTTATGGATAACGTAATAACTTAAAAGATCTTTAAAAACATTAATTGCTTAAAAACACTTTAGAAAAAATCAGTGTTTGAGCGCTAGTGCATAGGGGAGGGAAACAGGAACCCTGCAGTGTTTGGATCCTGGAGCGGGGTTTGGTAGGAGAGAGCAATAGCGATGCTTCAAGGGGGAGTCCACCTGGCCCATGTTTGGATGGTGAAGTGGAGATGGGTGGGCGGGGGGGGTGATGGCACTACAGGATCCGGCCACATGGAGCAACATGCCAGCCCGTTTATAGCTTGTCAGCGACACGTTCTTCATCATGATAGGATATGTTATGATATGGCATTCATAACGCGCCTATACACAAGAATTTCAAAGCACAATGAGGCAAGGGAGGGGGAGCAGATGGAAGACAGAGACAACCATCTTACTAGGCCAGGTGGCATTGAGATTGCGTACGTGCAGGGGAGGGGGGACGGGAAAGTGCGGGGGCAGGGTAGGGTGCAGGGCAATATATAGGAACAACAGTAAAAAATAAATAAATAAAACAGTAGGTAAAGGTGCGGCTAGCTAGTGGCAAGTGCAGGGGTAAGTGCAGACATCAAGTGTCAAGAGATGGTGGGGACTCTAGGGATACAAAAACGGCATTCAAGTGCCCGGGGTTTACCAGGGAGGCAGTGTAGGTGGGCAGCTCTCAGGGGAGGGGACCTGGGCCAAAGAACAGAGGGTAGCCAGGTGACAGTGCAATTTCTGTCAGGAGTTCAGCAGGGGAGAGGAGGAGAGAAAGCAGAAGCAAAGAGGAAGGTCTTGAGGTGCTTGCGGAACCGGAGCTGGTTCCCCTCAAGTTTCAGGGAGGCAGGGAGGCTGTTCCATAGAGAGGCCACATCCAAAGAAAGAGATCTACCACCAAATCGTTGCTTGGAGAAGCGACTGACCCGAGGGAGTTGGAGGCAGATGAGCGAATAGCTCGAGAAGGAAGATATTTAGGAAGAGAGAGTTGGAGGTAATGAGGCCCCAGGCCCCAGAAGGCCTTGTGGACAATGCAGAGGGGTTTGAACTTAATCCTCGCAGCCACAGGGAGCCAGTGCAGAGATTTCAGTGATGGAGAGAAATGATCCCTGGGCTTGAGGACAAGGACACGTCTCGCAGTCCTGTTCCGGATGAGTTGCAGAGGACGAAGAATAGAAGCGGGCAGATTTAGAAAGAAGCTGTTGAAGTAGTCCAGCCTAGAGAGAACCAGAGCTCTGGAGACAGTGAGCTTCTGGGGGAAGGAGGGGAAAGGGAGAATACCTCTAAGGAGGTGCAGCTGGTAGTGTGACTTCTTAGAGACGAAAGAGATGTGAGGAGAGAAGGAGAGAGTGGAGTTGAAGAAGACCCCAAGGTTTTTAGCCTCACAGGTGGGAGAAGGAAAAGGGCCAAGAGAGGCCGGCCAGAGAGACAGGAAAGGACGGTGCAGGTGTGCCAATGAGGAGAATCTCAGTCTTAATGGCATTAAGGCAGAGATCGCTGGTGGCACACCACTCCTGGATAGCAGACAGACAGTCAGAGATGAGAGAAGGAGAAGAGGTGGCGGAAGGGAGCCTGAAAATGAGCTGAATGTCACTCGCATAGCACTGAAAGTTGGGGCAGAGAACGGCAATGCGGTGAGCAAGAAGTGCCAGGTATTGGTTGAACAGCCAGGGAGAGAGGTTAGACCACTGGCGAACACCACAGGTAGAGAAAGAGATAGAGGAGAGGAAGGACCCAAGTTGGACCTGGGAGGGTCGATCTGAGAGGAAAGAGGTCAGCCAAGCCAGGGCCTGATCGGTGTTACCCAGGTTATCACGGAGCCGGTTGAGCATGATGGCATGGTTGACCATGTCAAAGGCAGAAGAGAGATCAAGTAAGATGAGGACACAGGGCGTATTGGAGTCAAGGTTGAACACCAGGTACTCACGGATGTTCAGGAGAGCAGTTTCCATGCTTCTGGCAGCTCTGAAGCCAGATTGATGGTCATGGGGACAGCCAACAGAATCGGTGTGGAGATTAAGCTGGGAGATGGCAAGATTTTCCAGGAGTTTGCCCAGGAAAGGAGTGATGTAGATTGGACGGTAGTTAGCAGGGCAAGAGGCGTCTGCTGAGGTTTTCTTAACAAGAGGGTACACAAGGGAGTGCTTCAAGGGGAAGGGAAGACTCCAGTGGCAAATGATTGGTTGCAGAAGTCAACCAAAGCAGGGGCCACAGTGTCAATGTGGTTCTGGATGGTTTTAGAGGAACAGGGGAGAACCTGTTTCGATGAGACTTTCATAGATCGGACTTGTCTGGAAACCTTGTCTGGGGAGAACAAGCACATGCAGACACATGCTGCGGGTCCAGTGGGACAGGCTGGGATTTGTGGCTCACCTCCATTAATTGATTCAATTTGCACAATTGCCTCAAGATTGCTTGCTGCTCCAATCACCATGATGCACCCGCTGCAAAATCCCAAAACAGGAAGTGATCCAGGGACCTCCTGCTCTGCCCCAGCCAATCAATGAGTGGTTCGAGTGGTGGGACAGGTAGTCTTAAGCCGGCGCTCCTCGAACATGATGGGCACAGCAAGGGTTTCTTTAACTTTTTATTTATCAATTGTGAAATTGATCAGGGCAGGTCTTTTTTTGTCATCAACAAACAACTTTTTGGGAGCAATAGGCAGTGATTGCGGCTTGACTCGTGTTTTATGCAGGCACTGGTCCCAAATGAGGGGCAGGCTACAGATAGTGGTTTGGCTGGCCCGAGGACACGCCTAGCTCACCAAGCACTAGATGCTACCTATTAATATCAGCTTTTCATATGGTGCTTCATGCAGAGTCCTTCTGCTTCTAACCACTGTACTAATCGCTTGTATTTCTACCTACATTAATTCTACTCACAGGATTAAGAGCTGAGTCGGGCCAGAGGGGACCACTCACCTCAGTGGGCTATCCACACACCTATCACATATTTCTATATAACAATTCATGCCAGATTCGTCCTGCTTCTAAGCACTGTAAAATATTTAATGAATCTCAATTAATCGACCACAGAATTATGGAGGGCTGAGCCCAGTGCTTTAAGTGGAATGTGAAAACGAGCCAGGGCTCTTACAGGGGGTTGGCCTAACGGGTGCCATTCTAGTCAGGTGACGCTTCTCTTAATTCTGGTGCCGACCCCCTGCCAGGCACCCCTTTGCATTGATCATAACTCTATCACCTTGGGTGTGATGGTGATGATCCCTGCATCTCTAGTTAAAAGTGGTGCCTGGCAACGTTGGCCACAATTCAGGAAGTAAAGGCGAGGCCACTACAAACCAAAGCCCTTTTTCAAAAGCCTGAAGCACTTGCTTATATGCAAGAGTTTCAAGATTCAGGAAAAATGCCTTTGCTTCCTGTGGCCTGAGGGGCTAGGGTTAATGGGGGACTTTAGGAAGCTCCAGCAGGCCCAATCTCCGACACAGTTTTCGGAGTCTAACAGGCTCTATCCTGGCTAGCCCCGGCCCACTTAAAGCCCTGGCTGAGCCAACTCTGCTTGGCTTTAGGCCTGGGTCCCGCAAGGTGAAAAGAAAAGTCTAGTGTTAGTGTTTAACACACTGAGCTATCTGCACAGATGATCATTAGCGCTGAAGACATGTTGTTTACAATCGGGCCCTGTATCCATTTGAGATTTTTACGCTGTTTACCAATGGAGTTGTGCGCTTTTGAGTGCCTCCTTCTGGTGCCTGTCCCATAGTAACCTTAAATCCCAGACATTTCTTTCTGGATTTAAATAGTCACCATGTGATCTGTGTCTGCTGAAGACATTCACATGCAGTGGAAATGCCTTTTTTTAATGCTGTTTTACCTTTATGTGCCGCCCCTCGTCCAGTGGGTCCTTTGGGCCTGTGTAATTAATGCCCAGTTTGTGGGATGCCAGTGCCATCTGTACCCTGAGCATCCTTTATCTCCATCTCTCCCTGACAGGCTGCATACAAGCCTTTCACAACCACCTCTCCTCAGTGTATGCATTTCTACCCCGAGTCTATGCGCTTCAATATGTCTGACTCTCCATTTACAGACCTAAGGACCTTGTTTGAGCTACAATTGTTGAACTTATGTAGACGATGTACACACACAGGGTTTGCAAGACACTAACTACAGAAGTTCTTATATAGCGCACACACACCCGAAGGTCTCAGGATGCTCACATACGAAAAACAAGCAAAAAACAGAGAGAGTTGCAGGAGCAACTATAAGAGGCTGGATGTGAGAGTCATTCCACGAGGATTCGACTAGGCATCAACAAGAATGTTTTGTGACGTTTCCTGAACTGCTGAATGGTGACACATTCCTTGACTTCTAAGGGAAGTGAATTCCAGACAGATGGAGCCCAAGCATTAAAGCTTGCCCCTCCAAGCTTTTTCAGAGTAGCCCATGGTTGAACCAGTAGCATCTAGTTATCTGAGCACAAAAAGTAGCTTTTTAAATTCTCGAAGCAAGGTAGTCTGGTGCTTCACCTGTCAAACATTTAAATACCAAGACACAGCATTTGAAATGTATACGTTGCTCTATAGAGAGCCAATGTAGCTTCCTTCGATATTCCCAAATGTGGGTTTGAAGACTTAGACCGCAGACGGCTCAGACTGCGCCGTTTTTTAGCACTTGAAGTCTCCTGATGTTACCTTTAGATGTTCCAAGAAGAAGACTATTACAATAGTCTACTATTACCCTGCATGGCAAAAGACACGGGGGGCCCCCTCATTTGTATATGTATTGACATCACAGGAAGTGGCATCACAGAGAGGGATAGCAATCTCTTAATCCAAAGTCCTCATGATAAGTTACATCACACAAGGTTGTGTTAGAAAGCACGTTTCTGGAGGAGGTGGGGCCGACGCCACTGGCTGCCACCACCCAGACCCAACTGCCTGGGCCTACACTCAAATGACAACATGCCAACACTCCAAGCACTCAGGGAACATTCCCACCCTGACATCACACCATGATATGATATGATGTCATTTATAACGCGCCTGTACAGAAGTGGTTCTAGGCGCCAATCTGGAGTGACGAGCAAGTCACCATGACATCACCAGATACATCCAGGCAAGAAGACACGACATAGCAAGTTGCCACTAGTAAGCTAAGGTACACACTCCTCAGTGATGTGCAATATATAAATAATAGCTTTGATTATTATATGCTAGTTGCACCTGGTGTATCATGAGCCGATCTAGTATCTTCTCTTTCCCTCTCTTCCTTTGGCCATCTCTCTCCGCCTCTCTCTGTGCTCTCGCTGGGTCTCTATGTCTCACTCTATGCCTCTGACTATCTCTCTCTCACTCTCTCTGCAGGTGAGCGTCTCATTTGAACTATTGGCAGAGTTGATGACAGCAGCGCAGCCAGAGAAAAACACAAATATCTTGAAGTGGGGGGTGGGGAGAGGTGGGCCTCTGGGATTTTTTGGGGTCAAAAGTGGAATGAAAGCAGGAGCAACAGAGGCATCTGCTGGGGTGGCGGTGGCTTAGTATTTCGAGACATTGGGCCTCATTAGGACCCAGGCGGTAAGGGGTTTACGGCGGCGTAAACAGCGCCGACCCTTACCGCCTGAGTACGAGGTCCCTTAGCGCCATGGAGGTTTTAACACCTGCTTTTAGCAGGTGTTAAAATCCATGGCGCTAAGGGACCTTGTTGTTAACTTTCGCCACCGTAATTTACGGTGGCGTAATTAACGCCTTCCCCACTCCCATTATGCCCTATGGGGCAAAAATGGGAATGGGGAAGGGTAAATGGGTTAATGGGGACTTACCGCCCCACTCACCTCGGAATGGGGCGGTAAATCCGCCAACCACCATGGCGTAAACGTAGTTTACGCCATGGTGGTAAAGGTACGAGCCAGGCGGTAATTTACCGCCTGGGTCGTAATGAGGCCCATTCATTGTCATTTTGGCTTTCCTGCAGGAATGCCGCCATCACAATTAGGTCTCATTGACTGGAACAAATGGGTGGGTTCAGCAGCACTGCCAATGAATCAATGGCCAGCAGGCAAAATCAAATATCGCCTTGGTGCTCACACAAGACATAGGATCATTTATTGTAATCTGTTTCTAATAATGAAGGACATTTTGAAAGACAAAATGGTGCAGATTCTCAGAAAAAGAAGTTGCAAGAAAAGGAAATGAGTTTATTGTACTAATATTGTAAACTGGATCTTCTTAAAATTGTATAACATTCATTTCCAGTGATCACTTCCAGCATATAGTGTAGTTATAATAAAAATGACACGTGTCTTACTGAGCAAAGCACATTATCAAAACCTATAGTAATCATGTCAATTATTTCGGTTAGAAGCTTATTGTTCCAAGATGGGCACCCTAGTACACTCCTATCATACTCCTTTGAAACATTATATGAGAAAGACAAATGGGGAAAATAGCACCACTGAGGGTTTCTGGCTGATTTGCATAAAATCGAAGAGCATTTTGGGAACATAAGAATGACCACCTCTTTACATTTGACAAATATGATAAAATGGCTGTATGCATATTTCACTAACTACACAATGCACTCTGAACTTCGTGCTCACTTATTATTTTTCACGACATTCTTGCTCACGTTAAGATGCTTGGATCCATATACACTCTTTCAGACAGCCTTAGGATTTGGATTTGAGGGTAAACTACCTATGAATTCTATCACTCAATATGGATACAAGGTCCATCCTGCTTCCTCTTTCTGTACATGAAATGTCCTCCCCTGTATGTGGGCTCCACACAGCATATTGGAAGTTGTGGCTGGGTCTCAGGGAAGGGGCTGGGCCTCAGGAGAATGACGTCTGTGTTCATGGGGCTGTGAGCATGCTCACTACACAATGCACAGACATCCTTAGAGGAATATACGTATAGGATGGAGCCAAACTACTGCCTGTTTAACCATTATTGAGGTTATTTATTAGTGTATGCTATGAATCTGAATAACTTTTAGGGACACTGCATGCAATGTACACTGAGATATGATGAGTTGCACAAGATCACACACTTTAGCTATGTAGTGAAGCCAGGGTTTGACCCCTGACTGACATTTTTAGCACTTGACCACATATTGTCTCACCTCCTTTTGGCTCCCGGGACTACGGCTATTTCACCAAGTTAGAACATGGCTCTTCACAGTTAAATTACTTGACGTGTACAATCGAGTCGCAAGCGCTATCAGCTCTTTTTTACACCAGCTGCATGCTCTAAGCTCATACACCTTTAGCATTCACCCATACCAGTATACCCCATGCAAATGTCACGGGTGATCACCATACCATGTGAATTAGCAAATTTAGAAATCAACATCCTACGATTATTGTCACCAAATTGGGCATGGCCCCTCTCTCAGCATGTATGCCCACCATTACTTGGTTTTTACAAAGTCACACTTACCTCTGCAGCTAGCTATACACACCCTGAATTACATACATCTATGTCCCTTTTCAACAGGACTCTCACAGCTACCAGACGTAGCCATTAAACAACGGCTCCCGCCATTTCTTTCGACTTGAACTCGAGATCGATTCTGCAAGGTAACACAATCCCTTGGTTTTAACCCAGCCCCCCCTTTTTCTCACTCACATTCAATGTGCCAGTCCCTTTGAACCACAAAATTCTTTTGAATCTCCTCAGTAACCACAGAGATCGTCTATCCACTGCGGACTACAATCAACACGCCAGGCACTCAACCGCCGGCACCTTCAACAACAATCAGCATTGACGATTGAACTACCTTAGGTAGTCTGTCCTTCCTGCAGTGTCCCCCTATGTGCTTTTTGCTTTTGTCTAATAACCCCAGATCTAACACGCCATCCCATGTTTTACCAATTACAGGCGCATGTCTTTCTTCTCACGGCACCTTCGTGCTCCAAAATTCCCTCAGTCCTGACGACAGTGCGGTGAACTTGCCAGCAGGTCACGACCATTCCAAACCGCTGGATTTTTCCACTTATCCACCGCACCAGAAACACCTCAATTTCTTGTGTGTCGACCATGCTTGTGTACTGCCTTATTATTAGCAATACATAAAATTACAGTCACTTGAATTGTACTAACCCACTAAAATATGTACAAAGTATTGTGATCTGTATACAATACTCTTTTGTGCCCAGGACGGCATATGTCATTATTTTAAATATTCTTTTATCGGATGTGAACTAATAAATTGTTGAACTTAACTGTCTCCCCCTTTTTTTCTGGAAGAGCATACTGTTATACGGTACCCAAGCTCCACTGCACCCTTTTAGACAAACCACCTTAGCGTCATTGACAAGGGTAGCCTTTGACTCCGTTTTCCTTTTTCTCTTGATATAATTGCCTAAACCCTCCGGAGTCAGGCCCCCATCAAAAAAGAGGGTTTTTTGCCCTTACTGTATACTTCACCTCTGGTGTGTACACATCTTTCAAGGGCAATGCAAACAAATACAGCTTTATAGAGGTGACTTCAAAAGTATACAAATCACATACTAATCCAAACAGACAAATATAAAACCTCTTACAGAATCATGTAAACTAAGAGTATGATTGTAGTAATTGTTTTACCTAGAATTTACAACTGTGCATCTAAAACATAAAGACACCTTTTTGAAACAAGCAGTGCGACATGATTACCTGCTTGAAGTCATTGTTTGGCACAGACTTGCTGATAATGAATGCACACATTTGGAGTTCTATCAAAAAAACACACTCTTGAAAAAAAGTAGGTGGTTTCAAAAGCAAGGTGTTGTGATGACTCAGTTCAACTGTCACGAGAAGTGGCACAAGTGTGTAGCTATCTGGAATTGTTCACAGATTGTACATGCAAACGGTACAATTTCGGTTCTTATCACACTTACTTGGGGGCACATTGACTCCATCGTTCCCTGCGAGGCACTTCAGAGTCACATTTCTTTGTTTTCAGAAGGGCATTTAAAAGTATCTCCTGGGCCACGCAGGGGGCTGATGGGGACTAGACAGGGCTTTTCAAAGTGTTGGGTGAAGGAAGCACGGCTTTGGGGCAGATGAAGCCCCTCACACTCTGCTCTCGAGGCCAGCAAAAGTAGTTATGCAGGCGCAGCTGCTTCCTGTGGTTGTCCCATTGGAGCGTGATCCTGGGCAGCTGCCCAGACAGCCCATTCCTAAAGCTGGGCCTGGATACATACCTTGTGAGTACGCCCGGATAAAGATATTCTGACATTGGAACGTTCATTTTGCATTGTGCAGAGTGTGTCGGGGACAGGTGTTTCGTATGCTAACACAACACCTGCTCCGGGCATATCAGCCACAGCTTATGTGAGGCCTGGCTCTGGGTTCATGGTTGGGTTGGAAAGGGGTCGGCGATCCCATTGTGCACCTGCATCTGATCAGGTTCCGTCAGATGCATGTGAGCACCAGGACCATGTTAAATGTTAAATGTTAAAGATATTTGTACCGCGCACCGTCACCAACAGTGTTGGTCCCCAGGCGCTCTGGCGGATCTGCAAACGAGAAGGTGGGATGGGTTAGTAGGGTGAAGAGGGAGTAGGATAGTGAGAGGAGTGGTGTTCTCTTGGCAGCTTCAACTCGGTATACACCATGTGCTGAGCTTTTGGTGCAGGTATCGGAGCGATGTCAGTCCTTGTGTGCTGTTCGTGCGGTTTATGTCTTGTAGCGGTGTGGTGAAGTGCATGCGGCTTGCGGTGGGAGATGTGGTTGTGTTAGTTTTGAGTGAGATAACTATGGAGGCTTTTCTAACCATCCGTTAAAAAACTTCAGAATCCCACAACCGCTTACCCTGCCTGCAAGAGGCAAGTGGGTGTGAAGGTGTGGTTCAGGGGGCAAAGCGCACAGAACAAGCCGGCCATTTAGTAAGGGTTTTTGGTGTGGTTGGGTCGCATGGTGTGCAAGGGGTATGCGGCAGGCTCTTGTTGGGAAAGGAATGCACGTGGGGTAAAACCTGTAGTTTAGAGGTGGTTCAGGGATTCTGGCCCAACAGTTATATCCTGAGAACCTGGCAGCATCAGATAGCTTGGCGCGGCTTCCTGGTTTGGTGGGTGTGCATTTGCCTTTGGGCCAACTCCAAAGTGATAATAGTGCATCACAGGGGCAGGCCATAACTAGGTTGAACTGCCCTCATCCTTGGTCACTGTTGTATTCACCTCAGTCATATAATACGGCGGTGGGACATTAACACTCATTACAGCCCAACACAAGGGCTACATCCCATCATTGTGCAATGTCTCCTAATATGAATTCGGGCCTTTTTGCAATCTATAGCTGGTTAGAGATCAAGGGTCCAAACCACAGTGGCAACAAGACCTAAGTTATCGTCTTCAGACCTGAGAAAAATGGTTGGTCAATCCTCTTATGGCCGAGGTGTCTAGGTCCATGCCCCACTCCGGCTGCAACTGTGCGCATCCCGGGACTCCAGGTGTTTGAGAACCTAAAGATGATGCTCTGATGGCTCCAGCATCAAAGGCCTGCTCTTTCGGTTGCACCCTTCATTGAAGGATCTACTCCTGATTCCGCCATCTTCTCATCGCATCTCCTTGGCCTCTCGGCTGGAGTTCTGTGGTGATCTGAACCTAGGTCTTCCTTGTTGCCTGTTGCAGCATCTGCAATGCCGCAAAACCCGCGTCCTCGCGTCTCTGTAAAATCCCATGCAGGCAACAGGTCTCCCTGAGGAGGCTACAGGTCTCTCTGAGGAGGCAACAGATCTCACTGAGGAGGCAACAGGTCTCCCTGAGGATGCAACAGATCTCACTGAGGAAGCAACAGGTCTACCTGAAGAGGCAATAGGTCCCCTCAAGGATGCAACAGATCTCACTGAGGAGGCAACAGGTCTCCCTGAGGAGGCAACAGGTCCCTCTGAGGAGGCAACAGGTCTCCCTGAAGAGGCAATAGGTCCCCTCAAGGATGCAACAGATCTCACTGAGGAGGCAACAAGTCTCCACGAGGAAGTAACAGGTCCCCCCCTCCCCGAGGAGGTAACAGGCCACCCTAAGGAAGCAATAGGTCTCCCAGAGAAGGCAACATGTCCCCCCTGTGGAGGCAACAGGTCCCCCAAGGTTCCAGCCTGCCTAGGTTGAATGGTGACCAAACGGATAGCATTTAATTCTCTTCGTAGAGCCCACTACCAATTCTAATACTGGTCCGTCAATACTGACCTGCGGATTACATCAATAGAGCCCTTCCTGGTCGCTTTAATTCCTCCTATGGATCAGGGCGGTCCTACGTGACAAAGCCACCCGCACAAAGAATGCCAGTGGGCAATGTTTGGTCATAGAAAGCCTTCCCAGCATAAGCTAGGACTGGTGTTATTTACTATTCTAAACTCTAGTCCTAGAATATTTGGGCAAAGTACTTGATAGCAGGCAGGCAGGGGGCACGCTTGAAAAAAACATCACCTCCTGAGGACTTATTCACTGGAGACCGTCAGGGATTCAGGAAGCTACCCTTGGAATCTACAATGATCGGCCCCCAACCATTGGAGCAATGTGCCCGAGGCATTTAGAAAGATCACAGACCATCTAAATTAAATTATGGTTGTTTATTGAGACGCGAATAATTGTATATATTGTCTGCAAGTATCATAAGTGCCAGGATAACTTCGGGTGGTGTATTGCTTCGGGAAGCACTAGAATAACATTTATTTATTTATTTGGTGCTTTTTATTATGGCACATAAGAGGCTTCCGAGCACTGTGGGGTGAGCGGGGGGGAGGGTGGGAGCGGGCGGAGGAGGGGGAGGGCGGCACAGGTGACGGGCTTTCAAGCAGGTTCTCAGATATTCAGCAGAGTTTGATGAATTTGCGGCTCTAGACGAACTTTGCAGACTCAGGGAACCAGGACAGAAGTGAAAGGAAATACTGATCACATGGAAATAAACTGGGAAGGTACTTTTATTAGGATTCTGTCCCCAAGGAGTTCACTTGTATCATGCATCATTGGAAATTTTGCGCTGTTCGAGTCAAAACCATTGGGCATTTAGAAACTATCAGAACGAAACAGGTGCAGGATAACAAAACAGGCGCCCACTAATTGAATGGGCATTCAACTACTTATGAACAGGCAATAACTGAGTGAGCACTGAGTAGAGTAACTAGCAAACAATGCCGTAATGACCACCAAATAATAGAATGAGGTGATAATAATCTAAGGGGCACCCGATTAAGTAGAGGGCACTCAATGGCACTGCCATGCAAGATGGCAGAATAGGGGGCATGTATAGGCTATTATTTCGGTGCCACCGGACTCTTTTTTTTGGTTTGCTCTTCCTGTCTCTAGTCTGCCCCAATCACCTGTGTGAGTCCCGGAGGCCTGGAAAAAATGCACTTTGGCTCACCAGATGCTTGGATTACAACTCCCATCATCCCTAGTCAGCATAGTCAATGGTGATGGATCATGGGATTTGTAGTTCAGACGCCCTGATCCAGAGATGACTCACCCATACAAGGGAGGCACCTGGCTCTCTTTGCATCTGGCTCTTTAGAGAAGGAAGACTGGCCTTTGCACAGCTTCCCTCTGTCGTTAGTCAGGCCAGTGGGGTCACCCCGCACTACAAGTCTTGTTTGTGCTGCTCTATGTGGGGGTAGCTTGTCTAGAGGTTGGTGCAGTCTCTAATTGCACTCTATGCTTTTATGTCTTAGCTACTCTCATTGAACAATAGTGTGAGTTATTTAAAATGAAAGCGTTTGACCCACTTTGAGCCTACTGAGAAATTATTATTGGGTTTTTAATACAGCATATTTTGTTTGTATATAACTTGTCTGGGCTCTGGCTTGAAAATTTAAAGTCCTCAAATGTGAGTATTAAAGATCCTCCTTTCTGGCTTGGACGATGCTTGATTTTCCACAGGTACACAATGATCGAGGGCACATTATGGGCACCAAATAGCATCAATGTCACCTAACATTTTAGCAATAAACCCTGTTGGCAGGGGCATTACTGGGCCAGGTAATGCCCCGGGCCAGTTAGAGGCCTGAGCAAAGCAAGGGCTTTAACAAGAGCATGGGGCATTACCTGCCCCAAAACGGCCCGACCAGTGGTTTATTGCTATTAGCATCTGCCACATTGTACCGGGATACTAATAGAGTTTTTTGAGAAATGACGCGCTTGCTGTTTCTCAACTAAAATAAAACTACAAAACAAGATGGCCACCATGGATCGGGAAGAAGGGAACTACTTGTAGTTCCTTCTTCCTTTCCATGGCGGCCATTGCCGGGTCAGAGACATGCTGGGAACACTAGTGTTTCCGGTGCCAGTGACGGATGAGGGAGAGCCAGGTAAGTGGGTCGAGGCTGGGGGAGATCTAAATATGTGGAAAAGGGGGCTGGGCGTAGGTGGCACAGAGGAGCTTACTGTGGACCTGGCGAGGGAAGATGGCAGCCTACAGATCCAAGGTGCCTTTGAGCAGGAGTTTTACTGTGGGGTAAAGCCCCCGTCCTGAGCCTCCTGATTGGCTGGGAGGCCGCCACCCTCCTCGCCAGGTACTAATTTGATATAGGAGAATGATATGTTTAATGTGATTAATATTATGTATAAATTCAGCCCTGAAGAGTCACCATAAAAGTTTTTATAGTCACATCTGACAAAGTGACTCTTAATTAATCTAAATTGAGATCATTTGTATAATCAACAGGGCTCCTGAGATGCTTGTGTGGTAACAGCCATTGAGGATGGCTGCTGGACACCACTGCAACAAAACACTACAGTGACACATTCAAGGGGGCTGCTGAGGAACAACCTCAACGGGGTTTGTTTATTTATTTATGTTTAGCATTTATACAAGTGCACATAGCCTGTAGGAATCTGGGCACTATTACAGATAGTGAGATTGGGTACCAGGAAAGACAGGTGAGGCAGATGAACTGAGGTTAGCTAAATAGGTGAGTTTTCTGGTTTGTTTGGACAGGTGGAAGAAGGGGTCTTCTCGTAGTGAGAGGGGGAGATTGTCCCAAAGAGTGGCCGAGTGAACCGGGAGCTAGCACTGCGGGGTCTTTTTTGCTTGAATCTTGGTCTGTTGAGGGGGATCAGAGGGGTCTAGTGGGTGCGTGTCTCTTGAGCTTCCGGGTGAGGTATGAGGGTGCCTTGTTGTCCAAACATGGGTGGGCGATGGTGAGGACTTTCAATGTGATTCTCTCTCGGACGGTGACCGTGTGGGCTGATCTTCTTGCCTCCGAAATGTGGTTGTGCCGCCTCAGGTCGAGCACAGCACAGGAAACGCTGTTTTGGATTATTTGTAGCTTGGGCCATTTTCTTCTGCGGTACCACGGAGAAGGGCATTGCAGTAGTCTCATTTAGACAGGGTGAGTGCCCGTGCGATGGTAAGGCGGTTGTCAGAAGTAAGGAAGGGGTGTTTGTTCTCTACTTGCCGCGCTCAACACATAGTTTCTGAAAATGCAAATTGCATAAAGATTGCCAATAAAATAGTTTTGCCTGTGCGGCTGCATTTATTAGAATAGGCACATCAGGTAGTTAGATCGGCTTCAACTTTCTGGAAAACGTATATAAATCCATCTGCACCTCTGTCATGTAAGATGGCGCACATTCTCAAACTCTAGTTATTAATTTATCAGATAAGCTTCTCACCTCACATCAACTTTCATTACTCAACCATGGCCTTTCTTTTGCCCAGAATGCGCCATCTGACGTGACAGAGGTGCAGATGGATTTATATACGTTTTCCAGAAAGTTGAAACTGAATTTTTTTTTTCACAACAGACCAATCACCTATGAGCCAGTTAATATACCAGAAGCTGTCAGCAATTTAAGTATTCAGGAGATAGAGAACATCCATATCCTAACCAACTTAGTTGAAGCAAACACCAAGTCACTGATTCAAATACAAAGTGAACTAGGTATACACCAGTGTAATATGGCTATACAAGAGCACAAGATACGTTCTAAATTCATGCCCCCGCCTGCAGGACACAATGCAATAGAAATCTTTTACCAATCGATAACAAATGAAATACATAATTATATTGATGGCAAGACTAAAAGTTTTGCAAGTAAAAAAAGCTATCTCACCAAACTAGAAAGAATTGCCCTGAAAGATTTGGCAGAGGATTCACAAATCACCATAAAAGAGGCAGAGAAAGGTGGAAACATTGTGGTTCTCAACAGGCGAGACTATATTGAAATGGCCAAGGAACACCTCTCAAACCTGGCTGCTCTCTCAAACTGGATACTAATCCCACAGTCCAAACTGTGAAAGAACTTCAAATACTAATTCAACATTGGCGTACTAAAGGCCTTCTAACAGATGATGAAAAATCATTTCTCACTGGAACCAGACCATTGATGCCAACAATGTACTTCATGCCTAAAGTGCATAAATCCTTTCAACATTTGCCGTCAGTACGTCCAATAATGAGTGGACAAGGAGGGGTCTCTGAAGGCCTGGCGGAGTCTATTGACTCAGCAATTAAGCACTTAGTGCCACTCATACCTGCTTTTCTTAAAGACACCACGCATAGACTTCACATTCTCAATCGGCAATCAGCCATTTTGCACCTTTTGGCAGTCTAATCACGAATTCTCTTTGTAAATTACTCAGAAGGTGTTATTTGGGAAAAAATGTCTTTGTGTTATCACATGTCTCATATAAGTTGTAAACAGGAATAGATAACAACCACACTAGAACTACTGTGCAGAATACCTGTAGACAGTCATTGATAACAAGCTACCTTTCTGATCTAACTACCTGATGTGCCTATTCTAATAAATACAGCCGCACAGGTAAAAATATTTTATTGGCAATCTTTACGCAATTTGCATTTTCAGAAACTATGTGTTGAGCGTGGCAAGTAGAGGACAGACACCCCTTCTTCCCTTTTTAGGTGACCTAGGGAAGTCACCAGATCCTCCACTACTGCAGCACAGCATCCTCAAAAGCTTTCAATATTTCAAATATAACTTCTCTTTTGCAAGTCATTTCGAGTGTATGCACACTCCTTTATTAGGTTCCCTATCCTTGTAGATTGTCAGACGTAGGTATGGCTTGCAAGCAGTGATAAGATTCGCGGCCGTGGTGGCTGCGACCTGATTCACATGGTGACTGGGATCGTCTGGCCATCGATGGTAAAGTGGCAGGAGGTAGGATCAGGTTTGGCATGCCGGGCAGGGGATCCCTTGAGTAGCACCTCTGTATTTTCATCATTCAGACAGAGGCTCTGTGAGGCCATCCAGATTTTAATGATTTCATAGATATTTTTTACTTTATGGTGTCCTGTGAATGGTTTCTGGAGAGGTATGACATGGTATCATATGCAGAACACAAATCAAAAATACCCAAAAGCATGAGATCTACCACTGGCATTTCACATCTGCAATCATTTCCAAATCAGGGTTAAACATTCTGCACGCCAAAGATGCTGCACTAATGGATCAGAGCAATTATATGGCAATCTTGGGGGTCTCACAGACAATGGAAGTACCTTAGAATGTGAATTTGCAACCTTTGACTCTCCTGATGTTTTAGACTACAACTCCCATCAACACTAGCCAGCATAGTGAATGGTAGGGAACCATCGACGCTGTAGTCTCAAATATCATGAGAACCACAGTTCGTAGGTCCCAGCATTGGAACCACAAAGCACTGTGTTTAGGTAAAGGAATTTCTCTACGACTTGTGTGCGATAACTGAAAATGCCCAGGATGCTCACCGTCATATGGCTGGTGTTAACAAGAATCGACTATGCCAACAGTATGCACTTCAGCATGCCAGATAACCTCACTAAGAAACCTCAATGCACCCAGAACACAGTGGCAAATCTTCTTCTTAAACCTTACAGGAGGGAACATATAACATCAGCTCCAACAGCTCTCCACTGGCTAGTGGCCAATGAAAGGATCCATTTCACAGCACTCTCCATCAAGCACAGTGCCTTCATGGCCCTAAATACTGGAAAGGAAAGACCATGTTGCACACGTTTGCATCCTGAGGTCCAGCTGTGGTGTCCTTCTAGGACCCCCTCCATGCAGTATGCCAAGAAGGGAGGCAGGTGTTCACCTTTATCTCAGCAACCCACCACCGGCCTTTCCCCCAATCTCCCACGCAAACATCATCAGCATCTATGCTAAAATGCACTATATGCTGACCCACTGTGCTGCCACAAAAGGCACACTAAAGATCCCTCCCATCAGATGTCAAGCAACACAACATTACACCTCTACAACCAACTTACATACCACACCGCTGGCCGATGCACCCTAGCATCACAGAACAGCAGGCTCCCCTCTAGGGTCCAAAGAGAACCTAATGGGAGTGCAGTATTCTATACAGCATCAAGATAAAACAGAGAACATTATGTAAATAAGTGTGGAGCCTATTTATAATCTGTAATTGTATATGAGTGCTGGAAGAGTCATTTTATGAGGTGTTGTAAACCTCGTAAAGGAAGGAAGAAGAAAATCAAATTAATAGAAACTAGAACATGCCAGAAAAAAAATGAAAAAAACAACAAATTCCCAAACGAACCAGATCTAACAAATGTATAAACCAACTGTGAGCACCTGTTTTGCAGCCAACCCCAAAAACGAAAGGTAAATTAAAGAAAAGCCAAAATGTAGCTGAAAAAGCTAAGGTCCATGATGCTTCAAAGGTTCACACTGAGAATGCAAGCATTATTAACCCTCCTGAAGACGTTGAGGATTTGATGAACTTATCCAGCCATTCGCTGCCCTGTAATATATCTCAGGGAAGGGATGAGATGGATCTTAACAAAGATCATGCCTTAGATGCTGATATATATTCACTAGACAGTCTTAAGCTAAATAATGCGATTGAATATGATAAAAATTGCTTTCTCAGATTTGAGTAAAAGCGGAAATTGATAAAGACTACAAATAATAGGTCTGACAAACGAGCAGAGGAAAATGTTTTTCCTTCCGGTCAGTATAGTGAACAAACATCAAAAAAGACACATTTAAAATCTTCAGACTTTTTGCTAGTCATAATGAACAACCATCATCGAGATGATCCTTTCCCAAATCACACCACTCTTAGGATGGTATTCAAATCTCTTCCAAAACTCCATCTTATTAGATCAAGTGATATTGAATTTTCGCAATTTAAAAATAACCCGTGCAATGGACACGATTGCTCTGACTATTCCATCTATGATCATTAAGAATCTATTTTGGAAAGAGAGGTATAGCTTAGAGAAAGCTGGCTTTTCTATAGAATCGACATTGCCACTCACGACTAGAGAGAATATTAAGAGCCATTACGAAGTGGCCTCTTGCCCAAGGGAGGAGACCTCCATGAATGGTAAGGGTAAATCTGGTAGGCTGGTGAGAACGGTACGTTTTGAATCAAATAATAAGCCATCTAATCGTTCTAACTGGAAATGGCTATCGAAAGTCATTTATGAAGTCCAACTCCGAAATAAAACCTAATGCCAAACTCCAGCTCCTTTATGCAACTTAAAGATGGTGAGCTGGAACACTCGAGGCCACAGACATCTCTTAAATTCAACTACCAGTCACCCCTTTGCTAATGCTGAAATTATAGCCTTACAGGAAACATGGCTGCTGTCGGAACCAGTACTACGGGGATGTCCACTAACATGTATCCCAGCAGTTCATGAAGGAAAGACAAGACCCTCTGTGGGGCGCTAATAGCGGTGAAATTGGGTATGAACAGTAAATTGACAGCTTCGGCCTCTCCTCATCCTTGCTTACAACTCGCACAAATTGCATTTAGAGATCAAGATAATTCTATAAAAAACGAAATAGCAATTCTTAACGTATACTGGAATCCTGTAATGCTACCAGATACCCTTTTCTTAGAGCACATTGTTAATATGCTAGATTTGATAACACAGGAAGATGGTATAAGTATGAGTTTAATAGTAGGCGATTTAAATCTTAAATACATTGGAATCACACATGCAAACCTATCAGCTAGGGCTAGGCTGTGGTTAGATCTGATGAAAATTAGAGGGTTTACAATGTTAAATGGCACAACAGAGAAGGACACCCCACCAAGACACACATGGTCAAGGCAATCTTTGGGGGCCACTCTTGATTATGCTTTCATATCAAAACAGTCAATATTCCAAATTAATGATTTTGTAATATTGTCCACCCCTGCCAGTGACCACGACATACTTGTAATCTCATGGCTGATGCTTTACAGTAAAAAACACAAAACCTACAGCTTCCCATTAGAAATGTATGTGAGAAATAAAATTAGATGGTCAGCCTCTAACTTGAAGAAATTAAAAGCAATAATGATAAATGATTCTCAATTAAAAGCTGTGGAACAACATTTCTCATACACCGATGCTCTACAAATGTTTAAGCAAGTACAAAGAAAGAAAGGGCAAAATGAAATTATACATAAAAGTATTTTTTTTAATTTTTTTTTATTGATATAGCTGATTCAAATCAACTTTACAATACATTAACTTAAAAATCAATTCATTAAAAAACATTGACATTTGTTCAAACATTCTTACATCTACTCCAGGTGTGATAATTAATAAAAGAGAGAATAAAAAATAAAAAGGAAAGAACAGCAGAAAAAAAAGAAAGATAATAGGAGAGAAAACACACCATAATCATAAAATTAAATTTGACCCGATAACTGCAAAGTTAAAGAGTGATAAGAGAAGAGCTATTAGGCCGATCATCCGGCTAAGACCCCGTAACTGGAGATTGTTATTAACTAATCTACAAACTAAACATAAGAATGAATTATGGTACAATAAGGAACAAAAATACAATTAACTAGTGAGTCAATGCTAAATGCCTTGATTTCCAAATCGAGCACGGAAATATGGAGGCTCTTGAAAGCCACTCCCTAAGATGCTACTGCACCCAACCTTTTGAATGTCATCAGTGAAACAGATTGGATAGCACATTTTTCAAGGTTATTCACAGGGAATGCTGAAGACAACCAGATGTTAACCAAAGAATAGGCATATTTGAATACATTCACCTTCACTGCTGATGAAATCACAATTTATATTAAGCAGCTGACTTCATCTAGAGCCCCTGGCCTAGATGAGCTGACACATTTCATCCTTAAGACCAATCCTGAAGCGTGGGCCAAAATTCTCTGTTTGGTTTTCCCAAAAATAAATTTGACGGGAGTCATTCCCTCCTCATGCAGAGCTCTGTTATTGTTCCCATATTCAAGAAGGGCAATAGGAACGATCCAACCAACTATCAGCCTATTGCCCTTCTTGATATTGCGGGAAAAATCTTCGCTCGCTTAATATTGGTGTAATTAATAAAGTGGCTGAAGGTTAGTGGAACGCTTCATCCGTGTCAATCTGGATTTATATCAGGCTTGGGAACATCTGTAAACCTGATAGTACTAACAGCTCTTAAGCAACAAGCTCTTTATTTGACCCAGAATGTATATCTGGCCTTTGTCGACTTCCGGCAGGCGTTTGACCTGATTTCCAGAGATCTCCTGTTGCAGAAATTGAAAAATGCAGGATGTCCATCTGTCCTCCTCTATTATACACTAAAACCTCGATTAGAGTTAAACTCAATCAAGAAGGAAAGTTGTCAGAGGAGATGCCAACTTATAGAGTTCTCAGGCTAGGTTGTGCTCTTGCAGCAATGCTCTTCAATGTTTACATTCACGACATAGGCAAAACATTAAAAGCGCCTCAGTCTTACCCCCCAAAGTTGGGTGCTAACAATATTTCTCATTTACTTTCTCCTGATGATCTTGTGATGATTGATCAAACTCCTGTTGGACTCCAGAGGCAGGTAGAAGCCCTAAGATGCTATGCAATGGAAAATCAATTGGTAATTAACTCCTCTAAATCAAATATCTTGATATTACCAAAGTCAAAAAAGCCACAACTACCAAAAGAAAAGGGGTGGGCAGGGAATGACAGACTGGAACTTGTCAAGAATAAAAAAAATATCTTGGGGTCAATATCAATATTAGCACTACAGAAGCACCATATTAAAAAGATGTGTTAAACAAGATATCTACTTTAACATCACAAGCAAAGGTTTTGCTCTACAAATATCGCAAATTTTCATACAAACCGATGTTGACCTTCTATATTCTAAAGGTTATCTCAGTGGTATCAAAAAATTCTCCTGACCAACCTAAATGGGAGTATATAGAGGGCAAATTCTGGAAGCCGGTGACGGGCTTGCCTATGAGTACACCAATACAGATCATTAGATTTGAACTAGACCTAACATCATTACAAGCAATTATAGACTGGCAATTTGTTGTCTTTTTATCGTAAATGCTTACTACAAGCAAACCACAAAAACACTTTAATTCCGATAATAGCATCTGCAGCCTTGGAACTTCAAGGCTCTAGCTTCCTTAAATCCCAGAATACTCGTTGTAAATTACTATTGTCCACAGCTGACATTGATGAAAAACTACTATTAGAGAATCCAGACCCTGTTAAAAGGAAGCTATTCCAATTAGATTGGATTCATTTATGGAACAAGTGTCAAAAATATCACTTAATGCGCATCGGCTGCTTTAATATTAAAAATACCTAGTAAAATTTCCAGACTCAGAATATCGGAATGCATTCTTAAGAATTTGCTTTGATCTTTGGCCTACTAAAACAGTGTTATCTGCTGATTTTGTAAAAATGCTACTGCAAGTGAAACCTTAGAGCACTTATTCACTGAATGTTTAGCCTTAGTACAATTAAGGAGGGAGAGATTTTATAAATATGTTTTGGGGAATTTTTAAAATATTGTCATGTTCTGAAATGTGGTCAAGAATATTGATGCTGAACACATATCATTATATATAGCTGTAATCTTTTTTTTAAACAAATTGGATCTTTGATAATCTAATTCTGATATTGCACTGAAACCTATTCGGCACTGAAATGTAGGCACTTTCATGGTTCTTATCTGTTCTCAGTAATAATATGTTTTTTTGTTTGTTTTTTAAATCAAATTAATGGTGATTGCTACAGGATAAATTTATGTAATGCTGCTTTGTTTTTACTAGCTTATTTCTGTATTGAAAAGGTTAAAATATTTAACCAAACCAAATAAAAATATAATGAAAAATAAAAAATATGTAATTGTATTGATATCAGCATTTTAAATCTAGTGTAAGCCACTCAAACTTTGAAATAGAGAAACAAGTTAATTTTTTGTTGAAAAAATAATTATCTAACAATATAATAAAAGGCCAGATGTATGGTTGTCCGATTCAGTCTTAGCTTTGTCGGTTGTCACCGCTAGAGGGAGCTGTTGGCTTAGGATACATAGTGGTCCTACTGTGTCAATGAAAACCTGCACAGGCCTGTACACTAGTTTTGAATATTTAGCTTGCACATTTATAGAAAGCATATAGTCACTGTTTCACTAGTTGTAATTGCAGCTGCTATAATCTTTTACACATTTGTAAAATGTGAAATAAATATACACTTTCTGTTGCATTGATTTGAATGGAGGCTTCTTTGATTTAATGATGCTCCTCTGAGATGCTGGTCATATATGAACTTTGTAATAAAAGGAATTACTCTTGAGAAACATTTTGCCGACTTTGTTATTGTGAAATGTGTGCAAAGGTCTGGCCTTAGCCTGACAGTGAGGCTTATTAGTTCAGGCAACAGTGAAGGTAAGGTCCCCACACCCTCTCTGGGCTTTGGCACCCCTGGATCAGGAAAGGCAGGCTTCAGACCAAACAGAAACTCACAAGGACACTAAGACGGGATTTCAAAAGACATCTGTTTATTCTTCACAGCAAACCGGATACAGCATACAGCACAAAGCAGAACAATCTGCAACTCCCAACTCTCTGTTGACTTCAGCCCCTTATATACTGTTTTAAAAAGTGAGGTAATTTGATAATTAACATAAAACATCCTGATTGGTGTTGGTACTTAAAGTCAGTCCCTTCTTCAATCCAGGGTTGGTTGCCTTACTGCCACTCAGAACAAGCATAAACAGGTTTCAACTAACTTATTCTAGATCAGTGTTCTCTCCATGAAATTCAATGAAAAAATGATTTACTGACATCATCATGACTTTGTGAAAATCGACCATTTTGTGTCTAGCAACCATCTTAGAGTTTGCCTGAGAGTGTACCTGACTTTGTCCCACCCAAAATGGCTGATCAAATTACGAAAAGCCTGACCAATCTATTGTTAGTTCTAGCTTAGTCCCTGCTCAAATTCGAATCTAGATTGTTTGACATCTATGATAAATGTATACTATTCAGCATGCCCTTCACTTGGCAAGGCATTCTGACCCCAAAAATACATGTCATCCTTAAATGTGGTTTGTTGCTCTTTTAAACATTACAAATCCGATTTTTGCCCACCTGATCATCCTGACAAGTTATCTGCATTCGGTTTGAGGGGTGTGGGCTCTATCTCCTATATATCCAGTTTGAGGGGTGTGGGGTCTACCTCCTGTACAGTAGACACAGTGTGCTTGCAAACAGGTTCTCCAATGAGCTTTGGCTTACACTACAGCACATGGTCTCACAGAGCACCGTGATCTGATCATGCACATGCTCCCCTCAAAGATCTCCACTCCCCCAATTAAATGCCACTCCTCCTCTCAAGAGAGTGAGATTCAGAGCACCTTCAATGAAAAGCATACATTCTATGCAGAAAGGTGCACAGCGCCCTCAATCAAATGCACAGACTCCTCTTAGAAAGCTGCATAGCTCCAATATAAAATCACCATGCTGTACTCAATCGATGTGTAAGCTGCTCTCAGAGAGATGCACAGTTCCTTCAGAGAAATGCACAGTGATATTGAAAAGCTTCTCCTAAGAAGATCCTCAAATGCATAGACTCCTCTTCGAAAGCTGCATAGCTCTATTATAAAATGTCCATGCTGTACTCAATCAGACGTGTAAACTGCTCTCAGAAAGATGCATAGTCCCCTCAAACTCCTTTTGGCGAGAATCACAAGTTCTTCTTGGAATGATGCACAGCTCCCTCTGTCAAATGCACAGACTCCTCTCAGAAAGATGTGCGGCATCCTCAACTGAATGCCCTGTTCTGTGTGCCTCAGACGCTCATCTCAGAAATATGCTCTGTTGCCTCAATGAAATGCACACGCTCCGTTCAGTGACACTCAAAAGATCCCCTCAGAAAGGTGCCCAGCTCCCTCACAAGCTGCGCTCACTCAAACCACCTGCTCCCCTCAATGAGATTCCTGAGTTTTTTTCAGTTACAAGATGCGCAAACTCCTTCCTGTGACATGCACAAAATGGGTATCCAGTGATGAAGTCGCCTGGGAAAAGGTCGCCACAAAAATCAAGCAATTTCCCCAAATATTCTGGGGCTGGAGAACAGTAATTAATGCCCGTCCTAGAATATGTGAGGGACGTCTGTCAGGGTGCGGGGGGGAAAGGAATCGCCTACCTTGCACCTTTTTCCCAGGGGACATTTTCACATAGTACCCCAAAATGCAGCCAGAAAGGTGTAGAGCGCCCTAAATGAAATTTAGATGAAATTGAACTCTCATATCGTCCCGAGCCACCACAGCACCATACTCCCACCGACTCATTATCCCCAGAGTCAAACATGCTAAAGCAGGCGGTGCTAGCTGCCCCTTCATTGCTGCGCGGCAATGGAATTCCCTGCCACCGTCCCACCTTGCATTCTGCAAAGCCCTAAAAACCTGGCTGTTTGAGTAACCTTTGCTCACATGCTCTCTCTTTAGTCATGCGTACTCACCTTCACTGTTACCAAACGAACTGTGTACACATATATGTATGTATGTGCCACTGTAACCAAGTTTGAATAACCTCTGCTCACATGTTCCTCTTTAATCAAGCATACTCAATTTCTCTGTAACCAAACGAACTGTGTACTACTTATATGTATGTATGTACCACTTAACCAAGTAACCTACCTCCCTCTGTAACAGCCCCTCGATGCCCACGGGCTGTTGTGCGCTATACAAATAAAACAGTATCACTCTTCATGCTGGAGTTCACGCGCTAAGCGCAGGGCCAGGTATCGAAGCCCGTGCCTTGTCCTGCAATCAAAACAAGCATGCTGCCCCTGAGCGGTCCTCCCTACCCTTGCACAGCAACCGATTCGGTACGTTTCAGGCACAGGAAATAATGGCCTGGGCTCCAGGAAATCTCAAGTTGCACCCAGCATCATTTTAAATACCAGCTGTTTAATAAGCAGCACAGAATGGCACATTAATGGCTCAATCCCATCTTTGCCATAGCCTCCACACCCACACAGCATGGATAATATAGCTCAGTGGCAACGTGCTCGTCTTGGAAACAAGACCTCGCAGAGTGACACAGGCTTGAGTCCCAGTCCCACACTTAGCAACTTATTTGGTATTAAGCGTGTTATAAAAGACCAATTATAAAAATAAAAAAAATCAATTATATCATTTCAGCTTGAACAACTGAAGGTATGTCTTGTATCCTCAGACACTTATAGGGCTGGACTGACAAACTTTGGGGAAGGTTGTGGGAAACAAGGAATGAGAAAATAACTTCATTTGGTATGACCCAGTCTCCTGCCCATATCAGACACCCATATGTTAGATACGGTGTTGGAGATAATAGAGTACCCTACAGAAGGGCAGATGCAAGGCATGATTGGACAGTGAAAGTGCACAAGTTCTCCCCTTCATAAAGGCCTCATCGCCCTCCATCACTGGCAGTCGTTTTGAGATGGATAGCACTGGCATTATGTTGAAGATGCACACCTGTGTCCAGGGAAACAAGTATGGATCATTTAAATAACCATTGTATGTGACAAGCCCACCAATAAGTGTAAAAGGGTAGTGATAAGAACTAGGCTAGGCCGTATTCATTTGAAAGCCCCTTATACATTTGCAATTTGCTACCCCAATCCTGGTCTTTTATCAAGACAAATATTAAGAGTAATAAATGGGGCAAATATAAACCACCCTTTTAAAACTGACTACTTTATTTTCTTATGTATGCTAGGTTGACAAACAGAAAAAAAAACGTTTTTTTGTGACACTTGAACTTTCTTGACATTGTGCTCAATAGCAAGCTACATGCCTGTCAAACAATAACTACTAACAGGTGACCTTATTGCACAGTTGCTTTTGTGTCTTAATGTTTCAAATGTACAGTTGCAAAACCAAGAGGAGAGTTATTAGGCTCACTCAGCTTTGCATTCTGAAACTTGTAGTATTCCATGTAGTGAAGCGATTAAGTAAACTTTTTTATGTAATGTGTTTCTATGAGAATGTATATATTTGTTAGGTTGCTTTTTTGTGTGACTTGTGCACATTTCAAGCCATCTCCGTAAAAGAGTGCATTATTTGAAAGCCAAACGTAAACACATATCTCTACCAGCAAGAGATGAGAAGATATGTGGTCAAGTGCCTAAACTGCAGATTGCACTCACCACTCAACTGAAGCAAATAGTTTTATCTTGCTGCACCTTTTCTGCCAAATTGGGAGGTGTCCTTACAAATGATTTAGCATAGAGTATACATTATATAAAAAACACAATGATGGTTCTGCTCCATATATATATATATATATAAAATTGTAAGAGTTGCCATTGCAATATATCACATCAGTTACTTGTTTCTGGGCACACCCGTGGTAACTTTTAATAATGTAACTTCTCATGATTCCTGCGGCGGTAGCTGCCTGCAGGGTGACAGCTCTGGTTTATTTCATTTATTTATTTATTTTAATGTTTATAACGCGCCACATACCCATGGGTCTCAGAGCGCCCATAAAGGAGACAAGACAAGGACAGACAAGAGTCAGTAGCCAGGGGGTGAAATAGAGGCGGCACTGTGCTTAACCTGTTATGGGTTAAGCCATCAGTCAACCCTTTATCTCTCACAGCTCTCATGCATCCTCACAATGAAAGCATGCTCCTCTGCCTGCCAATCTCTGACACAGCCCCTCCCCCCCGCCATCTCAACCATATCTCATAGAACTGCGGTCACCATTTTGCATCTTTTCTCCCTTGGTGGGAGTTGTGCACCCCACACTTGATGTCATGTTGCTGGGGGTACTCTGCTACCTTCTCAACCTTGTTGATACACCATTGCCCCTTCCCTTTTGGGGATCCATGCCGGCTGGTCCCTGTCCGTTTGTGAATCCATGTTGAAAACGGAAGAATGATGGATGGAAGGTTTTGAATGAATCATAACCACTTGCATTTCACTCGACAAATCCACCAAGGGGATGAATCCTTGCAAATCAATGTTTGCCCCACCCCAAAAAGGGCAGTCCAGACTGATCTGCTAGGCCACATCCCCTTTACACAACACCACAAACAACCTAGACACCTTTCCATTCCCCGGCTATCGTCGGTCAGGTGTAGCTCGGGACTCTTGGAACAGCACTCTCAGGACCCACGTGTGGGCACACCCGTCGTGCTCTGAATCCCTGGCACCCAAGGACACTCATGAAGAATTTGAAGTGATCTTTTGAAGCAGCCTTCTTCCTCTTCTCACCCAGCATCCTCACACACAGTCATTTCACAGATAAACAAGTTTCAGACATTGCGTGGGACCTAGTGTGACAGGTATTGGATTTGCTGTTTGACCACTCCGAGAGATATCGAAAGATGCTTCTATTGGTCATTTTTTGTATTTGGGGTTTATATTGTGAGAACCAGGCAAGGAATCCATGGAGCTTTCTACATGGCGTTGAGGATCCCCTGTTTTAAGATACTCACTTCCTTGTTTCTCTTCTCCCCTCACCGCGTTCTTCCCCTATGATTGTAAATTGCTCCATTGCTTCCTGAAGCTCAACGAAGCAAGGGTGTCACCTGCCTACCTATCACAAAGGATTCACCCCTCCACTTCCGTAAAACTGACCAGAACGCCATACTCAAATATGCTCATCGTGCCCATGGTAAAAAGAGTCAGAGCAGGTGGTGCTAGCTTTCCGTACCTAGCATCCCTACAATGGAATGCCCTACCTCCACCACTACGTGCGGAGGAAGCACATATGCCATGCCGAAAGGCTATGAAAACGATGCTTTTCGCCTGACCAACCCATGTACTAACCACACATGACTGCATACTGTACAAATATATAACCTGCAATATTTAACCTGCAATATATAACCTGCAATACATAACCTGCAATACATAACCTGCAATATATAACCTGCAATACATAACCTGCAATATATAACCTCTGCTTAAATTGTATAAATGTATAACTTGTAAATGTATATCCAACCTGTACTCTCCCCTGTAACTAAGTGCCCCTCAAGTAACAGCGCCATGATGCCCAAGGGCTGTTTGCGCGCTATACACATGTAAAAAATGAATAAATAAAACCACACTCAATAGATACCTAAATAATAATAATAATAATGAGGGGAGGAGGGTTGGGTTACAACATGTGGCACAGGATTGGTAAGTTCCTTGCAAATTTTTAAAACGTTTGGCCGTGTTGTTAGTCCATTATTGTGCCTCTTTAAGCTCATGAATAGAAACACACAAATAATATGCTCCCTCTTTTATTTAGCATTTATGGATACTTATTCTCGTGCATTAATTATACATAAGCATTAAAAGCAGCGTAGTTAAAAAAACATCATAAGTCCCCAGTATTATCAATACTGTATTTGAATCTAATCCAAAGCAAAACAAAAGATGTGATGTCTGGAAGGTGTAGAATTATTCATAACTTCTGGCTTAGCTCTGGACAACTGTCCGACATCGTTCTTCAGCCTGCCAAGCCATTACAGAAGGGTAAAAACCATATGCAAATCAGAATTGGTTGCACCCCAAAAGGAGAAGTCCAGCCCGAACTGCTTGCTCACATCACTTCTACATAAGACCACAAGCATCCGCAGACATGTTTCAACCTCATTGGGAGCAATCGCTTAGGTGTATCTTGGGTTTGTAGGACAATCAGGCTCAGGACCCACGCCTGGGCATACCCTTCCCTAAACCCTTACTCTTCTTCTAATCACTTCTAGAAATCTAAAGGTTAAACCAATCAAAATCTGTATAGCCACCTACAATCCAGCACAGTAAAACCTAAAGATGTACTCACAGGAGTGCTGTGCTGTCAGGATTGGTGAGCCAGTAGACAGATGGCCTATCACCCGGGACCTACCTTCAGTAATAGCAGTTGCTGTACTCAACATTTTCAGCAGATGCAACCCCAACACCAAGACCACGTTAACTGAAGGCACTCGCACGCCCTATGACCATGTGGGGATCGGTCTTTGATTTGGTAGAGCAATCAAAGGAAATGTTACATGCAAAACGTTTGGAAGAAATTGCTTGAATATGTATAGGGGCAGGGGAGGGCTGATGCAGACTATAAACCCGTTTGCTGATCTAGTCAATAACATAATGAAACCCCAAATGATTGACCCTACTGTATAAGGGTGGACCATTTCTTACAAAGTATGTACAGTGAGGTTACTGTCCTTATACATGAATATTCCCTGAGTGTAACTACATGACATCATTCAAAGTCTCCTGATTACAATACCCAAATGATTATTTTTAAAGCCGGCCACATTTTTCCTCATGAATATTAATGAGGGATATCCCAAAAACCCATCAGGATTCCGGCCCTCGAGACCCGTAGTCAGACAACCTGAAGTTACCTGCTTTTTCCTTTTAAAAGTTTCCCTACATGCATTTTTTTTTTGGATCCACCTGTTGTCCAACCCCAGACCAGCCTCAGAGGCTGCAGACCGTGCTGTATGTCCTGCAACTGGAAAGTCGCCAGCGGTTTCATGTCTCATTGCAGGACAGCGCGTGTCTCTCTCATGGGGACCACTCGCAGTTCGCTGCTGTCTTTCGTGTCTGTGGTGTCTTTGGGACCGGGAAATCTGCCTTGTCATGGCAGCTCTGTAGGTGCTGGTGACTCCAGGGTCTAGACCAGAAGTAGCATATTACCATGGGGTTACAGCAAGCCGGGCAGCAGGGATGGCACGCACAAATAGGTTTACCACCTTTGTTTAATGCAAAAACATGACTACAAGCAGCACTCAAAACTGAAATGGCTCTGACCCTGTCCTGTGCCTTCTTGCCATGCCCCTTTACCCATGTAAGGATAGATGGTATGGTAATGTTTATTTGTAAAGTGCCTATACACAAGGCAAGTGTTTCAAGGCGCTCAAGGAGAACAGGGAAAAATAACAGTCGTTCAGAGCTCGTAAAAAAATTCTGAAACGATGCTTGTCTGTACAGGCAGAGTAAGTGCATAAAATACAATTAACAGTGGAGATAACAGTAAATAGATCTGCCAATGATTCTGCAGTTTTTCCAAGTGCATTAAGGCGCCACCATGCAGTGAGTGAAAACAAGGAGGAACAGACAGACGATGTTCAGGCATGTTGCAATCAGATTGCGCAAGTGCACAGACAGTTACAGGGGAGAGAGAGGAGGGGGGAGTGATGGGGGCGGGGGGTCCAAGTGCACACAGTCGGTGGAGGCTGGAGTAAGTGCAGAGTGATGCCACTCTCTTTGGGCTTTGACAAGTGCAGTGATGATGAGGTGAGTGCACGGCCCAGAGGCAAGTGCGAGAGGACTGGCAGGGGTGCCAGGGACCTGTGAGACTCTGAGGTACACCAGGCGGCCAGTCAGCAAAGCTGTGCGGAAGAAGGCGGGAGAGAGGGATAGAGCAGAGGGATGGGTTAGCAGGGTAGAGGGAGAGAGAAGGAAGAGGAGAGGAGGAATGTCTTGAAAAGATTCCAGGATTTAAGGAGATCAGGCTCAAGACAGAGGGTGGCAGGGAGGCTATTCCAGAGGGAGGCACCTGCTGAGGATAAAGAACTTCCTCCAAATCTCTGTTTGGAGAACCCGCTCACTCGCAGAAGGTTGGAGGTAGATTTGGTGGCTTTGGTGTATTACGTTTTCAATCGTATCATGTATTCAGTTGTAAAATTAGGTACAAAATTAAGTCTTGGTGTACATTGAATGTTTTGTTCACACACTTAACAATATTAAATTGACAGGACAATGCCCAGAGTGCTCAAATAGACCCATGTCACGCCAGTGTAGCACATTCAGTGTTTTCTATCTTTGCATAGTGAGACTTGAAGTTGTACATGTTGCTATGAATGAAGGACCAACTACCTAGAATGGAACAGATGGAATAGCACTGAATGCACTACATTCACATGACCTGCTTCTAGTTGAGATGTCTCTTAATAGCCCAGACAATGGAGAACTGGCACTGCCTCATCCCTAAGGACAGTGACCTTAAACTTGAATACTTCATCACACCCACTACCACAGCTGCCAGGCTTGTTGGATAAGCACAGCAACCAACCATTTTTTTTTCTTGCTAAAACTCTTATATCCATCCATGTCCTCAGTCGCTTGGAATGCTCCTTGCGCCTATGGCTAGGCCTCATCCTCTACTCCTTCACCACTCTGCACACCCTTGTCTTCAGTTGCCTGAACTACTGCCCCCTACTACTGGAAGGTCTCTCCCTCTACTCTTTCCCCCGATGGACACCCTTGTTCTCAGCCTCCTGGACTACTACTCCTGCCTACTGGAAGGTCTCCCCTTCTACTACTTCCCCCCATGGACACCCTTGTTCTCAGCCTTCTGGCCTACTGCTCCTGCCTACTGGAAGGTCTGCCCCTCTACTCCATCCCCATATGGACACCCTTGTTCTCAGCCTCCTGGACTACTGCTCCTGCCTACTGGAAGGTCTCTCCCTCTACTCTTTCCCCCAATGGACACCCTTGTTCTCAGCCTCCTGGACTACTGCTCGTGCCTACTGGAACGTCTCCCCCTCTACTCCTATCCCCACATGGACACCGTTGTTCTCAGCCTCCTGGACTACTGTTCCTGCCTACTGGAAGGTCTCCCCCTCTACTGCTTCACCCCAATGGACACCCTTGTCTCAGCATCCTGGACTACTGCTCCTGCCTACTGGAAGGTCTCCCCCTGTACTCCTTCCCCACATGGACACCCTTGTTCTCAGCCTCCTGGACTACTGCTCCTGTCTACTGGAAGGTCTCCCCCTCTACTGCTTCCCCCCATGAACACCCTTGTTCTCAGCCTCCTGGACTACTGCTCCTTCCTACTGGAAGGTCACCCCCTCTACCCCTTCCCCCCATGGACACCCTTGTTCTCAGCCACCTGGACTACTGCTCCTGCCTACTGGAAGGTCTCTCCCTCTACTCTTTCCCCCGATGGACACCCTTGTTCTCAGCCTCCTGGACTACTGCTTCTGCCTACTGGAACGTCTCCCCCTCTACTCCTATCCCCGCATGGACACCGTTGTTCTCAGCCTCCTGGACTACTGTTCCTGCCTACTGGAAGGTCTCCCCCTCTACTCCTTCCCCACATGGACACCCTTGGTCTCAGCCTCCTGGACTACTGCTCCTGCCTACTGGAAGGTCTCCCCCTCTCCTCATTGCCCACATGGACACCCTTGTTGTCAGCCTCCTGGACTACTGCTCCTGCCTACTGGAAGGTCTCTCCCTCTACTCTTTCCCCCAATGGACACCCTTGTTCTCAGCCTCCTGGACTACTGCTCGTGCCTACTGGAACGTCTCCCCCTCTACTCCTATCCCCACATGGACACCGTTGTTCTCAGCCTCCTGGACTACTGTTCCTGCCTACTGGAAGGTCTCCCCCTCTACTGCTTCACCCCAATGGACACCCTTGTCTCAGCATCCTGGACTACTGCTCCTGCCTACTGGAAGGTCTCCCCCTGTACTCCTTCCCCACATGGACACCCTTGTTCTCAGCCTCCTGGACTACTGCTCCTGTCTACTGGAAGGTCTCCCCCTCTACTGCTTCCCCCCATGAACACCCTTGTTCTCAGCCTCCTGGACTACTGCTCCTTCCTACTGGAAGGTCACCCCCTCTACCCCTTCCCCCCATGGACACCCTTGTTCTCAGCCACCTGGACTACTGCTCCTGCCTACTGGAAGGTCTCTCCCTCTACTCTTTCCCCCGATGGACACCCTTGTTCTCAGCCTCCTGGACTACTGCTTCTGCCTACTGGAACGTCTCCCCCTCTACTCCTATCCCCGCATGGACACCGTCGTTCTCAGCCTCCTGGACTACTGTTCCTGCCTACTGGAAGGTCTCCCCCTCTACTCCTTCCCCACATGGACACCCTTGGTCTCAGCCTCCTGGACTACTGCTCCTGCCTACTGGAAGGTCTCCCCCTCTCCTCATTGCCCACATGGACACCCTTGTTGTCAGCCTCCTGGACTACTGCTCCTGCCTACTGGAAGGTCTCCCCCTCTACTCCTTCCCCACATGGACACCCTTGTTCTCAGCCTCCTGGACTACTGCTCCTTCCTACTGGAAGGTCTCCCCCTCTACTGCTTCCCCCCATGGACACTCTTGTTCTCAGCCTCCTGGACTACTGCTCCTTCCTACTGGAAGGTCTCCCTCTCTATTCCTCCCCCCATGGACACCCTTGTTCTCAGCCTCCTGGACTACTGCTCCTGCCTACTGGAAGGTCTCCCTCTCTATTCCTCCCCCCATGGACACCCTTGTTCTCAGCCTCCTGGACTAATGCTCCTGCCTACTTTACCCCGCAGCAGGTCATCCACACCCTCTTCATCCTTCCTTGAACTTCTCCCAACTCAAGTCACCAGTCCTGCTACTTTGACTCTCTTTCTGCATCCGCTCTATTTCCTAACTTCTCCTTTTTATTTATAAGTCACTCTGCCTGCATCTCTCAACACTCCCTCCCTCGTATTCTGTAATCTCTCGATTGCTTGACCCCCTTGCGCTGCCTCAGGATTCCGTTCCATTTTGTTTCTTTCTCCCGACCACTGGATCTATTTACCACTAGACCGGAAATGGATCCCGGCAGTGCCTGCTCTCCATGGAAGCGGCACCCCTTCTCCCATAGTGCCCTCCTCCCTAGGCTTCTAGCCCCTCTTTACTGCGTTTCTAATGCAGCGGCTGCTCATTTGGAAAAAAAATCTGTATAAACTGTACATTTTCTATTCCGAATCTGTACCCAGGGCACAAGTTGAGGGTACACGTGGGGAGATGGAGTCCCCCACTTTTTTCAGAGGGCAGCTTGAATTTCTGGTGACACCACATTCAATTGGTATGTTAATGAGTCCCCACTCTTTTGTTTTAGGACTTGACCCCTGTCTGGCCCCACACCTTCAACTTCAGCTGATTTATTTTTCAGATATTCACCCAAACATGTACTAAGATGAGGCACCCTACCCCAGGATTCCTGTGACAAGGCACCCTACCCCAGGATTGCCTTATCACCCTACCCAGGATTTCTGTGACAAGGCACCCTACCCCAGTATTACTGTGATAAGGCACCCTACCCCAGGATTGCCGTGATAATGCACCCTACCCCAGGATTGCCTTATCACCCTACCCCAGGATTGCTGTGATAAGGTACCCTACCCAGGATTGCTGTGACAAGGCACCCTATCCCAGGATTACTGAGATAAGGCATCCTACCCCAGGATTGCCTTATCACCCTAACCAGGATTGCTGTGACAAGGCACCCTACCCCAGGATTGCCTTATCACGCTACCCCAGGATTGCTGTGACAACGCACCCTACCCCAGGATTACTGTGATAAGGCACCCTACCCCAGGATTCCTGTGACAAGGCACCCTACCCAGGATTGCTGTGACAAGGCACCCTACCCCAGGATACTGTGATAAGGCACCCTACCCCAGGATTGCCGTGATAAGGCACCCTACCCCAGGATTGCCTTATCACCCTACCCCAGGATTGCTGTGATAAGGCACCCTACCCAGGATTGCTGTGACAAGGCACCCTACCCCAGGATTACTGTGAGTGATAAGGCATCCTACCCCAGGATTGCCTTATCACCCTAACCAGGATTGCTGTGACAAGGCACCCTACCCCAGGATTGCCTTATCACCCTACCCCAGGATTGCTGTGACAAGGCACCCTACCCCAGGATTACTGTGATAAGGCACCCTACCCCAGGATTGCCGTGATAAGGCACCCTACCCCAACAGGATTACTGTGATAAGGCACCCTACCCCAGGATTACCGTGATAAGGTAGCCTACCCCAGGATTGCCGTGATAAGGCACCCTACCCCAGGATTGCCGTGATAAGGCACCCTACCCCAGGATTGACGTGATAAGGCACTCTACCCCAGGATTGCTGTGATAAGGCACCCTACCCCAGGATTGCCGTGATAAGGCACCCTACCCGAGGATTGCTGTGATAAGGCACCCTACCCCAGGATTGCCTTATCACCCTACCCCGGGATTGCTGTGATAAGGCGCCCTACCCCAGGATTGCCTTATCACCCTACCCCAGGATGCCGTGATAAGGCACCCTACCACAGGATTGCCTTATCACCCAACCCCAGGATTGCCGTGATAAGGCACCCTACCCTAGGATGCCGTGATAAGGCACCCTACCCCAGGATTGCCTTATCACCCTACCCAGGATTGCTGTGACAAGGCACCCTACCCCAGGATACTGTGATAAGGCACCCTACCCAGGATTGCTGTGACAAGGCACCCTACCCCAGGATTACTGTGAGTGATAAGGCATCCTACCCCAGGATTGCCTTATCACCCTAACCAGGATTGCTGTGACAAGGCACCCTACCCCAGGATTGCCTTATCACCCTACCCCAGGATTGCTGTGACAAGGCACCCTACCCCAGGATTACTGTGATAAGGCACCCTACCCCAGGATTGCCGTGATAAGGCACCCTACCCCAGGATTGCCGTGATAAGGCACCCTACAACAGGATTACTGTGATAAGGCACCCTACCCCAGGATTACCGTGATAAGGCAGCCTACCCCAGGATTGCCGTGATAAGGCACCCTACCCCAGGATTGCCGTGATAAGGCACCCTACCCCAGGATTGACGTGATAAGGCACTCTACCCCAGGATTGCTGTGATAAGGCACCCTACCCCAGGATTGCCGTGATAAGGCACCCTACCCGAGGATTGCTGTGATAAGGCACCCTACCCCAGGATTGCCTTATCACCCTACCCCGGGATTGCTGTGATAAGGCGCCCTACCCCAGGATTGCCTTATCACCCTACCCCAGGATGCCGTGATAAGGCACCCTACCACAGGATTGCCTTATCACCCAACCCCAGGATTGCCGTGATAAGGCACCCTACCCTAGGATGCCGTGATAAGGCACCCTACCCCAGGATTGCCTTATCACCCTACCCCAGGATTGCCGTGATAAGGCACCCTACCCCAGGATGCCGTGATAAGGCACCCTACCCCAGGATTGCCTTATCACCCAACCCCAGGATTGCCTTATCACCCTACCCCAGGATTGCCTTATCACCCTACCCCAGGATGCCGTGATAAGGCACCCTACCCCAGGATTGCCCTGATAAGGCACCCTACCCCAGGATGCCGTGATAAGGCACCCTACCCCAGGATTGCCTTATCACCCTACCCCAGGATTGCCGTGATAAGGCACCCTACCCCAGGATGCTGTGATAAGGCACCCTACCCCAGGATTGCCTTATCACCCTACCCCAGGATTGCCGTGATAAGGCACCCTACCCCAGGATGCCGTGATAAGGCACCCTACCCCAGGATTGCCTTATCACCCTACCCCAGGATTGCCGTGATAAGGCACCCTACCCCAAGATTGCTGTGATAAGGCACCCTACCCCTGGATTGCCTTATCACCCTACCCCAGGATTGCCTTATCACCCTAACCCAGGATTGCTGTGACAAGGCACCCTACGCCAGGATTGCAGTGATAAGGCACCCTACCCCAGGATTGCTGTGATAAGGCACCCTACCCCAGGATTGCATTATCACCCTACCCCAGGATTGCTGTGACAAGGCAATCTACCCCAGGATTGCAGAGATAAGGCACCCTACCCCAGGATTGCTGTGATAAGGCACCCTACCCCAGGATTGCCTTATCACCCTACCCCAGGATTGCTGTGATAAGGCACCGTACCCCAGGATTGCTGTGATAAGGCACCGTACCCCAGGATTGCTGTGATAAGGCACCCTACCGCAGGATTGCAGTGATAAGGCGCCCTACCCCAGGATTGCCGTGATAAGGCACCCTACCCCAGGATGCCGTGATAAGGCACCCTACCCCAGGATTGCTGTGATAAGGCACCCTACGCTAGGATTGCCGTGATAAGGCACCCTACCCAAGAATTATTGTGATAAGGCACCCTACCCCAGGATTACTGTGATAGGGCACCCTACCCCAGGATTGCTTTGATAAGGCACCCTACCCCAGGATGTCGTGATAAGGCACCCTACCCCAGGATTGCTGTGATAAGGCACCCTACCCTAGGATTGCCGTGATAAGGCACCCTACCAAGAATTATTGTGATAAGGCACCCTACCCCAGGATTACTATGATAAGGCACCCTACCCCAGTATTGCTGTGATAAGGCACCCTACCCCAGGATTGCCGTGATAAGGCAACGTACCCCAGGATTTCCATGATAAGGCACCCTACCCCAGGATTGCCGTGATAAGGCACCCTACCCCAGGATTGCCGTGATAAGGCACCATACCCCAGGATGCCGTGATAAGACACCCTACCCCAGGACTGCCGTGATAAGGCACCCTACCCCAAGATTGCTGTGATAAGGCACCCTACCCCAGGATTGCTGTGATAAGGCCCCCTACCCCAGGATTGCCGTGATAAGGCACCCTACCCCAGGATTGCCGTAATAAGGCAACCTACCCCAGGATTGACGTGATAAGGCAATCTACCCCAGGATTACTGTGATAAGTCATCCTACCCCAGGATTGCCGTGATAAGGCACCCTACCCCAGGATTGCCGTGATAAGGCACCCTACCGCAGGATTGCCGTGATAAGGCACCCTACCCCAGGATTGCCGTGATAAGGCACCCTACCCCAGGATTGCAGTGATAAGGCAACCTACCCCAGGATTGCCGTGATAAGGCACACTACACCAGGATTGCCGTGATAAGGCATCCTACCCCAGGATTGCTGTGATAAGGCAACCTACCCCAGGATTGCCGTGATAAGGCAATCTAACCCAGGATTGACGTGATAAGTCACCCTACCCCAGAATTGACGTGATAAGGCATCCTACCCCAGGATTGACATGGTAAGGCACCCTACCGCAGGATTGCCGTGATAAGGCACCCTACCCCAGGATTGCCGTGATAAGGCAACCTACCCCAGGATTGCCGTGATAAGGCACCCTACCCCAGGATTGCCTTATCATCCTACCCCAGGATTGCCGTGATAAGGCACCCTACCCAGGATTGCCGTGATAAGGCACCCTACTCCAGGATTGCTGTGACAAGGCACCCTACCCCAGGATTGCTGTGATAAGGCACCCTACCCCAGGATTGCAGTGACAAGGCACCCTAGCCCAGGATTGCTGTGACAAGGCACCCTACCACAGGATTGCCGTGATAAGGCACCCTACCCCAGGATTGCAGTGATAAGGCACCCTGCCCCAGGAATGTTGGCACTGTACACCAGGATTGCCATGATAAGGCACCCTACCCCAGGATTGCTGTGATAAGGCACCCTACCGCAGGATTGACGTGATCAGGCAATCTACCCCAGGATTGCCGTGATAAGGCACCCTACCCCAGGATTGACGTGATAAGGCACCCTACCCCAGGATTGCTGTGATAAGGCACCCTACCCCAGGATTGCCGTGATAAGGCACCCTACCCCAGGATGCCGTGATAAGGCACCCTACCCCAGGATTGCCGTGATAAGGCACCCTACCCAAGAATTATTGTGATAAGGCACCCTACCCCAGGATTACTGTGATAAGGCACCCTACCACAGGATTGCTTTGATAAGGCACCCTACCCCAGGATGCCGTGATAAGGCACCCTACCCCAGGATTGCTGTGATGAGGCACCCTACCCTAGGAATTGTGATAAGGCACCCTACCCAAGAATTATTGTGATAAGGCACCCTACCCCAGGATTGCTGTGATAAGGCACCCTACCCCAGGATTGCAGTGATAAGGCAACCTACCCCAGGATTGCCGTGATAAGGCACCCTACCCCAGGATTGCCATGATCAGGCAACCTACCCCAGGATTGCCGTGATAAGGCACCCTACCCCAGGATTGCTGTGATAAGGCACCCTACCCCAGGATTTCCGTGATAAGGCACCCTACCCCAGGATTGCCGTGATAAGGCACCCTACCCCAGGATTGCTGTGATGAGGCACCCTACCCTAGGATTGCCGTGATAAGGCACCCTACCCCAGGATGCCGTGATAAGGCACCCTACCCCAGGATTGCCGTGATAACGCACCCTACCCCAGGATTGCCGTGATAAGGCACCCTACCACAGGATTGCCGTGATAAGGCACCCTGCCCCAGGATTGCCGTAATAAGTTACCCTACCCCAGGATTGCCGTGATAAGGCAACCTACCCCAGGATTGACATGATAAGGCAACCTACCCCAGGATTACTGTGATAAGGCACCCTACCCCAGGATTGCCGTGATAAGGCACCCTACCCCAGGATTGCCGTGATAAGGCACCCTACCCCAGGATTGCCGTGATAAGGCACCCTACCCCAGGATGCCGTGATAAGGCACCCTACCCCAGGATTGCTGTGATAAGGCACCCTACCCCAGGATTGCTGTGATAAGGCACCCTACCCCAGGATTGCTGTGATAAGGCACCCTACCCCAGGATTGCCGTAATAAGGAAACCTACCCCAGGATTGGCGTGATAAGGCAATCTACCCCAGGATTACTGTGATAAGTCACCCTACCCCAGGATTGCTGTGATAAGGCATCCTACCCCAGGATTGACGTGATAAGGCACCCTACCGCAGGATTGCTGTGATAATTCACCCTACCCCAGGATTGCCGTGATAAGGCACCCTACCCCAGGATTGCCGTGATAAGGCAACCTACCCCAGGATTGCTGTGATAAGGCATCCTACCCCAGGATTGACGTGATAAGGCAATCTACCCCTGGATTACTGTGATAAGGCACCCTACCCCAGGATTGCTGTGATAAGGCACCCTATCCCAGGATTGCTGTGATAAGGCACCCTACCCCAGGATTGCCGTGATAAGGCACCAAACCCCAGGATTGCCATGATAAGGCACCCTACCCCAGGATTGCCATGATAAGGCACCCTACCCCAGGATTGCCGTGATAAGGCACCCTACCCCAGGATGCCGTGATAAGGCACCCTACCCCAGGATTGTCGTGATAAGGCACCCTACCCCAGGATTGCTGTGATAAGGCACCCTACCCCAGGATTGCTGTAATAAGGCAACCTACCCCAGGATTGCCGTAATAAGGCAACCTACCCCAGGATTGACGTGATAAGGCAATCTACCCCAGGATTACTGTGATAAGGCATCCTACCCCAAGATTGATGTGATAAGTCAATCTACCTCAGGATTGCTGTGATAAGGCATCCTACCCCAGGATTGCCGTGATAAGGCACCCTACCACAGGATTGACGTGATAAGGCACTCTACCCCAGGATTGCCATGATAAGGCAACCTACCCCAGGATTACCGTGATAAGGCACCATACCCTACAATTGCCATGATAAGGCAACCTACCCCAGGATTACCGTGATAAGGCACCCTACCCCAGGATTGCCATGATAAGGCACCCTACCCAAGAATTACCGTGATAAGGCACCCTACCCCAGGATTGCCGTGATAAGGCACCCTACCCTAGGATTGCAGTAATAAGGCACCCTATCACAGGAATGCCAGGATAAGGCACCCTACCCCAGGATTGCCATGATAAGCACCCTACCCCAGGAATGTTGTCACTGTACCCCAGGATTACCGTGATAAGGCACCCTACCCTAGGATTGCCATGATAAGGCACCCTACCTCAGGATTACCGTGATAAGGCACCCTACCACAGGATTGACCTGATAAGGCACCCTACCACAGGATTGCCATGATAAGGCAACCTACCCCAGGATTACCGTGATAAGGCCCCCTACCCCAGGATTGCCAGGATAAGGCACCCTACCCAAGAATTGCCGTGATAAGGCACCCTACTCCAGGATGCCGTGATAAGGCACCCTACCCCAAGATTGCTGTGATAAGGCACCCTACCCCAGGATTGCCGTGATAAGGCACCCTACCCCAGGATTGCTGTGATAAGGCACCCTACCCCAGGATTGCCGTAATAAGGCAACCTAACCCAGGATTGACGTGATAAGGCAATCTACCCCAGGATTACTGTGATAAGTCACCCTACCCCAAGATTGCTGTGATAAGGCAACCTAACCCAGGATTGACGTGATAAGGCAATCTACCCCAGGATTACTGTGATAAGTCACCCTACCCCAGGATTGCTGTGATAAGGCATCCTACCCCAGGATTGCCGTGATAAGGCAACCTACCCCAGGATTGCTGTGATAAGGCATCCTCCCCAGGATTGACGTGATAAGGCAATCTACCCTAGGATTACTGTGATAAGGCACCCTACCCCAGGATTGCTGTGATAAGGCACCCTAACTCAGCATTGCTGTGATAAGGCACCCTACCCCAGGATTGCTGTGATAAGGCACCCTACCCCAGGATTGCCGTGATAAGGCACCCTACCCCAGGATTGCCGTGATAAGGCACCCTACCCCAGGATTGCCGTGGTAAGGCACCCTACCCCAGGATTGCTGTGATAAGGCACCCTACCCCAGGATTGCCGTAATAAGGCAACCTACCCCAGGATTGCCGTAATAAGGCAACCTACCCCAGGATTGACGTGATAAGGCAATCTACCCCAGAATTACTGTGATAAGGCATCCTACCCCAAGATTGATGTGATAAGTCAATCTACCTCAGGATTGCTGTTATAAGGCACCATACCCTAGGATTGCTGTAATAAGGCACCCTATCACAGGAATGCCAGGATAAGGCACCCTACCCCAGGATTGCCATGATAAGCACCCTACCCCAGGAATCTTGGCACCGTACCCCAGGATTGCCATGATAAGGCACCCTACCCCAGGATTGCCGTGATAAGGCACCCTAGCACAGGATTGACATGATAAGGCACTCTACCCCAGGATTGCCATGATAAGGCAACCTACCCCAGGATTACCGTGATAAGGCACCCTACCTTAGGATTGCCAATGTAAGGCACCCTACCCCAGGATTGCCGTGATAAGGCACCCTACCTCAGGATTGACCTGATAAGGCACCCTACCACAGGATTGCCATGATAAGGCAACCTACCCCATGGAATAACCTTGATAAGGCACCCTACCCCAGGATTGCCATGATAAGGCACCCTACCCAAGAATTGCCATGATAAGGCACCCTACCCCAGGATTGCCGTGATAAGGCACCCTACCCTAGGATTGCTGTAATAAGGCACCCTATCACAGGAATGCCAGGATAAGGCACCCTACCCCAGGATTGCCATGATAAGCACCCTACCCCAGGAATGTTGGCAGTGTACCCCAGGATTACCGTGATAAGGCACCCTGCCCTAGGATTGCCATGATAAGGCACCCTACCCCAGGATTACCGTGATAAGGCACCCTACCACAGGATTGACCTGATAAGGCACCCTACCACAGAATTTCCATGATAAGGCAACCTACCCCAGGATTACCGTGATACGGCCCCCTACCCCAGGATTGCCATGATAAGGCACCCTACCCAAGAATTGCCATGATAAGGCACCCTACCTCAGTATTGCCGTGATAAGGCACCCTACCCCAGGATTGCCGTGATAAGGCACCCTACCCCAGGATTGCCATGATAAGGCACCCTACCCAAGAATTGCCGTGATAAGGCACCCTACCTCAGGATTGCCGTGATAAGGCACCCTACACTAGGATTGCGTAATATGGCACTTTACCCAAGGATTACTGTCCGTTGATGTCCGTTGTATGCTCCCTTTTTTAGATAATTGTTAATAAAACAGCAACCTTTGCCATCTTCCTGAGTTGGTTCGATTATTTGATGTCAGAGTTATTCTCATCTCCATCCATTGTATGCACGGTACCCAATGGACCATATGCTCACAATTGTCCATTATTCCCATTAGCATAGTACACAATGCCAATGGAAATGTTGGACAATTTTATTGAGTCTAACTAATTTACTGAAAAATGTAAAGTAGATGGAGTCTATAAGATTATTTTTCTTATTTCTATTTTTTAACTGTGAAAGGTAGTTTCTAAAGGAACCTTTGTTTTGTGTTTTTTAATTATTATTCTTTTTTTTGCAGAAGAGGCCAGAATGTAAGGTGGGGGAAAGGAGGGAAATGAGGGAACACAGATATGGAGGGTCAAGTGGACAGGGAAGATGTTGGGTGTTCGTTAAATCTAAGGTAGTGGGCAGCATTTCTCATGCTCCTTGATTACAGCCTCAAAAGCACTTTGAAATTGCTCACCCCGGCAGAGGGGTGTGTTGCACTATATACAGAGGACTGTTGTCTTGGAAAGATATGGATAAACAGCTTCTTTTATAGCTTGCAAGGTAGCTGGTGGGATGTTCTGCCCCACGGGAGTAGCCTGTGCGGTGGCAGTAACGGTTGAGGAAGATGAGGTAGAGGAAGACAGCCTACTACCTTCTCAGAAAGGAACAGCCTTTCTCAGACTACCAGGCTGGTGTGAGCGGGTGTGGTGGCACATGGAAGTGGTACAAAACTAATACTGTCCGTGTTGTACCCGACTGAGTATGATTCCACACTGAATGCACTCAACACGGGTAGCCCGAGCCTTTGGTACCCCTCATACGGTCTTAAAGAACTGCCCTACCCATGATTTTCTCTGAGAGCTGGAGGTAGGCATTTCCTCTATTTCATCTTCCTTTCACCTTCAGTGGGAGAGGCGAGCGGGAGAAATGTGGTTGTGTTGGCGAGTGCAGGTTGGAAGCACCCACGCCTGTGTGTTGAGAATGGCATTCTCATGTGGTAGTCTAGGTGAGCACACTCTGGGTGCACAATATCACAATGGCCCAGCCCTAGAAAAAGAGAAATGCCGCAAAACATTTCCCAGAAGTTATCAAGCAGTTGGGTGTGTTTATTTGTAGAGCACACCAAGCCCTGAGGCATCTGGGCGCTTGTCTTACATGTTACATATTGCATACAGTTTAGTTACATACAGAGACGAACATAGGTACAGTGTAAGAGGGGTCATTGAGGGCTGATAAACATAGCTTACATATTTACATACAGTGTAGTTACATACCAGTCGCGATAAGATAGTGGTTTCAATGAGAGTGTGCGGTGTGATGGCGTCCGTGGTATTTGGTGTCATAGGGAGCTGATAGTTATTGCTCATGGAGCCACAACTTTGCATTCTTTCTGAACAAGTGGTAAGAGGGTTCAGATATTAGTGAAAGGTGAAGAGCATTCCACCTTTTGGCTGCCAATACAGGGAAGCTAACACCTCCTGATCTTTGTAAATTGAACCTGGGGATTTTCAGACACTGTGTCTGTGCTGTTCTGGTGGGGTGAGTTGGTTTGTTGCGTGAGATACTGTTGGTCAGGTACTTGGGTGCCAGGTCTGCGAGGCACTTATGTGTGAGTGACAGAGTCTTGAGTGTAATTCTATGTTTGATGGGTAGCCAATTCAGATTGCACCTAGTTTCAGAGATGTGTTGTGATCTTGGGATATTCATTGCTGATCTGATGGCATTATTTTTTATAACTTGCATCTTTTTTAAGTTCTGTTGGTTAGTTCCAAGATATAGCGCATTGCAATAGTCGAGTTTAGAGAGTACTAGTGCTCTGGTGATTGAGATACAGTTTGCAGTGGAGATGAACTGTCTGAATGCGGTGATCAATTTGGTTCCATGTAATAATGTCCCCTCAAAAATATGGCCATGCAAAGAAATTGCAGAACAATTGCTGTTTTTTGTGGGGGCATTATTACATGTAACATGCGGGGGACACCCATGCAACCCCCAAACCCTTTTTTTTATTTTTCATGGGTAGCGGGGGACACCCCCGTCTGCCCTTGTCCCTATATATATATATGGTCACCTATATAATGTCGCCACAACCTTTTCCCGGCGACATTATATACGGTGACCATATATATAGGCATATTATTACCTGATACCATCAATTTGCAGGTGTAGGCCGTGGATAATGCAATTGCATTGGTTTGTCTGGTCAGTGTGATAGCGGAGTCAATGTAGATACCAAGGGTTTTTATGTCCTTGGGGATTTTAATTATTTAAATATTATTAGGTTCCCTTCAATATTGAAAGAGGAAAACAGTCCATCTAGTTTGTTACGTTTACCTGGGGATCCTAAGAGGAGCAACTCTGTTTTATCATCGTTAAGACAGAGTCTGTGCTTAGCCATCCAGGCTTGTATTATGAGGTAGATGTCGTTTAGCGTTTTGCTGTCCGTGACGTGGTCACCAGTGATGGGGATTGGTATTTGGGTGTCATCCGCATACTTGTGTTGGGGACACACAAGAGCCTTGTTGCACAACTCCACAGGTGCGAAAGCTGATGGTGCAAATACCCTAATTGCTCTATTATTTAAGAATGACTGGATCCAGGCGTTTGCTTTTTCAGAGAAGTGTGCAGCTGTAGTTAGATGGTTGCACAGGACTTTGTGGTTTACTAGGTTGAACGCTGCGGAAAGAGCTAGTAGGAGAAGCAGGGCCAGTTTGCCCTTGCCTTTGAGGGCTTCAATTCGGGTCTTGAAGTCCATCAAGGTGGTTTCTGTCCCATGTCTGGTCTGAAACCTGATTGTCTGAGACCAAGAAGGTTATTTGATTCAAGATGCTTTTGAATCTCCAGGTATGTTGCTCGGTCTAGTATTTTCAAAAGAAAAGGAACTGTGATGATTGGTCTATAATTGGAAGATTTGTTTGGGTCTAACGTTGGCTTGTTTAGTAGCGGAAGTACCCAGGCATCCTTTAGGTTGTTGGGTATAAGGCTGGATTTGAAAGATGCGTTAATGAGGGATGTAATGAAAGGCGCAAGTTCCTTGGCTGCCTCTTTAATTACGGTAGCAGGCCAAATGTCGCCCTGGCATTTAGAGGGTTTGATAGAAAGAGGGGAGAAGTTGAATTGGTTGGCGGTATTCTGGTCGGGGGTGTGTTAGAGGTGCGGTGGATGTAGTAGTGATGTTGAGTTTTTTAAATTCTATTTTGTTTTGGAGCATTGAGATTTTATCTTGTAATGCTCTCTGAATGTTAGTGCACCAAGTGGTATCTTTGAGGCAGGTTTCCGGGGGTGGTAAAGGGGAGTCGAGCTCTTTGAGGATTTTGAAGAGTTCTTTGGCATTAGATTTTGCTTTGGAAATGGGGTCGTTATAGTTGTCTTTTTTAGCCTGGACAATCGCTTACTTATAGTTCAGGGATGCAGATAGGAAATTGTCTTGGTTGACTCACGAAAGAAGACTTTTCCAATGTGCTTCTGTGTTTCTTTTGAATTTCGTAGGAATCTGAGGTGTGGGGTGAATCAAGAGTTAAGATGCGCACAAGGTTTGGATTTGTGCAGTTTTAGTGGTGCTATCGTGTTGATGGCATTGAGGAGTGCGCGGTTGTAAAGGTCAACTAGGGCAGTAGGGTCGGTGAGTGCGGTCGAGCAATTGATGATTGGCTGTAGGAGGGGCAGTAGTTTCTCAGCTATTATATTGCATTTGTTCCTGGTGTACGAGGGTGGGGCGAGTTTCTGTTGGTTGAGCCTTCCTTTATAGTGAACAAAAGAATGTGATGGTCTGACCATGCGCACGGTGTGTTGGACACTATGTATATGTCACAGTTGAGGTCAGTTAACCAGTCTAAAGTTCTGCCGTTGTTGTGGGTTGGTTCTGTTATGCAGTGTGAGTATCCTAATTCTGAGATTGTGTTAGTGAGGGAGAGTGCTTTAGGATCTTTAGGGTCTTGAAAACCTAAGTTCAGATCATGCATGAGGATAACTTGAGAGCCTGGTTTGATTTTTGTCGACAGTAGGAGAGAGAATTCTTTTTTGAAGGTGGATGTAGGACCAGGGGGTCTGTAGATAAGATGGATGGTAATAGTGTGGGACGCTGATGTCGGTAGCTTACTGGATAACAGTTCTGCTGAGCACCTAGTATGGTTGGCAATGATTCTTAGGCCTAACGCTGTTTTTGAGATGAAGGCGATATGCCCTCCTTTCGTTTGGTTGGATTCTCTGTCATGGCGGTTGATGGAATATTTGTCCGGTATAGCAAGGGAGAGTGAGGGTCCTGATGAGGCGTGCAACCAGGTCTCTGTGAATGCTAAAAAGTCAAGGTTGTGTGATGTTACGTAGTCTGAGATGTCTAGCGCATGGGCTGGCAGTGATCTGGCATTAATGAGAGCGCATTTGATCAATGAGGTGTTGTTCAGTTTGCCATTCAGTTGCGTAAAGCTTTGTAAGGGGGCATGCGCCTTGTTGGCTGAGTTATTTTAGGAATTATTCAGTTTGGTGGCCTGTTTGCGATGGGTTGGGGCGTGCACTTGCTGGAATCTAGAGTCTAGTCTGTGATTTCTGTCTTTTGTAGAGCATGTTAGGTAGATTCTAGGGGTGGTGATGGGTAGGTTCCCTTGTGATGCTATAGTGTGAGAAGTATTGTTTGTCAGTTGTGGTGAGGTTGGCAGTGATGCAGGTATTGTTTGTAGGCATGGCTGCAGCCAAACTGAAGGAGGTATGTGATTAAGTGCGGGCCGGTTCCACCGTGTGGTTGGTGTGATTATATGACCTGCTTGATGACAGGGTGGTAGAAAGCCTGAAGGTGGTATGAGGCAGGTAGACTCAATGACATGGATAAGAGAATGCTCCGTGTTCTGTGTGAGGAGTTAAATCCATGACGGGAGGCAACGGGTTGTTGCTTCTAGTGAGGGCCAGGATGGTGAGGTATGCAGTCCAGAGAGGAATTTGACCATCGTCTAGAGAGGGGAGTGTTATGCGCATGGCTGAACGCCTTATGCTTAGTACTAGGGTCGGTAAAAAGTGAACAGAGGGTTTGCTGGGAGTCCATTTATACTTTATGGATTGGGTAAGAACGTAGAAAGTGAAGGTGACGACGGAAATACAGAAAGAAAATGGAGGAGGCACCCCGATAACCGGGGCAGGGGCCTTCCTCCTTCCGCTCTCTCGTCCCCCTTCCCCCCTCGGGGGCAGGGGAGAGGGCGGCAACAGTTCAAAAGAGCGCCAAGCGCAACAGGAAGCCCGCGAAGGGCAACAATGGAAAGGGGAGGGGCAAGGGCTTCATATGCAGCGGGCGCCCGGCACAGGAGCACTTGCAGCTCTTCCAGCAGCCGGGCGCCCGTCAACCAGGAGAGGATTTCGTTTTCCAGGAGAGGATGTCGTTACGGTCCGGATTGATTTCGTTTTCCAGGAGAGGATGTCGTTACGGTCCGGATTGCTGTTCACGAACCAGAAAAAGAAGGTTTCCAGACAGAAGAAGAAGAAGGGTTCCGGTTTCATGACGGGTTCCAGGGAAGCAGCGATATGGTGGCAGCTGGAAGGTGCGTCGGGTAAGGAACGGGGTAATTTTAAAGAGGAAAGCTGGACTCGGTACGAGGACTACGAACGGCCAAAGGGTAGTAGTACAGTCGGCTGCAGGTCGAGTTACCGAGAGCAGGGTGTCCCAGCAAGGTATTTATGGGCATGGACCTTCGACGTTACCCACGTGTACCCTGGGGCTGGCTGGCCACGTGGTGCAAGTTTATACGGGCTTGCATTGCAGCAGCGAGCTAGCCAGTAGTCGGGTGACCTTGGGTGAGAGGGGCTGGCAATTTTAGGCGGTAAGGGTGCACGGTTGTGGTCACTTTGGGCATGTCGGGTGGCCGTAATATCAAAATCTCGGACATGTTTTATCGCATTGTGCATTCAGGGGTTAATACGGCCGCCGTGCTGCGCTGGAATACTCCAAGAGGTTCTACTGTTCGGCGGCGTTTGCATATTTTATATGGATTAGGTAGCATGCGTTTTCCAGCCTCGAGGGGGCTGTTATTGTAGGGCTACCACACAGGCGGCACTCTGTCCGTTTTTGTCCGCCGGGCCCATGGTTCATGAATTTCAAAGCGATGTAGGGTTCTGGGGTCGCATGTAATGGTGGCACACTCATTTCGGAATTTACCGAGGGCGTAGCTACTTAATGTTAGTCGGTTGTATGGAAAATAGGAACAAAACTTAGAACGACGGGTTACCTGGGGGGCCACGCTGTTATATGACGGTAGATCAATGTGTTCATACAGATACGGCCGCTTTGTCTGTGGGGGCATCCCGAGAGGGGGAAAAAATGTCTGTATGAATGATGGGTGTGCGCTCTGAGCAACGCATCGGCGGTTCGGCAGGCCATAGTCGGTGTGCTGATTTGATTTTAATGCACACTTCATTCAGAGGAACGCAAATCCCCCCTCCGACCCCCAATAAATCATATGACCAAGTTCATCCTGCTACACAAAAGAAGTCTACCATAAGAATTAGCTTCGAGAGTGTACCTATGTCAGGATTTGACTATGTGGGTAACCACCAAGCAGATTAGCTTACTGTATGTGTTACAGCCTTTGAAACCTGCTACTTGGAACCCCAGGGAAGGGGTGGCAAGAGTACCATGCACTCCAAGACGTGTTTATTTCTAGCGGTCCGATTGCATCTGCTTAAACAACTAGGATACCTGGCAGTGTGTGCGTGTTTGGGATCTTCTGCACACAACGCGGCACATATTAAAATTATATAACCGCCTATAGTGTAGCATTCATCGCCACCATACTGGTCTTGTCTGCCTCTGAAAGTTATCATAACACAGAAAGCTACTACCTTACGGTCTAGCTTCTGCGAAGAGCTTTCTTATGTTAAGCTTCTGGATTCGGAGGTTGTCTGCATTTTTACATTGAAAAGTATGCTTGTGCTGCATGAGATGTATTGTCCTCGTTGAATGCCGAGAGGCTGGTCTCGTTCGAGTTGGTACTATTGGATAACTGGTGTACTCCTTGAAGGCACAATAGAAGGATGGACATTTCACTGTCCCAATAGGATTCCAGCTGCAGGTTCACACTAATCTGTGCTGCAAGTGCTTAACACTTTGATTTAACTTGAAGGCATTTTTGATTCCTGTTGCCGTTTTTGACGAAAAATGTCTGCTACCCTACTGTCTGTACAAGATGTGTGTAGGTGTATATATAGTTATATACGTGTTAATCCTCTAGCGTAGGATTGGTGGTCAGAGGGAAAGGGAGCACGTAATGGACTGGTGCAGCCCCATCCAAAGCTATGACTGCGTTATGTCAGGCACTGTTTTAAATGGCCGAGTATGTTCTGGAGACTTGTGATCGGTCACTGGGGACCCATTGCTTTTGTAGAAAGTGCACAAGTTGCATGTGTGCTTTGTATCCTTTATCGTCTAGGATTCGGTGGGTTAGCCAGGGTACATAACACTTGGTTATAGAAAAGGCTGATCTTCAGCCAGCCACTTTTAAGCAATATGGCAACCGAGTTAAAAGCAGTTTGTCAATTGCCTGGGTTTAGTTAACAAACCCGAGTGTAAGTTAAACCTTGTCCCGACTCCTAATCTTGTTGTTCAATGTAGAGTCACAAAACCAAGACAACGCTTTATCAAATGCCAAGGACTTAAGTGCTCTCGAATATTGGAACCACACTCTGTAGCTGGATCGTTAGGCTGACAAATAATGAATTTAATTCCTGGAATTCCGCGGGCTGGGAAACACTTTTAAAACATAAATTAATAAATCAACAGGTTAAGCGCTCGATAGTGTGAGCTGCAGGTTCGGAGCCCTGCAAGGCCAACTCAGCCTTTCATCATTCCGATAAACAGGGGCTTGGTAAAGAGCTTTGGATTAAGGCGCTATATAAATAATGCAGCATTAGCATTATAGAAGTTTGCCCGGTTTTTTGAACTCGAGTTGCTAGTCACCCCATGCCGGAAAGGGTGTGTTGGACAGGCAAATTACGAACGAAGCAGTCGGGTGGCCTGATAGTACAACTGGTCTGGTGGCACAACCGGTTAAGGCAGGGGGTAGAGTCCTGTAAGGTTGGGGGGGTTCCGATCCCTCCTGTCACAGCATGAATGTTAATTCCATTAGGGGTTTCAAGATGGTGACTCACAGGGTGATGCACTACGGCAAAGGGCGCTGTGCCGTCAATAGGGAAAGGCACGGCAGGGAATCAATACTGGTCCTGCGATTCCAGCAAATGACTATTACGGAATTCGCTTGGTGGCCCGTGAAGACACGTTGCTGTAGCCAGCTTCCAGCGCAGCGGGCTGTTAAGGGAATTTCCACCACACGGAGGTGGTGGGTCTGGATCACGACAGGGTGGCGCAGGTTGCGGTACAGTAGGTGAGGACAAGGTTAGTTCCCGGGCTAAGCAAGGGGGATTAGAAGGATAGCTCTCCCCCGGAGGGCCCCCGCAGGAAGGTGGAACTTCCAGAAAATAACGCCCCCCCCCCACAGGATTCAAAGGAGTTTGTGGCAAGATGAACAGCGGACAGGATGATAAGGTTGCTCGGGAGGATAGTGCATGGAGGGAGATGGATACCCTTTTAGGCAAACATATCCGGGCAGATTCTAGTGTTCACGGTATGGGGCATATCCGAATTGGCCAGGGGGTGAAGGTGGCTGGGGCGCTCAGGTCAGTGGCTGATCCACCGAGACAGATGCACAAGAGGGCATACCATTCAAGGCAAGTTGTCCAGGTTGGGGGCATGGTGGGGTAACTTATCACGGCATGGCCTGGGAGTTGCAAGGGCACTGATGCGGGGGAGAGGGCTCAGGCTATCCATTGGGCTGCAGAGGTGGCCACGAAGGATACCAATACACAACGCAGGTGCACGTGGGTCAGTAAGTTGAATCAATATAACACCATTAGTACGAGGCAAAGATGGGATAAGTTTCGACCCCGAGTACAAGTCGGTAGGTACAGTAGCCTTGGGTATAGACTCCACTACTCTGGAGTCGGACCAGCGCCTCTTGGGAGCCTAAAAACGGCAGGGGCGTCTGGTGGTGTCAACGAGGGCCCCGCTTCCTCGAACAAATGGCGCTCTCTCAGCCCAAAAACACCTGCAGGGGCAGGGTGGTATCAGGCACGGAGGGTGGAGAGAGCTGTGGCTACGAAGGAGATGGTTGGACAAGGCAAGGAGCAGAGTCGGACCAGCGCCTCTAGGGAGCCTAAAGTGGCAGGGGCGTCTGGTGGTGGCATCAAGGGCTCCGCTTCCTCAAACAAATTGCGCTCTCTCAGCCCAAATACACCTGCAGGGGCAGGGGGGTATCAGGCGTGAGGGTTGAGAGAGTGGTGTCCACGGAGGAGATGGTTGGACAAGGCAAGGTCGGAGGCGGGCCAGGGCCCCTTGGGAGCCTAAAACGGCAGGGGCGTCGGGTGGTGGCAGCAAGGGCTCCGCTTCCTTCAACAAATCGCGCTCTCTCAGCCCAAAACACCTGTGTGGGCAGGTGGGTATCAGACATGGAGGGTGGAGAGAGTCGTGTCTACAAAGGAGATGGTTGGAAGAAAAGAGAGGCAGTTGGCCTCAATTCGGTGGTAGAGTCAGGAGACGGTTGGGCGAGAGCAGGTCAAGGTATGACGGAAAAGGTGGAGGGGACGGAGGTATCCCTGGATCAGACACAACCGGCAAAGGTGAAATCCCTGGTCAAAGGAGGATAGACTGAGTTGCACTGGGCAGCAAGGTGTACTCAGAACTGCTAGAACTACAAAATAGGAAAAGGGGGGAGCCACGGTGGGCGGTAACCCACCTTTGGCGTGGCGGTGTTGTGGCGACCAATGAGAAGAGAAAGACTCCGAATGAGCCATTGCTAAACCGGAAGGGGCTTTGCCCAGTCTGGACAGCGCCTCCTGGGAGCCTAAACGGCGGGGGTGTCTGGCGGTAGCAATTGGGGCTCAGCTTCCCCCCAACAAACGGCGCTCCCCCAGTCCGCAAATACCTGCAGGGGCAGGCGGTTCTCAGACTCGAAGGTCTTGGGGGAGTTGGGCCTGCAATGGACATGGATAAAAAGGGGGAAACAGGACAAGGAGCAGTCGCTACATCTTTGGAACTATTTTCAAGATCTGTTTGCTGTGGTTGTATTTATGTGAAAATAAATCTGCGGCCTTGTTACGCCAAACCAAAAGAAAATGTCTCATTCAGCACCTTACTAGAGGGGACAAGAAAGGGGCTGGCAAGAATGAGAAATGGGTGATACACATGGCCTAACTAATGGACAAATGCCCAGGTTATGAAGGTGACGACGGAAATACAGAAAGAAAATGGAGGAGGCACCCCGATAACCGGGGCAGGGGCCTTCCTCCTTCCGCTCTCTCGTCCCCCCTCCCCCCTCGGGGGCAGGGGAGAGGGCGGCAACAGTTCAAAAGAGCGCCAAGCGCAACAGGAAGCCCGCGAAGGGCAACAATGGAAAGGGGAGGGGCAAGGGCTTCATATGCAGCGGGCGCCCGGCACAGGAGCACTTGCAGCTCTTCCAGCAGCCGGGCGCCCGTCAACCAGGAGAGGATTTCGTTTTCCCACCCACCCACCCTACAGCTACGGCAGAGCCTGGACGTCGTTGTCGCAGGACGACAGTGCGGTATTGTGGCGACCAATGAGAAGAGAAAGACTCCGAATGAGCCATTGCTAAACCGGAAGGGGCTTCGCCCAGTCTGGACAGCGCCTCCTGGGAGCCTAAACGGCGGGGGTGTCTGGCGGTAGCAATTGGGGCTCAGCTTCCCCCCAACAAACGGCGCTCCCCCAGTCCGCAAATACCTGCAGGGGCAGGCGGTTCTCAGACTCGAAGGTCTTGGGGGAGTTGGGCCTGCAATGGACATGGATAAAAAGGGGGAAACAGGACAAGGAGCAGTCGCTACATCTTTGGAACTATTTTCAAGATCTGTTTGCTGTGGTTGTATTTATGTGAAAATAAATCTGCGGCCTTGTTACGCCAAACCAAAAGAAAATGTCTCATTCAGCACCTTACTAGAGGGGACAAGAAAGGGGCTGGCAAGAATGAGAAATGGGTGATACACATGGCCTAACTAATGGACAAATGCCCAGGTTATGTTCCCTGACCGTTAATTTGGTTCTGTCATTATCCAGGATATTAAATGCTGCGCCAAAAAAAGAATGATTTTTCTGATTTTTTTCGGCTGATTTTGGGCGACCTTTAATATTCAAGATACTTGAATTCCTCCCCCTCTGCCCTTTGAAATCGGGGGTTTCACACCCCCCTTCATCCTCTCCCCCACCCCACCCCTGCCTCATACTCAGACATTCCTTTTCCCCAGCATCCCCTTATATACCAAAACACTCAGAAACACAAGCATGCAGACTCTCCTTCCCCGCAGGCCCCTCCGCACCACAAATACTTTCAGACACGCACGCACGCCAACACACACTTACCTGTCAGGCTGTCAGTCCCGGCGCGCACTCGTGTGCAGCAGGGGCGTGACAGTTAAGATTTAGAAAGGCCGCTCTGAGCGTTAATTCTCAATGCGGTCTTTCTAAATCGTTTCTTTTAATCGTTTTTTTTAAAAAAAAAGTCTTTTGAGCTAGACCGGGTTATTTGGCTACTTTACATTTTCTGTGCCTTACACATGCCCGCCTGGCGCAAATGCTTAAGTAAGGCATTGTGACAGTGTGCCTTTGACAGTGCCACTCCTAAGCAGGGAACGCTTTGCCACCTGAGCTGCAGGGGGCGGTGGGGTTCTTCTTCTCTGGCACCTTTTAAACACACCTTGAACACCCACCTCTTTGCTTGATTACTGCTCTAATTTAATATAATTCTGCTCCATGCCACCTTGGCTAAAAGAAAAGGCGTGTGTTTTGCCTCCATGTCTGTATTTGTTGTGTGTTTGTATTTACGTTTGTTAGCTCCCTGATGCCTCTGGCTTGTTATTTGGCGCTATACAAATTATAAATAAATAAAATAAATTCAAATACATAAGATATTTTGGAACCAGTTTGTTTTCTCAGGCAAGGCTTAAGAAATACCTTTCAGGGCAGTTGCTAGGTCTGGAAAAGATCCGGGGCTACGCTAATGTGGTGACTGTCTCTAGGTCGCCTTTTGGTTGCAGCCCCTGAGTTTCTATCTGGGGCTTCAACAAAAGACTCAGGGCTAAAGCCCCCTCAGTCCCTCCCCCCTAGCAACGCCTTGTTTACTAAGTAGCTGATTGGGCAGTTTTATAGGCGCCCTTTAGCTGTTTGCTGCTAAAGAAAGTTAAAGCATTAGCTGCCTCTGGAAGGTCGCATAGCAGCGTTTGATGTTCGATTTTTATGTAAAGTGTGATCTTTCCAAATGGTCCCACCGTTGACCTCTAAAAGAGCGCCTGCTTTTAGAATATTTCAGCCTTGTGCATTAATGTGCTGAAGGTCAGGCAATTTACGACAAGTTACACACATTTCTCCCAGAAGTCCCTGGCCCATGTCCAAAATTGGATTCTTTTGTGGTAATACAACAGCGCGGGGCGCGGGGCGCAGTGCTGATTACATTAGCGTGTCAAAGGGCGCCATTTTATGCAAGGCGATCTTTCCAGAAGGCCAAAGGATTAAGCCTCAAGGTAAACGCACTATAGAACTGTGTCTATTTTTGCTCGCCCAACGTGTGCCCGCTGATTTATATTGAGGAGGGTTTGACAATAAATAAATTGTCTGCTATGAGTCAAGGATGATGCTCTCCTCTCCCACGTGCAAGACTTGTAAACAAGCCGCGCGGCCTTGGGATGGGAGCCAGGGTGGAAGGCTACGCCGGGAATGGGCTGCGTGCCAGGGGGAGGGGAGGGACGCTCATGAACTCTAGCCGGGCAGGGGTGCACCCTGCGGGTGGTCACGGGACCCACTCCCCAATGCTCCTCAACAAAGAGGTGTCTCGACAATATGGTGACTGGGGCAAACAGCTCAAATGTGCCCCCGCGCCTCAACGTGCGCATGTGTAGAAGCTGAATTACTCCCCCTCGTCAACCCGTACCACAAACTAAGCCCCTCCGCAGAACCTCCCCTAATCATGGCCAAGACCACTGTGCCACTCGTGCCTCCCGCACAGGCATGGCAGTAGGTGTATCTCGGGAGGATATTTCAGGGGCAATGTGCTTGCCTTGGAAGCAAGACGACACGGAGCACCACAGGTTCGATCCCCGGGTCTGTGCTTAGAAACCGCTGGGTATTAAGCGTGTCGTAAATAATCATATAATAGGCTCAAAGACCCTGGGGCTGGTGTGTCAGAAGCAATCGTGCAGGCAACAGTAGCAAGTAATACTACATAATAAGATGCAGAAGGCACTGCACACGAACCTTGCTCAATTCCATCGTTCACGGATTCGCCCCTAGGGTAACTTGTGAATGAGCCTAAACTCCCCTTGCTCCTTTTTGGGCACTAGACCCAACGGGGAGCAGATACAGTCTGGAAAAGGGGGGGGGGGGGTTATTGAATGGCCCTTCACCTTGCCTAAACTCAGCTCTTTCACAATCTTGTTCCTTGCTGTCCCTGGATTGAGCCGCGATGACTCCTGATTTTCTGGGGATTGACCCACACACTGGTGGCGGTAGAAGGGATTCTAGAACCCTCCTGGAAACCGTGGTACAAAAAAGAAGCATCTGCTGCCCGTGGGCATATGCTCAACCATGAAGCCAGTGCCTGACAAATGACAGAGAACTTGCCCACGGCAAACTGATCAGAATCTGCCGCCCCCTTTTCCCACCCGTGCGATGCTCACTTCTTCTGTTCCGGTTACATGTCTTTTCACTGAATTCTTTTCACCTAAAGATATTTTCATCTAATTTTTTTCACCTAAAACTTTTTCACCTAATGTAGATTAATAACACTAGTCGCCGAAAACCTGTATAACGATTTTTTTGTTTTAGTCTTTTTGAATTGGGGGGTGCCCCCAAACCCACGTTTTCTGCCCTTAAAAACACCCCAAACAATCCTTCTTCTTCTTCTTCTCAATTATCGGAGGGGTGGGCGGACACACGCAGGCGCCTCCCCATCCTAAAGGATGATGTGCACCTGTATGTAAGCCCCCAAACATTCCCAAATGTTATTGGGGGTGTTCAACAGCTCCCCACCCTTGACACCTGGCCCATTAATGAGATATCGTTCCTCACACAGAGACGTTTTCTCCGCCAGACTTATGTTCCACAATATGCCCCTTCCAAGTGTCCCACCTCCAAACCCTCCTCTTCTGGTTCCATAACCCACAATGAACCACACAACTTCCTGTTTTTATTTTTCTCAAAGGGAAATAGCGTGTATGCAGTGGAGAGAGATGTGGCGCAGATCACTCTGTCCCGTTGTATACCATGTGTGGAGGATCCCTGTGCTGATGGCAGCTGCAATCCCTAGCAGGGCCTGTGTGGTAGCGGAAGCGGTCAGAGCTCGATGCACCCAATAGTAGTACAAAGCACCTAGGCCATAACGTCGCCCCCTGCGTCACTAGACACCGTCCGTCTCTCTCCTCCCTGCTACACGGTACAGCTGTACCCCTCCTCTCTGCCCCTCTCCAGCCCAACCCCGCTGTATAACTGTTCTGTTGTTACTTCTGAAAGCGCTCTGTTGCTTCTCGAAGCTAGGTCTGTGCTCAATAAATACAATAATAATATTAATGATAAAGCAGGCTGGACACGATTAACAGACCACAAAGAAGGTTGTGGGTGATGATGTGGGATGGCGCGTGACCACAGAGCGCCTGGGGAAGTGTGTTCAAGTCGGCGACCTACAGTGAAGAAAAGTGCTTGTTCTGCTGTGCCGGGTCTCTGTCCATCACACTTGGGGCCCGATTCAGAGGTGCATGCAAAAACACGGAAGTGTTCACCCATGACGGATGAACACTTTCTACAGAAGCACCCTATTCGGAAAAAGTGCTAATGCAGCAGTCTGGCATCAAAGCTACGACTTTAGCACAAACCTGATTTACTGCTCGGCAACAGCCTTAGTAACCATGAGAAATGCTGGGCTGGCACTGTGAGTGGATTCTGCTCTCAAGAGCACAGCTTTAGCACGGTGATACTTGGAGTTAAAATACGACACCAGTGAGGTCCCGTTAAATGCTGCTTCACACGATTTCCTTTGTTAAAATGGTATTTCCGAGACTGCAGCACCACTTTTCTAGTTTAATGAAAGCTCAAGGAAACTTTCTTATTCTAGAAAGTGTCAGTCTTTTAGAAAATGCTCGCCGTGCCACTGGAACATATCCATATGTTTCTATATAGACAGTATATTTATGCAGATTTTGCTGCTGGGAAGCACATTTCCCGCCCGTATATCCACCCACCCCAGAATGGTGGTGCTGGAAAGTGGAGGGAAGAATGTCGGCTTTCAACACTATCATTTGCACGCGCTCTGAATCAGGCCCTGAGAGTGTGTTCCGAGCAAGTTAAGATGGGGAAATGTTTGTGTAAAACCAACAGACACAGGTGTCCCTCCTCTTCTCCTTCGCCCAAAAGGAGATGTTATGTTGATTTATACCACGCATCGCTACCACCTAAGGGCAGTCTCCAGGCGGTCACAGTGCTCTGCAAGAAAGAGGACGAGTTGGTTAGTGAGGAAAGAGTGATAGGATTAGAGAAACTGGCATCTGTGTGTGTTGACTTGCAGATGGTTGGATGCGTGCACTGGCTTATTGTATCTGTATGGGTAAAGTCCAATGCCTGAGTTGTTTCTATGTGACGGTTTGTTATGTAGGGGTGAGTCTGTGTGTTTTATGTGTAGATTGGGTGATATTTCAGGTTGTGCACACTGGCTGGTTGTACCTGTATGGTTAAGGTCCAGTGCCCATGTTTGTTGTAAGCTTGTGTTATTTGTGTTGGGTGTGTGTTAGTGTATTGGTTTACCAGCCCAGTGGGCCTGTATAGTGTTTGTTGGTGTGTTGGAGGAAGCAGGACTGGGGTGGTTAGTACAATGGCTATTTGCCACTTTCTTCTACGTTGCTAATGTACACAATTATGTATAGTGATACACATGGTTACTTTCACAAAGTCTAAGTGTGACAGTTGGCTAATCTTCAACAAATGTATCTAAAAGTGCTGCATGGGTAATCTTCACAAATATATCTAGGTCTGACACGTGGCTAATCTTCACAAATATATCTAGGTGTGACACATGGCTAATCTTCACAAATCTATCTAAGTGTGACGCGTGGCTAATCTCCAACAAATGTATCTAAAAGTGCTGCATGGGTAATCTTCACAAATATATCTAGGTGTGACACGTGGCTAATCTTCACAAATCTATCTAGGTGTGACACGTAGCTCATCTTCAACAAATGTATCTAAAAGTGCTGCATGGGTAATCTTCACAAATATATCTAGGTCTGACACGTGGCTAATCTTCACAAATCTATCTAGGTGTGATGCGTGGCTAATCTTCAACAAATGTATCTAAAAGTGCTGCATGGGTAATCTTCAACAAATATATCTAGGTGTGACACGTGGCTAATCTTCAACAAATGTATCTAAAAGTGCTGCATGGGTAATCTTCAACAAATATATCTAGGTGTGACACGTAGCTCATCTTCAACAAATGTATCTAAAAGTGCTGCATGGGTAATCTTCAACAAATATATCTAGGTGTGACACGTGGCTAATCTTCACAAATATATCTAGGTGTGACACATGGCTAATCTTCACAAATCTATCTAAGTGTGACGCGTGGCTAATCTCCAACAAATGTATCTAAAAGTGCTGCATGGGTAATCTTCACAAATATATCTAGGTGTGACACGTGGCTAATCTTCACAAATCTATCTAGGTGTGACACGTAGCTCATCTTCAACAAATGTATCTAAAAGTGCTGCATGGGTAATCTTCACAAATATATCTAGGTCTGACACGTGGCTAATCTTCACAAATCTATCTAGGTGTGATGCGTGGCTAATCTTCAACAAATGTATCTAAAAGTGCTGCATGGGTAATCTTCACAAATATATCTAGGTGTGACACGTGGCTAATCTTCACAAATCTATCTAGGTGTGATGCGTGGCTAATCTTCACAAATGTATCTTAAAGTGCTGTGTGGCAAAACTTCACATATGTATCTAAAAGTGCTGCATTTCTAAACTTCACAATTCTATCTAGTTGAGATGCGTGGGTGGTCCTTGAAGTTGCTAAATGCAGAGTGTGGCTACATGACACAATTGGGCTAACAGCAGGGAATTGCTACCTGACACAAAGATGGGGAGGTGAAGTTCCCCGCGCCCACAGGGTTCTAGATAAACACATGGACAGTGGAGGGTAAAAGGGAAGCAGTCTCCCTCCCATGACTTGACTAGATCTAAAGCTGAATTGCAAGCCTTGATGGAGATGGCCATTGCAGAGGCCCTCCACAAAGAGCAAATGGGAAAGAGGGCGAGGAGGCGACAGACCCAGCTGTGAATGGTTGCTAAATCTCAAAGGAAGCCAGATCAGCTCCATCGCCATAACTAGGACACCGTTTAATTCTCTGCAAAAGAGATCAAGCAAGAAGAGAAAGGGGATTTTCTTAGTCGCTACGATATTATTGGCCATCTCAAGTTCCTATAATTAAGACAATTGGCGACGTAGTGACAAGAGAATGGCAGGAATACGACACGTTATTGTTCCCTAAGCTCATGTCTAAACATTTAACATTATCCAGTCCAGGCATGTGAACCTGCGCTTCCTGAACATGTGTTGGTGGATGCACTGGTCTCCAATCCGATGGGCAATTCCTCAGTGGCTGGCCAAGATGTGGCTCAGAGTGATGCAACCAACTGTAAGATGCAATCAGCATTGAAAAAAAGTCTACGCCGGTCGAAGCGTGGCATTTTATTCAACCGTATTCATCGTCCAAAAGAACTTGGGGTTTCCGCCTAAAGAAGTTGAATATGTGGGTACAGGATATTCACTAAAAGATGGAGGCCACTGAGATGATGTTCCTGTTACTTGCATCACTAGGCCTGCAAGATGTCTACCATCATGTTCCAATAGCTCCTCATCACCAGAAATGTCTCTGGTTCGTTGTGTGGGATTGGCATCTGTAATGTTCGGTCCTGCCATTTGGGCTGTAATCAGCACCAAGGATATTCTCAGAGCTCAAAGCCCAGGTTATGGCAGTCCTTAATTAGGGAGGTCTCAGGATCCATTATACTTAGACAACTGGCTGGTAGTGGGTCCCACCCAAACAATAATAACAACACATGTAGCCAGGGTTTGAAAAGTGGTCTCAGATCTCGGGTTCCTGAATAATTACAACAAACCGAAGAGGGTACTGGTTTAGAAGGCAGAGTTGATTGGACCGTCCCTGAACACATATTTAGTCAAAGTGCTTCCTCTCCCAAAGAGGGAGGCGGCATTGAGGGATAGGCTGTTAGATAATGGGCAGATGCATCAGGACTCAACCAGGAATTGGATGCCCATTCAGGGGTTGATGGCAGTATCAGTTTCCTTGTTACTTGGGCATGATTTTGTCTGAGGTGTCTGGTCAATTCTGTTATCCCACAGTAATCCGGCATCAGGGAATTATGGCCAAATGATCCCGGTAACAAACAAGAATCAATTTCCCGTCAGTGGTGGTTGCTCCTCAGGAATCTGGACATGAGGCTTCTGTGGACTCAGTGACTCTTATAGTTCTTTAGACGGATGCACACCAGTGGAGGGGGTCAACCTCAGAAGAGAGTTCAGTCTTCCAATTAATGATTTGCTGTCAATATTTGGGGGACAAAGCATTGCAAGTGGGAACCATAAATATGGAGAAAAAGGCGTTCCTGAAACATTAGGTGCCACAATTCTTCATGGGTGGAAACGCAATCCCTCTCGTTATCAGAAGATCATCTGTAATGGGCTATGAATGTGGAGGTGGGGACGGTGAGCAAGATCTTCCTGCACTCCTCGGAGACGGCAATGTCACAACATTTCATCAGATATGCAACATGCTGGGCCATCCAAAGGCCTATCTGTTTGCAACCAAGGACAACTCACAGTTGGAGAGCTTTATCAGCACATTTCTGTATCCGTTGGCTTGCGGTTGGGATGCTCTGAGGTCCTCTTGGCCCAGGTGCCTTCTTTATGCATTTACAACATTCTCATTGATCCAAAAGGTCCTCCAGAACATCCCGTGGGAGGGGGCAGAGATGATCTTGATAGCTCCTTCTCCACCAAAGCAGACTTGGTTTATGCTCCCGTTGGAGCTAGCAGTGACTTAGGCTCTGAGTCTCGCTCGGATCGCATCGCTACTCGGCACTCCCTCGCTGCCATTCCAGCAGTTGTCTCAGCATAGGCTGATGGCTGCCTGATGAGGTGGATCGGGCTGTTCAGGGGGCTAGACCTTCGGAAACTAGCAAGGCCTATTCTCCTCACTGGCAATCCTTTCAGGCTTTCTGTGGGGATAGGAGTCTTCACCCCCCTGATGTTCTTGTAGGGCAGTTCCAGACGGGGTTAGCAGAGGTCAACCTTATAGTAGATTTGCAATTAAGGCTTACAGGCATCCTCCGGTAGGGCTAGATATCCTACAGATCTAATACCCAGGCTATTTAAGGGTCTTCTTTTATTGAATTTCCCAAGGCATACAAGGCATACAATTGTTCCCCAATAGGATGTGGCCTTAGTTTTGGATGCTTTAACTAAGTCTCCCTTTGAACCCTTGGAGGCATTTTAGGTGGAATGGCTATCCTATGAAGCCTTATTCCTGGTGCCGTCTCATCCATTAGGAGTTTGGGGGATTTGGAGGCTCTCTGTACAACACCTTGACGATACATAGACTTTAAGGATACACACCAGCAATGTTGTGACTATCTGCAACACAACACACACGTACACAAATATACACACAGTACTGTGTTACTGCCTGCCCCTCAACTGTCTTGCCTGTTAATGTCATCCTAATCCCGATGCACAGTGCTCTGCTGCTTCTCAGCTGGGACCACAGTGTGTGTGTGTGCATAATATATATATATATATATATATATATATATATATATATATATATATTAGTTATGGTTAAGTTTCTCAACTCATAGGAAGATCACTTTTTGGGTGGCTTATAACTTCGCCCCCCCTTGGACAAATCCTCAGGAAACTTTGCAGAAAAAGTACATGGCCCTGTCATATTGATTCTGCAAAGTTTGGTGTGGCTTTGTGCAGGGGGCACAGTTATAGAGGGGTTCCAAAAGTTGTGGTTTTTCCCATAGACCCAATGGAAAAAAATATGCCGTGCCTACAGCCTAAACCGCTGGACGGATTTCCACCAGATTTGCGGCAGGAGCGGCAGCTTGGTCCCGAAAGTGTGCTTTTGTAAATTTGGTGTAAATCCGTCTAGTACTTGTTTATAAAACAGCCAAAAAGTAGGTAAAAATAAATTATTATCAGGGTTCGGTCGGAAGACTTATTTCCCTGTTCCGTCCGTGGACGGACCTCCAAATGGTCCAGAGGGCGGCATGATGTCCGCAGACATCGGACGCACTGGCTGATTGAATGTTGAAAAGCTTGAAGTGCGGCATATATTTTGTGAAACACCCACCATGTTGGGTTCACGGACAGCCAATGATGTCTGCAAACATAAAGGTAAAAATATATAAAAAAAACACAACATTGCACTTGTCAAACTAATGAAACAATCTTTGGAGAGGCGAGGGTGATGAGGATGGATGGGATATGGCCTTAAAAAGCCCAAAAAACAGGTGGCTTTTCAACTCCGATGTCCGCGAACATTCCGGATGTCCGGGGCAGTCGTGTGATGTTCGCGAACATCTGAGATGTCCTGGGACATATATGCCTATTTCTGATTTACAGGTTTGGCGCCACTCAATGAAACTGCATGAAATTTTGGAATTTCTTTCTAGACCTGACTCTGAGTGGTGCTGTTTTGTCAAGAGGGAACAAAATTGCAGGGAGAGCATCAACATTTTTAGATGACATAACTTTGTTGCCATTTGACAAATTTGGATAAAGGTTTTCAGAAAGATTATAGACCCAACCTGAATGTTTGGGCAAAGTCTGAATGGGTTTCGTCAAGTGGGGACTAAGTTACATGACTATTTTATGTATGTACATTTTGACACTTTAAAAAAAATAAAACATGGTGGATGGAATTGCAGAACGACGAGGGTCAGCAAAAACTTCAAAGCATGGTTTTGCAAATATGTCCTGTGTTTTTTTTTAAGTGTCAAAATGTAAGTACACAACACAGTGATATAACATTGATGATTGGGCGATGGGCCTGGCCGTCAGCAACGAGAAATGTGAACTGTAATTTGCTAATTGGGGCATGCGGCTTGGCTAAAGTGATAGGTTTGACTAGGCAAAAATATTCTGCTTGTGGTTACAGCCTGAAGTGGTGGACTAGATTACAACACATTTGCGCGACAAGCATTAGCAAGGACCTGAAACCATGTTTTTGAAAATACGTCTTGTGTTTTATTTTTCCAAAGTCTAAGAATGTATGTAAAAAAACTAGTGATATACATTTGGTGTCTGGGTAGTTGGCCTGGCCCGTGGCAAAGGCAACTGTGTACTCTGATTTGCTTATTGGGGAATGCGGCATGGCCGAAGCCCATGTCCCATGGATTTGGAAGCTGGCCATGGCTGTAAGCTATGAGCACTGGCCATTGGTCACCTTATTATGGTAGAGTGGACACTGACATAGGATGCAGGGTAGGTGCAGTGAATAATAGGGATGGTTTGGGTGGGCTGGGGTCATGGTTGAGCCTTATGCCATAGGCAATTGAACAATGATTTGTATACCGAGCGTGCGCTGCCGATAACGACAGACATATGCATGTTGCAAAAATTAATTTCTTAAAGGTTGTTTATAGTTCTTTCATATATATGAAAAGAGAAGTTATTAATAACTTATATACAGTGATGTAACACCATGAAACATTTTCACTTATAAAAACCTATAAAATTGACAATAAAAACTGTGTTAAAGGGATGTTAAAGTTAAGATGCATCCCACCCTTGGGACTCCTCTGCTCCGTTAGTTAGCCAGTGGCATCCCACCTTGGCATCCCTTGGCATTTCCCTCCTGGGTTCTCATGAGCACTTGCCCATCCGTACTGCCCCTTCTATTTATGCACTTCTCTCACTACACAATGCATATGCGCATTTATATGAACAATGTGTACAATTTTTGTTGTATAAGTAAGGGAAATGCAGATGCAAAAGATTTGAAAGAGTGTCTGGGAAGGGTGGGGGGGTGGAAAAAAGTTAAGATGGAGATGTTTTCATAGGTGGAAAACGGCCGCGCGGTGCTGCAGAATCTGCGGTCACTTTTACTGTCTGTGGCCGTATTCTGAGCTCCAAACACAAACATGTGTCCACGGACATCATTGGTACTGGGAAGTGTTCTGTGTCTTGGTATATTTATACATATTTCATGAGTAGTGAGTGTGAGTAATATATGTGTTTGGAATAAAAATACATATGTCAGATGTTATTGAAGTGTGTAAGTGGTTATACCATGGCTAAAGTGTATACTCGTGGCAATGGAGAGGTCATACCATGGCTGATGAGTATAGCTGTGACAATGGCCAGTGTGTAGAATCTTGGGCGCTTGGCCCTAGGGCATGGTTCCAATCATCTGGACACTGGCTATGGCCACTGTAATATGTGCATAGTGATTATGTAATGAATATGAACATTGTAAATTGAATAATGTTGTTATTGGAAGTTGGATATGGTGAGAAGGGTATAATTAGCACTTGTCTTCTGTAAAAAAAAAAACAAAATATAGTTATTTTGAGAACAAACTTTATAGAATATAATTAGTTACAGTTGTACACATATGCTTAATTCCTTTGACCCTCATAAGTAGTACATTGTATGCACTAGGTTTGATACATTTGTGTGTGGTACACTGTTGTTGTCTTAGCAGATAGTAATCATGGGATCATTGAGAAAGAAAATCGAAGGTGGATTGAAAAAAACCATGAACTAAAGGAGGCATCTGACCGGTTGCAACTGCTCTTTCTTTTCATTAGTAAATCTGTCCTTTCTTCGACTTGATGGTCATGTTTTATTGTTGGCCATTCCCGCAAGCTGTGTGTAAATTGTTTTATTTTGTTCTTATTTTTTATTGAAAAGGAACCTGCGTAGAAACAAAGAAATAGTTGAACATGAATGCTGTTGTTTTAGCACCATTTTATTGAAACTTTAAAAAAATGCATTGGTGAATTGGTAGCCCCACCATATGTACCTTTTTTACAAGTAAGGAAAAAGCCTTTGCAAAACATTTCTACAATATTGGTAAGTGGAACTTGGTGTGAGCAGCTATCATATGTTGACACTAAATATGATCTGTTAGCAGTGCTTGTACAACGGTGCAATATAGTGTAGGTTTATATGCAGGGAAATGTGCTGCATTTCAGGGATGTTCTATGTTTAATAGCATCTGAGTAAAACACTGACAATGCCTAAGGGTATGAGCAGCAGCAACATTTTAATAATTCTGTAAAGTTAAGAAGAATGCCCTTTCTGAGCACTTTTATGGTACCATTAACTTGCTCTTGATGTGAGCAGGTGGAACATGGTGGCAGTACAATATATGGCATCTATAGCAGTGGTTAAAAAGTTAAAAAAAGAGGCAATTCTTAAGGAGATGTGTGTGTATATGTATGTATATATATATATATATATATATATATATATGGTTTAAAATAATACATATAAAAATAATAGCATACTTGCTAAATACTTTATGCAAAAATGTAAAGTAAACAGAGTTTATAAGATAACTTTTTTTAGTTCTATTTTTTAACTGTGAAAGGCGGTTTTAGTTTTTTCTGGCGGTAGGGAGAGGCAAGGAGGGAAGGTGGGGGAGGGGCACCAACCACCAACAACCGGTAGGGAGGGACAGATGGACAGAGGAAGATGTTGGGCCTGATCTTAAATCTAAGGTAGGGGGCAGCGCTTCTCATGCTCTTTCACAGCAGCCTTGATGGCGCTGCAGAGCTGCTCTCCCCTGCGGAGGACTGCATCGCAGTACATGCAGAGAACTGTTGTCCATGAAAGGATGGAATCAACAGCCTCTTGTATGGCTTGCAAGGCAGCCGGAGGAATCCTCTGCCCCACAGCAGTAAATTGTGTGGTGGCAGGAGCAGTTGAGGAAGATGTGGTAGAGGAGGTGAGTGTAGTACCTGAGAAAGGAACAGTCTTTCTCAGGGCATCCGAGTGGAATGTGTGGGTGTGGCGACGCATGGAAGTAGTACCAAATGAGTACTGCCCATGTTTTCCATGACTGAGTGTGGCTTCACACACAGTGCATTTAACACCTGCAGCTCTTGTATTTGGCACCCCTCCCATGGTGGTAAAAAACCCATCACGCTCATGATTCCTTTTGAGTGCCTGTGGTAGTAGGTACCTCTTCTACCTCATGTTCCTCTTCCTCTTTCTACTCCTTTGCTTCAGTGCCCCTGTTCACCTAGCCAGGTCCTCCAGGTGGTGGTGGTGGTGGTGGTGGTGGCCCCTGGGCATGACAATGACAAAAAAGAACATCCTCAGTGGTGTACGTGTCTAAATATTCTTTACAAAGCAATCACATCAAATCAGTGATCAAAAAGAAAGAACTGGAGAACTCTAACGTGTGACTCAAGGGTAGAGCATCTGTTTCAATATCTGCCTACACTTGCATATCAAAGAAGTACTAACTTAAGGGACCATCTTGTCAAGACAAGACCAGAAAGTAAACAACCTATAACAACACAAACAGGAACATTTCCGTGCCTACATTGTAGCAAGTGTAGTTTTGTGACCAAGGGGAACATAGTTAATCATCCAAGAACAAGGGAAAAGGTCAAAATCAATAGCTTTGCCACACTTGATACTATTAACACTATCTACACCATCTAATGCCCATGCGGGATCTACTATGTTGGACAGTCTAAGCAACTACGGAAACTAAGATGGAATAAGCACTGATCTCGTATCAGGAATGGAAACTTGAATTTGGCGGTAGCTTGCCATTGGCTAGAACAGAAGTATGTGACCACAAAAGTGATGGGTGGAAGGTTTTGAATGAAACTGTACCACTGGCATTACTCTGGGCAACCTTCCACAATACCGTTTTTTAGCCCATCTGCGCCATTGCAAAAGGGGTCCAGCCATATGCAAATCAGTCTGGTACTGCCACCAATGGTAGCAGTCCCGCCCGAACTGCCATGCCAGGTCCCCTCCGCACAGAAACACAAGCAACCCCAGACATGTTTCGGCCTTGTTGGGCCTCCTCAGTGAGGTGCAGCTTGGTTCCCTATGGCGCAGCGAGCAAGGGATCCACGTCTGGGCATACCCTCTCTCACATAGTAAGACAAACTGTGACCACAAAAGTGATGGTTGGAAGGTTTTGAATGAATCTGTTCCACTGCCATTGCTCTGGGCAACCTTCCACAGCACCGTTTTTAGCTCGTCTGTGCCATTGCAAAAGGGGTCTAGCCATATGCAAATCTATCTGGTACTGCCACCAATGGTAGCAGCCCAGCCCGAACTGCTAGGCCAGGTCCCCTCTGCACGGAAACACAAGCAACCACAGACATGTTTCAGCCTTGTTAGGCCTCCTCAGTGAGGTGCAGCTTGGTTCCCTATGGCACAGCGAGCAAGGGACCCATGTCTGGGCATACCCTCTCTCACCCTTTGGGGGTGGGACCAAGCCTGATTTGCATATGGTCTTTCCCCTTTTGTAATGGCTTGGCAAGCGAAGAACTATGGTCTGGAGGGTTGCCCAGAGCAATGCCAGAGGTTAAGATTTATTCTAAACCTTCCAGCCATCACCTCTTTTGTTTTGCTATTGTCACCCGAGTGGGACGGGTATGCCCAGGCGTGGGTCCCGTGCCTGCTGGGCCTAGAGACCCAAGCTACTCCTCGTGATGACGCCCAACAAGGCTGAAACATGTCTGGGGATGCTTGTGGTCTCATGCAGAAGGGATGTGACCTAGCAGTTCGGGCTGGACTACCCCTTTGAGGGTGGGACCAAGCCTGATTTGCATATCGTCTTTCCCCTTTTGTAATGGCTTGGCAGGCGAAGAACGATGGTCTGGAGGGTTGCCCAGAGCAACGCCAGAGGTTAAGATTTATTCTAAACCTTCCAGCCATCATCTCTTTTGTTTTGCTTTTGTCACCCCGAGTGGGACGGGTATGCCCAGACGTGTGTCCCGTGCCTGCTGGGCCTAGAGACCCAAGCTACTCCTCACTGATGACGCCCAACAAAGCTGAAACATGTCTGGGGATGCTTGTGGTCTCGTGCAGAAGGGATGTGACCTAGCAGTTCGGGCTGGATTACCCCTTTGGGGGTGGGACCAAGCCTGATTTGCATATGGTCTTTCCCCTTTTGTAATGGCTTGGCAGGCGAAGACGATGATCTGGAGGGTTGCCCAGAGCAATGGCAGAGATTAAGATTCATTCTAAACCTTCCAGCCATCACCTCTTTTGTTTTGCTAGAACAGAAACATAACATTTCTCAGATTCGCTTCCAAATAGTAGAAACGATCATCAAACGTAATACACACGAAGATGTGGCCAAGAGTTAAGTGAAAGAGAAACCTTTTCGATCATGCGACTTGATGCCATGGCTCCTGGTGGCATCAATGAAGAGATCAACTTTATGTGTTTCATATAATGTCAACAACTATTGAAATAGCACCATATTTTTCTGAACACTAGACATCATTAGTGTACGATTATGGCATCTGTTTTTGTTATTTCACTTTTGTATCTTAGGTTCCCGAACATCGAGTAGTTGTAAACTCATATACATTTTTTTATTTGTACTTTTCTAATATGGAATTACTGTATCATTGTTTACCATCTGTATCCTAATTTGTGGTTTTGAAATATAGAGTACTCGTAAACTTGCATATACTTCTTTTCAATCTGCATTTTCTTAACGTGTATTTTCTCAATATGTAATTATGATTTAGTGGATCAGTGTTCACTACTTGTATCTTAATTGGATATAATAGGTTAGCCCTTCATTTAATTATCATATATATGATCATGAATCATGCATAGGATTGTGGTCTTCACCAAGCATTGGATTTTCGTTTTTTATTCTCAATTTATATTAGAGAAAAGGGATATACTTAGGATTATATTTCTTTACTTACCTTAAGATCTCCTGTTATCAGTCATACCAACGTGCCCTGTTTACAGGGCCCACTGGAGGTGAGGCGTTCGTGGCGTCATCGCGCAAGCGTGCGTGTGACGTCACAACAACGCACAGACATTTTAACAGGATAAAAAGGGGCAGAGCACTCGCCACATGAGCGTCTCTCTCCCTGCTGTGTTATTGCGACTAAACCAGGCATGATCTTCATAGGCTGCACACCAAACTCTACACACATTTTCGATTAGTTACTTTACCTGCTCCATTTTAATTTTTGTTTGGCAACAGGTAGCCATGTAGAATCCAAGCATCACATTTTGATATCGTCAAGCACCCAGATGTCTCTAGACTTTTAAAGCAAGTCAGTGTCTAGCCCTGATGATGGACAATGATCTGAAATGTAGTGGCAACTTTATTGGACACGCTCTGGATGTATACTGCCTTTTATGATGAAATAAAAGTAACACTGGGACTTTTTTCATTGTAATTCATGAATTACTATCCATAAACCACTTAAGAACACAATAACAAGTGGAAATTCTTGCAACTTTTATAGAGGGTCCAGCGAGAGCGTATCATTTGTTAAGGGATCACCCTTAACTTCTATTTGTACGCCCTTGTGCTGAGGCCTTATTTATACGCTTCGATGAACTTGCATTAAAAAACATTGATGAAGTTGTTTAGAAATTTTGACTATCTTCGACTGAATTAGGAAAGTGGTGCCCACCCTTCACTCCAATTTCTTCATGGCCATGCCAGATGGCATTATAAATCTCCTGCAATCTTGGCAGCAAGTAGCTCCCAAAAGATGCTTCCTCATGGTCTGCCAGATTGAGAATGAGTAAAAGAAATGGATGGGTCCCTTCGCGGGAACCGTCCGCGGACCTTTCCAGGTCCATGGACTCGGGAGTCTAAAATAGGGCTTGGAAAGTTGTGAAAAGTTAAGAGATCAACTAGGAATGACACTACGAGGTGAGCAAGGGTACACTTTCAACTTCAAACTTCCTAGATTGGCTGGAATTCGATTTGAAACATCTGCGGACATGGACAGCAGCCATGAACACGTCATCACGCCACATGGGTGCGGTCACATGGTGACGTCTGCAACCATCTGCGGTGCTGTCGCACATCCGCGAATGTCAGAGATGAAAAAACAGCATACAAAGTTGTAATAAGTTAAAAGAAGTATTAAGAATGTTCCTAGCAGGTGGAGAATGGTAAAGTTCCAACTTCAAACTTCCTAGATTGGACATAAATACGGTTTCAAAATGTCCGCAAAGCACGGACACCGGTCACAGATACATCATTACATCGCATGGGCACAGCCACATGATGACATTCGCGAGCGTACATGGTGACAGTGTGACGTCCGCAGACCACAACACACAAAGGTGGTGTGCACATGTGCGGTGGTGTCAGCGATGGGGCGCAGCGTTCATGGACTAATTAAAAGTGCATCATGCGGGAACAGACATGACCGGACTAGGCGGTACATCCGCAAATAGTTACGTCACATAGACAGATGTATGCAGACACGAACATGTGGGAAGTCCACAGACTATTAATTGGCGTTTGAAAATAAAATATATTTTAAATTCTTTTATACATAATATGAACAATAAGTTAATTTAGGAAAAGATGGGGAATCAGAGTGGGAAACATAAATAGGGGTATTTGTGGGTAGTAGATAGTCATGATCAGGTGAAGCAGAGAGAGAGGTTTCATCAAAATGTCTGTAATTTATATCTTCTTCAATTGATTCAGGTGATTGCTGAGTAAGGGGGGACAGGTAGCAGTAGGGCAGTGAAAATCACCATTTCCAATGATATGATTTTTAACATATGTCACAACTTCTTTAAATTGATTACTGAGTTTTCCTATTTGTAAAGACAAGTTGGTGATTTTATTTTGTAGATTTCGTAATGGGGTTCACTCTGTAGTAGTTCAGCTTCTTCATGATTAGTTCTGGTTGTGGTTTCTTCTTCTACATTATAAAGTATAAAAAAATGAGAAATTAATATTTAATGAAGTTATGATATGATATGATGATATGATATGGCATTTATAACATGCTTATACACAAGTGTTTCAAGGCGCGATGAGGCAGGGGGGTACAAGGGGAGACAGACAAGGCTCTCACTCGTCTAGGTGACATTGAGATCGCGCAAGTGCAGGGGATGTATAAGTTATAATGTTTGCTTGCTTTATACCATATATTGTTGACCATTAGTAACTTGGTCATAACTTATTTCATCTTTGGGAAGTACTCCTCCTGCCACTGAAGTGTGCTTGCCATTTCTGTCATAACATAGAATGGTCATATTTGCTTGTGAATAATGTTTATATAATGAATGGTTACAATACAAAAATAAAGAAAGTCTACTTACTATTTTGCAAGAGGTTGTTAAGCCCTCTGTGGTTGCTGTGTCTCAGTGTGTGTGAAGAGTTGTAGTGAACTGAAGATATGAGGGGTACAGTTATGCTTTGTGTTTGGTATACTCCATAATATTTTGTGCTGAATCACAAATTAATTTTTACATTTGTAAAGGTTTAATTGAATACAGATGTATATTTGGGGTATACTAAATATTGGTAATGTTGGTTTATGTATATGATTTTGTCATTAGGCGGGTCAAATATATTGTGCTGTCCCCTGTGCTTTTGGGGTATGCTGATGCTACCTGGTCTCAGGCAGGTCCGTGGACGTCCACACTGTCTGCGAACTGTAGAGCTGCTACGTTGGGTCCAAGAGTGCTTTTTAGGTGTAACCATAGAAAATAGATATAAGGAGCTTCTAGGAAATTAGGGTGCACTGGTAAAAAACCTATGAAATTCAGTGAAGAAACGCTGTTAAAAGGACGTTATGGTCAGGTTGCATCAATAAAAACCTATCAAGTTCAGAGAAATACTTTGTTAAAGTGACCTTATGGTTACAAATAAAATTTAAAAACCATTAGAGATGTCATAAATTATGTTATTTGCGATGTCATCTTTGATGTTCTGGGTCTTAGAAGTGCATGGCGGTGACACTAGTTATGGTTGCATAGCTTACCATAACTGGCAAATTGTACTTGTAACCAGAACATCCCTTTAACAAAGTATTTTCTCCGAATTTGAACGGTTTTTATAAGTGCAACTTAACCATAATGTTGCATTAGCAAAGTTTCTTCATTGATATATATATATATATATATATTTACAATATTATATTTATATAATAATAGAGCACTGAGCCAACAAATGAGAAGAACAGACCACATTAACAACAGAATGTTGGAGCCTACCGCTGCTTGTAGGACCACATCTATGTGGACGCTCTGCAGCATTTCCATTAACAAAGACGGCATTGACCTTTGACCACCTAGGAAACAGTGGCCATTACACAAACTATCCAATTGCAAAATAACCATTGTTATCTACACAATCAAATCTATGTGTGATATGGTCTACATATGCATGACCACCAGGTCTTTAACCTGAAGAATTATGGAACTCAGGTCTAAGATCAGAGCCAGAACACTGGAAGCACCAGTGGTAAAACATTTGAGGAATCTGCGACAACGACCTCCATTTATTCATTTTTATAACAGCGAAGGCTGAAGAGAAGACAGATATACAAATGTGGAAAATCATCTGCATAGAAGGACATTATGTAGATCTTAAAGGTTACATCATACATCAGAGGGCTAAATGAACAGCTTGAGTGGCAGCAGTACTCAATATATGAACATTCATAAAGTCATACAATGGTGTGGGCCATTAGTCTGTTAGTGTGCCCTGTTATGAAATGGACAAGCATTGTTTATTCCCTCTGCCATTAAAATTTAAGATGAAAGCACAGTGAAAGATTTGTCACTGCCTCCCAACCTGATGCTCTGTAGATGCAAGACTTTTTTAAATTAATTGATTCATGTTTCAAAGCACAAGTATTCTTTTATAACTGAAACACCGACAACTGGAATCCAAAACTGTTCCAGCACGTGACTGAGAGATCCACAGGTCCTGCCATAACTTGGGACTATTTCCAATATGGCTCCCTAGTGCAGTCTAGTATTTGCACATATCACCCAGCGGTATGACCACATCCAAGGAATACATGTAAACTGGCACAGCGCCATTCAAAATGCTTCCAAACTTCTTCTTGCTAAGTATCTTAGCACCACCAGGCCAGCACTTCTTCATATTACGATACATGTTTTACTTTCCAGATCACACATTGGGTACTGTTGCACTATAGCACTTCCAATGTGCGACCCCTTAAGAATAACAAGAAGGCGTCTGTAATAAATTAATCCCAGCAATCGCACAAGCGATTACATCCTTGGGACATACCAATAGTGCTTGGATCCAAGACGCAACTAGTTGTCCTTACACTGGCTCTGCGTCCATTCCTCTCAGGGTAAATAGTTCTCAATACCCTCAATGCATGTATGCTTTCTCAAATGGCTTATCCCTTAAGGATCATCTCTAGTTAGACTAGTTTTGGCAATATACTAAATTAACCACCATAATTCATTTCTCCAATTAAGGTGCGTTCTTTATTTTTTACTGGCCCCCCAGTTACACAAAGGATTTGATGTTATGCTTTAATTTCCTGGATTGAGCAATCCCTCCGGGGAAAACAAAATTCTCAACTGGCCTAAAATAATACCAAGCTTGCTGCTGAAGTGATTGATTTTCTTGTCATATATTAGTGTTTCCAAATTATTTTGTATCATCCGCCCCAACATTAATCTCATGTTTAACTTCTTTTGGTTTGGATAGCTCACAGGATGGCATAGATTCCATGATGGCAACACCCTGAAGAAGACTAGCCCAAAATTAGGGTCTTAGTCGAAACATTTTACTTGTTAGTGTCAGCTACATATTCAAAGAGAATCATAACCTAGATATAGCTGTTTGCAAAATATATCTGTATTCATTGGGTGGGTTGTGCAAATTATTTTCTGTAAGAGCACAAGTCACTCTGCGCCAAAAGTAAAATGCTTGTAAACTGCTTGAGTTGCAGAACTATTTAATTGAACATTTGCAGCCTGACACGTGTTTCGAGCGTATCCATGCTCTTGATCTGAGGCTTGTTTCTGAGTAGGATCTGATAAGATCAGAAGTTGAGCAATGCAGGCAAGGTATCCTGATGCCGTGTCAAATAGTATAAAACTTAAAATCTTGGAAATTGAGGAATTGTACTTGGTGGTCGACGGAGTAGCTGATCATTAAAAAAAAGGACCTGCCCAGGACCGCACAGCAGAAAAGCAGTGTAGCACGAACCTGAGAGCATGCCGCAACTCCGGACCCTGCACACTAAACCTCCCAGCAGTAGTCGCCAGGAACATGTGATTGGCCTTCAAGAATACCCTCCACAGAAATGCCCCGAAAAGTACACAAATCCACTCACGTAAACCACCCCGCATTCACCCCCTCCTGAAAGGCCTGCCCACTACTTGCTATTACATACTCGCCTAGTCCAGAACTTCAATTTCCCCTGCGCCACAACACAGGGCACACACATCCTGGTTGATGTAAATTAAAAGAAATTAAAGAAAGCCAGAATTAGATTAAAAGCGGCGTGGGAACACTAGTACTGAGAACAAACTCGACCACATTACCTGCTCTATGGGTAGGTTTCCACTCGGAAAGGCCCACAACCACGCTTTGGCTCGCTGCACCCTTCACAGATGAGAAATATGCATTTGCATATCAGTCTGGTCCCACCCACAAGCGCAGTCCAGCACCGAAATTCTAGGCAATTATTCTCTGAACAAGAGAACTAACAGCAACCCCATACACGTGTTTCGGTCTTATTGGGCCTCCTCAGAAAGTTGAAGCTGAGCCTCTCTAAGGTACAGTGAGTAAGGGGTCCACGTCGGAGATCGGATTGGACAAGAGATGGCATGGCCCTTTTTTTTACTATGTCAAAGTGATAGGTGGGTGAATTGCTAGCAATCATTTCGCCAAACCTTCCTCTCATTTTCTTTCTTAATCTGACAGGCCTGTCACCACATACTGCAAGTATTTACCCCTATCCAATCCCCGGCCCAACAGAGATGGTCGTTGCTGTGTAGTGAAAGGATGCCAGCCGGAGTCAGCGCCTCAGACTAATAAAAGGAGAGCCGGGCGAATTGCTAGCATTCATTTCACTGCACCTGCCTCTCCTTTTGTTTTTTAATCAGCGGCCCCACCCTTCCAGACAGGCCTTTCACTAGGCACTGTAAGCATCTACCCCAACCCTCTCTGAGACCAACAGAGATGGTCGTTGCTGTGTAGTGAAAGGGGTCAGCACTTCATATTAACAAACAAAAGGAGAAGTGGGTACAGGAAAAGGAATTATAACAATACTGCCACCTCTTCATCTGAACCGAGACCTGCCCAGAAATGCTTGGGCACGAAGGAGGGCTAGTGGGGGGATCCCCACAGAGTCCCGGCTCAGGAGCACCTTTTGGAGGCTCTGTCCCAGCTAGCCCAAGCCCATTTAAAATCCTGCTTCTCTCACTTGCATGAATACCACCTTCCTATTGATATTTACAAGCAGTGGGTTCCTGGGACTTGGGGCTGGGAGGGACCAAACCACAGTCCTATCCCAGTCCCATACCAAGGTCTCATGTTGTGGGGAAGGCCAGCCATGTTGAAAAGTAGACTACAGCAAGCCTTACACAATATAGGCCAACGTGCGCCATTACACCCGGGAGGCCCTTCTCCTGTCCTTTTTTTTTTCTGCATTCTGGCACATGTGGTCCTGGATTTATAATTGAAATTCAGAACTGCAAGTCCCAGAATGCAAAGTAAAAGACAAGACTGTGCAAGTAACCATCAAATGGAGTGGGGCTTGTTAGCATGCATGTGAGCCGTGACGAGAATACATTGATTTGGGCTTGGCATGGCATTTGGGTGGTATGGAAGGTTGAGCAGGTGTTAGGCCCTCTGAACATTTCATATGCTGCTTTCGTATTTAGTAAGATACTGAGTGAAAGGGGATTAAAAAGCAGTGCGAGCAAATTTACAGAGTAGAATTGGAGACTAAGGGCCTCATTAAGAGGTTGGCGGTATTTCTTTTGGAAATATATCTATGCCCAAACACTGTTACCGCCTGTGGTAAGCATGCAGTAGCGGGACAGATCCGCATGATTCAGAGTCATGTGGACACTTGGTTTAGTCCCCATTTTGCTGTCCCATAGGACAGGTTGTATATTACCGTTGGCGGTAATGGCTCCACGCGTTAATGGTTTGGGGCGACAGTTTTTAATGTTTCGATTGGAAACGCTAAATTTGTTGGTGCAGTAAAAGTGGCGGCAATACTCTTCCTGCAATTTTTTTTACTGCAATGCCAAGCACTTAATATGGTCATAATTCCCTGTTAGCATAGCTTGAATGAATGAATGAATTAATTAATTAATTAATTAATTAATTAATTGGGAATTTCTAAAGCACAGCTTAGACCCGAGGGTATCTTTGCGCTTAATGATGCCATGTGCACCTCTGCCCACATTGGGGTGGGCATGCATTACTCAGGTGCAACTCATGCGCAACATTGATAGCATTTTGAAATCAGTCATGGGTGTTGAATAAATGTAAACTGTAGCATATGATATAATAGGAGTCTCTTATAGAAAGAATCGTGTACAACAGTTGCAAATGAAGGAAACCGTGGTGGCAAATCCGGCGGCATCTGATTCTGTTGGTGTGGAAGTCCGGTGTTAAAAATGCTGCCAGTGGGGTTCACTTTATGCACAAGGGATGCCCTCCTTACACCCAGCTTACCCCAGCCTCTTAGTACCCTGAATAAGTGGTAAGCGGAGATGCCACTGCATTTTACCTTTTACACCAGAATTAAGGCCTGGAATGGATATGGCAATAGACGGTATTCTCTGCCACGTTTGCAACACTTAATGGAAAAACTGTTATGTTAATATGGCATTAAGCACCCGTTCCAGGGGCTGTAATGGTTGGTAACGGCCCGGCGGCCTGGGTTAAAGGCCTGAGCAAAGCAAAGGCATTTAACAAGGGCCCTGGGATGTTGGAGCCGATCTTCCATTTCCATGGCAGCCAAACCGATGCAGAGTGGGAGGTGCAGCAGCAACTGCGGCGGCGGCGGCGGCATTCGCCGGAATCAGGTAAGTGGGAGGGGAGGTTTTTTGATTTTTTTAAAGGGAACAGAGGGTGGGGGGAAGATGGTGGACGAGCAAACTAGCCATCAGGTGGTTTGGAATCCGGGCTGAGATCACGAGTTTGAGCCTGCGTTCCCAGCTTCCTGATTGGTCAGCTTGCTAATATGCCATTATACCACGCCAGTTCATCACTATAGTGGAGGGGAGTGGGGAACTGGGCCCCTGTCAGTGATATCCAGAAATAAGTCTGCTAAAGGAAAGCAAATAAGCAAGGGGAAGCTAAGTGGATGGAAAAGTGGGAAATAGATGCTACAGACAGGAACGCAGAGATGCTGTTGGTTCATGTATGCAGGGCCAGCTGAAGATGTATGGGGGTTCGTGGGACCCTGTGTCAACGTACACCCCCTTGCATACAGCTGGGATAAACAGTCTGAGGCACCAGTGGGGTGCTAAAAAAAAGGGACGCAACAAAGTTCTTAATAGGATCTGATCCTTATGGGACAGTCGGCAAGCGGGAAGCCAAAACTCTAAATGTCCGCTGAAAAGTTATTAATCGCTCTTTGTCAGCAAGGGGCTCATGTAGACGAAAGTGGAAAAGGCAACGAGGTAGATGAATGCTGCTGGGTACTGCAAGAGGGCTGCAGGAGGTGCTGGTCTGGGGCGCCAGCAAAGACAGCCTGCAACCTGCATGCTGAAAAGAGCTGATTTAATGTCCTGAGTTAAGAGTAGTACGTTGCTGTATCATAAGACTGCCGACATAGATGCAGTTGCTCGGGGACAGTGGGTGGGGCGGGGTGAAATGTTGAAAGTCCCTGATGCCATCCCTGGGTGAATGTTAGTCCTGTTTAGTGCACAATAGTCAACTAGGTCAGGCATATCTTACAGCCCCCTTTTTACATGCAGCCTGAATGTATGATGAATGAATGTGACGTTTTACCACATGGGGAGGTCCGTTTCCTGAAATTGGAAAGAGAGTCTTTGGAATTACACGTGTCACGGAAGACCACAGAAGCTATGTGGACCGGAGCCTAGGTGAGGCCCGTCTCCACCCGGCAGCTGATGGCCTGTCCCGGGGGTCACCTTTCTCTCATGTAGCCACACAAAGAGATTCTTGTTGTGACACCGAGCTAAGCTACTGCAAAACATTACCGCCGTTTTCTTTCCATTTCACTACCATGAATTTATTGCACCAGCAGGTGGCGCGTCAGATGTAATCGGCAGTGAAACCATAAACGTGCGTGACCTGACACTGGAAACTCCAAGGAGTCTTTCTTCTCTCGCACTCATCAATATCCTTACACTTTCAATTAAAATGTTCTGTGTGTTTTGAGCCGCTATTAGGAGTGTTATGAGGGCCATTAACATCACTATAAAACTTCCAACAGGCGGTATTGCAGCGACTGGCTGTTTTGTGAGACAAAGATCGCTCGGTGAGAAATTGTGTGTACGGCAGTGGTCGAAGTGAGCGAGAGCAGAGTGGCACTTCTTTTATTTTTGCTGTTAACAGTGCCACTACTTTCAATAATATCTCTTCATTTTACCACCCAACGGCAGTTCCAGCGAAACTGAAGTCTGTTTCACTGCACTTTCACAAATCCCGAATGACCTCTCAGCCTGGATGACTTCTCAGCCTGGATGACCTCTCAGCCTGGATGACTTCTCAGCCTGGATGACCTCTCAGCCCGGATGACTTCTCAGCCTGGATACCTCTCAGCCTGGATGACTTGTCAACCTGGATGACTTCTCAGCCTGGATGACCTCTCAGCCTGGATGACTTCTCAGCCTGGATGACTTCTCAGCCTGGATGACTTCTCAGCCTGGATGACCTCTCAGCCCGGATGACTTCTCAGCCTGGATGACCTCTCAGCCCGAATGACCGCTCAGCCCGGATGACTTCTCAGCCTGGATGACCTCTCAGCCCGAATGACGTCTCAGCCTGGATGACCTCTCAGCCCCGATGACCTCTCAGCCCCGATGACTTCTCAGCCTGTATGACCTCTCAGCCTGGATGACCTCTCAGCCCGGATGACTTCTCAGCCCGGATGACTTCTCAGCCCGGATGACCTCTCAGCCCGAATGACCTCTCAGCCCGGATGACTTCTCAGCCTGGATGACCTCTCAGCCTGGATGACCTCTCAGCCTGGATGATCTCTCAGCCTGGATCACCTCTCAGCCTGGATCACCTCTCAGCCTGGATGACCACTCAGCCTGAATGACCTCTCAGCCTGGATGACCACTCAGCCTGGATGACCTCTCACCCTGGATGATCGCGCAGCCTGGATGACCTCTCAGCCTGGATGACCACTTAGCTTGGATGACCTCTCACCCTGGATGACCTCTCAGAATGGATGATCTCTCAGCCTGGATGACCTCTCAGCCTGGATCACCTCTCAGCCTGGATGACCACTCAGCCTGAATGACCTCTCACCCTGGATGATCTCGCAGCCTGGATGACCACTCAGCCTGGATGAACTCTCACCCTGGATGATCTCTCACCCTGGATGATCTCTCTGCCTGGATGATCTCTCAGCCTGGATGACCACTCAGCCTGGATGACCTCTCACCCTGGATGATCTCTCAGCCTGGATGACCTCTCAGCCTGGATGATCTCTCAGCCTGGATGACCTCTCACCCTGGATGATCTCTCACCCTGGATGATCTCTCACCCTGGATGATCTCTCAGCCTGGATGACCTCTCACCCTGGATGACCTCTCACCCTGGATGATCTCTCAGCCTGGATGACCTCTCAGCCTGGATGATCTCTATCTGGCTTCAGCTTCACTATGGGGACCTGAAGAAGGTTCTGCTTATACTAAGAAATGATTTCTCGCAACACCCCATATCCCCCTGATTTTTTAAAAACTTGTCAAGTTGTGATCTCAGATTAAATGCTTTGATGTTACTGAAGAGGAAGTCGGGATCCTAGGCGCCCCATCCCACCAAGTTCATGACAAGGTGGAAAGCCAGAAAATACTGCAACCACCCATTCTATTTTAAACAAATCCTAAATGCACCCATGATCAACAAATACAGTGAGAGGTACCCTCTTAGTCAGCCACACAGACCAGGTGCGGTACAAAACTATCCATGCATGAGTGAAGAGCCGCAGGCCATAGTCAGAGACACTCATATGGACAGCTTGGACTAAGCGCAGAGAAGCCATGTTGCTGACGTCATTAGAGACACCACGACATGAAATACATGTGCAATCTGCACTGCGTGACACAAACTCACGCTCGAATACATGAAGAACGCAAGCGTACAGTTCTATAGTTAGAGGACAGATACTTATACATACTGCCATTGCTTTTATTGTTTTTGCCATTAGCCAAACGCAGTAACGCAGAAACCGCAAGGCGCAAGAGATCCTGAGCGAGATTGCTGATGCTTAAAGCCAATAGTCACGTGGACATACAGGAGAGAATATGGAACCTGATCCATTCACGTATAGCTAATTCATAGACAATTAAGTATAACATAGACAAAGTAGAAACCGCATTATAAGGTTCAGGAAAACTACAGCGGGCCTCAAATCATTGAGCAGGAGACGAGCTGAGCTGAATCAGGATGGACAGGGAGCAAGAAATGTGAGTCAGAACCCACAGCCAAGGTTATGAGATATTAAGACATTCCAATCCCCAGACGACAAAGGGACCAGCTGCAGAGAAATTGAATAAATCCTCATAATTCAGAGCTGCAGAAGCCCAATTTTGCAGTCTCTAGACATGTGATGCTGTTGATGCAGGCATTGGATAGTGATCAGTGGTGGGAAGGAAGAGCCGATCCCAGGCCGCCTGACGGAAGCTGCAACAAGTATGCAACAAATGTGCACCAAGTGTTGCGACGAACGGTACATGGTCTCATAGGCAAAGGTGGTACATACAAGTTACAATACAGACACATAATCGTTTGCATCACCTTGAAAACGTCTACAGTGAGATGAGAACCATTTTGGGTCCCAGGACTGGGGACGTCAGCTCTAGCCAATCACAGTTTACTACCATAGGGGTGGGTAGCTACGGGCAAGAACCAATGATAAGTCTACTACTCTGCAACAATGTATTAGTAAATTGGGGCTGGGACAGACCAGTCACCTGACATGCGAAAGCCAGTAGAATAACACATATAGGTACCCATGTAGGTTATTATACTCCTGACTGCCAATCACCACATAGTGATACATTTTTGGATAACTGCCCAAGTAATGACAGAGTAGTGATGTGTTTTCTTAACAAAATGGGCCTGCCTGCCATTTACTGTGTGACATGCTGGAATTTTTCTGAGTTCTTGTATTGATCCCTGTTGCTTTTGGCTGTAATAAACCACAGCTTGAACTTGCCGTTGACTGAGCCCTCTGTGTATACTGGGGGAGGGAGTTAGGCCCTTCAAGTCTGTGGACTCACAGCATCGCTCTGGCATACCTGGGCGACTGTCCCCAACAAGTTGGTAGCAGAGCTGAAGGTTCGCTGCATCATCCCGGCACAAGGTCGTCTCCCCTGCCGCAGAACCTGAGAGGCTGAAGGACCCTTGCATATTTCGAGAAGACGGGAAACACGTATCCGTGGAAAGGCCGTCAGGCGCCAGCTTGGAAATCATCCTGCCCGAAGTCAGTGAGGAGTCCAACAGGACTGGGATGGGGAAGTGAGCACCTTCTGGGGGACACGGCAGCTGAGCAGCATCAGCAGACCACAGAGTGTAAGTATTGATCCAGTCGACTGGCAACTGTGGGTGTGAGGGAGGGTATTGAGTATTGTGGAGTATTGTTTAGCATCATCGAGTTTTGTTAAGTCGGGTTGCAGAGTCTCTTGTCTCTGGTCTGCTGGGCCTGTTGGGCTGAGCTGGGCTGACGAAAGACGGTAAGCCGCCCCGTAAAACTTTGAAAACAGTACTGATTTGTGGATCCCAGGAAAACCTATCATTGCCCTCCACTTACGTCCTCAGCAACGATTAGTGAGCAATTGTAAACTGTTACATTTGGTTAAGCGGGAACAAGTTGGGCGTCGACAGCGTAAAGGTTTACGCCTGACTCTGCCCGTCTGAGGCACGATTCCTCTGGAAGCTCAAGAGAAACCGCCTACCTGGTGTTAAAACACTAAACTTGCCTCGGGCATTGGCACTCGGAAAATTCGCTGTGACTCTCGCCGTCAGGCCGCTGTGGACTACCGTGAATCCACCCCCCCCTCCCATCTTCCATCTCTCCTCCCATTCCCTGCCTGCTCCCCGCTTCCCGCTCCTACCTCCTTGCTGGTTCGGGTCCCACGCGGAATGCAGCTATGGGTTGGGCACGCCTAGGAGACACGGAAACAGCGATCCCCGCTCCCACCTCCTTGCTGGTTCGGGTCCCACGCGGAGTGCAGCTGTGGGTTGGGCACGCCAAGAAGACATGGAAGCAGCGATCCGCGTCTGCGAGCGCTGCTAACTCTGCGAGCACTTTCGGTGTTCCCCCTGCTGCTGCCTGTGGGAGTTTGTGGGAGTTTGCGAGAGACAGCCTGCGTGAGCTATCTCACGGAGCGATCAGGTAGAAAACTGTTAGACTCTCCATTCAGCAAGAGCAATACAGGAAGGGTTCTCCACCTGGGGCAGTATCCGAAATTTGAAATAAGGGTAATAACTTAATAACTCCTTTTTTTTTTTCTCTCTCCTTCTTTCAAACCGGAATATGAGCCAAGGTAAATAGCGGTAACCTTGGATACCCAGCAAGGAAAGGAGGAATCTGGGGGTGTGGTACCTCTAACACTACCAGTACATGAGTGAGTAAACTTAGAGGATTAATTGAGTGGCAGGAGTGGGTCAGCAGTAGCAGGAGACTGCGGGCCTACGGCCTTTGATCCTGCTGGTGAGTTGGGCCTCAGTTTATCACAAAAGCCACTCTGCTGCTGTGTGCAACTAACTATTTCCAGAGTGCGTTTATGAACAGCGCATAGTGAAGCTCACTTCATCAACCAAATTTGGAGGCAAACAAACTGAGTGGAAAAGTCTCATTTGAATTTAACACTATATGCCTGCAAACACCCCTACTAATAGCGACTGGAACAAGACTTGCAACTAAATCCAAGATCACACTTGGTACTACGGTTGAACTGAGGTCCCTTGGAACCAATCATCCCGATGAAACCACACTAGGTGACACTTCACAAGCATTGAATACAAAAGGAGGTATTGTAACACTAGTAAACACATTGGAGGACAATATTCAGGAAAGCAACATTAACTCTGAGATTAGTAAGGACATGTTCTATCCAGACAAAGATTCAACAGTGCCAAGCCAGCCCCCAAATCATGTATACAAGATCCAGACAGAAACACGCGAGCCGCAATTATCACAAAAGTAAAAAGCGATTGCGGCAAAAAAAAATTGGGAGCTGGCATACGCAAAGGCCAAGTTGCGAGAAGATATCGGACAAAGGAGCTTCCAGCGAAAGAATACCAGGCAAGCTCGATTATCGATGGACATTACAGAAATTGAGGATTTGATGACGAATCAGGCTAAAAGAAATGAAGTATTTAACATACAGAAAAGCATAAAGGAGAGCTGCCATGGTTAGCATCAACACCACGAATCTTAATGCCTGATGTGATGACAAAGGAGTATCACACATCTACTATAGTACATAATATCAGACAACCTGGAGATAGATCCCCAACAACAGAGCATACATCGAACAATAAGAACTTCTGTCAATGTCAACCAAATGCATTACCGACAAACACACCAGAATCAATACCCACAACTATGCTAGACTTACAAAATGTGCTGTTAGCTGTAACCTCACAGGCGATGATACCATTCATGAAGTTACTAGAAAGTAGTCGCGATGCGCAAAAAGATCAAGCTACCCTGCTGGCTCTCATCCATTCAAAGCAGATTTTTGTGGAATCTTTTCTAAACACGATAAATAATTGACTGAATCAAGAGGCTGAAACAAGTGCCCAATGGCAGTCCAGGCTATTTGAAATAGCAAGAAGAGAACATGAAGAGAAGGCAACACTGACAGCAGGTATGATGGAAATCTTAGCAAAGGGGCACCTGCCGCCTAGTGTAAGACCGCAAAATGAAACTGGACAAAAGGAACCCGTGCCACATCAAATTGCACAAGCGCAATCTGAATATGTGCAGGGTAGTACCGACATTTTGACAGTGGACTCTATCCAACGAGGTGAGAATGCGATTGAAACCACTGAGGTTCTGACCTCCTCCTTACCTGAGAAGCCAATGGAACATTTTGCTATTTTTGACAACAACAAGAACATTGCAAATATCCCACAACCATCACAGAAAAAAAACTACCAAATCAACAAAGAAAAAGAAAACAAATGGGTCTAGAGCCTTCTTACGTAATTTGACAACCTCTAAAGCGAACAAAAACATACAACAAGGAGAGAAAAAAAAGAGGCAACACTAAGTAGGATAGTGAAGCAACAAAAATCCAATTCGACCGAAAATATCCAAATAGATATCACTAGATTGGATGATGTGATGACTGAAAAAAACAAAGAGCGAGAGATGCACTTAGTCAAGAAATTTTGTTGAACCTATCTACTTACTCCAAAGAAGAGCAAGAGAGTAACTGGGATTCGCAAATTTCTACCAATGATCATTCTCTAATCATTGTTGACTTATGAAGAAGGTTACACCATAGAGTCCAGCTACACTGACCTTAGCTGTGAAGACATTTCTGATCTAGATCTGGAGACGTCTAGACTTAGTGTGGAATCAATTTCAGACAGTGAAGATTCTACACCACATTACTCGGAGAGGAGCCAAAGAACCAACGAATTAGAAAATAGTGTAGACACAGGTAATAGATCAAAACTGCGGCAACCTTTATTTCTTAATACAATGGATACTCCTCAAACCATAAAATTAAAAATCAAGCAAGTGGAAAATGATAATTACCAACAAGATCTGATCCTAAACAGAACAAATACTTTGAGACTGATACACGCAACTCCCGCACTTAGATGGGTCAACATAGGACACTTAAAAGTGGTGGAATTCATGGATGAAAAGAATTCAGATGTGATTCTCGTACATTTGCATAATACAGAAGATAGTGAAAAGATCATGAAAGAGGCACACCTCTTTTTGAAATTGGGGTTCTCATGTACGGCTGAAACAGCAAGTACGAGGAAACCAACACGGGAACCTCAGCATTACATGAAGAGATCGATAAAACAGGAGAGAGGGGAAAATGATGGTTCACACTCCCCGGGGATCTCTACAAAAATCAGAATGGTACGCTCAGCAGGAAGAGTGATAAATAAATATACAAGAGTAAATGTTACCAACATGCCATTCTGGAGAGAGGAGGAAACCTCACATAAAACGATGACAGCAATGAGAAAAAACTATTCATAACCATCAATTAACAGACCTAACACTTCTCTGACTCTGTGTACCTGGAATACCAGAGAATTTTCTCATCTCTTTCGCCTAAATAGGGATGATCTCTGTAAATATAACTTCATATGTTTACAAGAAACATGGATTGACATTATGCCCGGATGCGACGGGTACACAGTGATCATGAATCCTGCCATTTCCCGTAAAAAAGGACGTCCATCAGCTGGACTCTTAACTTTGATAAAAGTGGAAGAAAATATCCTAGTTGCAGATTCTATTAACATCTCACCGTGGATCCAACTAACGATGGTAGAAATCTTGAGTGGCAAGAAGAAACATGAAAACTTGGTGCAAGTGCCGGCACAGAGATTAGCAATATTCAATATATTTTGGAATCAGGCGGCGATTCAAATGGAAGAATTCATTGATACGCTATTCTCCGCCGTAGATAAAGTTGTGCTGGAATCACACGATACTGAGATGATCTTATGTGGAGACCTCAATATACATTTATTTGACCAACAAGGGTTAGCGATTGAGAAAACGCAACTCTCAGCGAGAGCAAAAATATGGAGCAAAGAAACCACAGGGCGACAGCTCTACTGACCCAATCAACTGAACTACAATCCAAAAAGTGCAACATGGTCAAATGGAAAAGTGTCAGCCGCTTTGGATTAAATTTATATATCACCAAATCTAATCTCCAAAGTAACGGCCCAAGACAATATAACTTCAGATAATAGTGATCATCACATTGTCAGCATAACATGGAAAGCACCATATTGTGAAAGTAATAAAATTCATCTACCGCACATGGAAACAAACTCCTCAGTCACCCGACTGCGCATCAACGATAATCAAATGAAGAAACTAGTAAGTACTTACACCAGCTCTGTGGTATCTGGCATGGAACAAATAAATTATGAATGGATACTCTCGCCGTTCTTACAAAAGATCCATAACCAAGAGTCCTCAAAGAAGTGCCACACCCATGCTTATAACCTACAAGTAGTAAACAAAAAAAAGAATTGCGGAAATCGATCACGGAAATAAAAAGAAAGAAAGAGGCCAACTCATGGATCGCAATTAGACAAGCAAAACAAAGTTACAGAAATTGGACAAAGAATGCAAAAGCATTGCTCTTACAACAAGATGCAGAAGCAATCTTAGCCCTCTTGAAAACTAATAATACGCGAGGATTATGGAACCTATTGAATCCGCAAATGGACAAGCACCATAAAATAATCCAAGGGATTTCAGAATCTACATGGACTAATCACTTCAAGGCAATCTACAAATCTACAGTGAGAAATCATTCTACCAGTATGGAGCAGAATGAAATGTCTGTTTGGACAAACTCCTGGACAGTGGAGGATATCTTGACAATCATAAAGAAGCTGAACTCATCAAGGGCCCCTGGTCCAGATGGTCTAAGTAACATGCTTATAAAGAAACACCCAGAGGATTGGGCAACATTCTGCGTTCATCTATTTTCTGCAATTGAAAAAGGGAAACAAATACCCGATACCTGGACAACTGCAATCTTGATACCAACATATAAAGCAGGTGATAGGCAACTACCTACAAACTACAGACCAATCGCACTTTTGGACCCGATTGGGAAGATTTTTGCAATGCTTCTACTAAACAAACTTAATATAAGGATCAAGGAAAATAAGCAATTTGACATCAGGCAGACTGGATTCACAAAGAGCACGGGTACTCATGTAAATCTAATGATCTTGAATCTATTGAAACAGGAGGCATTGGTCAACAAGCATACCACATATGCAGCATTCATAGACCTGCATATTGCCTTTGATTTGGTGAATAGGAGAACATTGTGGGAAAAACTAATGAAGTGGAAGTGTCCATTGAAAATAGTGGAACCCATTAAGCAACTATATAGCAATACCACCTTAAGAATCAGACTTTCACAACAAGGTCAATTATCGGCTCCTATTGAAGCGGAAAATGGTCTCAAACAGGGCTGCCCTCTTGCAGCAACACTGTTTAAGCTGTATACTATGGATCTCCCTGATCCTCCTCGTTTTCAGAAGGCAAATCCACCCAAATTGAATAACCAGCAGATTAAGCACTTGATGTATGCAGATAACATTGTCATCTTAGACAAAACAGAATTAGGGCTACAAAGAAGCCTACGGGAGTTGGAAACTTATATGGTGGAAAATGGCTTAGAGATAAACACTGCCAAAACAAGAATCATGCCACTTCTAGCAAAAAAAAGGACAAAAAAGAAAGCAACAGCCTTTACAATTTTACATGAACAAACAAAAATTGACAACAGTAACAGAAATCAAATACCTGGGATTTCTAGTGAATCAATCAGAAGTTGAAACCCCATGAATAAACCAATTAAGAACAAAAACAGCCTCACTGGCGAGACAAGGGTTATTTATACACAGAAAAGTCAGAAAATACTCCTTACAACCGATCCTCATATTCTACCAACAAAAAGTTACCGCAATTTTGAGTTACGGGAGTGAGTCTATGATAAATTTCGACCAATCAAAGAAAGATGATTAATGAGGACGAAATACCAGCATACAAACTATTTGAACAGAGATCTGATACAGTGATACAGTGGCTAACGCGGCATTAGCGACATGGAAGAACGTCATGATTGATGTGATGACAGCAAATAGTATAACAACAGAGATGCTTGTGAACCGCCCTCAATGCGCTAAACAAAGACTACAGCGAAATGATTGGATTTCTACCCTAAGCACGCTATCAGATGAACTTGAACTGTGAATTGGACAACCGTGCACTCAATGACTTACCGGCATATCTGAAGCAATTTCCGGATAGGAAGATTAGGGATCAATTCATTAGATTTCGATTGAATCAACTACCAACACGAGAACTCATGGCAAATAACAGGCTCATCTTGAAAGAGGCAGCATTCTGTCGATTCTGTGAGAACAAACAGAAGACTGAAACATCATATCATCATGATTTGCCCTGCGTTGGCTGAAAAAAGAAACTGGTTTCAAGAAATGATATCTACATCTGGAAACAAGCTCAATAGCCAGGACAGATGGAATTTAATACTGTCAGGAAATAACAGGAGCCTCACTACTGTCATAATTCAATTTTGGAATCATATTTCTATGATGAAAAGCACATAAATTGTTATTATGGACTTCTAGCAGTATCCAAAGTTGCAAGGGAAATGAAATGAGATAGCTCAGAAAGTACGGTCAATGAAAGAATGTGTTTTTTGTTTCTTTTTTTTTTTTTGCTTTTCTACATTTTGGAATTGTATGATTGTATGGATAAATGAAAAGTTTTGAATACAACTACAACATTTAATAAAAAAATAAAATAAAATAAATTATCTAGCATTGTCAAAGCTAGTAGGGACAGGAGCAGAGGTAGATGTCCCTTTTCTATGTCTAGGGAACATTTGAGTTTAGAGGTAAACAGTTCTGGTGAATAACCTAGACTATTGACTCGAGGGCATGGATGACAGATGATATGTAAATAGTGGTTTTCCTGTGGGTTGGGCGTTTTAGCTCAGGTCATAGATGACAGTATCCCCGTAAGGGTTAGCAAGGGAGCTACTCTAGATTACGGAAGGTGAGTTGAATGGTTAAGTCTCCTGAAGTGAGATGTTTTGCACGCTTGGCAAAGCAGCAGGTACAGTTCAATCACAAGAGAATATTTTATACTCTGCCTCGAGGCGGGAAGACAGCTGTAGGTTTTTTGTATGGTTTTGGAGTAACAGGCTATTACAGTGTGTGTGCCGTATTTTCTTTTTCAGCACTACCTTGGTTTGCGAATTGGGTATGTCCCCCATAGGTTTGTTTACAAAAATAGGGAATGCCTTAATGCCACAGCTCCTTTAGGCTAAATATAGTGGAACAACAAAGAGTGAACCTGGGCGAAATGAGATCGGAACGTCTAATTCAATAGACAATACCAAATCTTGTCAAAAATATATATTTATTTATATGTATCTTACACAAAACATTTTTATTCTCGACATCCACATATGTACACCACGATTCATTCCATCATTCATTCACACTCTCTCTATACACATCAATATTCCAAGATAGGGTACTCTGTCCACCGAGAAAACATATATATTCACATAAGTTTCAACACTTCTTTGTAACTTCAGTAAGTGTTAATACACAACAACAAATATCATCCTGCTTATTTGATATAGCTCAACATATGTTTTGGTCGTCACACAATGGACCCCTGGTTTGGGCCAGTTACTAAAAGCGACCTTCTTCAGGAGACGGATGGTTGAATTATAACCACTCTGAAATTTCAATACGGTGGAGGATGTCTTCAAAACACAATCTCCACACCCAATGTTGGAGTCACGTGTCAAACAATGGACTTTATCCTGCAGTGGTGATGGATTAATCTACACCTATACTGACTAGTAGTACAGGTATGGGAGTGTCTTGTGTGTCTGTCAATAACTTTCCAAAGAGCAAAGATCCCTGCTCATACCTCGCGTGTCAAGGTCCTGATATATTTTGTGCTGATGGCCAGATATTTTTCCAGCTTTCATCTGTAATTCCTTAGTTACAATCAACTTCTTAATCCGCTCGTGTATGTTGTGGCGAGAAAAGATATGTAAATATAGCATAGAATGGTTCAAAAGGAAAGCGGGAAAGTTAACTAAACCATGGCCACCTTGCAGAAGTTTCTCCAAAGACGTGCAGCAATCACTTCTGACACACATACGGGGTGTCTATAGGGGGAAGAAGTGAACAAAATGCCTGGCCATATACGAGTTGTGGCGCATGTTTCAGGAGGGACAGGGGGATGCAGTGAGGTGTCAGTGGATGCTGAGCCAGCAGGAGGTGAAGGAGCCAGGGGCTCAACGCTCCACTCCTCCACACGTTCCTCAATGTGTAGCATGCAATAACACAGATGATGAGGAAGGGATGTACCCGTTACAAGAGATAAGATCCTTACGGGAATTGAGAGCAGCAGAGAGGTATTCAAATCTGACATATAAGCCACCACCATATACAAAGGAGGAGGGGCAGAAAGGTGTAGGGCAGCCAGCTACTGCACAAGAGGCAAGCAGCGAGGTGCAGAAGAGCACAAAGGAGGGGCTCCGGAGCATAGCTAGGAAGGAATGGATAGGAGGACAGATACTCCTGAAGCTGGAAGGAAAACAGATGGTGAGGCAGAAGGGGCGGATGAGGCAATGGAAGGTCTGAAGGGAAGCAGAGAAGCATCAGACTGGGCGGAGATAATAGGCGAGGCAGATAGGAAGGAGAGGGAACAAGAGGATAAACTAGTAAGAGAGGAGAGGGAAAGGAGAAGAGAGGAGAAGTTAGAGAAAGCAGATAGGGAGTGAACGAAGAAGGAGGAGAAGGAGCAGATGAAGAGGGATAGAGAAGAGAGGATCGAAGTGGGATCACAAAGAGACGAAAAGAGTGGAACGGGAGCAGCGGGACAGAAAGACAAGGGAAGTGGAAGAGATGGAGAGGTGAAGGGAAGTAGGAGAGAAGGAAAAAGGAAAGTTGGTTGAGAGGGAAGAACAGAGGAAGTTACAGCTGGACAGACTGGCAAGGGAACGCACGTGCAGGGAGGAGGACGAGCGAGTATTAAGGGCGGTAAAGCCACAAGGAGCAATGGATAGGGGAAACGACAGACTCGAGGAGGACAGACAAACAGAACCAGATAGCACAAGCTCACGGGGCAGGAGCACAGTGGAAAGAGATGGAGCAGGCCTAGGGCCTGGGGGGAGGAAGTAGATATGACTTGAGGGATATTGACCTCAGCATGAAACCTAACACGGGCTTGACACCTAGGAGACTGAGTTTCGCTGACGATTTTTGCAGTAACATGGGCACAGGGTCTGACAATGAAGACAGGAAGAGTGGGGACGAGAGGAGGGAGCAAATAAAAGACAGACAAGCGGGTGACATGGGTGCACAGGACACACACAGAAGGAGAAGGAGGGGGCAGTTCAGATAAGCATGCACGGTTGGCGAATTACTTGCACACTCTACATGACGCCACCACATATGTCGACAGGCTCAGAGACCCCCTCAGGACAAAGGAAGGGGGAAACAGCCATAGCTTGCTCAAAGGGAAGGTTAACAAGGAGATATGATGACAGTGTCCGGGTACCCCTACTACAACCTATAGATATATACGCAGGCATCGAAAGCGAGAGAGGGGACAGACAGGTCAGACTCACTAAAAGCACACAAGGGGAGGGGGCTTCACAAAGAAGGCTTTATTGGGGAGTAGTGCAACCTCAGTATATACCATGGAAACACACAGAGAAGGAGAATGTGAAGTGCAGACTGTCCTCATTAAGTGCAGAGCCTTGGAAGTGGATTTACGAGATGGAAAGAATGACAGTGGGAAACAGCTTATCAGTGGGAGACATAAAGGGACTACTAGCAGTGATTCTTGGGGGCGCTGCTGATGACCTATCGAAAAGGGCAGGGTTCCCATGAGTGACAACCCAAAACACGGCGCATGATGGTTCGCCGTTTGCAAATTGCACAACTCCTGTATGGCAAGCATTAAGGACACAATACCCTGACCCCTCAGACTTTGGAGCAATTTTGTCCCGTAAAATGAGGGAAGATGAAGACCCCTTGCAGTATATAGAGGAGATTCAAGAGCTTTGACGCCTTGAAACACGAGAACCGTGAGACAAAACAGTAGCAATATTTTATATCATACTAGTGCAATGGCTGACATAACCCATCCAGAAACACCTAAGGAAGTTGGTAGGAATGGAAGCCAAACAATGGCCAGAAATACAACTCACAATAGTTCACCATTGTAGCCTATGGCAGGGAGAAGCTTAAGAAAAAAGCGCAGGACAGGAAGATAGACAAAGTGAAACTGGTACAGAAAAAGCTATCGAAGTAGGTGAAAGAGGGGGACGTATCAACCAGACCCGCCACACAGGGAATGCAACAGCAGTAACAGCCACAGCTGCAGCAGTTCACACCGCCCATGCGGGGAGGGTTCATGGGGCGGGTGAACACACAACAAGGGTTTTGAGGAAGAGGCAGTAACTGAGAGGGTGCAGGTTCAGACCACAGATGCATCATAACCAAGGGGGCTTCCCAGGAGGGTTTTGGGGCTGTGGGCAGCAGATGCAGCCGGACCCAGGGGATATTTCAGGGGGTTTCCAACGGCAAGGGAGGGAGCCACCAAGTACTGGATGTGTGGGCAGTTAGGACACATTTCAAGAGTGTGTATGAGCAGGGGGATGTAGTAGAGTTGGAGAGTAGAGGGGCAGCCATATCAAGGGGACCAGGACGACTACTACACACAACCAGCAGCAGCAAGGATAGAAACAGAGCACACCAGCAGATGCCACAAGCACAAGTACAAGCACCACAGATGCAAGCACCAGTACCACAGTATTTACAAGCACCACAGCCTTGCGGGGACACACAGCAATTGACACAGATATAGAGCAATGACGCAACAGCACACGTGGACTCCATGGCAACGGTTCCCGTTATACAATTGGGAGGAGTTACCATGGTGCGGAACAACCCCTTTGCAGAGAATGGAATGTCCTTTTACCCTCAATAGGACAGCCCACAGATGTACTTCATGTGTCCCATCCTCCTCAATTACACCCAGTCCTGCGGAGGAATCTTGCATAGGGGTGGCGATAAGTGACAAAACTTTTTCCTTTCTTGTTGACACAGGGGCGACTAGGTCGTGCATTAAGGAAGGAGCATTTAAGTTATCAGTCAATGCCTTGAACACTCAAGTATTCTCTGGGGCTCGGGAAGTGGTTCCTTTCACAGACGATATAGAATAACACAATCTATCTCTGCCTTTACTCTACTCTCGACAGACATCTGTAAACATATTGGCATGATACATTATGAACAGACTAAACATGACTATTTCATTCACAAACAAGGGAATAGTGTGCTCCACACCAGGAATACACATGCTCAATGTAAGGGAGATTGTTCAAGCTTATTGTGGATGGAAGGTACAGAGGGTGGGTGCCAGTGGATGCAGAAATGTTTCAGTATGCGTATGACATTGCTATTGCATGACTTCCAGGTATTGCAGGGAAGATGTGTCGGGTTCCAAACGAATACCAATTCAGGCCTGAGCTACCATTGGAGAAGCAAGAGGGAAATATAGTGCCCATAGAAATAGAGGCAGTGGTTGCAAGAGAGAACTGGATAGCGGTACATGGGATGGACGACACAGGACGCAGGTTGTCCACAGTGACAGATGAAGAGCTATTCAGGGACGAGAGATAGATAGAGATGGTGTTTGAGATGAGTGTGACGTACTGGTTAAGGATACACTATAGGGAGGTACCACAGAGGATGCCAATGGCGCTGGAAGCGCCACCCACATTTTGTAAGGAGGATCTGGCCAAGGACCAGCACCTTATGGACAACAAGTCGTTATGATGTGGGACACATAAAGAGCATATGGGGAGTGAGGATCAAGCTGAAGACAGGAGCAATTTTACCAAGAGTGAAACAGTACTACTGGGGGAGGGAGTTGGGCTCTCCAAGTACACAGACTTCCAGCATCGCTCTGGCATGTCTGGGAGTCTGTCCCCAACATTACAGTCGACAAAGGTCCAGGCCATTTCCACCAAATTTGATTTGAACATTAGGTGGGTACGTGTGATTTCCCACACATGTAGCCATCTAATGTTACACTGGGAAAGTGCGCATCAGGAGCCTTTATGTCTAGTCAGTTGGGCCACTGTAATACACTGCTGTGGGATACCTCAAGACTGCAGACTATTCACCTCTCAGGCTTTGGCAGACCAGAGGAGATGAAAGATTTTCACTCTTGGGATCCAGGCTTTGTATTAATTTACCAAATTCTATTAATGATTACACAGATGTGTCTAGTGGCAGGGCCCTGTTGAAGCAGCTGCTGTTCAGGTGGGTTTTAAGTGTGGGTTACAGCAAAGTTAAGATCAGCACTTGACTGTCACCCTGGCCCATTCACAACCATTTTAAACATGTGTTTTACTGTGCTCCCTCCCATCTACTCCATCCCCCAACAGAGTCACAGTTCCACTGATTTGCTCCCTCCCACCTACCCCATCCCCCACCAGAGTCAAAGTTCGACTACTTACCTCCCTCCTACCTACCCCATCCTCCACCAGTCACAGTTCCACTACATTGCTCCCTCCCGTCTAACCCATCCCCCAGACCAGAGTCACAGTTCCACTACTTTGCTCATCCCCGCCCACCACTTCCCTGACCAGAGTCACAGTTCCACTACTTTGCTCATCCCCGCCCACCACTTCCCTGACCAGAGTCACAGTTCCACTACTTTGCTCATCCCCGCCCACCACTTCCCTGACCAGAGTCACAGTTCCACTACTTTGCTCATCCCCGCCCACCACTTCCCTGACCAGAGTCACAGTCCCACTACTTTGCTCATCCCCGCCCACCACTTCCCTGACCAGAGTCACAGTTCCACTACTTTGCTCATCCCCCCCACCACGTCCCTGACCAGAGTCACAGTTCCACTACTTTGCTCATCCCCGCCCACCACTTCCCTGACCAGAGTCACAGTTCCACTACTTTGCTCATCCCCGCCCACCACTTCCCTGACCAGAGTCACAGTTCCACTACTTTGCTCATCCCCGCCCACCACTTCCCCTACCAGAGTCACAGTTCCACTACTTTGCTCATCCCCGCCCACCACTTCCCCTACCAGAGTCACAGTTCCACTACTTTGCTCATCCCCGCCCACCACTTCCCCTACCAGAGTCACAGTTCCACTACTTTGCTCATCCCCGCCCACCACTTCCCTGACCAGAGTCACAGTTCCACTACTTTGCTCATCCCTGCCCACCACTTGCCTGACCAGAGTCACAGTTCCACTACTTTATTTGGCACTCTTATACCACTGGTGTATGAGTCCCAGTATTGGAGCCCAAATTGGAGAGATATGTAGGTGAGTAGAGCCTGTTACAAGTAGCTCTACCTTTTGGGGGTTTCGTTTTAAGAATCTTTTATCCATCCATAGATGGAGAGATATTAAGGCCGTTTTGAAGCTTAGTCGGATCCGTGAGGGGAGAACCTGCTGAAATCTGACTATGAATCTGAGTGTGGTCTGCGGAATTATCGATTCTCAGGGGAAAGCAGCACAGCTGTAGACATAGAAAAAAAAGAGCAGGTTAGGGTGCAGAGCCTTGTGGTACTCCACATCTCTCTAAATGGAAAGGGAGCAAACAATGCACAGTGCATTCTCTCATAAGACAGGATTTTAGCCAACAGAGAACAGTTCAGAGAACTCCTGCTCCATAAGGACTATCCAGCAAGATGCGAGAGTTTACTCTATTGAATGCCATAGAGAGAAGAAGGAGCATCAGTGTTTGACACCAAAGTGATCCAGCAAATGTCTATAATTTTAGTCTTTAAGGGAATGCAACGACCATTGTGAAATGGTTGGAGCTAGGCGATCATCACTCTCTCGAAAAGTCTGGAAAGAAAAGGTAGGCTTGAGATGGGACGGGAGTTGTTCAAATCTGACAGATCACGTCTGATATCTTGGATGTTGGTGTCATCACTGTTGCTTTGAAAGACAGAGCAACTTGGTCAGGTTCTAAGAAGCTGTTAATGAATGTTGTGGTTATTGGGACAACGTCTGGACGAGGCAGAAGATCCCTGTAGCGGGTAGTGGGGTGATGATTGCTTTGGGAACCTGAAGGTTTGGCGTCAGCTAGAAGTTTAGATATGCCCTGAAAGTCCACAAATGTGGAGTTCTTCAGAGTAAAAAGTATTTGCCGATTTTGGTGGGTATGAGTAAAATCTATGTAATGATGAATTCATAGGAATAGAAGAAGCTGAAATAACACAATATATACCATATAAATGTTAGCAACAAAGGAAGTTACCAAAGATACAGATAAAGAGTGGATCAGCGTATGGGGATTAGACACAGAAATTGGATTGTGAGACTCTTTACACACCCCACCATGTGGAGAATTATGTTTTGTTTATTTGTATAGCGCATCAAGCCCACAGGCATTTGTGCGTGTTGAATATTCTATCTTTTCTGCGTATTTCATGCTTTGGTAACGTATTGTGATCAGACAAGAGCCAGACTTCCTCCAAAATTTCTCCAGTGAAAATTTAGTTTAGCACTTTTCAAACTCTAGGAGGATTGTGAAACAAGGTATTTTTTTGTGTTTAACACTATGTATTCTGTTTTTAAACGGTCCATGTGTTTCTAAAAACTTTGACTTTCCAGCTTGATCTATGCAAGTAGAACTTTGCAGAAGGAGGCATCATGGGACAAGCTTTTGAGGCTCATTACAGAGGGAAGATTATCTGCCAATTATTTGCAAGTCTAGTGTGTTCCAGGGTCTCTGTGAATATATCAGGGGAGGCTTTTGGAAGCCTTCCACTGCCTTAGGGGTACGTCAGTGGAAAGAAACCATAGCATGATCAGACCATGTCTAGGAATAGAGAAAGACACCTTCATCTCTCTGATGAGGTCCAACAATGCAGAGAAGCAAGTGTCTGGGGTTGCTGTTGGTACTCTTGTTCAGAAGAGAACTGCCTAGGATGTTGGCGCTGGACTGTCCCTGTGGGCAGGACTAGACTGATGTCTCAATGGCTATTCCTCCTCTGCTAAGGCACACTGAGGTGAACCGTGATTGTAGACAATCCTGAGTGGGCACATACCCACAGAACAGGCCATTTAATCTGTGTTTGTCCTTGGTGGAGGGGTGATCACATGAGACATCAAATGAATCTCAGATCAATGGATAGGGAATGACTCGAAAGCTGACAGCTGACTAGTTTCGGTGCATGGACTCATAAATTGGTGGCCACTACTTCATCAGGGCCGAAGTATAAACGTACATTGCACACCCAGATTTGCTTATTTGAGAGCAGTCACATCAAAGTCCACTCTTATAGTGAATGAACAACAAAGTTACATGGAACTGTCATTAAAGTCGTAACTATCAGTATCAATGTATTATAGCAATTCATAATGGGGATCGCATGGGGATCGCATGCAGAATTCTTATCGATGTGTGCCATGAAACCAGTGGTGTAGCATGTAATAATAATATATAACACCATTGTGAACCTGTAACACAGTGGGGAAAGATAACATGCAAATACATGCAGAGCAATACTGTAGTAATGTCTATCAGCTCGGTGTAAGTTCCAACAACCCAAGCAGGTATTCTTTGCCATAAAAGTAATTTGATGACCACTGTACTGGATGTCTTCTGGAATGGAGCTCCATACTGTCACTGCCAAGACATGGAAAGAGGCCCTCTTCCCCGCCCCGGGGCTCTATCACGTTTGACCTATGAATAAGAGCAGTGTGATCTAGGTGACACTTCAGAGTTGCATCATGGGCTAGTCGGATGGTGGCACTTGGGTGTGTGTGTGTGTGTGTGTGTGTGTAAGTTTTGAGGTGTCTGTGTCTGTTTGTCTGTGTCTGCGTTAATTAGGTCTTTTCTGAGTTAGGCAACACACATTGTTTGCTCAAATCTATCAATTATATTCAACACTAGGTTCTGAAAAGAATACTTTAAAAAAATCTTTTAGTGCCACTTTTCTAAATCAAAATTTTTCTAGTGGAAATAAAGACCTAGAATACAAATGAGTTATATGCAATAAATATAGGCGGTATGGAAACAATTCAGATACGGTAACATACAAAGGCTCCTCCCCTTGGAATATTTGTACTTAAAGTAAGACACAAACATTTCACATTATCATCAATACTCGATAAATTCCTATTTGCTTGGTCTTCCTTGTGTTCCAAAAATTATCGTATTAATACAAAGTAAAGTTTCAACACAAGCATTCTTCAAGATTCCTGAAACAAAGACTGAAAAAGTAATAACATGGAGACAACGCATCCCCTGTTACATCAACACAACATACTTAATTCCCAACTAAATTTAATACATACAAAAATTATTATTATGTGGTTGTCTTCCTACCTTCCTTAAGGTTTTCTCCTTTTTTGCATTTGATAATTAATGGGCCTGCTGCTGTTATATCCGGCATGTGTTCTGAACTAATGGACTGTTATGTATAATTTGTTGATGTTCTTCTTTCTGGAAATTCAATAAACAATGAAAAAAACAAAAACAAATATACACCTAAACATGTAAAATTTGAACAAATCAATTCAAAGAGAGGTATTAAGGGTTCATCTTTAAAAAGAATGTAAAGATTGTAGTCATTTCATCATACATCAATTGGCCCATCGTGTATTCTGACAATTCCGATATGAACATACTAGCGGAGACAGGGGAATTGCGAGAACATCGTTTGATAAAGTGTTTTTCTAGTATCGGTTGGTCTCACGGGGCACAGTTGCAGAGTAAGCACTATGCTAAGAGGTCCTAATATAGTGTGACACAACACAACATATCATAACAAGCCCTAGAATATCTTAGCATGTGGCACACCATGATATTAGCATTTTCTATAATTAGGTAGAAGACAAAAAAACGGAATCAGAAACAGTCACAGCGGTAATATATATAGGAAAGTAACATGTGAAAAAACAAAAAAAATTACATAATGAACACCTACTCATAAACTCCAAGATGGGGGGTGGCGGTTAACACATGAAAGGTATATAACATTCTACAAGAGATGCCGTCTACAGTCCTGCGTTCAGGCGGAGGATGAGTAGGACGTATAAGGAACACAAACTGGCTTCTTAAAATCCATCAAGGCTCACAGCTTTCCCACCAGGTCAGGCATACATTTTCTATTCAAATGTGATAGGTTGTATAAAAGATGAAACATAAAATAGCATTCTGGAGTCTGGAGGGGTGCGGAGTAGGGTTGTCCTTGCCAGCTCGTAGCTGGTGGCTTGCCATCGGTGATCCCACCAAGTGGGGGTGGTAGTGCAGGGAATCCACTAGCCCGATTGCCGCCACAGAGATGCCTGTTTGGTAAATTAGGTGTTTTTCCACTTTGGGCCCGGGGGCCAGCAAGCACAGCAGAGACCTGGCAGGAGTGTTGCTTGGTGGTCTTTGTAGAAGGATGAGTTCCAGGAAAGCATTGAGTCCATCAATATAGTACCATAAACTGTGAGAGGGCTGAGACCACTCATTAGGGCCTTCTAAATTTTTGGGTCCAGAGAATTGAGAGCCCAAGCTCCTGATGTGTCATCATGAAGACTGGCTGATGCGTTGAAACGTTTAATCTTGGGAGCGCAGTCCTGGAACGCAACCAATAAAAGTGGGATACAGGAATCATGCAACATTCTACTTGGGCAAGTTTCACCTGGCGGCCCCTCCTTCTGAACAGACACATATTGTCACTTGTGTAGCTTCGTCTTTGTGCTGCAGGTGTTTGCGCTTTTGTCCTTGCCGAATGCCTTTGTCGCAGTGACCTTCAGTTCTGGATCGCTGCAGCGACGTCATCAAGGATTCCCAGACTTGGAATCTGCTTAGCCTTGAAAGTGATCCTGGCGTTGATGTGATGCCAGTGGAGCAACCCCAGTGCCAGAGGAATGAGGTCCAAGGTATCCTTTCCAGCTAGCGCGGCAAGTTTCAGCCTTGGTGATCTCTTTGGAACGGGTGATTCGATTTTTTGACCAACAGAGGCAGAGTGAGTTGGGATTTCATGGCAGCTGCCATTACTAGCGAGTAGTGATCTGCAGGAAGGAAGGGAAGACAAAGAGTCCTTGTTGAGCCGATAATGACTCCATGTTTCTCTTGCTGCAATTAAGATGCTTGATGTTGATAATGCTCGCATACTCTTTTGAGTTTGGCCATGGTCATCCTTGATGGACCTCAGCTGTTGAGAAGCCGTAGTTTAGTTTTGTTAATGCTATATTTCAGAATCTCATAAACCATCCAGGGTTTTGTGCAGGGGCGTTGCTAGGGGGGGCTAAGGGGGCTATAGCCCCTGATCTTTTGGTTGTAGCCCCGGATAGAATCTCAGGAGCTACAGCCAAAAGACTAGCTAGCCCCCAGTCCCAACAGTTCCGACATCAGCGTAGCCCCGGGTCTTTTCCAGACCTAGCAACTCCCCTGGTTTTGTGGCAGAGATCAAGTACCAAATTGTGTAGCACTTGCACAAGTGCTATAATTTGAGGAAATGCAGAATAACACCTGTGCTGATGTGTGTTAGAGAATGGACCCAACAACATTTGCCCCAATACATATTAATGAAAGATGTTTGAACTGGGTCAGAAAAGGAGTCTTATTTGTGCTATATGTTGAGGCATAACAAAAAAAACACATGTAGCCTCATCTCTCACCATAGGAAAAACGTGGCACCATTTTTCGTATTCCTAGTGCAAAAACAGAAACACAGGAGAAATCAGTGTGTGTGTGTGCTAGGCTTTCTTGCTTTGGTTCACCATTTTACACAATAAGGTAATGGCCAGATCTGGAGCAAACAGGTAGAGAGAATGGATAAAACCATTCAACTTCATGCATTATGAATTGGAGCAAAGACTGTTTGCTCAATTCTGTCCTGAACAAACAGCAAAACTGATGCTACTTGCATTTGCTCAAACATTTTTGAGCACACCTCAAACTTGAGATAATTATGCCAAGTGTTGTATGTTCTGGAGTTTTTTTGTCTTCTCGCTGGTTTGTAGGATGAGGAGATGTGTATATGTGTTGCTCTAGGGTGTGTCATTGTTGGAGAATGTAAGCTGACTGTTTGTATTACTTTAGTTTAGTTTCATTGGACATGTGTTGTTCCTTCCAAGCACATGTACAAGTGCAGTTTCTTTGTGTCTCGTGTGGTTGTGAGTTGGCTGCGACATGTCACTCTATCACTGCTTTAGTATTGGCATCTTACGCTGCGACTGCAAAAGAGTCGGTGTAGTACATCCGTGGTGCCGATGGTTCCATGAGAAGAGTGAGGGGTGGCGTGGTGGGGGTGATCAGGAGGCCAGAAAAGGTATGCCGGGACCCCCTCGCAAAAGATCAGGGAACATGGTGCAGCCTCAATAGGACACTCCAAGGATGCCAGAGGGTGTCAAGGAGCGGGGTGGAATGCAGTGCAGAGCGGCACTGAGGTACAGAAGGTATCAGCGGCAACCCTGAAGACCAACGTGAAGAGAGGCACCGAAGAGAGGGTGCGTGGAGAGCAGTGAGTGGCGAAGGGGAGATTAGTGTGGGTAGCAGGCCAGAGGGTGTGTGAGCCCCCTGCCAAAAGAAGGATCAGGGAAGCAGCGTTCCGCATGCATGATCCGCCAAGGGGAACACACAGATTGTGGGAACGCAGAGCGGGTTGAAAAAGGGAGCAACGATATCCAGTAAAGGGAGGACTTCCACTGGAGAGCAGAGCGATGGAAACGCATAGATCCCATGCAGTAATATGCATGATCGACCTGCCAGACCAGGGGTTTGCAAGGATTTGCCCATAAGATAAACTAGATTCTCTATTTTTTATTTGTTAAGAGCAGCAAGATATCATTTAGAACAGATTGGGCAAGTGCACTTAAAATCTACGTCATAACCGATCTCATACCGCGCATGGGATAGACCAACAGCTCCAATTTATGCGTGTAATTAAATGTGCAGAACTATTAAGGGATTCCTGCAGTCAATTGCTATCAATAAGAAGTGGGGTTAGAAGGAAGGCCGTGTGCTCCTATAACAGTCCCTCAATATCACTGGTGCAGTAAGATTGCAGCTTGGCCTCGATGAAACTTGATATCAATATCCAATTGCTTTTTTTCTCCCTCTGCCTTTAATTACATGATTGCACGAGATTAAGATATATGTGCAATCATTTGGCTCCGAACGGATATTCAAATTTTATGCAATAGAAAATGAGGAGTTAATATTCTCGATTTGTCATTAAGGCTGAGTCGAATATGCCAATGGATTTGAAATGGCCCAAAAGGATCATTAAAGGATAATTAACAATAAAGGGAGCGAGCGCGAGGATGAGGATTGACTGCCGCCATTAAAGGCGGGCAGGAAATGAGTGTTAGGGTATTTTGGGGGATATTTGGAAAGGAAATCCGGTCCTTTAGCAGTAGCAAAGGACAGAGCCTACATCGCCTTGAAAACTAGACCAAAATCTCATAAGGGAAGTATTCATGTAATAGTTATATTAGCTGAAACTTTAAAGCCTGCAACTAAAAGGTGATGGACTCAATATCAAAAGGATGAAAGGCTGAGTAGAGCCACTGGCCTGTGACTCGCAGGCTGCACACTGAGCTCTGCAGCAGTCACATGGCTCTGCACCACCTGCCTGAAGTGTAAATCACAGAGAAGAGAGGGTGGGGGGCTAAGACTGAAGCAAAGCAAAAGGGCTGATGGCTGGGAGCTTTAGAATGAATCCTAAACTCTGGCATCACTCTGGGCAACCCTACAGAGCACTGTTCTTCACCTGCCAAGCCATTGCAAGAGGGGAAAGACCACATACATGGGGGTTAAGACTGAGCCATGAATTAGCATTAATCAGCTGAAAAACCGATGCAGATGTGTATTACCCGTTAATGTCTACAGCTTTCAAATGACTATTATCCGGAAGTAAAATAATACTAATAATAATTATAATAATAATACAAATAATGAAAAGAAGAAGAAGTAGAAGACAAGGATTCTGTATGAGCAACCGTGGGGGGCGCGGCAACCATTCAGGTTTTACTCATTTGTTCCCTGAATTCTTTCCTTAGGGCCCCTCTCAATTGCCACTGGACAGAACATTGACATTCAAGGTGTCTTTTGACCTGGTATGACCTGGTAGGGGAATGAAATTCACCCCGCTAAGCAAACAAAAATGATAAGTACCCAAACATGCTGCATCTTTACAGTAGTCAAGGTCTTTCTCCTCATTCTTACAAAACAAAATTAATTGGTAGAAACACAAGGTGTTACCACTGCATACCCTGCACCCACGCAGAGAGTATTTGGTAGGAACAATTTAAGTGGGACCCTTTTTTGCTTAAATATTTGGTGACCCATTTGTTAAAACATATACTCACCCAATATGGCCGCCATGGAAATGGAAAGTGATTCTTTGTGTGCAGACCCTCTTCCATTTCTATGGTGGCCCGGGAGCATTGGAGGAGTTGCTTGGTGGCCCATAGAAGAAACAGGAAAGTCGGAGGGAAGGGTCGAGCAGAGGGGAGATGGGGAGCAGGATGAAGATGGTGGGACAGGTACCAGCAACCGTCAGCTTGCTCTGGATACAGGCATGGACCATGAGATTCAGCCCATGATCTGAGCAACCTGATTGGCTGAAGCACCCTAATAAGCAATAATGCCACATTTGGAGGGCTGTTACCAGGTGGTAATGACTCTCGGCCCAAGTTAGTAGGCCCGAGCTCAGTGAGGGGGGCTAACGAGGGATGAGGAATGTTACACCGAGTAACAGGCAACAGAGGGGGCACTATTTCTATTAGCAACCTGGGTAAACGTTCCAAGATGCTGAGGATAAGGGAAAAGGAAACACTGGCTGCTGCAAGCATGTGGCCCATGAAATCAGTGTAAGATAAAGCAACATGTCTTTAATGGACATGGAATGTGGGATTTCGAGTGGAGCTCATCCTCGTGGGGGCGGCATGGAGTTTGGAGCAATGGCCGAGCGTAAATGAGGGGGCTGCAGGGCGGGAGCATCTCCTGGAGGTAAAGGGAGATGGTGGGGCTTGTGGGGACGCAGGGAGTGTTCAGTGAGGGAGAGTTAGGGAGCCAGGCAAGGCCAAGTAGCAAAGCCTGGGAGGCAGCAGCAAGCAGTATGATGCATGGGCTTTATGAAGCATGAACCTATAGATGAAGCCTGCCGTCCTCAAAAGATGGTTGGCTGCCCAAACTTTACTGGATGCTAATGAAAAAGATACGATATGGGGTGAAGGTCTGTTTGCGGGAGCATTATGTGGCAGCCCAAACCGAGACGTTGCATGCATTCGGTGGGTGGAGGCTCCCACATGTAGAACTATACTGTCTGGCACAGCGGTTGCTCTGCCTGGCACTCTTGAACACCACCAGAGGTTCCGCATGAACAGGCTCGACTGCAGAATAAGGGGCTGCCAGAGATCCATGGCACGTGTCCCTGACTGAAGCTCATGCCACAGTAGAGGCAAATGTACAGGCCTCGGAAATCGTTCTAGATGGGTAGTGGCACGGGGAGGCCACAACCTGGCACGATAGAAGGGTACAGGTAATCTTTCTATGTAAGATGACTAGAATGGTGTGGATCTTGGTGGCGAAGGACCCCTTCACTACAGAGGGGTAGTTAACAAGCTTTGGAGATTAGATGGTCAACTATGGCTGACCAATTAGTAAGCATCGAAAGACATTCTGTCATATGGCCAGATATCAATTACACAGAAATAGGATGGACAACCCCAAAGCTCACCTGTGGCCGAAGGACTCACGGTAAGCGGTGAACACTGAGGCCTAGTCAGGTCGCTCTACACAGCCGTCATTGACCCTCTATATCATAAGGTGGGCCCTAAGGTGGACGACATAGATGGCAAACATTTCTAGATGGACCACTGGGTGATGAAGCCAAGGAGCTGTGATGGGTCAGTAATGTGAGGCAGACAACTGTTTGATGATTCATCAAAGTATGCCATTTTATTCTTAAAATAATATTAAAAAATGCCTCACTATCCCTACTCTGCTGAGGATTTCTCTGCCTATCCAAAGCTATGGCAACACACTCCAACATAGGATATCTGGCCCTCATGCTAAACAACAAATATACAAAGAAAAGATATGGCAATACCACATGACATGACCAATATTCACAGTTTCTAAAGGACCTTTTCAATGTTCTGGGTAATTCTCCTTTCCCAGGATTCAAAGTCACTCCTGCAAATGTTCAACCAAAGAAAGGAATGTCTTGAATCAGTTCTTGAAAAGTCAGAATAATTAAGCAATATGGCCCGAGCGGCGGGGCCTTACCAACTCAGGTAATGCCCCGGGGCCCATAGTTATAACAAAGTTATAACGAAGGCCCTGGGGCATTACCTGAGTCGGAAATGCCCCCGCCACAAGGGTCTTATTGCTTTTAGTACCCCAGCCTGCAATATTTGCGTGACCGGGGCACTAAAAGCATTTTTTTCTGTCCCAAAACTTTTCAGGACAGAAAAAATAAAATGACCAAGAAAATGGCCGCCGGGAAAGGCAAAACATAGTCCCTTTTCCCTTTCCATGGCAGCTATCGGGAGCGGACGTGCTGGAAACAGAAGTGATCCCAGCTCGTCCACTCCAGAAAAAAAGGAGAAGAAGGTAAGTGGGGTTGGGAGGGAGGAAGGGAGGGGAAAAAAAAACAAAAAAACGTACATGCGTCCCCGGCGGGGGACGATGGTAGCCTCCAGTCGTGTGGAGGCGCGGAGCGGGGATGGCCCCGTTCCGAGTCTCCACACGGCTGGAGGCTGCCATTATCCCCCACCGGGGACAAAGAAGCAAGAAGGTAAGTGGGGTGGGGTGGGGAGGGCAGGGAGGAGGGAGGAAAGGGCATGGAAAGAAAAGAAAAACCTTACCTGAGTTCCCAGCGGGGGGCGAAGGCAGCCTCTCAACCGTGGGGAGGCTCAGAGTGGGATGGCCCCGCTTCGAGCCTCCTCATTGACTGAGGGGCTGCCACGCCCCCACCATGCACGAGGAGGCTGGAATCCCGGCCGAGAATCGAGGGATTCTCGGCCAGGTAACGACCTGGCGAGAGCCAATCAGAATGCATGTTGTATTCTGCTTGACTCTCGCCGGGTACTAAAAGTTCATTAACAAAAGTTCTGCTGACAACAAATCTCTTCTCCTGTGTGAAAGATCCACTTCCAACTTCCAGAAAAATAGCAACAATGGTAATCCTGGCCACGATGCTTTGTTACCTCTGTTTGAACTGATTTTCTATAGTCTGGCCTGGTGGACAGATGTATAGAAGGGCAACCTATATTGTGACAGGGACAACTCTGGGGAGCTGTAGCCAAACCAGTTTGGGTGGCAGTAACAGGTGGTCTAGGCTACGTTCTTCAGAGGTGGTGAGCTTGCAAAGGGTCCACAATGAAGTCACACAATGGGAATCACAGATAACACTTAGTCAGGACGTATAAAAATACAGTTATTATTTATTGTCCTAAACACACTATAGAAAAATGACTATTAGCAAGTAGAATTATCACACAACACTGAATAAAATAGATATATATATATACATTCACTTATTATAGGGCATAATACATATCACAAACTCCTGCAAAGGAAAGGCAAGATTAGTATTATGCACTCAAGATCCCCAGTGAATGATCCCTAACTTAAATTGTCCAGCCCTAGGTTGTCTGGGGCCTTTTGCCCAATAGTTCAGGTTAAAGTTCCACAGAATCTTTGAAGCAGAAAAAATGCAGGTAGGGTCTCTAGGGTCCAGTGAAGGGTTCTTATCGTTAGAGTACAAGTTAAACTGGCAAACAGTAGTAGCCCCAACTTTCAGAAGTCTTGCACAAGCAAGCAAAGGCAAAGCCAATAGTGTTAGAATAAAGGTTTATTATAAGCCTATTGATTTATAATGGGAGTATAGGGGTAGGTAAGAAGCTCTGTAACTTATCCGAAAACTCTGATTTTTCCCCAGACTTGGCAGGACATAGGAAGAGGGTCTGTGGTTGCTTTTCCTGCCGAAGGTCACAGTTCTCGATTTGCTGGGGTTGCAGGTTCCAGCTGATCTCCGGTTGGTGTCTTTCACTGTTGCAAGGACTCTCGATGGAAGAATGCAGCAATGCTCGATGCAGAACCCCTGTCATGACTGGACTCCGGTCAGGTAAGCAATTTCGGATGGTAGTCACTGCAGCACGGCGACACAAAGGGCCTCCACTGCTGTGGTTGGACTTTCCTTCCTATCTCGAGTCCTCTTGGTGCTAGGATGCCGAAAATCTGTAGAAGTGAGTCTCATAAGGCCAGCTGAGGATGCCCCAAGTTCCAGGTCAAAACTTGAAACGGTAAAGCCGGCAGCACGATAGCCCAAATTCAGAACTGGTCACCCACAGGATGGTCCTAGGACACATCCGAAGGCTCTTCGATGCAGGATACCGAGCAGATGTCAGGAATGGATGTTCCCTCCACTCCAAGGGTTGCAGATCCTTCGCAGGACTGCTAAAGATCTTCAGCAAGACAGGGCTCCACCAGAACAGCAGCAGACGTTGGTAGCCAAGCCTTCTTCTGACGGGTCTCCGGTTTCTTCGCAGGTCTCACAGCTGGATGGGTTTCTTGGCACCTTCAGGCTTCTCCAGGGTTTCTGAGGACTGGGTTCAGGGGTCCTCTTCTTATCCTAAAAGTCAGGTAAGAGCAGTTTCCCTCACTAGCCAATGACAGGACTAGCTCACACACACACACCAGCAGTGGTCCAATCATTACCACTGGTGGGAACATTCATGCATACCACTCAGACACACTGAAACCAGTTTGTGGATTGGGACCAGAACATCTCAGCCCACATCCTGCCAGCAAACACACACATCCCTCCAGTAGCCCTCCAAAGGCTTCTGCTTTCCCAGACACTGAAAGTCCTTATAAGGATTTTCCTGGCCTCTCAGGCCAGGGGCAAGGCTAAAGAACAAGATGATAAAAGGACAAGTGGGCACGGCCATGTTTGACTAGTAGCCACATTTAGTAGCCAAACGCGGTAAACGTGGTAAGGCTACAACGAAAAGTCCCCAAAAGTGGGAAAAATGTCACTGCTGCCACCAGTTGATCCTTTTAGCACACCTAGAGTAACCACAAATTCTCTGAGTGTTAGTCTAGGGCAAAACAAAAATGTACCCGAGGGTACTGCAGTGTAAGCTGCATTGTACAATGATAAGCCACAAGTGATACAAAAGTAACCAAAAGTAGTAACACAGTAACACGATGAAGGGAAACAATGTTTCCTAGTACTGACAGCCTGAAGGACATGTCAGTTTCCCCATAACATATGAGAAAAGGCCAGTCTAGTGAAGCTTAAGACTTCACTGCACTGAAAAAAGTACAGGTCCAGTTCAAAAATAAAAGCAAAATGTTTGGGGGTCCCATGAAGATGGAAGGAAAGGTGCAGTAACAATACATCTTTCCTAACAACCTCTTCAAGAAGATTTGCCACAGTTCAAAAGAAAATGCAATATCCACACTGTCAGTAATATATAGTTCTGCTTCAACAGTTAGGAATTCTTGTGTTACAGTCTTTAGCCTTTACAATGGTATATTTGTCAGGATGACTTCTCAGTGCTGCTGCTTCTACTTCAACAACCACCCTTCTGCTTGATTTACCATGAGAACAGTAACCTTGGTCTCACAGTACTCTGCCTTGGTTAGACTACTGCAATGTTGCATCTACTGACAACTGGATATACCACAACCGCTTGAGTACTTAGGACTACTACCACAGCTACAGCGATTTGCACGTTTAGACAGACTGCGACAAGATATACCTTAAAGTACTTCAACGCCCTCCGGTAGGCAAGGCACTCTTCCTCTGAATATCTCCTTTCAAAAGGAGCAGCCTCTTTGCCTCTCTTGTCTGTCTGCTACAGTAACAACCTGGGTTTGCTTTAAGACTCACTTCTCTCTGTCTTCCAAAGTCTTTCGCACTACAGGTTGTGGCTACTTTAAAATAATGTTTACAATCAGTTTCCCTTCCCCAGCTTTACATGTACCTTTCTGCCAGCTATCAGCCCAGGTAATTACCTAGAATCCTTGGTGCCACTCTCTTAGCTTCAGGTAAGTCTTGCACACTTGTATTTTAGGCCAATTATCTGTTAGTAACTTCACAATACATATAAATTGCTCTTCATCTTCAAGAAAAGCTGGTATTGCTGTTAATGTGGAGAGACTCTTGGCTTGGCCAGTACTTGTTCTCTGCTTCAGTAATATATACACTTTAATTTCCTGTTTGTGAAAGGTATGCTTTCTTAAAATAAAGAATAGAATGCAGCCTGCCTTCAGAAATCACAATTAGGCAGACTCGACCACGTCTTGATGTTATAGTCAGAGTTTTAAGTACGATATTGAGTTGTATTCCTATATAACGTGAAGGATAAAGTTCAGCTCTCCTTTGGGAATCACAATTAGGCACATATGACCACTTCTTCAGATAATATGAGTCTTAGAATAGTCAACAATGGATGTAAGCAGTATTTTGTTTCTACGCAAGTAAAAAGACTTTACACGTGAGTGCTACATTTCCCATTATTCATGTAATTCAAGTTCAATGAACAACTTCCACTCGTTTCACTTATACGCGAGTGAACGGGGACCTGGATACTGTTATTGGTTATGCTCGCACAAGGTATTAGAACGCTGTGCTTCACTAACCGGCTTCTTCAACCTTTGTTCTGCGGGTTGCACTGCGTCTACGATCTCTACCATGACATCTGCTGCTTCTGGCTGCTTAAGGACCCACACCCTTTCTCCGTGTAGGGGTTTCCAGTCTGGCCACACTTTTCTGGAGCCCCTCTCGCTCCTGAGGCCTACAGCTTGGTAACTGATCCTTCCCTCAGTCTCTAGCACATTCAGTACGTGGCAACCACAGCAATCAGGCTCACATGGGAAAGACCGCTCTCTTGCACACCTTCCGCTGCTCAGCCTCTGCACTTAAGAGTTTGAGGAAGCAGGACCCCCTCAGAACATGTAGGTGAAATCTGCTGTTTCCATGTTCCTGCGTTCCTCTTGTTCTCCCACTTCTGCTTGCATTACCAGCCTTGTGCCTTCTTTCTGCTACTGCCACTACGGCTTGCATTCCAGTCACAGTTCCAGCTCCCTCCTCTCCTTTCAATTGCCTACACTGAGGGGGCCTTTTATGCCTCTCAGGTACCTTCAGGTGTGGGCTGTTAGGCTCAATTGCCTGACTGCTGCAATTGCTGTCACACTGAATTGCCTGATTCCTGCAACTGCATGCCCCTTCAGCCGTGTTCCTTGTACCAGTACTTCTAGAATTATGGGACTTGTAGTCCCCTTCAACAAAGTTAGGTTTTATAATATTTGGGTTAATTTTAAGGATAGATTTATTTCCCTTAAAATTATTAAAGAATGGATTGTTAGAATTTGTCGTTATGGAGGAAGACATTGGTTTTAATGTGTTTTCTCTAGAGCCTTTTATATTATACCTTTGGGAGTAAGGAGGGTGTTTGTTTTGAGATACTTGGAAATGTTTCTCTGTTAATAAGGCTTGCTCAAATTTAACAGAGCTTGTACCCCAGGTGACAGATCTTATATGTGGGTCAGGGACATTATAATAGCAATATGCCATTACCTGCTTTGGCAATCCAGCAAGGCTCATCCTTTCAGAAGACAACTACTCTGTATCATCCCATGAGATCTCCTCACCACCCTGGGCCCTGTCTCCTCCCAGGTGATCCTCCCGCAGTACACCAGTCCCAGGGTTAGGATCAGGAAGCGTCTGCCTCTCCCTGGCCACCTGGGAGGAGACATTAGGCAGGGTTTCAGTGAGGGATCTGTAGGATTCCTTACAGAGTGAAAAGGGCAAATCGCCAGAGAGGCTCCTCTTAAAGGGTCACATTTTACCAGTTTCCCAGGGTGGCAATGGTCTCCCAATGAAATACCAGACTGCGACTTTGGCAACAGACAACACTTGCTGGAGGCAGAGTGGCATCTCAATCATATTATGGGGATGGCCCTCTCTGCAGCAATACTGGACATTGGAACAAGACTAAACTGGGGCTAGGAGAGTAGTTACAATCCTGGGCAGACCTCTGGTGTGTGTTGTTAATGTCACAATGGCCATTGGAGTTTTATCAAATCAAGTGGAGGGGTGGTTGGCCCTCTTAGGCACAGGAATTCCCAGGATAGGGACAAACTGCACTGCTGATCCATACGGCCGTCGTCATCTGCTCTTATTCCTTGTGTACGGCCTTGTCTTCTTTACTCGACTTGTCTTTTCTCCACGGGCCTTTTTCAGTCTTCCTTTAAGTGTGCCCCTGTGCATCCTATTCTAAAAGTCCTTCCCTCGACTCGTCTCTTCTCTCTCCGATCCAATTGCCCCTTCTTCCTTTTCTTTAAAAACCTCTGGAACATGCTGTTTATTCTCAGTAACCTTCTTAACTATAATCTAAATCTCTCTACCCCCTCAGAAATCATGGTTTCATTCTGCTCACTCTACAGAAAGTGCTCTCTTCGATGTCACAAAGGTCCTCCCTTCTTAACTCCACTCATATTCATTCGATTTGACTTGTTGGCTGCTTTTTACAAGGTGGATCCTTCTATTTGACACGACTAGTTGACTCATGTAGAGACGGTGGATCCCTCTATTCAACTCGACTTGTTGGCTGCTTTTGACACAGTGGATCCTTCCATTCCGTTCGACTTGTCTGCTTCTTTTGACACAGTGGATCCTTCTATTTGAGTCAACTTGTCTGTTGCTTTTGACGCACAGTAGATCCTTCTATTTGACTCGGCTTGTTGGCTGCTTTTGAAACATTGGATCCTCTATTATCTGCTTCTCTCTTTTTTCTCTTGGTATTTCTGGATCTGTTCTCTCATGGTTTTCTTCTTAGCTTTCCAATCGCACTTGCTCTGTTTTGCATGCCAGCGATTCTTCCTTGTCTCTACCTTTTCATCTTGAGTGTTCCACAGGGCTTGGTCTTTGGCACTCTATTTTTCTCTTTGTACACCATTCTTTGCACTATTTACCTTTCTTTTGACTTTCATTGCCACCTTTATGCCAATGATTGTCAGAGCTTTTTCTCTTTTCCCACTTTTTCTTATCAACTCACTGTTGTCTTGCTGGCTGCCTCCTAGCCTTTAAGCTATGATTCTTATTCAGTCCCTCCATCTTCA